>NC_092826.1:69316233-69916233 GCF_039878825.1 Excalfactoria chinensis
GCTGAAAGGGTGATGTTCCTGTTTGGGGAACAGAAGTGTCTGTGAAAGATGCAAGGATAGAATTTGTTATTAAAATCCGCATTCAGAGTAAAAGAAAAAAAAGATCATATTGGACTTACTGAGTGGTGAAGTGAACAATAAATGCGTGCACACTATGCCTGTAAGGGCAGCAGCATGCCCACTGCTGCAGCCTTTGTCCACCGTGGGGGATGGGGAGGATGATGTCATCTCCCAGCTTGGATGACGTCACCTCCTGTAGTGTGCAGTAGCCGTGGGTCCTGGCCACTCAAAATACGGTACTTTATTGCCTCATTCATTCTCCTTGCTCCGTGTGTTCCACCATCAATTGTAATCCCCACAGCCTTTTCTTTTAAGCTTTAATGCTGCGGAACTGGAATAAAAACAATGTGTTTAGAGCAGTGTAGGAGTGCAGTAGGAGGGGTAATCTGAGGCAGTGAGCTGCAAGGATGCACAGACCTGGAGCCAGGCGCTGCCACAGTGACTGGGCTGCTCACCTACAGCCACCCCTTTGTGCCCACAGAAATGGATGCGCTCTGGGCAGAGCGGGCTGTGCACCATCTGAGGTGCTGCAGGCAGGCTGCAGGTTGGAAGGAGCCGGCAGGGTAATTCTGAGTTAAAATGGAAAGCAAACACAGCACTAGTCACTGCATGCTTTGTAGGTGAGGAGAAAGTGTTTTCTACCTCCAAATTTGCTGTAAAGAAAAGGAATTTCTTTGGAAAACTGTGCAGGTTAAATCAGCATTAAGCTTACAGCAGGCAGATGAAAGCACAGCACAGCAAGCATTCAGCTCTGGAAGTGTGCCTGCATGCCCTAGCAGTCAGCTGAGACCCAAGTACTTCAGGATGGAAAAAGATATTTGCCGTCTCTTTAGATTGAGTTATTTAAGCCCAAGGTTGTCTTAAACTTGTGGTTATAGCTTTAGTTCCTACTGAATGCAGACACGGTAGGAATCAAACAGTAGGCAGTTTCAGTAAACAACTGCTAATCTGTAACCAATACATTGTAAGTAAGGCAAGAGGTCCCTTCTGGGCCACCTGTAACCCTTGGGAGTCTTGGGGTTGGCAGGAGGCAGATCCCTGCTCTCCTCAGCCATGGTGGGCCTGGCGCTGCTCCTGGCAGGGCGCTGCCTGAGTGAGCGCTGCGCTGCTGGTCAGCTGCTCTGAGAGCTCCTGTCCAGTCTGGGTTTAGTTGTGTTGCAGCTTTCACAGGGAATCAAACAGGGAACTAGCCAGAGAGATTTGTTCAGTGTTCTGTTTGCAGTCAGTGGGTGGTGAGACAGTATCCCAGCTGAATACTTGCAGGGAAATGAGAGGACACTGCTGTGGCCTATATATGTGATATTTCTTACTGACGTTTCTCTGATGCATTTTTAAAAAATGCCTGGTGGTTGCCAGTCTGCAGTCTAACACAGGAAATCTGTCATGCTGCTTCACTCACCTTTCAAGAGAGGTGATAGCTGCTGAGCATCACTGACAGGTTCTGCTGCCCCCTCCAGAAAGGAAGAGCAATACATTTTTGGAGAGGCTGGCATATGCATACCTGAGCTTGCTCTTGTAGTAACTGCCAGAAGATGTCAATAATTAAGAAGCTTATTTTATCTCAGAATAGATACTATCTTCAAAGATGATTTGTTGCTCTTTAAAGGAAAAGTTTAGAGTCTGGCCACAGAAATGCAATGGAAGAGAAGAGTAGGGCTAGCTGGTGATCTATGGCTTTGCAAAATTGACTGTAATCACTCCCCCTAGGGACCACTTAAAACTGCGTGTGTGTAGAATTAACAAGGCAAAACGTGCCTTCTGTTACAAGATCCTGCAAGGCAGCAGAAAATGTGCAGCTTTATCTCTGATTCTGCTTGTGGAAGTGATGTAAGGAAAATCAAAGCTAAATTGTGGTGTTATATTAGGCTTTTATTTACTTATTTATTTATTTATTTTAATTAGAGGATGGAAAGTGGTTAGTGCCTGCTCTAAAGGTGTCTACTCTTATTAGCTTGATATTGCTCCTGTGCTCAAGCTAAAGTTCGAATGTTTAAAGTAACAGGAGCCAGGTGATATTTATAACTTACGGATGAAAATGGCTAATGGCAGTGTTCTGTCTTTTACTGAGTCTTGCTATCATGCTATGATGTTTGTGTTAAGTTAGTCAGAGCGATGACTTGTTTATTGATAAATGTTAGATGTTTACTTTTTGCAGCCTTTTATTATAAGGTTATCTTAATTGTTATTGTTTTAACACCGAGATGGTTTCCCAGAGGGAAATGTTACACAGCACTTTCATTAAATGTAGTAGTTTGTCTCTGATTTTCTGACTAATTACCTCCTATTGATGTTTTTCAGGGTTTCGCAAAAATGATGAAATGAAGGCTATGGAAGTTTTGCCAATTTTAAAAGAAAAAGTTGCATACCTTTCAGGTACAGTTCTTTTGTTGTATAGTGTATAACTGTCATATCAGTTGCATACAAAGTGGTACTGTAAATACTAGAACTGTCATTGTAGAAATCACAGAAATGCAGGAGAGCAGCAAATACCATGAAGTATCCCAAACGTAACATAAAGATTGGTGTGAAGAGATCTATAATAATAAAGGTATGTGTTTTGTTAAATGGAGAGCAAACTTCTTGTCCTGCAACTCCCTGCATATCCAGTAATGTTACTTAAAACAACTTCCTGTGCTGAAATCATATTCCTTGATTCTTCCAATCAAGGAATCCAGTTCTTCTGCTGGATAGTTTTACAGCGTTGGAGTTGTTACAGGTCAGACTGAGGCATGGGAGAAATGTCCTTGTTGCAGAGGTGAGGTTTCAGTGTGTATCTTTTGAAGCACACATGTCTACATGGTGAAATGAGTTAGCATCTAATTTAACCTATCTCTTGCATACACTTGGAACATTAGTTGTTTACCTAAGAAGAAGTAGCAGAGGATTTAACAGTGCGTAACATGCTCTATAACTCAATAACTTTACTTGCTGGAATGATGACTGTCCAAGGTGCTTATTCTTGTGAACTGCGTTTTGAGCCTGACTTTCTGAAGTAAGTACTTCCAAACCTGTTGGAATGAGTCAGCATCATTCTCTTTGCCATAATTGTAGTGTCAGATGACTTGGTGTTTATTTTTGTTTCTTCTGTTTTTGTTTCTTTTGTTGTTTGTTTTTGTGTATTTGTTTTGTTTTGTTTTGTTTTGTTTTTTGCAGGGAGGAGGGTGGGAAAGGGAATGATTTATTTGGAAGTAAAGAAATAAGATTTATATTCGATATAAAGCTTAAAAAATAGTCCCTGAAATTGCTAGAGATTTGCTGTGGATCACGATGCTTGTAGGTGCAGTGAGGAGTTTACAGTACTTCATCCTTTCTATGCTGCTAAGTATCATTCTAAAGCAAAAATAATGTTTTGTAAAGTGACTGACATAACAGACCGGTTTTCTGATAATTTAGATTGTCTTGATGCTTTTCCTTATGAATTATAATGTTGATGAAGTCTTGCTTAAAACTGTATTTTCAGAGGAAAGGAAAAAAGTAAATGAATTAAATATATAATTTTGATCCCTCGTTGCTGTTTTGTTTTGACCTTCCTTTATGGCACTTCAAGAAAAAAGTAATCTGTTTCCATTCCCAAACCCCTACATTTCCAGATTATCCAGAGCTTAGTTTAGACCCCTTAGGGGGGGAGGTGAAAGATGATAGGCTTTCTCTAATGTATGCTTTTAACCATTTGGCCTTCTCAAAAGGCACTAATGCTGTGAAAGTAAAGAAGGCTAAATGTAAGCTGAAGCTGTATTCAAATGGAGATGATAGATTATTAACTAAGGGAGAAGAGGAGCAGGCAGGCAGAAACTGCTGCCAGTGTGCCTGTGTGAAGGTAGTTAACTTCTGACAGAAGAGCGGACCAAACAGCTGTGGGCAATGAGCTTGGCCGGAGAGAAAACGAATCCATACTGTTTCACATTTCCATTGCAAGTTGGTCAGAAATGAAATGAAGCACATCAGTAATACAAGCAATTTAAACAAACAATGGCCTCTCAAAACCAAACCAATCTAACACCACCACTGGGGCTTAAGCATTTTGGAACAAGGTCTGTCAAACCTTATATCTGGGGATATACAGCTATGTGAGAACATTGGACTACTGGCTTAGAGAGGCTTTCAGTGTGCGTGCTTTGTTTCATTCAGAAGCACAACTTCTGCTTTAGTACTTGGTATTAGTATTTATAGGTACAGTAAGTAGTTAAGGTTTGTAGAGTAGGAGAGAGCTTTTGGATTCCACTACAGTCTTCATACCTAAACAGTGCTCCTCATTCAAGCACGAGACTGTTTCACTGATAGCTGTTTCCTAAGCCATTCTTGAAATAATGTTCTGATCCAATCAGAAATCTTAATACACTAAGATTTATCAAACACCTTCTACTGAGGTACTAATTTCACTTTGACTACACTGCATTGCAATTCAACTCTATATGAACTTTCCTTTTTGTCTCCAGTAGGTGCTTCTTCAATCTGTTCTAGGTTGTAATTATAAATTGCTTTGTTTCAGTCTTTCCATTTGTTTGCATGCGTACACATTTTACACATCTGCTCAATATAAATTTTTACTTTTATTTTTTATTTTTTTGCACAGTCTTTTGAAAAGGCTGTTTCAGGCACTGCTTTTTCTCTGCCATAAACCACAGTAGGTTTGATGTGATTCACTCTTGGGTTTCTCCTTCATTGTCACAATCTAGTCTCTTTTAGTGAACTGTTAATGATGTGTTTTTGTAAATTGAAAAGATGAGTGGGTTTTTTTTATAATCTAGTATATCTGAATATGTATTTAAAGAGAATTCAACTACCTTGTATCTGTTATCTGTGGCACAGAGCAGGGTAGCAGACTTTTTTTGTTTTGTTTTAAAGAAATACAAACTATATGCAGTACAATGGACAAATGAGAACTATAATGCACTTACTCATCTGTACTTTCTAAAATCTGTGGGCTGTGTGCTCACTGTCCAGTCTTGTGCCTTCCCAATGCAGCTCTATGCTATTCCCATTCTGCCATCAGTGAGTGGGAATAAGAGATAGTCACCTCCCTCTCCATAAATACCTGATGCTTAGATTTGCTTAAGTATTTTGAGAGTAGTTGAAAAGGCATTTTCTAAAAAAAAAACTACACTGCTCAACCTGATTGGTTTTGGTGCCATTTGGAGACCATTGACAAGACTGCTGTTAGTGATGTAAGCTGGACAGAAGTGATTCATGTTAGCTGACTCATGTGAGTTGATCAGCTACTTGTATGACACATCTTGGCATCAACAAAGAGAATAGCTCAATACCACGGAGGTTTTGTACAAACAAAAAAGGGTAGAAATGGAAGTCTGACTGATGAAAGTAGTAGCTTAATATGTTTTTGTAAAACCAAGACAAAAAGAGGGCTGACTTGAACAAAGGCTATTGTGAAACAGGAAATTCCCACCTGGTGCCTAATGCATTGTTACTTTTAATGTTCCAGTTTGTGTATGACACAGGAGCATCAGGAAGAAAGGAAATGAGAGTAATTTATTGGAAAAGGCCGAAGTTTGGCTCTCCAGGCATAAAGTTGATAAAAGCTTTAGCAGATAAGAAAAAAAAAAATAAAAAATGTTGTATTCTAAAGCCCTGGGAACTTTTTTGCTTAATACTTAACAATCTTAATATTTGGTTTAAAACTCAATAGTGGAACTAATTTTGCCAAAAATCGAGTCTGTATTCATTTCTTCATTAGTCATCTAGACCTGAAATTTGTGTGACGAATTTTGTCTCCAACAAATGAAAATTTCAGGATGTGATTTATCTGGAGTTTATGAACCATAGTTTAAAAATGGTGATTATTATTTTTTTTTATTATGATTTTTTGTGGTGTACATGGAGCTGGGAGCCATGTGAGATAGTGTCCAAAATAACCTAAAAAGAATGTATATTTCTTTTTTCTTCTGTGGTGGAAAGTAACATGATAAAGTAGTTGACCTGTAGGAAAGGCCTGAAGGCAATCTGAGAGGTCTGTATGTAACAAGAAATTTGTTTAAAATAACTTGGAGAATGTTAAGATAATATAATGTATCCTCTTTACTGTTAGCTTCTGCTTTCGAAAGAAGAATTTCTACCTTGAGCGATCAAATACTTTCTTAGAGCAGTTCAGATTAGTAATGTTTTCTAGTTGAAACATAAACTTTGTAGATGTGTAGCTGAGGGAAGCATTATGGGCTGCAGCAGCCTTTCAGCTAAGTTCAGTAGCTTTGAGGTCTGCTGGCCATTCTGGAGCTGAGCAGAGGCTTGGACTGCTGGTCTGATCCTTTGTACTTCCTTTCTTGGCTTCTGGCCTATCTTTATCCCATCTCTTGCTATGCAAAAATTCTCAGCATTCTCTGAGATGAAATCCTGTCAAGGCCAAACTTAACCCTCTCCAGTAAAGTTTAGTTGTTATTGCTCTCTTATCCTATTTAAGAGGGTCATAGAAGACAAGAAGATGAATTTCCTTTTATGTTTAGGTTCCTGACTCTGCAGCTTGACAGAAATCTGAAGCAGCTTTTCCTTTTCTGAGTTTTAGTTAGTGACTCATGGAACGTGTGGCCAGTGCAGGCATTTGGGGGTCCTGGGCCTTGGGTCTGCAGCAAGCATGCACAAGCTGCGCTGGCGAGGATACTGGTGGATGTCTGAGTGACTGGTTTTATTCATTTGCTCTTAGTCTGCCTTTATAAGGAATTCTTTAAGACTCTCTTAATAACCTGCTTTTACAACGAGGAGCTGATTAAATGAGAAAACACTTGGGGCACAGGACGGTGTTTCTCCGTGTTTCTGTGGGACAGGAGAAAACAGCCCACACACATCTGTGGTTGAGCATGTATATGTGAAATTCAGTTTGTAGGAATGGATTGGTGCTGTTGTGTGAGTGTCACAGAGAGGGGCTACTGACATACATGTAACATGGAGTAATAGTAACATTTTGTTTTCACAAGCAAGACATTTGATGTAAAATAGCATTTTCATTTTGACTACAGTAAATCCATGCAGTGTGACAAATAGGATGGATACTTTTCTCTCAAAGTTGGATTTTCTAGATCTTTGTATTGAAAGGACTCAGAATTTCCTTGTTTTGCATTGCTAACAAAATAAAAAGAACTATTAAATAACAATTCAGAATCTGCACATCAGAACAGGGTAAAAATACAAACAAAATGCTTTAATGGTACCCATATACTCATCTAATGTATTCTACACCTAAACTTCATACTAGTTAAAGAAGTTAACATTGAGTATTCTCAAAATGCTTGCTGACTCTACAGTTAAATTTAATCTGTATAGCTGATGAGTCAAAAGTTAAATATATAATAAAGCATCATTGCTAGAGGTATCAGACTGTCCATCAAACTTAAATGTTTCTGTAGTATGTACGTGTAATACTATAGTCATTCTTTGTTTCAATTGTTTTAATTTATTTTTGACAGATACTTCCTCACTGTAGGAATTGGGACAGTGTGCTCACTGATATTCCCAACATGGAATCTAAATGACCGTGTTGGCACTTAACTTGAAATATTTTTAAAATGGGTATGCATTCAGTAGCATAGGAATTAAGTTTTCTAAGAGCAGTATAAAGAGCAAACTACGTTTGCAAATCAGAATGATGTTACACTTTGGGTTTTTTCTAAATGTGTTTTATTTTTCAGGTGGCAGAGATAAGCGTGGAGGCCCCATTCTAACGTTTCCAGCACGTAGTAATCATGATAGAATACGGCAAGAAGACCTTAGGAGACTAATTTCATACCTAGCTTGTATTCCAAGGTAAGTGCTGGTCACTTGATAGACTCTGAGGCTTTGCAGAAAGACAAATGCAGTGTACTTCAGTACACTCGCAAGCTAGAATATATTGTGTAGACTGAGGTTGTCACAATGCTCCTGTCTGTTAATTGTGTCAGATAAGTTATTGCATCCTGATACAACACAGGAAAACCCAGGAGAAATATATGTAAAATTTCTTGTACAGGTCTTAGATAAAACTGCAGAGTTGTCTGTGAAAGTATTGATGTCAGTGTATTATAAAAAAATTAAGCTATTGATTACAATGCATTATTTAAACAAATCACCAGATCTAGTGCTTGTACATTTGTCTGTATGTACATATATGTATATATTCCCTCATTGTTCAATGGATGTATATTCTTCATTATATGTACATTGTTCAGGATTTTGTATCTCTGCAAGCATGGCAAAAATTTGATAATGAAAATAGCTTTATTAAAAGCTTGATTTATTTTCATACAAGTCATGTGTTAAGGACTAGTCTTACAACTACTTAACTGAGAAGTCCTAATTGGTGCAAACAGCCCCACACAATTCATCTGTCAATTAATTACTGTTGTGCTGTTACTGTACATAGTTGAGAGTTTTTGGCAACAGATCAGAACTCCTAAGGTAGTGTTCCATCTTAGATTTACGTGAATTTAACAATTTATCTGATTATTAAATGTTACTAAATTTTAGTCATCTGCAGTGACTGGACAAAGTATTTGTGTAGTTCAGGTTTACCAAAGAGATAATCTTGTCTGACCAAAACCTGCAGAAACAATTTTTATGATCCCTAGCTGAAACACATTCATCTTTTATCAGATGACAAGGGCTATGTGATTGAGACTGGGGGGGCTCATCTGCATCACATGGCAAGGGGCTGCTTTGTGCAACCTTGTGGATGACTAGGTGCATGCCTCATGAGTTAGTGGCAAGCGCTCTTCCTCATGAATGGATAGTTGGTGTGGAAGGGTAGGTATAGGCTGAGCAGCACTCAGAAGTAGTGTGAAGCTTTTCAGTAGTGAGTGTGTCTTAACCTCAAAACAGTATTTGTATTTGTCCTTTTAATTTTGTGATGCTCTTAAAAAATATATACGATGTGGTCAGAAAAATCTGAAGTTATAATCTACATGTATTCTTCTGTTATCATTGCTATTTTTGGGCAAAGCCAAACAATTTTCTTGATAAACTCCTTTTTAAGCTGGTTTTTTTTTTCTTTTTTTTGTTGTTGTTTTTTTTTTTTTAAGCCAACATTAAAACAACTAATCTTCTAAGGAAGTTATATTGCTACTCCTTTCAGCAGCACTTCAGCTCTCCAGAGTTAGTCATAACTCATCTATCACGTAGTGCGACCAATGAGACTGTGTAAAGGGTGCCAATTGAAGTGTTCTTACTTCCTGGAGAGTCTAAAAGCCTCGCCACACAAATTCGAGAATTGCGTTTATGTTAGTCACATCACTGAAAGAGATTCATGTACTCAGACCGTGGATGTTTGGTCTCTTTTGATAGTCTGTTGGTTATGACTCGATTTTGAAATACATTCTCTTTTCATGTTAACCTGTTCCTGTTGTTCTCCTGGAACAAAATCAAAATTTCTGGTGTTGGTGGTGATCGCTGCTGTTAATCAGCTCTACAAAGTATACTAAGTGCACAAGAGAAGAAAAGAAACGAAATCTGCTGTTCTCAGAAGAGTTGCCAGGAAATTTGAGTATAAGCTCTGCCAACTTTTGGACAGCAAAAATGAGCTCAAATTTTGTAGAAAGAAGTTGATATGGTTTTCTTTACAGTGATAAAATACTTTCTTATCCATCATATATCCAGAAATTGATCTTGTCACGGAAGTGATTGTCAGTAAGGGTTTTCATCTGCAGACCAACAATTTTTAACTCTCAGATTAACTGGGATATCTGAAATGGTTTATCGAATATTGCAGAAGTGGTAGGTAAGAACAGCTTATCAACTTCTGTCTTTTAGAGGTTCCCCTCAGTGATTAGAAAAACATGGACATTATTATCAGTAAAGTGTGTGCTCAACAGAGACATTTGTAAATGAATTACATATAGGTGCTTCTGTAAATGGTGACTTCAGTGTATGTGTGGGGTGGAAGTGACACAAGTGATTGTTCATTAGGTTATCACACTTTAACTAGGGAGTGTGTTGCTGTAGAAGTGCTGTCTGTGTTTGAATTTGTACCACTTTCTTGATAACCTTTTTTTCTTTCTTCTGCAGTGAGGAAGTATGTAAAAGAGGATTCACTGTCATTGTAGATATGCGTGGGTCAAAATGGGACTCTATAAAGCCTCTGCTGAAGATTTTACAGGAATCCTTCCCATGTTGTATTCATGTTGCACTGATAATCAAGCCAGACAATTTCTGGCAGAAACAGAGGACTAACTTTGGCAGCTCTAAGTTTGAGTTTGAGGTAATTTCCCCTATGCTATGTGGATTTATATTTATTTCACAATTTAAGTACTCATTACCGATTGACATCTTAAGCATTCTCAGGTAAATAATGTTCTGGATGAGAAGAGATATAGATGAGGCCAGTAGTTCTAGAGGGAATGTAGTTTCTTTTATATACATAAACGAGATGTGCACATCATCATATGTACTGTCTTTGAGCGTGAAAATAGATGGACTTTGGGTTTTATCCTCAAAGGGAAATCATTAGTTTTCATATGTATTTTGTCTGCATTATGGTAATTGTTCTATCATGAACATTCTGTATGGAGGAAATCAGCCAAGTAAATGAACCCTGCCATTGTCCTGCTGCTGATTTACAATATGCGAGTCAAAAGTTAATCAGAGTAGTAGCCAGAAGAGTGGTTTCTTCAATGTGGTGAGATAAAGAAACAACATTTCTCTCACTGGGGGACAATACTGGCAAGACGGGAGGCTGATCACAATTGACATTGGTGAAGAAGTCTATAAAAGAATTCATGTGGACTTCAGAGTAAAACGATCAACTTATAAACAGAGAAAACCAAAAACTTGAAAGATAAATTCTTTTCAGTAACAGCATTTTTAAATTTTTTTCTTTATTTCCTTTTAGACAAATATGGTGTCTCTGGAAGGCCTTACCAAAGTAGTTGACCCTTCTCAGCTAACCCCAGAATTTGATGGCTGTTTGGAGTACAACCATGAGGAGTGGATAGAAATCAGAGTTGCCTTTGAGGACTATATTAGCAATGCAACCCATATGCTGTCCAGACTGGAGGAACTGCAAGATATATTGTCAAAAAAGGAAATGCCTCAGGACTTGGAAGGTGCTCGCAATATGATAGAGGAACATTCACAATTAAAAAAGAAAGTCATTAAGGCTCCTATTGAGGACCTTGATGTGGAAGGACAGAAGTTGCTCCAGCGAATACAGAGCAGTGACAGCTTTCCCAAAAAGAACTCTGGGTCAGGGAATGCAGACTTACAGAACCTTTTACCCAAAGTATCCACCATGCTGGACAGGCTGCACTCAACACGGCAGCATCTGCATCAGATGTGGCATGTGCGGAAATTGAAATTGGACCAATGCTTTCAGCTCAGGCTGTTTGAGCAGGATGCTGAAAAGGTAAGAGGCTGGGGAGGGGAAGGTAAGTGGGCACTGTCATTAGAAAGAAACAGTGATTGACTGACTTGAGTAACAAGGATAATTTCAAGTAGTATTTTTTGTCTTTAGAGTTATTTAGTAGTCCCTTAATAAGAAATAAGGCAGGATTTATTTTTTTTTATTGATAGTGAATCTTAGTCTCCCAAAGTAGAGGGGATGGAGTAGTAATTCTAAGCTGTAAAGAACATAGGTGACTCACTGAAGGTAAATTTAAGTGATGATGACTTAAAGTTTTTGCTTTGGTACCTTTTTTCTCCAGACAGATGCTTTTGCAGGTATAAAATGAAGATGAATGCTTCATACTTTATGATGATTAAGGATTATATTAGTCTCTTTTTGAGTGACCCTTGGGATTTGAATGACAGGTAGTCAACAAAGTCTGAAGAGACTGATGTGGAAAACTGCTTTATTGATTCCAGATTTAAGATCCCAGGCTAAAAACTACTGTATCTTTTTTGACAATGCATATGTCATTGACAGAGGACTGACTGATTTCAGAGTGCTTTGAGTTAACCAGTCGTATTGAATGATAAAGTCCATGATCGTCATGGAACTTGAAGAACCACTATAGCAGGCAGTGCACCGTTAGATGAGCTCAAATAAGATCTGTTTTCATGAGGAATGGTTTTGTGATTGTTTGTTAACTTGTTACTGTGGAACAAATAGCTTTGAGGAAAGATAGGAAGGTTTTCTGTGGGTGAAGAAATAATAGACTATGCAATCAAATGGGAAGTGTAGTTTTGTCACATTTCTTGAAATATTTGACATAAAAATGCCTTTGTTGGGTGAGACCAAAGGTCTGTGTTATACTAGTGTTCTCTCCAGTTGTAGTGATTAGCAGATGCCTGGGGAAGAGCAAACACAGAGCAAGCAGATATAGCACTTCTGCCTCTGTCTTCCTCTGTTTTCTTCCCCTGTACTTGCCTGTTCCCTGATCGTTTCTGCTCAGGGGCTTTCATAACAGTAGTTTTCTACTATGTTTAAAAAAGAAGCTTCTGAACCAAATAAAGCAAGTGTTTACTGAATGGATGTAGCTGAAAATAGTAGAGGCATGTGTAAGGAGTGGAGAAAAAAATCCAGTCAAGTAAATTTAGAGTCAAAAAGCTAGAAAAGAATAAGTCAGTGCTGTACTATTGTTCTTTCAGGACCCAAGTACATTTTAGCAACTGTTCAGTGATTTATGGAACAAACAAAACATATTTTGGTTTTGAAAGAAACATTCTTCATTTACTTATCTAAAAATTGTATACCTAATTTGGGCTTTAAGACGCTCCTTGTCATATACTTGAGCCTGGGAAATTGATCTCTGTCTTGCCATGTGATTATATAAGCTCATATATGTGTTTTCTAGATTCCTGATTCCAAGAATAATTCTATATTAGATTCATGCATTCATCTTGCAAAATAGAGGGGAATATTAAGCACCTCAAAAGGAAGTTGACAACAGCTAGAGTGCTTGTGACTTCATTCCCACATCAAGCAGTAGACCGGGATTCAAAAGATGGTTTCTGTGGTATCATAACCCACTTCTTGGTTAAGACTCATGTCTCAACGGACTTGTAGCCTTTGATAATTGATAATATTACTCTGCACGCTGTTCTGAATACTTTAACAGATGTTTAAATAAGTACTTACTACTCATTGCTTCCATTTCTTTTAGAACACTCTCTTTCATAACCTAGAGAGTAGGTAGGGAGGTCTTATGAGCTGAAATATAGCAAGAATTTGAAGACCTGTGTGCATTAAACCTCACCTTTTGCTGTACTGTTTGGTTTGTGAAAACTTCATCTTTCAGTGCCATTGCTAACATACCTATGAACTTCCAGTGATGGCCATTGCTAGATAAGACCTTTCCTAAATTTTGTTTGAATATTAAGATGCTTTACACAGAGATGTATTTCAAGTTTGTTAGTTATTTTTTTTTTTTTCTGGAAGAAAGATAATCTGTAATACTGCTCAAGTTTTTTTTCTTTCTTTCTTTTTTTTCTTTTTTTTTTTTTTTTTTTTTTTCTATGTGGTACAAAATTTATTCTCCAATCTGTCATAAAGTTATGAACTAAAAATATCAAACTTGCTAAAGGACGTGATCAGCAGGAACAAATTTATAACTGATTTCCATGAGTTGCCATTTTCATTCTAAATTACTAAAGTGCTGACATTATGAAACGCTGACACTAAAGACCTGTATAAGCTTAGTAATGGGGCTATGCTCCAAGTGTCTATGTTTACTATGATTTCCTACTAATGAAATTGATTTTATTGTATTTTGAGATAAACACCTAAATGAAAGGTTCAGCAGCCTCAGCTGTTGGTCCAAGAAGTCAGATTTCAGCACTCATTTGTTTAAAATATACAGTAACTTACAGGAGAAAGAGTATCAGGATGAATTTTAATGGCCTTAGGTTCTTTCTGTTGTCTTTGTTCACAGATTTCTCATGTTACTTGCATATAATTTAATTTGTTCCATAACAAATGAGTGATTTTTTTCTGTAATATTTTCTTGTAGATGTTTGACTGGATCACACACAACAAAGGTCTGTTTCTGAACAGCTACACGGAAATAGGAACCAGTCATCCCCACGCAATGGAACTTCAGACACAGCACAATCACTTTGCCATGAATTGTATGGTAAGAACAGGCCTTACTTGACAGCACTGGCACATGTATTTGCTCTCTGTAAAGGCAGAACTCAGAAATCATACACACAAATCATCCCTTCTGTTACAACTAGTACAAAGCTGCATTTGAGCAGTGAAATCATATGATACAAGAAGAAAATAAAGGACAGCTAAGCACAGAGGTACTGTGATCAGGCAATTAAATTGTTTGGACCATTGGTAATATTTGGTGCAACCTTAGAATTTCTGAAATATGTGAATTCAAACTTAGAGAACCTGGGATATGTGCTTGAGTATGGTATTACATCTCTGGGAATTCTGTACAATATGACTTATAAACAAACAAAAACTGCCACCACCACCAACAACAGAAAAAAAGTCTCAGTATCTTCTGAATTGATTGCATCTTAGGTACAACACGTTCTGAGAAGTGACCAGTAACTGACCCCAGTATAATAGTTTTCCTTTTTTATTGGAACACACACCTTTCATTACTGATGTAGAGGAATGAAGCTAAAACAAACACTTTTCTTGTCAAGTATGATCTTGAGATGATTCATCAGTAGGTTACAATTAAGAATGAAATTTGTAATTGGCAGTGAGTGAAAGATGCTTATTATCAGTTTTATGAATGCTCTGTCTGGAAATGGGGGATAAGTTCTCAAGCATACTTTGGTACTTTTTCACAAGGAGGGCTGGAGGTGTATAAGTAACTTTGGGAGTCTGGGCTTAAATCCAGTTCCTGGCTTTCAGGGATTGGAAGAAGAACACTACCATGCTTGTTAGAAATTAACATCTTTGGCAGTTTAAGAATGGGAATTGAATTAAAGTATTGTCAGAACAATCAACTCTTGCAAGAGGGTGTTTTTGTAGGACAGGACTATAAAGTGTGGAAAGAAAGTATGGCAAAGTACACCAGGTAATTTGTCTTGCTGAAATTATAGAAGGGATAGTAAGGCAGGTCTTGTGTCTGGTATTGCCAGATGGGAGTGGAGGAATATGGTTTCTTCTGCAACTCAAGTATGTTTGTGAATGTTTCAAAATTTCATCGATTTTATTTATTTATTTTTAAGAATAAAGCAAACATTGTGGAACATTGTAATGAAGTTATGTCATGCAATATCATAGAGGCAACTTTGACCTTTAGGTCTGGAAGGTGCAGGTCCCCTCATTGGGCACAGAGAATTACTCCTGCATGGAGTAACAAATGTTTGTTGCTCATTGCTCTGCGCATGAAATACAGCAGAAGTAAACTTAGAGAAGGACCATAGGTGTCATTGACATGAGATAACTTTTGGAACTTTTTAATTCTGGATAGCTTCCCATGCTCTTCTTGGTCTATTACTCTAAAGATCAAATTTATTCAGTCTATCCAACTATTAATTACTGTTGACCCTTCAAAAATCAGAGGCTTTTTTTCTTCTCCTTTACTTTTTTTCTTTCTTTTTTTAACTTCCCTGCCAGGAAACACTTCAGCGGTGGATGTCTCATAATCCCTCCCCACTCTTAGCCTTTTTATGCTACTCTCTGTTTTGCCTGTAATCGAGCAAGTTAATTACACAGAGTTTTTCTCACTTTGCCCAGTGATTTCTTGAAGCATGTGAAGAACAGCTTAAATCTGGGGCAAATAAAACAACTCAAAAACTAGGGGGGCAAAAAAAAAAAAAAAAAAAAGCTGTGCTTTTTCAATGCATTTCTGTAGTGTGGCTTCTATGAAATGGTCCTTTCCCATAGAATGGGAAAATTATGAGTCTCTGGTTTTGATTTGACCAGCATTCAGGTTTTTGGAGTTCTGTTTGGTTAGATAACAAAAATTGTACGTGTACAGTAAGGGTATAAGCTATACTGGATGCACCAAGAAAAAACAAGGAAAACTGGAATTCAGCAGGCCTTGCTTTTCATTTGTTTATTACTGGAAAAAATGTCAGACAATCTTAACTCCTCCAAGAATGTTCAGCCTCTCCCTGATCAAATGCTTACCAAGTTGCTATTTTTTCAGAGTTGACATAAGATTTCTTACATGAATATTCTACCACCAGAGATGGTATTTATTTTTAAACCATCTACAGCAATGCAAATTTATTCAGTTGCATAGTGTAAAGGAAGGAGGTATGACAATTAAGTATTGTAATACTTATATCCAGGAGATTTTGAAGGCTTTTCCATGTGACCCTAATTGGACCCTAATAGGTCTTGCTTTTCAGGCAGTTTCTTTAGGCTCACTTTAGGCAGGGGAGGTCTGTTCAAAGGATAAGTGCTGCCCAAGCAGCTAAATACAACCTCTTGCACTAAGTCACAGCTTAACCCTGATAATTGATGTTGCAGCTGCTTTTCTTAACACATTGTGATTGCCACAGGGCACATGGTCTCCTCGCAGCAGGTGCTACCCTCCATCAATAGCTGGCCTGCCCATCTTCCCTTCCTCCATGAGTAGAAGCTTGGTTTTCCAAAGGGCACAGGAGGGCAGGTTTTGCAGCTGCTTCTGAGCTTGGATGAGATGCCAAAAATTTAATCCAATCTTCCAGTTTGAAATGAACCACCTGGTTGTAAGCCATCGTGAAAACTACTTAGTTCCTGTCATCAGCAAGAGTTTGGTACATCAAGGGCAAACAGGATTTACTGACTATTTCCTTTTTCCTTACGATGACTTTCTGCCATTTTTAGAATCAGTACTACAGCACAAAGTGGTTGAAAGTGTAAGCCAAATATGGTAAAACAAAAAGGTGGAGAATACACTGGGGCAGGAAATAGAACCACAGTTTCAGCAGTAGACATCTTATGTATTAAGTGTGTGGTATACTGTTGTGGTTGCCCTTCAAGGTACTAAAAGTAAGTTCCTGGAGGTCTTAAGCTTAATATGTAGTCTGATTCTCATTGCAGTGAAACTGTCCTAGAGAAAATTGGGATAGATGGAGCAATGTACATCAAAGGTGGAAATGTGTTTTGTTACCATTTGTTAACGCACATACATTGATGTGTCTAGAAATGCTCTCTGAAATGTACATGTTTTATATAATGTGCCATTACTGAAATCAAGCACTGATTAGTGGCAAGAGCATTTCTTTACAGGGCAAGTAATTCTCATCTTCCCTGGCTGTGGGGAAGAACAGTATCTCAGAGATTCTTTCCTCTAAAGATGAGAGTGGTTTTTCACTGTCATTTAAAAGGCCTGCTCTCAGCAACTAAAAACTGCCGTTGTCAAGTCCTGAGATTTATGTGAGCTAAGCAATACTCTGTTTTAGCTTCACGTTCCTCTTTGGGTGACTAAACCAGTGCTTCACTTCTCAAAACAAGTTTTTAGTACCTTTTAAGGTAAAAACATGCAAATAAGACATTGCAAGAGTTGTAAATACAAAAAATATCTCTCTAGTTTTTAAACTGCAAAAATAAAGAGGCTGTGATTGTACCATTAGTCTCGCATAGAAGAGTCAGAGAGGCTGATACTGTGTCTGTTCACTCTTTTTTTTTTTCTGCTACTTTCTTCAAGTCCTCTGGGAATTAAGGAAGACTAAAACAGTCATGAGATATGAGTGAGGAGTAGGATAATGTTATCTATTTCAATATTTTATTCTACTTTTCTTACAAGATCAAGTGGCCTTGCTTTCTCACTATGCTCAACTATGCCCCTTACTATGTAGGTATGTGGTCAAAATGATTGGAAAGAAGTTTAGTCAAACAAATAAACAAACAAAAAAAAAAACCAACAAAAACTTTCCATAGAGAAAGTTGACTGCCTACTGTTAAAGGGTGTGTTGTCAGTACTTCTTGTTTCAGGATGCTGATAGGTGTCCTCAGTAGAATCTGTGTTTATTAGCTATAATCTGAAAAATCCTGTTACTATGTCAGTCGTATGCATGTTTCTAAGTTGATTCATACTGTTTGCAGAACAAGCTGTTGGCATATACTAAACCATTTTTATCAAGATAGCAATCAATTTATTTCACTAAAAAAGAAAGTGCCAGAGATGAACATTGGTGGGAGGTTAGAGAACCTGAAATAGAAGTCTGAACACAGTACTTGAATCTCACTGGGATTAGAGAGTTAAAAGTTGCAGGGATGACGTACTTGGCTTGGCTTGCTCAAATCCAGCCACAGGGACTGGTACAAAGGAAAACATTAAGAGGGTCAGGTGAGGTAAAATTGGCTTAGCTGACAGAGTGACTCTTTCTTCTGTGTTGTACTGTGGACATTTTTCACTCTGAATTCTTTTTGTTTTTCAAATACATTTTATAACTACACAGAGTTGTCATTTGAGATAGACTCAAGCTTGGTGTGAATTCTATATTCACTTGAGCTTTCTGACTCTTCAGGAAACAAGACTAAATCCATAGGTTGTGAATTGTGCATTCTTTCTCAGATTACCTTGAAATGCAGATTTTCACAAAAGACTGGTAAATAAAAGAATGGTAAATAGTGTAAGCTAGCTCTTCTGTCCTGTTTTTTATCTTTTAAGTAACAGATTGCTCGTGCCAGGTTTTCAGTAAAAATACATAGATAAAATTTCAACAATAAAACCTATCACTTGTCCAACCAATCTAACATCCCTAATAGAAAAGGTAAAACTTTCAGAATTGGAATGGGGCAGAAGAGTAGATATTATGTACTCAGTGACCTTGTTAGTAGTTGTGAATAATTTCAATTCAAGCAAAACCATAGATTTGTGGTGTCATTGAAGTTCTCCATTCAAGGAATGCACAATTATGGATACTGATCACACTGGGAGGATGTTTTGAGTTCACATCCATAAGGTATTATTTCTGGTACTACAGGAGTTAATGCTTGGACAAAAGCTTGGAGGCCACCAACCTGAGAAGGGACTGAAAAGGCATACTGAGTCTGGACTATTTCCAGCCTCAGAGAGGCACTCTGAAATCAACAAAATGGCATAGAATGAGCTATATGTGCAAAATCTAGGAAGGATGAAGTAAATAAAAAAATGTAAAGAGCTGTCAATTGCAGAGAAGCTAATGCAGTAACTAGTATGCTCATGTCAGTAGATTGTGAACTGAAAAAACAGTGGTGTCACTGCAAGGGAACAGTGCTTATTTCACTTTTGATAATTATTGTGGATGCTGAATGTAAGATTTGTAAAGAAATTCCAATATATATATTTTTTAAGTTGGTCCTTCTAGAGAGCTAGGCTCAGTTTAGGTCATCGTTCTTAATGTCATGATGAGGAACATCAAAGTGAAAATGTCACAACTGTAATGGTGGGATGAAGGCACGGGCGTTTACAATGGGAGAGTGAAAGTAAATGAAAAGGAAGGGAGAAAAACATGGTGGTGATGGTGTTGGACTAAAGAGTCTTGTGCCAAGTTTTCCCATCTCTACCATGAAAAGTATAGGAGAGTGAAAAGAAAAATGTGAAAAAAGTTGAGTAGGGTGAAATCATATTTAACTCATTGCAGTACCGATAGCAATAGTTAGTTAACTGAGAATTTGTGTAGGTGAAGGGTAGGTTAATTCCTTCCTGTTTTGTACGTTGCTGATTTTATTTCTGTTCTGGGGAAGAGACCAGGTGACACCTTTGGTGGTTCTGCAGCCCACTTTACTGTTGCTACAAGAGAGATAATATAAGAGATGCTTTAAATTGTTTAGATCATTAAAGTAGCTGTTAATACATTAATACATTAATATTGTATATTACCTTAGTTGTAACTTCTTTGGTGGTGGCAAACAAATTGGAAATTCTATTGCTAGAATACTGCTAAAATATTTGCATCACAGGCAAGTAGTTTATAACTCACTACAGTGTATTATCGGGGTGTCATTCAGTATGCCTATAGATTATGTCACTGGGGTGGTTGTTTTTTTTTTAACATCAAGTGCTAAATAATCTGTGTGTCAGAAAACTCTTGCTTGGAATTTTATAGTAAACATTTAGTAAATGGGTGTGGGAAAATCAGGAAATAAAACAGAGCCTTCAGGGCATCTGCTGTATATTTTTTATTAAGTATGATAAAAGTTCAGACAAGCTGGCAGGTTTTCCCCTGTGTACTCTCTTTTCAGGCACACACCAGGGAATGACATAGTGCACTGCTGCTTGTGTTAAGTCACTAATCGTGTTGCTTTGCTAAGCTGAGCAATCTGTCTTGTTGTTGTTGTTGTTTTTATATGTATGTTCTCTGCAGGGAATAACTCTGCCATGAGGAACTTTCTGGGTGTTGTAAGGTGTCTTTTCAGCTTCTGGCTAAAGGGTATTGTGACAGAAAGTAATTGTACAATATACAGTAATGTATTTTCTATACATGCTGCAGTGCAGCAAGTTGAGTTGTTCTCTTCTTACTGTCTTTTACAACAGTTATGTGTAAGAAAAGAATATTACTTCCGCATTTCAGCTTTTAAACATCTGGAGCATACTTAGAGGCTCCATTTGCCTCATGCAGGTTCACATGATGTAAAAGAGATGAAAAGAGAAAATATTTAATTATTATATCCTAATCACTGTTCTTTCTTCAAGTAAAACTGGTTTGTGAATCCATACAGTGAATAAGAAGTCCATTCCTGGAACCAAGGGAGTGAGCACCAGCTTGCTTGGAATGATGCTTCTGAAACATCGCACAAAATTTGCATTTGTCGTTATAGTAATGACGGTGGAGCTGCCTGTCCCTTTGGAATATGGAACAAAATTTGTCAATCAGTTAAACATGGTCAATTGTAGTGAATTGGTGTTTGATATTCTTTACCTCCTTAATTAAAGCTGTCCTTTTTGGGTCACTGCATTCTAAAATGCTGAAATTTAAACCTTTAATAGATGATCAGAGGGCTGGAGCACCTCTCCTATGAGGAAAGGGTGAGGGAACTGGACTTGTTTAGCTTGGAGAAGAGAAGGCTCTGGGGAGACATCATTGTGGCCTTCCAGTACTAGAAAGGAGCATATAAACAGGAGGGAGAATGGCTGTTTACAAGGATGGATGGTGACAGTACGAGGGGGAATGTTTTTAAACTGAGACAGGGCAGGTTTAGGTTAGAGATTGGGAGGAATGTTTTCACTCAGGTTGGTGATGCAGTGGAACAGGTTGCCCAAGGAGGTTGTGGATGCCCCATCCCTTAAGAGAAAGGCATAGGCATATGAGGTAACAAAAAAGAAGATACTGTGCAGGAGAGAAAAATAGGCAACATAGCGCCACTGTGCTCAATTTAAGTGAACCAAGTGAGGTATGAGCTGTCAGGAAAGTTTTATGTCCTCCCTTGTTGACGCACACATAACTAATAGAGACCCATGACAGTTATCGCTCAGACAAGTCAGTGCTGTGAGGTCTGGGGGAATCACAGCACTCCCTCCAGCCAGCTTGTCAAAGGCCCTCAGCAGCAGCTGAATGCTGGCAAATAGCAGTTTCACCTGGGGGGCAGCTTCTGTGTGGTGTTGGGTGCCTGTATAACAGTGTTCCCCTCAACCTCTCTTGCTGGTAGGAGTACCAGCAGACTTTGGCATAACCTCCTCATCAGATTTATGTGCAGTAATAAAACAGTACAGTTTTCTATCAATTTCAGGTTTTACTCTTCTGTCACTTGTTATATCTGTTGCCTTTACTGGGGGCTTTTGTAAGTGGCTCCTGCATGCATTGTTCTGTTTCTCTTGGCTCATTATGCTGTGTTCTTCAGCCCTTAACCACTGGCAAGGCTGTGTTCCTCCTACTGCTGCTGCTGACAGGTACCAGGGTGCTCTGCAGCATTTCTTAGGAACTGGAATTTCAGAAAGTACTGCACAAATAGTGAAGGAAAAGACAGAAGGGGAATGCAGCTCTGCAGGCCTGGGGCTTCAGGGAGTTCCGGGGGCCTCTTCTCAGTACTGGAGCAGTCAGAGGTGGTTACCTTGCCCAAAGGAAGCTTGCAGTTATTAAGGAGCTCTGTTGCCAAGTAAGGGAGCTGCAGGAAGAGGTCAGCAGACTTCCACAGCCTCAGAGATAATGAGAAAGAGATTGACCGGATCTTTTCCAGCTTGAAGATATGAGGCTACTAATTGTACTGAAGGGACAGTCAGGCAGAGTCTGTGCCTGCCTGTTCAGGAAGTGAGGGTTCCCAAGATGTTAAAGGTTGGATGATAATGGCTTCTGGCATGAGGAGTAAGGTTCCTGCTCCACCTCAAGATTCACAGCTGTAGAATAGGTTCACTGACCTCATAACTGTTGAGGAGCCAGGAGCTGTGTCAAATGAAGCATCTGTCTTGGCTGAGCATGAGCCACACAGGATCAGCAAAAGGAAGCAGTAAGTGATAGCAGTGGGAAACTCCCTTCTGGAAGGGACAGATTTGCAGATGAGGTCATCTGACTCCTTGTCTATCGATGTTTGCTGCTTACTGGGGGCCTTGGATTTGGGATGCTGGAGAAACACTGCCAAAATTTGTCCAGCCCTCAGACTATTACCCTGCCGTTCTTCCATGTTGAGCATACCAGTGATACTGCTAAGATGACCTGGAGCATTGGCCAAGGTCATGGGGGAGCCAGGTGGTGCTCTAAGTCCTGCTGGTTAGAGGGTAGGACTTGAGAAGAAGCAGACAGATCCTGCAGATCAGCAAATGATTACACAACTAGTAATTGCACCAGGGTATTTGCTTCTAGAAGGAAAAAGTAGTAAAGTCTTTTTCCTTCTAGTAAAGGAAAAAGAGCCAGAGTACACACACACACACACACACACACACACAAAATAAAAAATAATATATAAATATTTACTCTGGGAATTATTAAACACTGTAACGTGTTGTCCAGAAGGACTGTGTTATTTCCACCTGTGGAGATTATCAATGAAGATGTTAAACAGAAGCGGCCCCAGCACCGAGCCCTGGGGGACACCACTTGTGACTGGCCGCCAACTGGATTCCACTCCATTGACCACAACTCTCTGGGCCCGGCCATCCAACCAGTTCTTCACCCAGAATTGGATGTAGTCTAAAGCAACCTACTCTGATTTGACCCTACTTTGAGCAGGGAGTTCAACTAGATGATCAGCCTGGTTAGAAGTCTCAACCCTGAACTGTGTACATATAGCTCTGGAAGAGTTACTCAGAAACTTTTTGGTAGTTAAATTATTCTTGTTTCTGGCTTTGAAGGAATCGGAAGCACTTGTTTGCTTTCTTTGTGTAACAGTTTGTTCATACAGAAACAAGAGCAGCTTTTAGGTGCTTTAGGCCAAAATGCATATGTGAGTTAAATTGAAAGAAAACTGCAGTGACTAAGAGCCATCATTATGTAGTTCCAGTATGCTAGAGATTCTTACTGGTCTATGGCCTTTTTTTCAGTCCATCTTTTAGTGTTAAGCTCTGAGGCAATACAGTGGCAGGAAAATTAAATCTAAACTATTTAACTCCTTAGAACAGAGTTCTGTATTTTGTTACTTAAAAAGTAGAAATGTTTTCAGAAGTTGGTGTAAAGATTTGTAGAGTGATATTTCACTTATTCATATAATGCAGCAATCAAATGCCTATTAATTTTACTTTTTATTTCCTATTTTGTCTGTGCTACGTTTCTTTTTGACCTGAACATAGGTGGTCAGTTCTTCCTCTGCTACATTACACGTCTAGATTTCAAAGTCAGGCATGCGCAAATATATCACACAAAACCAGCCTACTAAGCATAACTGTAATACAGAATAGTTTTTATAAAAGTATAGGTATTCACATAAGTGATCTGCAAACTTCAGTTAATCTTTCCCGTCTTCTTCCCTACAGAATGTGTATGTAAACATAAACCGCATCATGTCTGTAGCAAATCGTCTGGTTGAATCTGGCCATTATGCTTCACAGCAAATAAAACAGATTGCTAGTCAGTTGGAGCAAGAATGGAAAGCATTTGCTGCAGCCTTGGATGAACGTAGCACGTTACTGGATATGTCCTCCATCTTCCATCAGAAAGCTGAACAGGTTAGTGAACATGGAGGGAATCAAAAGAAGTTTCTACGTTGGAATGGTGAATTGTGCTGTTTTACTTTGTCCAAATTGAAAGTAAATAGAGTGATTAAGAAGCAAGAATGTCAGAGTGAATTTCTGCCAGTCTCAGTTGATGTTTAAATGAAAATTTGTTCTCTGTAGGACAACTTATTTTCTTTATATTCTCCCCATACTGTCTTGCTTGTACCAGTGCAGGGTCAATCTTAGCCAAATTACATACATGAATTAAAACAGAAGAGACAAAAGCTAAGCTGTATGAAGCTTTTGAGTTGAAAGAAGGAAAGATAAGCATTTAACTTTAAATAGAATTAATATAATGCCTTTTCTACATCCAGAAATCATTCACTTGTACTATTGGCCCTACCCCTATACCTCTTTAAAGGAAGTATTCACAAATCAGTCCTTGAGTTGTTGGTATTTAACTCATAGTAATTGCTTATAGAAAGCTATCTGAACTGGTTTGAAAGTTAAGAAGGTAATTAAGTGTCTTCTGAATTTGAAATGGAGTTGGGAAATGTTTGCTTAGTATCCTGTAAGAGATTTCTCCTAAGTTAAATAAAAAATTTAGCTGTAGGTCTATAGCAATTATTTTAATTAAGTCATTATCCATGTGCAACTGCAAGAGAGGAGGTATATGTAGGAGAAATAGGAATAAATATCCCCAAGTTAATAGTCTTGATGGTGAAAGCGTGTTATTCCCCTCAAGGGAATTCAGCTCTGAAGGAGTTGCAGTGCATCTGCTGTTGAGTCATCCATTGATATTATAGACTGTCTGCTGTGTACGTCTCTGGTGAATTTGGAGAGCAGAGGTTCTTGGGTAGATATGGCTGACTGAAGCTCTAGTACTCTGCACAGCTGCCATAAATAATTTTCTTGCCATTTGCCATGCTAAATTGGCTCTAAGAAAAAGTATCATGTCTGATATAACTGTAGGATAATTGAACAGACCAGTTGGGAGCTGATAACTACAGAAATCAAGAGGCAGCACACCTTACTTTAAGGCGTTTTTGTTTCCTATTTTCTACTGTACAGAAATTCTACATAATTTTCCAGAGATTAGAAAAATGAACATAATAAAGTGCGAATACATTGCCCCTTGTTAGTGATGACATTGGTTTAATCTTAGAATGCTTAACAAAAGTACATGAACCAGTGTCACTATAATAAATATTTTTAGCAGATTTTAAAGAGAAGTCACTTAAAAAAAAAAAAAAAAAAAAAAAAAAAAAAAGAGGAAATGATTTTCTGTTGTAAAAGATACCAACTGGCTTGAAACATGTCATGGTTTTGTAGGTTAACCCATGACAAAACATTCGATAGAAACATTCTGATAGTTAAGCAGCATTGATGCTTTTCTGAGTTACGGGTTATTTAGCTTAGTGTTTATGCACTGTTGTCTTTACGAGTGGGAGAAAGATAGGTAACTGGGAGAAGGATGAAGAGGGGGGTGTACTCTCACTGAAGTGTTGTCCTTTTCCATAAAAACAATTGATTTTCATCAGAAATCTAGAGAGTAGACTGTGTGTGTGCATGCTGGCTAGTGATGGTAGGAGCTGGTGTTACCTTCTTCAGTTCTAAATGCATACATAAAAGAGGAAACAGAGAAAGTATTGCAACATCTGCAGAGATTAATTTACTTAAGTCTTCCTAATTGCTCCTTCTGCAGTTTTCACTTGATGATTAACTATGATGGATTGATATAGTTGCTTTGTAAGCTACCTGGCCATGATGTATTAGCAGTTGCGTTAACAGTACAGACAGAGTGAGTCTGGAATGAAAGGAATAACCCCTTAAGAGATATAAAAATGACTGAAAAATAATTAGTGAAAGAAGTAACACATCCTTTTCAAATGCATATTTACTCTTGCAAGTCTAAGTATTGTTGCCTCCTTGGACACAAGTATAGACTGTGCCCAGCTGTCAGTGCATGCTGTTTAAAACAAAAGACTCAGCTTTGTGGTCCCACAGAGAGCTTCTTTTGACATTTAATGCTTAATGTTAGTGATTTTTAGCACTGTACCTCAAAGAAATGAGAATTAAGCAATTATCTAAGAAATAATCATTTTATCACCCTGTCTTCCAGCTCTCAAACAATAATGTAGTGCCAGGTTACTTTTTCCTCAAAAGGCTACATGTGATCCCAGAATGGAGAAATATATGATGAGAAAAATGTCTTGGCTTCTTAAAACTTTTGGGATTTTTGAACTTCACACAAAGAGAAGATAAATTTATTTTACAGATACCATGTGTGCTTGGCTATACTAAATTTAACAGCTATGAAAAGTTCTGTAAAAACAGATTATTTTGTTCCTCTTTCCTTTCCTGGCATAACAAAGGTATAAAATTCATGCCCCCTAGCTGTCAAAAATAAGTTGACAGAACTTCAGATGTGCATACAGCTACGATGACAGGTTCTCTTCTGTCAAGATAACTTAAGCTTCAGAGATAAATTGTCTGCAGAAGGGATTCTGTCGCAGTATCCTCAATTTCCCCTGAAAAACTTGACTTGAACAGCTTTGCTGACATAGCTGTGTGCTCAAGCACAGTGTTAGTCCTAAGAGACCCCTGCTTGAGTTGTAAATCCCTTACATGCTTGCTACTGTATAGCTTGCCAAATGAATTTAGTGCTTATGTGTGGAGAACTTAGTACTTTGGGGATGAAGGTGTGAATTTCCTGTGTTCTACCACTGCTTGGCCTCCTTGACAGTGACTTTCCAACAAGAGGCTAGGAAGTGTTTTAGTGAACAGTTCACCATCAATTCTATGTATGTGAGTAAGCACGCAAACTAATTTGTTTTTCTACGAAGATTTAAAATAGGTGAGATGATGGCTTAATTAACATACCATGAATATCTGTCTACACAGGATGCTGACAGAAAAGAACTGAGGGTCTTGACTTGAAAATTTTACCTCTTAATGTAGGCAGGATTTTTGTTGCCTTTCATGCATCTGAAATAGTAGATGTGTAGTGAAATAAACTTTTCTTTAGCTGCGAATTTGTGAAAAGGAGCAAGAGTAAACTTGAAATGTCAGCGTTGCCAGCAGTTTAATTGGCCATGAAGGCTGCCAACATCTAATTAAGCCTGCTTGTCTGTGAAGGGCTGAAAGAGTTCCGTGTAGCTAAAAGCATGCGTGTAGTTAGACTTGAATACTTGTTTGTACTCTAATATGTTCATTTGGGCCAGTTCAGAAAAAAATACATTTAACAGTTTTCACTGTTAAATCTTTTTGGTGGTTGTCACAAAAACACCCATACTTTCATGTATTTCCAAGGTATATTTACCTGTTGAAGGAACTCCAGATTAACTAGAATGTATTTTCTCTGTTGCAGTACATGAGCAATGTGGATTCGTGGTGTAAAGCCTGTGGTGAGGTGGAGCTTCCCTCAGAACTGCAAGATTTAGAAGATGCTATACATCACCATCAGGGGATATATGAGCATATTACCTTGGCTTACTCTGAGGTATATATCTTGTTTGTTTTCTCAAGTTGCTGACTAGATAATACAATGTGATATTAAGATTGGCTTTTAAACTGCAAACACTTGTTGCACAGTGTTTTAGTTGAAAAATGCCAGGCTTTTTGTTCTGCTAGTTTAGTGTACTGGATGTTGTTGCTATAATTTATATTTAAACTTGAGTTTTAAGTCTTCTTAATCTTCTCAAAGAAATTTAAAGATTAGAGCATACGTGGTACAAACAATCCATGTTGGTTATTAAGGATGTATAGTTATATTCACATATTACTACATTTTAATAGCAGTATGATACTGTCCTTAAAATACTTAGAAAGAAATGAACTGGGTGTTCTTCAAGAAAGTATTCTGCTAGTATGGATTGCTTTAAATATGTTTTGAAAATCAGTCTCTGAAACTGTCTAACAAAAACATCTACCAAAGGATGTCATTTAGCAACCCAGAAGTTGTATACTTAGTTGTGTACCAGCTTCAGAGACACTTATATGAACCAGCAAGCCTATGTATTCAGCATTCGTAAGATTAGCACATCCTGTGCTGCTGCTCTAATCTTGGATTCTCAGCACAATAAAATGTTTTTGAGGATGCTTCTTAGTATTTCTAATATTTGTAAATACAGCATAAGAAAGTGCATATTCTAAAGATGGCTTAAAAAATAGTGACTTAAGTATCCATCCTTCAAATTTTGAATTCTTTCATGTACTTCAGTTAACTAAACTGAGAAATCACACAGGTATTGGCTGATCACAGCTTTGGGGTTTTTTTGGATGGAGGGTCTTCTTTTACTTTTTTTCCAAGGTTGTTAGCATCACAGAGTTAAACTATTTTGGCATTAAATGACATTAATGTTACTCTGAATTAAATACAGCAGGAAACTTTACATGAAAATATATGTTTGGTTAAATAATGGTAGAAAGTGATCAATGAACATGGGACAGTTTAGACTATATCTTTCATATTTTGAAAGGTAGTGATGTGGCAATGAAGCAATGTTTGTGGTTTATACGTTACATAAAAATCTAAACTACTTTCCAATGAACCAGTTCTGTGGTGGGCAACTGAATCGTAAGTGTGGTTTCATTTACAGCAAAGAAATGTAAGGTTAGTGCTGATGATTAGTCTGTACTGATAGTATATCAAAACTGGATTTTTTGGATACCTGCCATCTTAGGGTATGCATAAACTTTATTACTGTTAGTCAGATGTCCAGAGTTCATGAGTTGTTGTGCAAAGCTCATGCTGATATCTCTACTCATCATCTTTGCTGATAAAAGTTGTGATCTTATTTCTATGTCTTGACTCATTATTAAGACCATTTTTTATGAGAAGATTTGTTTTCTTCACTGTGAACTTCCTTTATTGAGAGAATCCCTTTTTTTAAACAATAGAGAGATATAGTGTGTTTGTAGTAGATGAATGTGAAAGAAGCTATCAAGGGTGTATGCTCCATGAGAATGCACCCAGGAATAAAGGTTAGGGCTATCTGGAATAATGATTACACAGCTCAGAAGTTGAAACACTGGAGTTCCTTGTGGGTTGTTTTTTTTTTTCTTTTCTTTGGTGTACTTTTTAACAGGGATGTGAATGAACTGGAGTCTGCCATTAACTGTAAATAACTACTGAGAATTACCATGGTTAATACTGTTTGCTTCCTGGTGAAGCATAATCAAAATAAATTAGGTGGGTAGATTATAGGTTTGCTCTCACAAGCACGTTAAAAATTTATTTAGGATTTCACAGCTGTGGCTTAAATGCTTTTCTTCTGCTTTTCCCCATCTAGGAAAGGAATACCTTATTCTTTAGAAACCAGATTTTGTGCAGAAGTAGTAGTCATATATGTATGTACAAGTCATGCTCCTCCTCTGGACATAAAGGTTTATTTTCCCTTAATTAAACATGCATTTCCTTTCAAAGACTGATGGATTTATCTATCTATATGAAGATGTTACAGAAGTCTTACTTATTTTTATGTGTAGGACTTGATTTCTGCAGCAGCATGGAGCTCCTTTCATATTATTATAAATGGACAGCAATAATAGAAGAGCACTGGCAGTTGCCACATTTTGTCCTTCATTATAGATTTCAATGTCTTGACAACAAGACTTCATTGCAAAGTAGTAGACTAATTATAATAAATACATTTAAGACTAGACTTGGACATAAATTTTACTGAAAATAATTACTCTGTATTACTAAAAAGGAACTTACATATGCTTACAATGACTGGTGTGCCACCAGTTCTTTACTGGCGGCTGAGTGATACCAAATTGTGATAGTTCTCTGTGCTTCATGCTAAAAGTGACAGAATAGCTAACATTAATCAAAAATGCTTACAACAGCCTTGGCAAAAGTTAAATATCAACAGTGACTGGATACAGTAGGACTGTGGCTTTTTAATTAGCATGCAAAATAAGTATTTTTGCTGTGGTTTGAATCAGAGAAGACAATTATAAATGACTGCTCTTTCTTATCAGCATTGAACACATTTTGGAAAAGAATATGTTTGCACTTCCTGGAAAGGTTTAAAGCAAATCAGGTGTAAGTTTGTCATAACACTGGTGTGTCTTTGGCTTGCCAGTACCAGTAATAATGTAAAAGTTGTAAATCAGGTCTGATGAAAGCATGTCCTGTGTTCGCATCTGTTGGTCTAAATGCATTTATTAGATTAATATTAACCTGTAAGAAGTGAATTCCTTGTTCCCCCTCAGCAAATGAAGAGATGAAAATACTGTTCTGGTGAAGTTCTGGACCATTGTATAATTGTATATAGTTGTAAAATTTTAGGGGCTTAACTGACAAGAGAGAGAAGTGAAACTCAAAAGAGCTTCTAAGTTAGATTCTAATTAAAAATATATACATACTGGTAAGGAAAAGCACACTTAAGGAAAGAGAAGCTGTTATTTAGAAGAGTGCTGCTTCCTTAAATTGTCTTGGGGTAGAGTAAGGATATAAAAAGTAGCTGTGTGTTTTTTTTTGTTATTGTCTTTTTTTTTAAGTAACAGCTGCACATGATCATGCCTTGAATAATAAAAATCCACAGCACAGCTCCCCATGTTCTTAACGAACTCTAAAATAGGAAGCAGAGGGATTGAAACAGCAGACTGATCAAGATTTTGGCAAGACAAGTAATTCTTTGTTCTTTCTGGTGGCCAGGTGAGCCAAGATGGAAAGTCACTGCTTGACAAACTTCAGAGACCTTTGACTCCTGGAAGTTCCGATTCCCTCACTGCTTCTGCCAACTACTCAAAAGCAGTTCATCACGTTCTGGATGTCATCCATGAAGTACTCCACCACCAGCGCCAACTGGAAAATATTTGGCAGCATCGAAAGGTTCGCTTGCACCAGCGGCTTCAGCTGTGTGTTTTTCAACAGGATGTTCAACAGGTTGGTTTTATTTCGTGTTGTATGAATGCCTTTCTGTTTTATTGGATTTTGTTTTGATGCTGGTTTTAGTGCCAGCTGAGCTTTGATTGCTGGACCCCATGTTTTCTCATTCAACAACTGAATAGAATAGTTCCATGGAATCAGCAGATCGAGTGAGATTCCTCTGCTCAGTGCTGGTAAAACTTCACCTGAAGTACTGCATCCAGATGTGGAGTCCAGTACAGGAGAGATGCAGACCTGCACATCCAAAGAAAGGCCGAAAAAGCATCCGAGTGATGAAACACCTTCCATATGAGGGCAGGCCAGGAGAGCTGGGGCGGTTCAGCCTGAAGAGTAGAAGGCTCTGGGGAGACCTGGTAGCAGCTCTTTCAATATCTGTAGGGGATTTAATCAGGAAGAAGGAGACAGACTATTTAGCAGGATCTGTTGTGACAGAACAAGGAGAAATGTTTTCATACTAAAAGGGGAGATTTATACTGAATATAAGGAATATTTTTTTACAGTAAGGGTAGTGAAGCACTGAAACAGGTTACCTAGAGGGGTGCCTCACCCCTGGAGACACTCAAGGTCAGGTTGAACTGGGCTCTAAGCAGCCTGATCTATCTGTAGGCATTCTTGTTCATTGCAGGGGAGTTGGACTAGATGGTTTTTAAACGTCCCCGTCAACTAATACAGTTCTGTGGTTCTATGGTTGATCAACTAATTTCAAGTTCAGTATCTTTGGAGAGGTGTTATGGGTAGAAACTGTATTTTGAATTTAGCTCCACCTTAGTTACTTTTAAAATTATCTTCTCTTGTTACTTGAATTCAGGTAGGATGACAGGTTTTTATTCTAGACAGAAGCTGTTCAGAGCTTGTGCTAGAAGATGATAATCACTAATACTCACATTCTAGTTAAAATTCTGGACTTTGTATCAGAAAAGAGAGTAGTAATATTAACATGCAAAAAATGAACAGCATTATTCTTTTACGAAGTTGTAGTTTCGTATCCTCATTGATACTTGTGTTCTTTCCTTTTCAAATCTGAGCATATTATACTAAAGAGGCAGAAAAAAATACAGTTACGATTCCTTTCTGACAGTGTCACTGTCATGCTTTCAGCTGAAACGGCGTTACTAGCACACGGATGTTTGGTTGTTGCTGAATGATGGGTGTGTGCTTGGGACTGGGCTGGGGCTAGCTGCTGCCTTCATAGTGCAACAGCAGTTAGCGAGGCGGAGCCAGGACAGGTGCCTGATTTAGGCCAAGTGTTATTCCATACCACGTGACACCATGCGGAAGGCCATAGTACTGCGGGAGTCCACCCATGGTGGCTGCTTCTCAGGGGTTGTGGGCGTCATTCAATGGAGGTGAGAGCTTGTGGTGTTGGTGGGTATCGGCTGGTTGTATTGGTGCTGTGTATCAGCGGGTAGGTGGAGAGTGATTGCACTGTGGCTATACATACACTGTTATCATCACACTTTTCTTTCTGTTTTCCTTTCCTTTCTTAGTAAACTGCTTTTATCTCAGCCGTTGAGTTCTGTTTTGTTTCCTGTTCTCTCCCTCTTCCCACTTCAGGAGGGAGTGAGCAAATGGCTGCGTGGTACTTAAGGCACCTGCTGGGTTAAACCTCAACTATCACTGTTGAATTAGTATTTACTAGCTGACATGTTTTTATTATGATGATGACGTTAATAGAAGCTTGAGTACAGACGTTAGTATCTCTTTTGGACTTTGTTTCAGCTTAAAAATGTAAAGCTGTATAAAACGCCCTTGTAAATGGATATTTATTAAATGTATAATGCTGACTTTAGTCTGCAGCTGATTGAGACATTACTAATTTATTTTATATATCTATTCCATAAATAGTAAAGAAGGCTAATACTTTCTGATGATGTTCTTCAGTTTCAGTGTACAGGTTTTTAAAGCTCAGGAATTTCTGAATGTGGATTTTACATAACCAGTTACACATTCTGTTAAAATAACGTTTCTTCCACACTTGTTGCACTTCGAGTCAAATTTAATGTACGTACCTGTTGCAAGAAGATGCTCAATGTGGACAGTTGGGAGTGAAGTAAAGTTTCCAAACTGTCAACAGTCAGCTCTGACAAAGGATGTGGAAATGTGTGAAAAATGTCAGCTGATCCAAAAGAAAATAAAAAGCCAAATGAATATCACAAATAATCAGGAACAATAATCATTTATTCAATGTCGCAATAATCAGTGACAGCAAAAGCAGTATTATGCCACTGTTTAAATCCTAGAAGCTCCTCACCAAGTTTATAACATCAGTAGTAGCTGGTCATGAGGGTCTTGTGTTTGGTACTTCCATGAATAATCAAGGAGGGGCACTTGTCAAAACTGACAAGGCAGAATCCACAAATGGATCACCTTCATAAGAACTTTTCAGCAATTAAAATGATGCTTTGTTTCTCACACGATTACGTAGGTCCTCTCAGCTGTAGCCTGGTCCCATAAGCGAGGACTGGGTCCTGAAACTTGTTCCTCTAGTCAGAATTCAGTCCAGGGAGGACCTACTTAGGCAAGCTAGGCCAAATGATTTCCTGAAGTTGTTTGTCAGATGCATGATTCAGACCTCAGGCCTATAGGTCAGGCTGCAGGCAGTTTATTTCCCAGTGGAAGGCAATCATTAAATGTTACAGTGAGTCTTACTGTGCTGATTATACTCTTTGATTTGTTATCTTGGGAGTCATAAAATGTTAAATTCTCGTTTTCTTTTACTTCCCAATTCTTGACTCTGAATGGAGTTAGCTCTGAAACTGCTTGTTTCTTTTTGCAGTGACTTTTCTTAAGTCATTTTAGAATCATGACCTGCTTCGTCAGCAGGGAGCTGAATGTCCCTTTTCTGTCTGAGACCAGTCAGCTGAGAGACTGGATTGTCCTTTGTTTTGTTTGTGTAATGGCCATTAGCCACCAACTCTGGAGGCTTCTGAAGAGTGCCATGTGGTGGTTCAAACTGTTTGTTATATTACTTTAAATTAGCTTTAGATTCTGATTTAGATGCTGCCTTTTAGTTCGTAATGTGAATTGTGGTGAATGTTCCCTTTTGAAATGCAGCTTCTCATTTCATGCTGTAAGACAATGATAATTCAACATCCACGCCAGATAAATTCATCAAACAGTGGCAGAGGCCTTAAATAATATGTCAAGCATGTAATGCTTTTTCCTTACTTTGTTAATTTGTAGCTCCCTCAGCTTTGAAAATCCTCATGAAAATAAATAAATAAATAAATAAATAAATAAGAGTTCTCTTGTACAACTAAGGTTTGTTTTTTTTTTTCTTGCAGTAGAAAAAGAAAACAAACCTAAAGCAGATAATCTAATTTATCTGAGAAATGTTTGCTTTTCTGCTGAATGTTCACTGGCACTATTCAGTGCATGAAATTACTTGGTTTTCAGCTTCTGCTAATATTTATATCCAAGACAGTACTGGTATGTTTTGTGTAGAGCTTCAAAGGAACATCTTTCTCAAATATCTTGATTTTCATTTGCACTATTTCAAGCTTGTTGTTTTTTTTTTCAAACCTTAATAAATTCATTTATGATTGTCTAGCAATTAGTGTAAAAATCCTTTTTCATTACTGCCAGTTTTCCATGTTAGAATGAGCTAAGTGTAGTGTAGCTCTCTTCAGCTGCCCATAGTTGAAAAGCACATTATGACAAGCAAACAAGTCATATTTTAAGTGAGTTTACAACTGCCCTTCGACATGAGTTTGTGCTTTCTTCCTTTTCCTACTCCTGGCTTAATTATTATTAATGAAATGTCAGTTTATGAAAATATTAATTGAGTAACAGAGCTGACTGGAGGAGAAAATTGGCTCTTATCACATTTTTTTTTTTGTTACTCCACCCCTCTAACTTGTTTTGTTTGTTTGTTTGTTTGTTTGTTTTGTTTTTTGTTTTGAGTTTGTTTTGTTATGTTTTTCTGTTTTGTTTAGTATTGGTTGTGGTTACTAGTGAAGCTTTCAAAATCAGCAAAAATATTGTGTTTCTAGTTAACTACATACACCAAGAATTGTCTCATAATTTTGTGGAGCAAACAGTATTGAAAGTAGCTCATGAAATTATAAAAATAGTAGGTGAAAATGTAATAGTAGTAGGTAAGATAAACTACCATCAGATCTGAAAGTGGGAAGGAGAAAACCTATGAAGTCTTCAGTTGAAGAGAGTTCTGAATTTCATCCTGGGTAGCAGAATTGTGCCAGGAAATCTAGTTTCTAGTTAATTTATATTAATTTTAAAAAATGTGGTGTGGTTTTTGTTTTTTTTTTGTTTGTTTGTTTGTTTGTTTGTTTTTAATACAGAAAAAAAACCCTGAGTATTCCATTGTTCTAAATAATTGTTAAGTGCAGAGCATGCTAATAAAAATATAATGTTATACTTAAGAATTGACTGAAGCTTACCAAGAGCAAAGTACACATTAGCTTTCCGCCTAAGAAGAGGAAAGGAACTGGCTCTTACAGTTCTGATAGGAAAAATAATAAAGCAGTCCTGTTACAACAACATGATGTTTTATACTGCTAGGCCACAAAAAGTCAATACTGAACATTAAGAATTTCGGTAGAACAATATTGCTGATGCTCATACAATGAAAGCTTTAGAGCCTGAAGAACTACATAAATAGTTTTGCAGATCAGAAGTTAGTAAAATGTACTTGTAGAAGTTGAAATAAAACATCTGTTTACTAAGTGTCCACTAACCTTGGTTGGCTTCTTTATCTGTTCTGGATAAGTTTGCTGCTTCTCCTTCCTTGATCTGCCTACCTCAAGGACTCCGAGTTTTTGTTGCAGCAGTCACTGTTTCAGTTTTGACTAATAAAGGGTGGATCAGGAATGCTTTCTAGTTGCTCAGCATCAAAATACTACTGATTTCACTGCCTGATTCTACTGTGCTGTTTTGAGGCAGTGCCAGTGTGAAATGCTTCTTCTGGAGGGAGTGTATTTCTACATTTAACTGCTTGAAGATTAGAAATTCAAAGATTTTCACCCTCCCCTTCTGAGCTCAATGTCTGGAAAGTAGCACCAAGTAAATCAGAAAAATGTAAGTGTGTATAGTAGCTAAAGGGGGTGGGGGAAATGGATAATAATGGGGAGGAAAAATGGTGAAAAAACGAGCATGTTGAATCTGCAAAATATCAGCTGTCTATTGTTTATTTATTATATAAACAGCATACACAAAACATATTTTGCAGCCATGAATAATGATTCTGTGACGATGAAGCCATCTTTCCATAGTAATTACGTCTGCAATATATTCTGTATCAGTGTTTTAAGGATAAGCTTTTTTTTAGATTGTATATTGGGAATTAGGATGGTTTTGCTGAGTCTGCAGTTACAGCTTAATTGCATCATATTAAAGCAACTTGCTCTAGTGGAGAAAAATATTATTCACACTTTTGATGAAATTAGTTGAGTCTCGGAAATTACTGCGCACTGCTGCACTATCAAGAGCGAATTCCATGTACTTTCATTATTAGGCAAGTCTTTTGTGGGCTGGTATAATGTGTGTGATAACTCTTCAGTAACTCTTCCAGGAGGAGGGGGAAAAATGCATTAAGGTACAAATGGCTAATAGCAATGCAATTTAGTCATGTTATCCTTTGGTTGAATTGATATGTAAAAGTTCTTAGTGATGTGCAAGTGAAAATTCTAACTTCGACTTTGCTTTTACATGCTGTGAAATTTTCAAATAAAGGGTTACCTCCGTTTTTTTAAGTACTGGAGTAAGAAGGCTAAGCTGTAATACGTGGTTTGGCTTAGAGGCAGCAGTGCTTCTCATGTTGACTGTTTCAAGTCATGCTCTGTGTACTGGATTTCTATGACAACTTCTTGAGGAGTTACTGAGCATTATATGGCACAACATTCCTTCTTGCCGTGCTGCTTTTAGCTTCTTATTCTGTTTTCTGGGACAGATTTTGCTGTTGATTTTGTTAGCTTATAGCTGCCAGCAGTCTTCAGGGTCTTCAGCTCTTTTTATAGTGACAAAAGCAGAGTGGTCTACTGAAACTAGTTAAGAGCATTGATAGTAGAAAATTTGCATGTAACCGAATCCAGATTTATCTCTTCATTTTGCTGTCTCCCATCAACTGTTACCCTCAAAAGAAGCAAATGAAAATTTATATTGACCTAGAAAGTAATAACTATTCATTTGGCAATACTTAACAGGAAAAACAAGCATGTATACTATAGAGATTTAGTGAAGTGCTGGTGATTGGAGATGGAGACATTACGTAGCATTATGGGATTGTTTATTGTTTAGAAGATGCCACATAGAAATGGATTTGCAAACCAGAAAAGATTCCAACAGTCAAGATAAATGAGAAAATCGCACTGCATTATTTAATTTTGTGTACTAAGGAAAGCCTAGATATCTTATAAGGGAATAGCGTATGGGATTAGGGTCCCTTCCAACTCAGGATGTTCTATGATTATGTATCTATGAAATACAGCCAGGATGTTGCAGGAGTAGTTCTTAAGTCTGATTATGTGGAGGCAGGAATCATCACTGCACTACATGTCAAATGCTTTCAGTACAGGACAAGTAGTGTAGGAGGAAGAAGGGAGAGAGGGACCCCACCCAATTCCTTGTATTGGAGTTAAGAACACCAGCAGATATGGAGGGGGAGAAGGTATGGGTTTCTAGCCAGGTCTATTTCAAAATAAAGCAAAATACTGCATTTTTAAATTTATCTGGCTTCCTATTGGGCTGATAGGAAACTCCTGAGGTCAGCAAGAAGTGCAGAGTCCTGTACCTGAGAAGGGAAAGAGCCCAGACACCAGTATATGCTGGAGCCACCCAGCTTGGAAGCATGTTGTGTGAAAAGGATTTGAGTGTCTATGTGGACACCAAGTTGACCATGAACCAACAATGTGCCATGGCCATAAAGAAAACTAATGGTTTCTAGAACTGCTTTAGGCAGTGTATTGCCTGCAGGTGGAGTGAAATGATCCTCTTTACTCAGCACTGTGATCTCATCATGAGTGCTGGTCCAGATCTGTGCTCTCCAGTACAAGAGAGGCATGGACATAATGAAGAGAGTCCAACAGAGGGTCATGGAAACAGGGAAGAACTGAGGCATCTCTCCTATGAAGAGAGAATGAAAGACCCGGTATTATAAGGAATATAGAAGAGCAGATCTGGGGAGGATCTTTACGTACAAATACCTGAAGGAGGAGTGTAAAGAATATGGAGCCAAACACTTCTCAGTGATGCCTAGTGGCACAAGAGGAGATGGGCACGAACTGGAACACAGGAGGTATTCAAAAGCTGCCTAGACTTGGTCCTTGGCAAATGGTTCTGGGTGTCCCTGCTTGAGCATGATTGGAGCAGATGGCCTTCAGAGGTCTTTGCCAACCTCAACTATTCAGAGATTCTATGATATATTAAAAAGAATGCTAGAGATAAATGTTAAGTAAAGCATTCCACACCTCTTCTTAAGTACTATGTAAAAATGATTAGCTGAGTTGGAAAAAAATACTCACGTGGAGTTGTTTTTAATTTGGAATAGCATTCTTAAATCTTGGAGTACTGAACAAAAAATTAAAAACCATATGCATGCTAGTTAATGAAGGAATTAAAATACTGCTAAGATGTATTAGTTTGGAGAGAGACCAGATGGTTTTGTTTGTTCACTCATCAGAAAATCGGTATATGTGTAGTAATTCTTTGTTAACTGGCAGGAACTAATTGCATGTACAACTTAGTATTTATAAATCTATCAAGCCAGTCATTGTGATAGAAGCTTTAACATCCTTAAAATGTATTTAGTTCTTCATATTTTCAGCTATAAAGTTTACAATACACAGTGATGTCTATTTGATGCCTTAGGGAGATACTTCTATGGAACTGGGGGCGAATTCTTCATGTGCTCTGAATGCAGATGTCATTCTTCTCATAAGGATTTCAATTACATTTTTTCTTAAATATAATATTTTTCTAACAGCTCTTTCTTTTTGGCTCCACTATATGAAGTAAAGAAAAATTGTCCTCCTCTAATATAAAACCTGACTGCTATTCACAAGTGTTATCTGAGAATGTGCAAACATTCGTGTTTGTGACAGAAGAATGTGTGCTTAACACCACCAGGGGTCCAGCCACTTGAAGCAAATTTGCTGTCAAATTGATAAATGCATAGAAATTATGCTGCCTTTGGTAGGCTTCAAAGTAAACATATTTTTAATCATAGAATTTAGCTGGCTTTAATTAGTTACCTTGATCTAAGTTTATGTAGTTGCTCATAAGAGGATATAACTAACAGCCTTCAGTAGCAATAATGCATTTTAATCCACTAATACGGTACCTTATATGCTTAGTTTCTTGGATAGTTGTTTTTACATCACGACAGTTGAATTTGTATTACAACAAGGTGTTATTCAGTGTACCCATTATCTTTTGTCTTTTTATTTTGCACTGCAGGTGTTGGATTGGATTGAAAACCATGGAGAAGCCTTTCTTAGCAAACATACTGGAGTGGGAAAATCCCTGCATCGGGCTAGAGCATTACAGAAACGCCATGAAGACTTTGAAGAAGTTGCACAGGTGAAAAGCAGTAATATGCAGGACTGTGCATTTGTTGTGGAAATATATGAAAACTTTGTACTTGAGAGCTAGACATAGAGAACTCCACTAAAAACAGACAAAAAAAAAGTAAAAAAAGAAGTCATTTCTAATAATGGCCTATTTTGTGTGTGTCATGAGCTTTTATTTATTTCTCTGTGTTCCTGATTCAAGTAAGAAAAAGACAAATTTCTAGAGTCTTAAAGAATGGGAGCATTTGAAGCCCAACAGAGCTGCTTTTATTTATTTATCTATTCATTTATTTATTTGTTTGTTTGGGAAAAAGAATGCTTTCAAAATAATTTAAAGAAAGAACTAAAAGCTCTTGGGAAACCAGGTGAGCCAGCAAACTGGCTTTACATTTTTCTTTTAAATGCAGTTGAGTTGGTAAATGCCCTCTTGTTTTGAATCACTCACATCAGTGCTTTTTTTCCATAGGAAGACTTTAGTTTTTGCCTTAAATAGAAATTATAATAGAACTTCAAAACACACTTTTCTGTAGCACTTTTAAGACATCAAGCTGAATGAAACAGATAGAATGAAGAACTCACAAAGAAGAACAACAGGAAATTGCTTTGGGTAGTAGCTTTGAAAAGAGATGAGAGGTGAACAAAACCCATGAGAATTTGAAGACTTGAATCCTTCCCGTTAGTAACATTCATTGTCCATTCAAAATTATTAATAATAATCATCAAGAAAGATTTCTTTAAGGTAGAATTTATGTAATCCTTCACTCAAAACAGAAGGTAAATTACTAGAAAATTTGAAGTGACTTGCAGGAGCTTAGCGATGACTCCTGATATAATGGGGCATGTTTGTAGTTTTCCTGTTTAACAGCTGGTTAAGCTCTGAATAAAATCATACTGTAACCACAATTTTAGAGCACTCCTATGTCTGAGGAACTGAAATAGCTTCAGAAAGCTTCCTCAATATTAATTTCCTGTAAATTTTTGCAAAATAATACGCTTTGCTAGTTTTAGATATTTATATGCTGGATTTTCCATATGCAGATCTAGTACTTCATTTCAAATAAAATCTCCAATGTTTTCCATGTGGATGTACTTACTTTCCTGAGTCAGAGAAGCAAGAATTTATTTGTGTAAGACACTTAAGAAAATGTGAATGATCTCATACTTAATACTGTGTTATTCGAGCAAAGAGGAAAACGTTTGAGTTGACCAAAGGGTATGAGGTATGTAGAACTACCAGTGGGATATAAACTGTTGGAAAAAAATAACGTTGTTAATTATCATTATATTTAAACTAGAAAGTTTTACAACAAATACTTTGCAAAACTTTTCTAAAGCTGAATGGTACTAGAATTTAAAACGATCTCTTGAGGGGATGAGTGGATTTTCTATTTTTGGCAACACTGAAAACTAGACTTCTCAGAGACTTTAAGTAAGCTATGGGGAACCATCCTCTCCTGACAGAATAACGGACAAAATGATCTAATAAGTAATCATTTTTTTTTCATCTTTAACTTTTTGAATTTACAGTGACTGCCAAGACAGGCACACCCTCTGAATTGTTTCTCTTTGCTCTAAAAGTGGACATAAGCAAGCTGCAGAAGACATTCCTGTTGTTGATATTTTAAGGAAGGTTATGTTCAAGTTTAAGAACGAAAGCAGTTTTAAATTTATTTTAATAACTTTCAGATAATTTAATTTATTCTCTCCTTCATTTCTAGTTGGCTCAAATTTTGTGATTTTGGTTTTTGTGTGTGTTTTTGTTGTTACTTCTTTTTTTCTTTTAGCTTGTCTGTTTTATTATAATGGACTTCTCTTTGTTTTAAATAGGATCCTTGATATCTGGGGTTTTCAGTCATCTCTAGTCAGAAACTGAGAGGAAGCAGCATAGCAATGTTTTATAAAATGCAGGGTGTGCATAGAAGTGTTAAAATGTTACTGATTGAAGTCTAACTCCAAAAGCTTCTATACTTGAACCAATTCATCCTTTCCTGCACCTAAGAATGGCTGTAATACATCAAACTAAACAATAGTGTCTCATGGCCAAACACTATATGCAGAAAGAATGACTGTATAAAAAAGTCACCTTTATCCTCCCAATGGTTTGGGTTTATTTGAAGTCTGAAACTGAAGGATGCATCAGAGCCGTTGTTTAGTCACTGATGGACTTCTCTTGATTAGGCTAACTAGTTTTTGAACCCATTTATATTTTTGGAATGTACACTAGTTCCTGTGCCAATTTGTTCAGCAGTTTAATTGCTCCTTAGATGAAAAGTACTTCTGGTTTTGGTTGTGGGGTTTTGTTTTCTTTCATTTCAAATATGTTTTCTGATGCTTAAACATGATATTATCAGCTGAATTTAATGAGTAATCTGTTTTAATTGTCTCTACCTTAGATGCTTTGTGTACCTCTATTAATCTTTCTATGTCCATATATGCATTCATCTCTCTCCCTCCCTTCCACAGTGCACTAAACTCTACTCATTCTGTTGTATTTATCACTGCTACCACTCATTTCTGCACTAATCTCTTAAATTTCAGCTTGGACTCTTCTGTACTGTGTCACTTCCTATGCTCCTACTGTTTGTGCAGGAGAATACTTAGGGAAGGCTTCTCAAGAAGACTAGGAAAACAATGGGATGCATTATTTGGGAAAGTGATGGTGTTTCCATTCTAGAAGTTTTTCCAGTATTTTGAAGAACAGTGCTTATTGAAGTCTTGAGTGTGATCAGTTATGCCTTGGGGCACGAATGGATGAACTAAAGGTCTTACTGGGCTGATTATTTTCCTCTGGCGTTCAGGAATGGCTTACTGTTGGAGAAATTCAGAGGAAGCGTTAACTGATTTCAAAACTCTATGTTGAAGATGTCACCATGAAGACTCCTTTGTCAGTTTGGGAAAGAGGCATAAGCAGGTTTGAGGAACAACTCCTCCCCTTTTTGCCTAACCTTCCATCTGGTGACTGCCCCTTGCTACCAATACTTTCAAAATTTTCTCATTGCTGATTTCTCCTCCAAGCATTGGTTAGAAATAGGCATAGAACTGGGAACAGCAGGAGTTAGTAGAGTTCTTGTATCTGCTATGATTTCCACTCTGAAGGGTAGTTATTATCTGCCAAGATAAGTAATTGTGTTGTATTCCAGCTCTACTTGGAAGACAATTTTAGTGATAAGGCATGTGTCTGCTGCTGAGGTCTGAGACTTGCAGCCTGCTTTGAAGCACAGTGTAGGTTGTGTTAAATTTGAAGCTCAGACAGATCACCATCTAGTTTACCGAAAAAGAAGCTTGCTGTGCCTGGGCCTGTTACGCGGAAGGTACTTTTGGAATTCATAAACAATGCTTCATATACGAGATAAAGTTTTCATTAAAATGGAAAACTTCTGCTTCAGCCATCTGTAGCTGGGTGCGGTTCTCAGGGCTGATGAAGTATTTGTTGTTTGAGGAGTGCCTGGAGGATCTTCGGCTTTGCTCCTGAACACGTGTGATCAGTGACTGGGAAGCACAAAACATGGAGCACAGATCAGAGTGTATTCTGGGCCAGCAGGCCTGAGCTGGAGATGTTCAGCACTGAGTAATACTATCCCTGCTGAAAAGGGTGGGTTTGTATTCGTCTCTGCTGGCTTTCCCAGGGAAACTGGGAGGAGTTCGCTGCCTCTAAATGCAATTAAAAAGCTGAAGGTTGAGGAAAGACTAAGATGCACTTAGTCAGAATCAAGAAGCAGCATGGACTAAATTCCTTACATAAATAATAAATGGAGAACTCCCCTCAAGTATATGAAAGCAGCACTGGGTCATGTAGCTACCTTGGGCTTCCTTACATAAGTTTTCCCCAGAGGAGAACTTTGATTTCTTACCCATTTAATTGAGTTTCAGGTCTGGATTTGGATTTAACTTTTCTGGGATTTATCTTATTAATAAGAGCTGTGACAGTGGCGAAGAAAAGCACATTTTCTTAGGCTTAATTTATCCTGGCATGCAGTGTTTTCACCTGACATAACTGAGATGGGGAGGAGATGGGGAGGGAGGGCAGAAAGGAAAAGAGTAAGGTGCAGCTTTCAAGGAATGAAATATGCATACTAATAGCATGATTTTCTATAGCTGGTCACTTTCTGCCTTCTGCTTGGTTGTATTGATTTGATGCTGGGTGTTTCTATCAGCATCTAGGACTTTCCCAACACTGATGATGCACATTTGAAAAGTCTTCTTGCCATGACTGTTGTGATTTTTTTTTTTTCCAGTGCTGAGACAGACTGGTTTACAAGATATGAGATATTTATTCTAGCTGTGAATAATTCTGAAGAATAGACTTCCATGTTCTAAATGAAGGAGATATTTAAGCACACATAAAAAGGAGCTAATAAATAAATTTATTAACAGTTAAATGAGAAAGTACCTAGAAATACAATAACATGTTCAGTAAGATTATATTCTGCTACTTTTAAAAATAATAAGAAAGATACATTCCAAGGACCTTTTTGTCCTTTTCACTCATGAAATGGCTTTTAAAACATAATGGCTGAGTTTTCTTTGATTTAATCCTGTGAAACTAACTTATTTGTCTGCAGAACACATACACCAATGCAGATAAACTTCTAGAAGCAGCCGAACAGCTTGCTCAGACCGGAGAGTGTGATCCAGAGGAAATATATCAAGCTGCCCATCAGCTCGAAGACAGGATACAGGATTTTGTCAGACGCGTGGAACAGCGCAAGATCCTGCTGGACATGTCCGTTTCCTTTCACACACATGTCAAGGAGGTAAAGCCACTGATAAGTCATGTCATGACTTTAAGCCTTAAAACCATTACTGTCCAGTGTTGCCTTCATTGTTAAAACTTTGGCATGCAGAGTAATGACCCTCTGTTGTACAATGAGTTTTGTAATTTGTTGTAGATTGGCGACCAGGAACAGGGCTGTTGGTGGTTTTGTAGATCTATTTCTGTATTAATTTTCTTACTAGTACTTTTTTTGTTTCTTTTTTTCTTTTTCCTCAAGCAGTTTCTGCCTTCTTGTGCAAGTACACTTGCTTATTCTATCATGGGGAAGGGGAAATAGTCAGAATAGGGAACTGATACAACTGAAGGATAACACTGCAGAGTCAGAGGTGCTGTGCGCTTTGGTTTTTCATGCAGCAACTGAACTGTCAGACGTTTGGTTAGACTGACGCAGTTCAGAAGACTGCTGTGTGTGGATAAAGCATCCAGACACTTAAGTCAACCCTGGTGTTTTGAGAGATTTTTTTTCTGTTTTCAACATCACGTTTTACTCTTGTGTATTGACACTTCTTCAAAACCTATATTTATATTGACCACGGTTTACCTCGTGTTTAGTCTGCTTTAGAAGTCGTATTTCTTTTGATGCTAGATACTGTGTAATGAGTTGGTACGTTAGCGTGCAGCATCTCACCTGCTTTTGAAAAACAAACAAACAAACAAAACCCACATGACCCATTACTTCCCCTGGTGTAAATGTTACTGTATGTCTCCTGGTGTAAATGTTACTGTATTTCAACAGTGAGCTGAACTGGGGAGCTTATATATGAGGGGGAAAAATTAGGCTAAGATGCTTCATTTTCAGCCAAATCTGTTTTTCTCATCTGACTGAGGACGTAGATCATATGTATTTACAATCTCATGGAAAAGTTTAGGATCTGCTAGAGTAGGAGTTTTTGATTATAGGCTGTGACAAATCTTGACAGTTGTAGATTATTTGCTTTCTGTTTTGGTCTTATGTTAAATCTTAAAACTGCTCAGATTAGGTGAAAATTTTGTAAGGCTTGTGGAGCACAGCATGTCCGAGCTTATGTCTTTTTGCCTTCCACCCTACACAGAGAAATAGTCTGTTTAGTGAGGAAGCACATTGTTCTAAAACACTTTCTTCAGCAGAACCTTATGGAGGATCAGGGTGAGAATTTTTTGTATGTGAATCATCTACTTTGCACTTGAAACAAATGCACAAAGCAGTTGGTCTTTGAAGCAGGTCAGGGTTGAATTCCTTGTTAGCTCTAGACATGAGGACATAGCTCCCCCATCAGTTTTCTCTCAGGTGCTTCCTTGTCAGAACTCTCCCAGCACTCTGCATGTTTAAACAAAGGAAAAATTCTGTCTTGAACTATTCTTGTGGGTGAACTTTGCTGCTTCATTTTCTCAAGCTCTTGTTGCTGCTCCATTACCTGTTGTAAAGCAGGGACGCAGTCAGCTGCTGAGATGTGCTCACTATTGTAGATGCTTTCATTACCTGTTTTTCTAAGCATTAAGAAGAACAGCTGGAATGCTATTTTAATGGACACCATTGATTGTAGTGATGAAGGACAGAGACAGCAAAAGAAATTGCAAGGAAGGGACCTTTTTTCTTTTAAAAAAAAAAAAAAAAAAAGATTGTTCTGTGAGTCAGTGTTGAGTAACTCTGGGTGGCTATCCAGATGTGCTGGAATGTTGCCACTACTCCCCTAGATAATAATGTTTTATTGGAAAAAGATCATCTGTATCTTGATTTATTTCTTTTGTAGAATGGGTATTACTGTGACCCTGTAAGTGCACACAGCTGTTGCTATAGCAGCTTCTTTGCAGCCTGGAGACTGAGGAAGGGCATTGTAGCTGATGTCTAAACGTTGGGTTTATTTTGGTGTTTGGTTTGGTTTGGTGTGGTTTTTTTTGGTTGTGTGGTTGACTACTATATTTTACAAAGAAGGAAAAATTACAAACAGCATTTAGTTATGTAAGCAAGACTATCTTGTTTATTTATTTGCATTCTACTTAAAAATACAGATGAAAGAGTGAGGCAGGTGGTTTGTATTTAGTAGGCCAGTCATCTGCTTAAGGTGCAAAGAAACAAAGCTCAGAGATGCCCTGTGCCTTCTGTATTCTGTTTTGTTTTCAAGAGCATGTTGTTTGTTACCAAACACGCGTGTGGAGTGCTGAGAAGGCATCACAGAGCAGATGGAAGATAAAAATGGCCTAAACCTGAAAGGCATCCATGCTTTGTTGGCAAGAGAATTACATTTCTCTTGCAGGATGTGGGAAATTGCAGCATAAATTAGTGCATACCTGCAGGAATGTAACTTTTCTGCTGTATGATCGAGTTAAGATGTGTGTGTTTAACTAGTGAAGAGAGGTATTCAAGTAGTAGGATGATACACTATTTGTTGAACTGAAGAGAGATGATTCAGTTGCTTTAAAAAAATAAGAAGTGTTTTGCTCGTCAGGTATTCAGGGTGAAATTTCTGTCTTGGGAGTGCTGTCTTTGTGTTTTCCTGTACTGAGAAATGGACACAAAGAAAAAATCCCCTTCTCATGTGTGGCTGCATGGAAAGTGATGCAGAACCAAAGAAAGCTGGTTGTCAGGGTCTTGGGCTTTTTTGAAGCTTTAAGTCTGGCACTGAATGACATACAGTTTCTTGGCTGCTGAAGTAGGATGTTTTGTTGTATTTTATTCTTTTCACTGGAAATACTTTACACTTGAATATATGTTCCTCATTTGGATTAGGGAATTCCAGTATTCCTTCTCTCCTGTGGCTCTGTATAACCTTGATATTTTATGTAGAATTTGCCTGCAACTTATCACTGCTACTGTGTCTGCTCAGTTTTTTTACTCTGTTCACATTCATTAAGTCAATTTCTTCAGTTTCTGCTTACCACAGAAGTGGCGAGATCTGTTTGACACATTCCAGAAATAACAGACTTTTGCTCTACCTTTACCCAGGACATCTGTATAGTGCATATGCAGCAGCCTGTTGTGATGCACTTTGGAAATGCTGGCTTTCTGTGATCAGGTTATTACAAGGTGGTGGCAAAGCTTCCTGTGTCTTAGAAGCATCATGAAGCAGCATACAAGTTAAATCACAGAATCACAGAATTGTGATTATATGCTGCTTTATGATGTATCTAAGACTCAGGAAGCTCTACCAGCACTACCTACAAGTTCTCAGATTCCTCGTGAAGCACCCTCAACAGACCATATTTCTCACTGAGATCGAAAAAGGGTGGATTCAGGGAAGCCTGAAGTACAGTAGTAGGTAATGTTATTGCTGTTACTCATTTTGCTTATTGGTGAACCAAGCAAATCTGTTGTTTCCTGTACATAAATTCTGAGTCTAGTTTTGTACATTTGTTAATGTTGATATTTTAGACCCCACTCAAACAGTGAGAAATTTCAGTCTTTGCAAAACTTTTCAGCAAGTGAAGTGATGTAGTTAAGGTGTATTTATGGTGTGGGGGAATCATAAGAATTCCTGTGAGAATTAGTGTATTGAAGATACAGTGTTCAGGCTGATTCCTAGCCTGTGGATGGATAAAATGCAACTGATCACTCAAAGCTGTTGACAAAGTCAGATGAGATGCTGTGCAAGTAAAATCACACAGGTGAAAAATACATTTCCTGAGTAAGTAGTTATCCTAAAAGCTTGTCTGCAAAACACAGGAGCAAAAGCCACAGTAGTCTTTGTTTTGAAATCTGCCATCACGTAGAGTTGAGCAGAATTTTGGTGTGGATTCAAATTCTTACATTCTTTCTCACTCTCTCTCAGCTCCCACAGCATTTATGAGTGAGAAGACTGAAATCATGGCCAAACCAGGTGTTTGTAGTAGTGCCAAAGTAGAGCAACAGATATTTTCCTAACTGGAGTGAAGTGTGGGAATACAGACTAGGGCTGAATGTTCATGGAAGAGAATGGTCTGTTGGCTTTTTGTGTATATTCTGACTAGTTGACTGTAGAATAGCTCAGAGCACTTCCTGTGTATACACAATATGTTGAAGGGTGTTGCTAGAATACATCTCTCTCATCTTACTCAAACTAAATTTTACAGTAGAATATACTGAGGTTGAAATGAAGACAAGGGAAGTGGAATTGGCAGAGATTTCAAATACAGAAATCCACAGTTCCTGAACAAAACTAATGAAACAGAAGCCTGTGCAAGCTGCTGAAGAAAGGTGCCAGTGTGTGGGAAGGCTGAGGAGGCCTTGCTATGGCCATAACACGGCTGGTTCACTCACATTTAACTGTGGAGTGTGTTTGATTCAGAAAAGCTTGTTGATATGGTCTTGCTTTGTCTTGTGACTCAGTGCCAGAAATATGCCCTCACTGCATTATCCAGTATAGATAAGCACAGCTTTTCATTAATTTTATCCCAGAGTGAACCTTGAGGTGACAGATCTGCTGTTCTGGTTGCCAGCTGCTCCTGAGTATTTGATTCTGCTGAGCTGGTGATCTGTGGCTTAAATTTGGATGTCATAATAAAGCTGCTGTCTTCTGTGCCGAGAACTGGAGCATGCCCTTTCCAGGCAGCAGACCAGCTTTTTAGCTGATCTGGCAATGTGTATGAAGTGAAGTCTCTGCTCGCTACGCTGATACGCTAGTATTTCTGAATCTGAGAGTTGAGGAAGAGATGCTTCTTACTCTTAAGAGATGCATTCAGCAGCAGTATGTTGACGTGTGTTGTTTTTCTGACTTGGTAGGACTGTGTGCCAGTTAACCAGCACAAATTTCCTCTCCTGAGTTTGTCAACACTGGTAGCTACATTGGCTTTAAAATGGACCAAGTTGATGGGTAGCAGTCCAGGTGTTACTGAAATAACACTAAACACTTTGGAAATGTGAAGCAGAAATAGACTTTGGAAGCTATGATGTGGGCATTTTTATTTACTTGTTCAGATAAGGAATGGGGTGAGTTGTGACAGGATACTGATAGTTAATGTAATTTTAGGAAGATATAAGAAACTTGATGTTGCTTCAGGGATGAACTTAATCTGAATGGGCATTGATTATAATTGTGGAATAGATTGGAACTTTAAAATATAATTAAATCTAATTTTCAAATATATGTATACATTTAATATCTTAAATGTTCATGGAAGACTAACTCCTGAGGTTTTAACATCTCAATTTGCTTATTCTTTTAGAAGATGCAGTTTTTGTCCAATGCACATACTGAAAGCCAAAACATATACATCTCAAACCTCTTCCATGCCCCAGTGTGCATATTAGTTACATTTGGCCCTGTACAGCTAACAGCTCCTTAAAGAAGTCGGTCTGTGGTGATGCACAGACTGCAACGCTGTGCTGGGGGCATGGGCAAAATGAGGAATTGACAGTTTTGCAGTGCAAAAACTATGGCCTTTACTTTGTCTTAGCCTGCTGTAATAGTCGAAAGCTACTATGAAATGAAATACAAAGAAAAATTACCTCATGTAAAAACAAAAAGGACAGAGACTTCATAAAACAATTCTGAACTCAGGAAGATATTCACTTATGAATAATTGTTCTCTGATAACGTTCAGCAAAATATTGTATGGTCTTATTTAGCACCAGTCCTTCAGGAGATTGCAGGGATGGGATTTAAAGAGATGGAGGCCCATGATGGAAATGCTGAAACTTCCAGGATGTTGCAGACAATTAAAGTAATACGATCTCAGTGACTAATGGCATGCTCCCAAGAACTTAGGAAAGAGGTAGCACAGGATGCAGGCTCATTCAAGCAGATGTTTCTTAGTCTGTGCTATGTATAGATCAAGAAAAAAAGTGCTGGGTGAAACATTTGCTTGTCAGGGATTCAGAATTTGATTTCCCTCTCCAATTTTAATTCTGATGGGATGTGAAGAGGAGATAAAGAGAGAAGAACCTCATTCTGTGGCTGGATTTAGTTATTTACGTAGTTCTCTCCCCGTAGGTTAAAGCTGATTTACCATTGGATAAAGTTCTTACAAAGGTGACAGGGCTTAGTGCTTTGGGGATCTTTCTGCTTTATTTTTATAGTGAATAGAAAAGCGTGACCAGAGATTTCTCAAAAATCTCACTGAAAGAAAGTTAGTGTTTTTTTAAATGATGAGGGGTTTTTCTTCTGTCAGATTACTGTTGCTTTCACTATTGGATGGAATAATTCATTACCTCAGAAAATCATTGCAGTATAAAATCTATAGTTCTGCTCTGCTAAACATGCTCCAGTCTCTTCTTCTCTCAGTAGACTGTTTGGCTTCTTTTGGGTTTACTGTGCAAGCTCATGCTGGCTCCACCCTTAGGTTTGTATCTGTAGTTTATGTAATTTGCAGCGTACCCAGTGCTCATTTTGGTTTTAAAGCTGTATACAGAAGGCCAACTGACATGCCACCCATTGTGAACTAAAGTCATCTTAATAAACGGCAGAAATTTATATCCAGCTTTGATAACCTGACAGTTCTGTTCATCTTTGGTGGCTTTATGCTAACTTTTGTGGATGAACTGCGTCAGAACAAGATTATTTTGAAGGGAAACTATTTGTCAGAAACTTGCTTATTGGAAAAGTGCTAAAAGCTTACCTGGTAATGTATGAGAAAGAATAACTTTTGCTATAAAAATGTCACGAAAGTGTTCACTTCAGAAATGGCTTAAATTGTTCCACTTTCAACAGTGTATGAATCACAGCTAGACAAGTAATGCATGCTAATTACTATCACACTCTTTCTGCGCATTTATAAATTGCCTTTTCTGCACAAGCAGCGGGTGATTTGGCTAATTAAATAGGCAAATGCAGTGTGTTTCTGAGCTCCTTGGTTCCATGGGGCCAGGATACCATGTTTACAGTTGTGCTGTGTTGCTTCTGCACTGAGAAACTGGTTCTGTGTTCCTGGTAACCAGGCACCCAGCCAGCCAGTGCATTTGTTGTGCTAGTACTGTGCTGTTCTGCTCCAGGTAGGTGGTCATGGTTAGGACTGGCTATGTAGAATGAAGTCTGCTTCTTCTGTGCTGGCTTGGTCTCTAGTACCCAGGGCGAGCTTTAAGGGAAATATTCCCAAGCAAAACACATCACCAGTGTAATCTGACCCTGCCAGGTCTTCTTCCCCTAGTAACAGAGGTGACTGAAGCGTATGTGAGGAATAAGAATCACAAAGGTAAGTTTTCCCCTGTACAGATGACACCCAGCACCCAGCTGAAAAGACATAGTGGAAAAATTCGAAGTGGTTCTTGGACCTACTTTGCGCTGCAGCACAGGTACTTGTATGGGTGCCAAGGGGCAAACTAGATACAGTTCAGGATATCCAAAATGACTTCGATTCTGATCTGTCTTTGATAAACATCTCTGTAAATTGGGCCTTTTATAGACAATGCATTAAGCATGGGGTAAAAGCTCGTCTAGCTAGCACCAAATGCCTTAGTTCCATACTCGACAGTAAGTGCTACACTCTCTGAAGTGCATATTTACACATTTGCAGGAACTGTATGCACACAGCATCTCCCTTGGAAGATCTCTAACACAGTGTCCTGTTTCCAAGGTTCAAGACATAGTTTATAAACTAAGAGAAAAATAAAAATGTGTCTTCTGGCCATTGAAACCTGAGTAAAGTTTGCAAGTTGTGCTGTCAGGCTTCATTTGTCTTGAAGTAAAATTTGCATTTCGAAGTATGCATTTGAAAACATTTATTTATTTGTTTGTTTGTCTTTATGTTGCAGTGAGTTGTGCTGGAATGAGTGCTGACTAGTGCTTATGACACAGTTGTTAAGTTCCAATGATTTCTGCTCCTTTTAAATAAGAAGGACTGCTGTGACTCGAGCTCATGGTGTTAATGACTATGGAATTGCATTCAAATGTGTGAGAGGCACTGTCTGTGAGGCATATAAGTAGTCAGAAGATCAGAGTGTGTTCAAATAGGAGGTTCTGGGTTTTGGAAGGTTTGGGGTCTTTCTTTTTAGTAAATTTATGGAGAAGAGTTTGGTGAAAAATCACAAACTCGTCCTTGATATTTGAAAGTATAACTCAAGCTACACTGAAAACCTAACTGAAGAGGCACGTAAGGCTTTAAGATATTAAAAAGAAGCAAGAAAAACAAATAAAGGAAACATCAAAACCACCACCAACAAAAACCTAGCATTTGATTTTAAAATAAAGCTGCAGTGGAACTTTTTAATTGAAACTTAGACTTCACTGAATTTTCTATTCTATTGTCACACCGCTGGTAGTTACCTTTATGATCAGAACATTACACAAAAGCACAGAGTATTTAGTAGAGAATGTTAAGCAAAGAAATAAAGCATTTGTCTTACTCTCTTTTAAGTTAAGCCATGTGGATTATTGACTGCATTTTAATTGTTAGCTTTTAATTAGTTCCAAGTTTAACAAAGCCAGTTGTATCTCTAAATTGTTGAAAGACAAATTCAAATGAAGACAAAAGATCTTAATACTGTCCATCAGAACAGAATGCTTCTTTCAAGATAAAAATGAGATTTCAGTCCTTGTTCTTGGAAGTTAGGGCTTGAGATGTGATGAGAAAATGGGGAAGAGAGACCTGATTTGGCAGCTTCCTGTGAGAGAAGCTGTTGCATTGTGCTGGGAGTGCACACAGGAGTGTTGCAGGGCACCAGCACGTGCCCTCTTCCAGCACTGTGTTATTGCACTATAGGTGTCTGATGGTTTGCTGGTGAATAATTTCCACGCACAGCTTAGGATGCAATAGTTTATTTTGTGAAATTGTGGAAAGAGCACAGTGGAATTCAGGTGTCTGGTAATGATACATTGCTCGGCTATACCTAGAAGTTATTCCATAAACTGCAGTGTGTCTGCAGTTCTGAACAGGGATATGTGGGTGTGTTCAGTGGGCAAAACAAAGCCAAAAAAGTTGGTGTAATTACTTGCAAAGTTTTTTTGTTGTTATTGTTGTAATAGCATGAAATTGAAAACAGCGGTTTTGGTAAGCACCATAGCTGTAGAGATTATGATAGAAAAATAACTTCTCACGGCAGATTTCTCTCTGTATATTGTTTTCTGAAATGCTTTTTCCTTTTTCTGAAGGCCACCGAAATGTGTCATGTTATCTGTGTGCGTGTGTCAGCCTGGCAGTGTAAATTTGATGGTGGCTACAATACATCTCCCTTCCTTCCTTCCTTCCTTCCTTCTCTCAGGGAGTGTTACCATAGCATTTCCCTCCCGGTGACTTTCTCGCAGAGCTGCAGATGGGATTCTTGCTATGAGCTCTCTGCTGCTCAGTCGGATACATTCAGTACTGTAGAAGGAAAATGAGAAAGAAAGGGTGACTTAGCAACACGGATAAAGCTTTCCTGGTATTTCCAGGACATGAAAACCTTATTTGAAGCAAAGGCTCATTTTTATTAGATTGAAGATGGGATTTTTCGATGAAGAGAAACAAATACTGTTTCTCCCTCTCCATTTTCTCCTGCCCAAGCAAATTGATTTTCAACAGTGACTGCCTGATCCTGGTGCTTATTTTTCTTTTCTTTTTTTTTTTTTTTTCCTTCCTTAGCTGTGGACATGGCTTGAAGAGTTGCAGAAAGAACTGCTTGATGATGTCTATGCAGAGTCTGTGGAGGCCGTCCAAGACCTGATTAAACGTTTTGGTCAGCAGCAGCAGACTACTCTGCAGGTTACAGTCAACGTCATAAAAGAAGGTGAAGATCTCATACAGCAACTAAGGTAAAACAAGGTTTAATCTAAATCTCTTCTGGCATGCGTCTGGTATTCTGCAAGGCTTAGTTTCTATTTTGGGAGCAGAGATAATGACTACATGCTCTGACCTATAAATAAAATTTGTAAATATTAAGACTGCTGTTATGTTTCATTCTGTACTGATGGTCTGTAACTCTCTGTTTGCAGGAAGCTCAGCTTATAAACACTACCTTCATAAGAAGGAGACTTTGTTTACATAAGCTACCTTTGTAATAGGAGCAATTGTATGTCTTTGTAGTCCGGGAGATGCAGGGCTCCACGATTTTTTGAGTTCTGAGCAGCAGACTTCTCATAAAGAGACCCTTGAAATTGTTTTGCAGTCTAATATAGCACAGTTTTGTAGCGATGACCATCAGTTTGCAGTCCATTCATTCAGCACTATTCTAAATAAACTTGGGACACATCTGCGCTGTTACATCTCCTGTTTTCTATGGGATTTGATGTTAACATACCTGAATTTGTAGAAGTTTTTGTACTACAGTAAAATACTTGTTAATCCTTTTTTTGATATCTTATATTGATTTTTCACTACCAGGAAGGTCCAGTGAAGTAAATAGTTATCAGATGCCACTTCCTTTTCACAGAGAAAGAGCTTCTCTCTTTTAAACTTTACTCCTCCTGTAAGCAGAATTTCCTTAAATGTTGAGGTGGTCAAAAAAATGAAAGCAATCTTATTTTCTAATGCTTTTTCAAGTAGTAAAACATAATTTGGACTTGTAGTAACAAAATATAAAGACTTAACTTGCATATAATATGATTAGCACTAACTTTTCTTTAAAAAGCCCTATATTTCATGGTCATGTGTATCATCCAAACTGTGCTCTTTTCTTTTTTCAATAACTGTCTTCCCTCCCGACCCCCATCTCTATTTTGAATAGGGATTCAGCCATTTCTAGTAACAAGACCCCCCACAACAGCTCAATCAACCACATAGAGACAGTCCTGCAGCAGCTGGATGAGGCCCAATCTCAGATGGAGGAGCTGTTTCAAGAACGCAAGATCAAGCTTGAGCTGTTTCTGCAGCTCCGCATATTTGAAAGAGATGCAATAGATGTAAGTATCTGCTCTTGAAGCTGCACAGCATTTCTTCTCTTGTTGTTGAGGAATGTTTATGCTGAGATGATTCTGTAGTTGCACTGAGATATGACATAAGTGAATGATAAACCTTTTTTCTTACTTAACTAAGGCTTCTATTTTGTATGTGGAAATCTCAGAAGAGAGTCGAGCTGGGCTTTTTTATATTCATTCCTGCTCTGATTGCCTCCCAGTGCACATTTAAGCAACTGTCATGAGTCTTGTGTAAAATTGTAATGTACCATTTGCTTCGTCTAGCAAATGTGGTTTGAATATCAAGGTGCCTTGATATAACCGGTATGACTACATTTAGTATGACTTATAAGACACGCAAAATGATTTAGTACTGAAACTCTAAACTGTTGCTTTGTAGTAATATAACTCTTCTTTCTTTTCCAAATCAGCAGTGTGTTTTTCAGTTGACAACTGTGAGTGGTATTTGGAATTCTTTGGAAATGGTGAATCTCCCTTGCTCTCACCTTCTCTCCATCTCTCAAATAAGGACCTTTTTTGGCTCTAAAAATATCAAAAACTAGTGCCACACCCCTGCAAAACTTCAGGCAGTTTTTGAATTGTGCAGATTTTGGAGGAGGGTTACAGCAATATCAGTTGGAGAGGTTCTGTTTGTGTGCAGGAATGTGCATGCAAACAAATGTTGAACTCCACATGGAGCTTATGTTATATAATTACTTCATAAAATTTCAACTAAGTTGACTACGAATGCTGTACACAGTGAAAACTGAGTTGGTGCTTCAAAAGATTAATGGTTATCCTTTGGAATGTGATCTTGTTTGGCTATATGATGGCTTACCTTGACGTTCTGTAAACCAGAAATTAAAATGTTATAGGAGCTACTAAATTTACCTCTTCCCTTGTACATAAGTAAAAGCCACAACTGTTGATTACATACAGATGCTGTAAGGGCAAAGAGACAATTATCAAAAGTGATAGCTTTTAAGGTGTTTTTTTGTTGTTGTTGTTGCTTTTTGTTTTGTTTTTCCTTAAAATTGGGATTAAATACCTTTGCTGAATTTTAGGTTAGTTAAGCAAATTATCAGGTGCAGGCCAGGCACAGGCAGACACAGTTCCCTGATTTGTACCCTTGGAGGAAGTGAGACTATACACTCCACAGTAATAATAACTTCAGTGTAAAGGAAGACTTAAGAAGCTTCTCTATTTTGGTATTCACATCGAGGAGGTGAAACTAGTCTGCAGAGGCTTTACTACTTAAATTGGGAGTTGCTGTCTTGAGCGTGGAAAGGAAAGGCTTGGCAGAACTGTGATTGTAATAATTAATTGGCTGACTGATGCGTGTGGAGAAACATTAAAGACTTCCCCTTTTATAAGATTATCAGCAGTTTTACAATCAAAGCAAAAGTGATCTCCAGTGGGTGGTAAGGCACTAGTATAGGCTGTCCAGAGAAGCTGTGGATGCCCCATCCCTGGTGGTGCTCAGGACCAGGTTGGAAGGGGCCCTGAGCAGCCTAATCCAGTGCGTGGCAGCCCTGTCCACAGCATAGGGTTGGAGATTGACCATCTTTAAAGTCCCTTCCAATCTCATCCATTCTGTGATTCTGTTACGTAATTCTTTGATTCAGTGTTTGATGGAGTTGGTATGATATTCTCAGAATATTTGTATTGCACCTGCATGGTGCAAGGCATACTAAGAAAACTGAAGGAAGAGATATGTTCAGAGTTTCAGTGAAGTTGACAATTAAGGTGATTGCTCTCTGTTGTAGGTTGCCTAGACTTACATAATATCAGGAAGCTAGATGCAGGAGCCTTGCTTTACAGATGTGTTCTAGTCCTTCAGTGCAGAATAGCACCACATGGATAGCAGTACTTCCATCTATATTGTTTGATGATGAGATTTTATAGTTGAAGTCTGTATATCTTAACTTCACGTCTTGCTTTTTCTAAGCCTGACACTTGGCATGCTTCACATTTTGGCATATGCAACATAAAGTTAAGCCCCAGTTTCTGCATTAAAAGAGTTAACATGTTTTGTTTATATGGCTTGGAAACAAAAAATGTCACTTACTTAGGGTTTCCAAGTAGTCCTCCCAGGAAGAAACTGGGTTGTGATAATCGTGGCTGCCAAGCATCTTCAGCAAAATGTTGATTGTTTTGCCGTCTCTGCTTCCTCAGCAAAGCATGCTTCTCTTTTCCCTCTCCCTGAAGGCAAACATCTGTTTGGAAACTTCCGGGAAGAAATGCAAGGACTAGTTCCAGGTCAGTTGTGAAAGCAGAAGTTCAGCTGAAGTAACATGATAGTGAGGAGCCAGATAACACCTATGAACTTGCAGACCTTGCTTTGACCTCCTTTACCTAGTCAATTAGGACTTGGCCATAGTGGCAACTCACTCAGGTGCATCCTGAGAGGACAGTTTTTCTGGAAGTCAAGCGGTGTTTCTAGCTTGTCTTACTGTTTCGAAATGGTGCAAGCTCAAATGGAACAAAGGACTCCCTTAGGCACTGCAGATTCATGCTGTGTAGCTGTACTCCTGGGTACAGTGATGAAATTTGCTGCCATGTTTACTCATCCTCCTTTTGTCGCTTTTCTTTCCTTCAATAGTGAAATATTCTTTCTTTTAGATGTTGTCTTTTATCCTGTAACTTCCTATGTTCTCCTGCTCTTCTGATACTGGTGTAACTGCAGCAACATCTCCACTTTGCCCCTGCTCTTAGCATGTGGACCCAACCTTCTCTATCTTTGCTTTTGGTCCTGAGGCCCTTGAAGGACTCTGTTTTGAATACCTGTATTAACTAAAAGCAGGAAGGAGCAAAATAATGTACGCAAAGAGTCTGGTGTTAGAATGAGGAAGTGTTTGTAGCATAAGGAGGCTGTGTATGGACCTAGTCAGCCATAGTGAAGCTCTGGTGGCAATGAAAGCAGCCTAAAACATGTTTTTTTATCTTCTGTGTGCATTTTTCACTTGCCCATCTCTTAAATACCTGTGTACATATGTCAGGACTCCATGCAAAGCATGTTGCACGCTTTCCAACTCATGGCTTTATCTCTATTTTTGGGCACTACTTACAAGATGCTTGTGAAGTCATCCAGCTGAAAAGGCAGAGTGCTGGATCACAGAGATCTAACTCTTCTTCCTTTTCAATTCACCCTTTTTCTTCCTCCTCAGTGCATAATATTTTCTAGATCCTGGTTAGCATTTAGTTGCTACGAAGAATGCAGTTAGACTCTTTTGAGCAGAGACGTGTGGTTCTTTATTTTTTTGCCATTCAATACAAAAGAGTCTACATCTCTTCTGTGTTATACTTATTTCCTTCCTGTGCTTCCTAAGTTTTAGTGAGTAAAAACACTTGTCAGGCAGCTCGGTCTCTGCACTAGAACTCCTTGAACAAATTTTGTGGTAAGTAGTTGCCCTGTGCTTTTGTGGGTTGTCCATTTCCTGAGAGCAGTATTAGTTTATGATTGTTTCTCTAATTGTCTGCTAGTCATTTTAATGCCAACTATCTTGATAAAACTTTCAGAGAAGGCTCCGACTGAAAAACAGTGTCAGTTGTAAAGCAGAACTTGCAGGAGAAGCCTTGAAGAATGCAGGCAATGCTTAACATTTTGCTTTTGCCCTTAACTTGGCACTCAGTAAGTTTGAGATTTGCAGTGCGTTCCTAATGGCTGAAATCTTAAGCCACCTAATTACTGCTGAAAGAATGTAAGGACTTCTGCCATTGTTAGGAGCCCCAGCTGTGATGTGCACTATGATTTCTTATCTTCTGAATGGACGTGGGACCGTGCTGGCATTATTTATTTGAATCACAGGTTTCCTCATCTTTTAAAGAGGACAGGGGATGTCATGTTCTTGTACAGAGCCATGATCTTAACCCCATGAAATAATATGGGAACAAGTTACCATTTTTGCTATTGTTTTTTGTTGTTGTTCTTTTAAAACAGTATTGATAAAAACTCTTAGCTGAAGTTGCACGCTGTGACGTCTTACAACTACCTGTCATTTTTGTCAGGCGAATCCAAGGATGGTGTGAGAGGACCTAGTGGCTCTAATCTACTTAAAGTAAAGCATTTCATTAATATAAAAAATTGAAGCTTAACCACAGCAGTCTTCTGTGGTATGTCAGTTTGCAGTGTTGATTGCTTTATTTTCTCTCAAATTAATAGTAAGGTAGGCAAATTGTTGGGTTTGGTCCTGAGAAGTGGTGGGTGGATTGGATTTATTTTTAACACAGTGACAGAAATGAGCCTTGTTAGGTCAAATCCATTTTTCAGTTATGTTTAGGAAGTCAGCAAAAGATTATGTTCTGAAAGACACTGGAATTTTGCAGTCTTCTTCAACACACAATTTTCTGTTTCACCAAGTCTAACTACATTTCTTGAAGGTAATTTGTGAATACTTTTAGCTGACCTAGGTGAAATGAGATGGTAAATCTGATTTCTGAGGCCTTTCATAATACAGAGGATTGTTTAAGGAAGCAACTTTTAGATGTTTTCCACTGCTTTTAGTGAAAAATGAACATAGTGTTACCCAAACGGAGAGCTACTGGAAAGTGTGCTCTTGCTGTTGATCTTCATGGTGACTACGAGGCTCCCAGTGAAGAGTAACACCACTTGGAACCTTGTTATGAAGTTTGAGGAATTCTGCTTTGTAACGGAGCCTAGAGACACATGGAGCTTAATCATGGAGCTTAATCACACTCACAGAGCTTAATCAGTGTTAGAAAAAAAATATATAACATTAATTTTACAGACAAGAAAACTGTGGTAACATGTTTTTAGAAGAAAAATAAGAGAACATCTCACTACTCTTTACCCTCTCTTGTATTTCAAAGGGTAATTAACGTAGTTTTTCATTGCTCATCGTTGTTAATTTTGCAAAGGCATTTGTTGGTATGTGTGCTAGAAGGAGGGTTTTGGAGCTGGGAGGAGCAGGCCTGGGGGCATGAGAGCAGAAAAGGAGGTTACCCGGAAGTAAGCAGTTTATCAGGCGGGACTGTTAGCAAGACTGGAAATTTGTGAAATATTTTAAGTTGGTCAAAAGGAGATGAAGATCAGAAAGAGGTGATGGTGAGACATGTTGGATATGGATCAAGTAAAAGGGAAACAAATGGAGGAATTGTGTAGTACTTTGTGAGAGAGGAAACCTGTGTATATGTGTATGTGGGGAGAAAGCCACTCATAACTCCTTAGTAAATTGTGTGTTATGTTTTAAATATACAAAGGAGAGATGAAGGAAGCTTTAAACAGTAGCGAAAGGCTTTGTCTTGTATAACTTCTTTCATCCATTGTCTGTCAGCTTCTGTGTTTTCATCATTACTTCTGAAACGTGAGCTTATCTGCCTGTTTGTGCTTGGGTACAGCAAACTGACTGGGGTTAGAGTTTGTAAGTAACTATCCTGATTGTTGGGTGCATTTTTTTATGGTGCTATTTAAGTGGAATGAAAACAAGCCATCACGAAGGATTATGGTTGGCTCCAGAAACTTTGTAGAGTTTATTTGACTTTGTTTTATCTGAATTCTGGATTTTTGTACAAGGTTTATTTTTCCAGAGTTTCTGTTGAAGTTACTGAGACAGTTAAACTACACAACTGTGATGAGCCACTTGGAAAGTGTAGTGACAGACTCCTGCTCACAACAGATATTTATGCAGATAGCAATTTTGCCACTAGTGCCAGTTTGGCACCAGACTCCTTTTTTTTTGCTGTGTCCTGCTATAGGAGTGGCTGTTTTCCTTACCCATCAATTAACACTTCATGTTGATTTGTCCTACTCCTGAAACTGTAGAAATCAAGAGCTAAGATGATCTTTCTTCTTGATATCTACAATTTTGCTTTCCTGGTGATCTGCAATAACTTGTGGCAAAATTCTTTGAAGACTTTGGAAAAATGTATTTGATGGTAATTTGATGGCTTAATGATAACTAGACAGGCTTGTCTGAAGTATGTAATGGGTGCATCAAACCTGGGTTGTAAGAACTCATTCAACCCATTATGATCAACAGAAGTGGATCAGAAATTACCTGTTACACCTAAAAACTGTTCTGTATCTCAATTAAAAGGAGTATTTTAAGTTTTCAGACAGGTTTTGGTAAACACATTTTGATGGATGAGCAAGGAATGCTTTCTTGTTGTGATACATATGTAAAGAAAATTCAAAACAAAACAGTTAAAAAAAACAACAACAACAACAACAAAAACCTTAATCCTCTTCTTTGGACATTTTATGGCAGAGAGTAAATTCCAGAGTTAGTGTAGCTGAATGATTTATCCTTGCAAATTTAACTGTGATATATTACTTTTTATTCTTGTTTCATTCAGTAAGTACCCTGCCTTTTGTGACAGGCAGTGCTTCTCAGTTGTTTGTTAGAAGGTGATGGTGCTCACAATCTAAGCTGGCACTTGATGTATGAGTTATTGCTTGGTGTAGTCTGAAGAATAGAGAAGATGTTTTAAGTCAACAGTTTCCTTTAGAAGTGGAGATAACATTTTAAATCTGTTTCACAAGTGATGCATTGATGAGTGGATACTTCACACAGTGCCAGGGTACCCATGGTGGTGGGGAGTTTGAGAAGGCACACATTGGTTGAAGGAGAGTCGTTGTGGTTATCAAATACACTCTTTTGGATTGTTAGTCAAAATTGAAAACCTGTGTGGAAATGAGCCATGCCTGAACCATATCAAACCTGATCATTAGATTGAATCAACAAGTGACGTGTTCCCAGCTGCCATCTGAAGTGCAACATTGGAAATAAACATACATTGTATAATGGATTAGTGAATATTGTCTTCCTCCTTTTCTATCAGATAATTTCAGACCTCGAGTCTTGGAATGATGAGCTCTCTCAGCAGATGAATGACTTTGACACTGAAGATCTTACAATCGCAGAACAAAGACTCCAGCATCATGCAGACAAAGCCCTGACCATGAATAATTTGACCTTTGATGTCATCCACCAAGGGCAGGATCTGCTGCAATATGTCAACGAAGTGCAGGCATCTGGTAAGATGGCTCCTTCATAAGGTTTTATAAGAATTACCCAGTTGACTTTCCATGGAATGTCTAAAAATGTGTGCTGGTTAAATGTAAACTGGAGAGATGCAGATATTGTTGGGTTTTTTTTGCACTCAAATCATTTGATAAAAATAGTGAATTCATGTTGTCATTATGACATGTTAAGTAAGAGTTGGCAACACCTGGAAATGTTTACTTTTCTAAGAAAGCGAGTCCACTCGAGAAGTCATTAAAATTAAAGTAAATGGTAAGGAGTTAATTTTTTAGTTAAGTAGAGCAATTTCACCAAGTTATAATTTTCTGCTTTCACTAGTAAATCTTCCATCCTGATTTCTTATGGTATGTTTTTGACCAGTATGCAGTTACCTAGGCTAAATCTCAGGCTTATTAAAATAAATTAAAGAAGAAGAAGAAGAAAAGTAGTAATGATAATTTTGTATTTTCAAAACTGTGCAAAAAAACCCTCCAAATTATGCTTGTTTAAGCAAATTCTCGAAGTTGCATTTTAAGAGAGAACTGGAAAAGTAAGTTTACAACAGTGGAAATGACCTCGTATGACTTGGAAAGCCTTAATTCTATTATAAATGATTGTCTGCTTACAGGTGTTGAGCTGCTTTGCGACAGGGACGTAGACATGGCAACTCGTGTTCAGGATCTGCTGGAGTTTCTCCATGAGAAGCAGCAGGAGCTGGATGTAGCGGCCGAGCAGCACCGCAAGCACTTGGAGCAGTGCGTGCAGCTGCGCCATCTGCAGGCGGAGGTCAAGCAGGTACGAAATCATTGTGCCCTGAGCTGGGGAAGCAAGGGTCTTTTCATACCCCTTAGAAGTGTTCATTTTCATTTCTGTGAATAGAAATGAAAAGTAACTTATATAAAGTCTTGTATTTGGAGAAAGGAAGGAACGATCTTGATTTGAGAACCAAAGGAAATTTCATCCTGTGTTGATATTGAAGTGATTTTTTCAACTTGTATTAACAAACACAATTTGTATGTGGATATGTTGCATATTTGAAGCTAATTTTGGCTTATTATTATGTAGATGGAATACTGTCGTTTTATCAAAGATTATAACAAGGTTTCCGTTTAATTTTTCTTTTGGTTTTGGTTTGTTGAGTTGTTTTGTTTTTTTTGCTTCCAAAACTGTTACTACTGCTATTGTATTTTCACACTTTAAATAAATGCAGCTTTGTAATCATGTCATATTATTGGATTGGAATACTACAGTATTTTATTATTTTATTTATTTTTATGCTATTGTACATACTGCTATATTTTTCTACAGAGTTCATCCCTCAAGTTATTGTAATAAGACCAGAAAACTGTCTTTCTTGCTGTGTTTTTTGGTTACATTCTTGCAAGGAGTCTTTTCAGTACTCAGTAGAGGAACTTCAAGTGTAGTTATGTTACAGTTCAGATTGATTTCTGTGACAAGTTAATTCTTGTCTCATGTGCATTGGTTTTCTGTGAGTACAAAAAAACAGATAGAAACATCCAGTGTTACTTCTCCCTCAACTACAGGACCAGTTCTGCTTTGTGGCATTGAACTTTTATGCGTCAAGCCTCAAGACTAGGAGGAAGCAAAATAGGGCCAGAAGGCAAACAAGTTTAAAGAAATCTTACAAAGAATTTTCTTGCTAGCCTGATGTGTAATAGATGCAGAAATGGTAAAAATGGACAAAAAATTGCAGTGTAGGAAAACCTCAAAAGACAGGAGGAAAAAGATGTTCTCCAAAGTAATGAAGCTGTATGTAAAAGAAGCAATGTGGAAAGGAAAATGTGATCACTTTATACAGGATAGGGACATAAAAGAGAGAAACAGAGAAATAGTTGAGAGCATCTGTCTCAGCCTGAACTCCACTTGCATTTACCAGCCAAACCTTTGATCACTTGAGATATACAGCTGCTAGATTAGTTATTGCTGCCATATACTCATTTTGTATGAATGCCTTAACATGCAGCATCTCCATGGTTCAGATTCTTTACCAAGCTCCAAAGTGCGTTGGTTTTAATATGCTCATTAAACATTAGCAGTTGTCTGTTGTTCTGATTATAGTGTATGTTCTTGGATACACCTATGTGTTTATATGTTTAGAGCAGTGTATTCCAAGCTTGAATCCTCAGAAGTACTTTAGGATGCCTGGGATTCACACATTCACATCTTATATCTTGGTGCATACACAGTGCACAGTATTCAAGTCTCCAAGAATACTGTTAAGGATGACTATGCTGGCACTCCATATAGTGCCATATGGATATGGAAACTTTAGTTGGACTGCATGCTGAAACAGGTGTGTCTTTTGATCGTGTTCAGTTAGAGTAAAAATAATTTTAAGAATGCTTAAATCAAGCATTCGCTAATACAGCCACTCTTTCAATTATTCCACGTTCTCTTTCATTTCCACAATTTTGCTGTTGTTCAATAGATGCTTTTCTAGCCTGCTGAAGATGAGGAGAATAAAAGATATGTGGAGTGTGTGGCCTACTCCAACAGTGAGGTGATGGGAGTATGCCAATAAACAGTAGAAGGTAGAAGCCTTGGGAAAGAAAACAGGCTCTCTGATTACTGGGGCTTATGCTAGCTCTTTAAGTTAGAGCAGAGGGGAAGAGAAAGGGAAAGGAGAAGGAACTAGCAATAACTTCCTTTGTGCAAGTCCCACCTGCATTTCCATCCTAATCTGCAGCAAGCAGGAGTGTAAATCAGTGTGTTTGAAATAGCAGGTTCTGTGCTAGCTATCTGCTGTGTGTAATAGAATGCCAAGTGAAGATGATCTTGAATTAGTGCCATTTAAACATTCTACTTCTTGGTAAATTCTCTAGAGAAGGCTAAATGTATTTTAACACAAAAGCTGTGTGTTTTATCATACTGTACCTGAAAGAATTCAGTTGTAGTGTAGAAATTTAGCTTAGAAATGCTTTTATAAGAAAAAGAAATTAAGAAATGATTTTAAATATCTGCCCTTTCATGTTGTTCCAGAGAAATCTGTTCCCCTGAGCTTAGTTTCTGACTGCAGTCTGTTAGACCCATATAATTCCTAGGAATTTTCCCTTCTTCTTGCTCCTCATACCTGCCTTGGCTTATTTCCTTGAGTGCTAGCAACTCCCAGGCATCTTAACTAGAGACTCCCAGCATTTTTATGACTCTCTTTGCATGCCCTGTGCTGTGATCTGGAAGCATTTCCTTGGAGAAGGCCAGAAGCTTATGTTTGTAGATAGAAAATCTGTGTGTTGGAGCAGAGATTATGCTTTTACTTTCAAAGATGAAGGCAAGTGAAACTGGAAAAGATACTTGAATTTATAAGAAGACATCAAATTACAGTTCAAGATGATCTCGATGCACTGACGAATTATGCTGGCATGGTGTACTGGCAGGAATAATCGGCTGAACAAACACAGCACAGGGCAGCAATTCTGCAGAACTGTTCACAGATGACAGTGGATAACCGGAATTATGTCCAGCTTTACTCACTAATTGAAAGTTTTTGAGTGGAGTGATGGTTATCAGCTGGAGAGAGCTCATAAAAGATTAGTGAGAAAAGTTAGGAAGTTAAGCTCATGTGGGAGTGGTTGAAGATTCTGGGGTCAATGAGGAGTGTTGCTCAGAAGAAAGAGTAGGATAACTTTATTGAGGGAGAGGAGAGGGAGGGGAAAAAAAGATGCCGAAGGCAATAAAATATAATTATACTATTATTTTTTTGGGGCAAGATAAAAGATAAAAAGAGGGGCCTTAAGGTTACCCATACCTGCTGTTGGTGAGGAATGCACTAGATGGTCTTCTTAGGCTTCTCTTCTCCACCGTGGAATTCTTCTGGATTTAGTGGATGACTCAAGTGAGCACACTGTGAAAAGCAAATATCTTTGAGCAATTAGAAAACACTCAACAGTCATGATTTTCTCAACATTATTTGGAATTTTCTTTCTTTTCACTAAGCTGTATGCCCTCAATTTTTGTTACTGACACTGACTCTTTGTTCCTCAATTTTTGTTACTGACACTGGCTCTTCAGCACTTCTTATTTGTAATTTGATCCTGTTTTCTAGAGGCCATTGAGAAAACACAACCTTGCTTCAGTAAAAACTGAAATCACAAATGTGTTGTAGTTGACTGAAAGACACAAGTTGTCAGCTAAATGAAATAGGTGCTTAATTATAGTGAATGTCATTGTGTTATATTGAATGTATAATAGAGTGTGAGAATATAATTAATAAACGATTTAGTCAACAATTTCAGTACCATGTTTGTCCATAAGTGTTTTTGTCAGTGATGCCTTTCTTCTTGCTAACTGGCAGCGGAACTGCATATTTCAAGGTCTTTTCCTTTGTTACAGGTCTTGGGCTGGATCCGCAATGGGGAATCAATGTTAAACGCTGGCCTTATCACTGCTAGCTCTTTGCAAGAGGCAGAACAGTTACAGAGGGAACACGAGCAGTTTCAACACGCAATAGAGGTAAGAGCGCTGTTTTGGTGACCATCACCAAGAATTCCTATGTTACATTTCACGAGTCTCAGTGAAAAACATTGCACTAACATTCAGATATATTCATACTTAATATAGTTTAGTGCTGAAGAATTTAGGCAAATATATGTTTAAACAGAGAACTAAAATAAAAAGCTTGCTTATAATGAAGCCCTACGTGCTTGCACCTTTTATTGTTTAAAACCAATGTGCAGTAGACTGCCTTAAAGCTCCGAGGACATAAATAGCCATCAAGTCAAAATGAGATAAATCATTTTCATCTTTTTTTTTTTTTTTTCCTAATCCTCATATTGAAGGAAAAGAAAATCTACTTAGAATTCATGATTATAAAGAAATTTACTGTGACATAAATATGAGGTGTGTGACTGAATACTATGTGGTAGTTTTCATTGTAGGCTGCTAATCACTGTTGATTTGCTGATTAATCTCCATAGGATTTATTTTTTTTCTGTTGACATAGTGAAGTTGTACAATGACTAATTTTAAACAGTTCTGTTTAGTTTATGAGCGTATGTGTATAGAAGTATCACTGGCAGAGTGGAAATGTGAGCCATTGTGGTCTTCAAGAAAATGAACTCGGCTGCCCTACTGAACTTTTGAATTCCATCTCTTTTCAGAAAACACATCAAAGTGCCCTTCAGGTTCAGCAGAAAGCAGAGGCAATGCTGCAGGCTAATCACTATGACATGGATATGATCAGAGAGTGTGCAGAGAAGGTTGCTTCCCATTGGCAACAACTGATGCTCAAGATGGAGGACCGTCTTAAGCTTGTGAATGCCTCTGTTGCCTTCTATAAAACTTCTGAACAGGTACAGAAAAGCTATTTGATCTGTCAGCTTTGGTTAATTCTTCACTGTGGCATAAAGCAGCACTATCTAGAAGACTTGGCTAACTGGGTTTGGTTATATTCACTTATATTTACTCATTTATCACAAAGAATGCAAAAAGCAAATTATTTTCCCAGCTGCCTTGGGAACACAAACCATGTGTTTCTAAATAAACAGTACATAAACTGGGCCAACTATTAAGGGACTGCAGTGTATTTGGTCAGGGTATCTTCAGTTATCAAAATTCAAAGTTACCAAGTGCAAAGTGCAGTGATTATTAGTGGAGATTCAAATCTCTGTCAGCCTCTCCTGTCTCTCTCCCCTTTAGTATTCTACAGATTTTTATTTTTAATTGAAAAAAGGCTTGTAAAACCTTTCAAAAATAGAATACACCATCCGAGTGTTCAGTTGAGTTTCTGTTTGTTTCAAGATATTTTGTTTAGACCATAGCAAGTTGCACAGAGGTTTAAAGGAAGTACTTCAGATGATTAATGCAGTGTTTTGTGTGAAGGTTAGAGAAGAATCAACTTAATTTGATTAGTCAGCAGACCAGTTAGCGAGGAGGTTGTTTAGGCTGCTTCCTCTGGTAATCATGTCTCGCCCTGAACTGTACAGTTGCAGAGACAGGAGAAGATGAGCTTCATTACAGAGAGCCTCTTCAGCAAATCCACTTCAGAAGGCCAGTGCTCGTAAAAGTAAAGCCTAAGTTTCTTGCCTCCCTTTAAGTCCCAGTCAAAATGTGTTAAAATCTAAGTTACGTGTGTAGGGTAGAGTGGTTTTCAGGTTCTTTCTTCTTGAATTAGGAATGAATTAGGAAATTTTGTTGCACTGACTTATGTGTGAGTTGAACTCCTTCTGCCTGATAGGTGTGCAGTGTATTGGAAAGCCTGGAGCAAGAGTATAAGCGGGAAGAAGACTGGTGCGGGGGAGCAGACAAGCTGGGTCCCAACTCTGAAACAGATCATGTTACCCCCATGATAAGCAAACACTTGGAACAGAAGGAGGCATTCCTAAAGGTACGTTTTTTCAGTTTTCACTGTCTTCTGTGTCTTAGAAAACCCTCTATTATGATGCTGAAATATATGTGGTAAGCAATGGTGCAGTGTTTAGTTGAAGTCTATGTCCGTGTCTGGAGCCTTACAGATGTAGGAAGTGGCATGATAACTGCTTCTGATGGTGATTAGAACAAAGCTAAGCTCATAAAACTGTAGCCAGTTTTATAAAAATATTTCCTGCTGAACTTTGGTAGATGTCAGGTCTCCCACTGTGACTGAAGTGGAACTGGGAAATCACTGCTTTGAGCAACTGTCATTCTAAAAAAATACTTAAAAGCTGCTGCATTAGAAAAGAAGTGACAGTTATATAGTGTTACTGCTGCCTGTGCAACTCTTAGATGTACTTGGACTACAAGTACAGAAGAAGGAAATTGCTAGACAAGCATCTGGGGATAGCTGGCTTTTCTAATAGTCTGCAGGTAATTGAGAGGTTTTCAATCTATCTGATGTGCTAGTGAGGGTGTTACTAATCATACTGAGTAAAAATGTAATGGATGCTTGCAAAACAGCATAACCAAGCCTATAACCAAAGTCTTTTTCCCAGTATCATCTTGAAAGATTTCACAGTATATCACTTAGTTTTATCAAAAGTCTTTTTGTTCTTAATGGATGGATGATAACATTAAAAAATGTGTGAACTTAGCTCCAAGTATGCTGCCAAATATATATTTCAGCAGCTGGCATGTGATTTTTCCAGTATTGTGTTAAATAATTTGAGAAATGACTTAATATCTTCATTACTGGATCTAACCATGCAACCTTTTAAAATTGTGTTTCGTGTTCTAAGACAGTCAGGCCACATTTAGTACTTGGTGTATGTTAAGATGAAGAAGGCAGTTGTGCTGAGTGAGGACTAAAAAATCTCAAGGCCTTTAAAGGGCATGTCTTCATATCTGAGCACTTTTGGTTTCACTTCAGCAGAGCCATCACTATGTGTCTAAAACATTGGTGAGTGTTAAGCATATCCAGGTGATGTCAGAAGCACGTGCGCTCTGTTTATGCAATAAATCATTTCAAGTGGCAGATACACAAAACAAACTTCTCTGTGATTTCTGAGTCACGCTGAAAGCTCTAGAGGTAGTTGCTTTTAGGATCTTCAGATAAAAATTGTTTATTTTGTTTGTAAGAAGAGATTAACTACTGTTTGTTGGGGAAACTGTTTTACTGGTTAGCTTGATTTACTTGTAGGAGAACTTAATAAGCAGCACTTTAAAAAAGTATAGAGAGTTGGATATGCACAAAAAGGGAGAGAGGAATGTCCATCATCTCTTTCTGGTTTTCTACATATGCATCTTCAAAGAAAGTAATACTGCTGACTCTCTAGGCTTGCACACTGGCCCGGAGGAATGCTGATGTCTTCCTGAAATACCTGCACAGGAATAGCGTAAACATGCCAGGGATGGTGACGCACATCAAAGCACCCGAACAGCAAGTCAAAAGTAAGGGGTTTCTTCTTCTTTTTCTCTCCAAAGAGTCTGATTGCCATATGCTGTGGTGTTTTTGATGAGGGGAACTGATGCCTGCACAAGTGGAAACGGTTCTGTCAGGTTTCACGTGAAGTAATTAAGATTGTTCTCATATTTGCAAAGAGCTGCCGGTCATCAAGTTATCTCATATTCACATTAATCTGCTCTGAATTTATCCCTTTTTACATATAATCTTCTTGCAATTAGTCCTACCAGCATCATGTTCATATTTCTTGTGCAGGTAAATAGTAGCTGAGGCAGGAAAGAACTATTATGTGGATCCTGGCTTTTTTAGGGGTAATTCGGCATAGTGCAACATTGAGGTGTAACTCGTGTTGTGGGGAAAGGAATCGAGAAATCTTCAAGAGCGAAAGTGGCAAAGTACAGAAATGAATCAGACGTGTATAAACAATGGATGAGGTAGGGAGAACAGAGATTGGAGACAGACATTCAGAAATAATAGTTACATTTTAATCACTTATTTGCTAGTCATGTTCTGCATGATGCATTTTGAAACTGTGGCTGAATGCTCAGGCCATTCTATAGACTAAGAAACAGAGAAATCTGATTGTCTAATTAATTGCTGTTCACAGCTACCCAAAGGGGAGCTGTGCATTAGGTGGAGCCAAACTCAGAAGAAACAGCTGCAGAAAGGAAAGCACTGAGTAGAACAAGTAGTCTAGAGAGGTAGTGAAATCTTTGTCTTCGTGAATTTTTAATTGCTATGAAGATGAGATTGGAGTAGATAACTTCCAGACGTCACTTCCATGCTAAATTATTTTTTTATTCTAGCAGAAGAAGACACACAATCATTTCTTCATTTTCCTGAAACAGGAAAACAGTTTGTGTTAATCTTATCCACGTATCTGATGGTGCTCAAATTGAAAATCTCCCACTGTTGAATTTTTCCTATTGGAGAGATAATAGTATATTGTATATTTCTAGGGAAATAATTGTATTGTGAGAGTTGAAGCTTTCAGCACACACAGATAAGATAGGATTACCCCATCCCCAAGATAGTACTATTTAGAGAACTCCGTAAGACAGGACCTCCACAGAGATGCAGACTGTATTAAAAAATAGAAAATTATTGCAGACATGTCACTTAACTCTTCCAGTAGGAGTAAACAAAGATGAAGAGAAAAGAAAGCAGGAAGTTGTAGCTACAGTTTTTCTTGAGGGTAAGAAAAACGTCTTCAGACTTGTAGACGAACTTCTATATGCTTCAGTTCCAAAATCAGTTTGTGCAAAAATAGTCATTCTGTGAAAGATAAATGTGTTCAAAAGAGAGAAAGGTAGGAAAGTCTTTGCTAATGTCCTTAAAAATAATTATATTCAGAATGATAATGTTCTATATGTTCAGTGTACGTTGAAAATCCCAGATGAATGACATGTGTTTAAAACATCTGACAGATTTTTAAAAAAATAGAAAAGCAACAAAAATCCCCAAGCAGGAGAAAAAATAAATTACGTGCTCTTACACTCTTTCCCTCCCCCCCCCCCCCCCCCCCCCAGACCATGTAATAAAATTCTGAGAACTAAAGCTTTTGAGAGTCAAGATAAAACTAGCAAGGCTTTCTTTGTTTTGGATCATAATGATATAGTGGTAGCTGACCAAATGATTTGAAAGCTCACTCTGCTATTCCTGTTCAGCTATGTATGTAAGTAAACAAAAAAAGTCTTTTTTAATCTATTTTATAAACAGCTGGGGTTAGAAAGAATGAAGCATTTGTTTCATTTTGGAAAAATACAGTGTGTGTCTGTTCTGAAGGATCGTGACACGCTCTTGTGCTCAGATGTATTCTTGAAATGATGTGCAGACTGTGGTCAGTATATTCAGGCCTTTGAAAGAACAGTTAATAAAGTGGAGTGACCTTTGAGTTCCTGCAAAACTGCTGAACAGAAAAAGGAAAAAAGTTACAAAACACTGCATACCTTATTCAGTGGCACACTTGATCCTTATTCCCAGATGCAGACTAAGATATCTAGAAATCTTTTAATCTAAGCAAAGTTTATCTAAACACATTCTTCATGGGAAACTAATCACAATGGATACTGAACTCTGAAAGTTGTCATTCTGCCCCTTCATACCAGTGTAAATAATTTTCTTGACGTGTAGTTATAACTATTCAAATTCTGTATCAGACACCCTGCCAAAGCCAATTTTTAGGAATCAGCTGTAGCATGAAACTTTGTTATGGCAGGTGAATTCAGAGACAATTGCTGGAAGCTCGGAAACGGATCATCTTCATCTTTACTGCTGCAGCTAATTTCATGTGCTTCTTTCTTACCTCTGCTTCACAGGCTGCAGCTGAACGTTCATGGTTGATGAGGGAACTTTTGTCTAGAGGTGATCATATTTTTAGATAGGCTGATAGAGAGAGCAGGATGTGTAGAGACAGGCTCTGAGAGATTTCAGCTCGTAAGAGCCTGAAGAATAAGCTGAAAACTTAGGAACTAATTTAGTTTTCTAAGAAATGTTGGAATTGTAGAAAATAACAACAGTACTTCAGAAGCCTTGAAATAGAGCTGCTCATCTATATCTGATATTAAATGTGTATGTTCTGTAACTTCCTATGAGTATTTTATAGAATATTTTTTCTGTTCCTTGTCAGTCCAAGAAATTAATGGTAGTAACGCTAATGGGACTCAGCCAAATGTCTCTCACTGGCTTGCCATCTGTATTGTGTCCTGACAGAACAAATGCTGTTCCAGTTAGTTAAATTCACCTTGCTTGCTGAGTGTCGGAACTACTTCACTTGCGTCATTATCAAGATGTCTCTTTTTACATGGCGTCTAGTTGGGGGTATTATATTATATAACAACAGACCCCCAGAAATCTGGCATATATTCTATGCAAGCATCTCAGATGTGGCCGAAAGAGGATGTAAAATGGAAAAAGCAGTTGAGGCAGTGTTGCTCATTGCAGATCAGCACATGATTTGGCAAAGGGACAGATCAGTTGAGGCATGTTTCGGGCAAGAAGAAAGCATTGACCGCAGTTACCAGAATCCAACCAAAGGCAAACTCTGGGTGATCTCAGTGCTCTGTGTCAAATGGGACCACGGTATCTCCAAGAGGGAAGGTACTGGCAGCAGTGCAGTCAGGTTTCATAATACTCGGGAAGGCAATGGGAGGTAATTGTAACTGGTCCCAGGTTACCCATAAGTAGAGATGCTTTTCCCCTCAGGCTCCCTTTCTCTGAGCTTAACTGTCAAATGTTTGGTCTCTGAGTTGTTTGCAAGGAAGGTATGGTGGACAAGAACCATGGGGCAGGGAGATACAGAGGTGTTGTGATACCTGGCACCTGAGACCCTTCATTCATAATTGTGAAAAATATTCGGTTGTGGGTGTCAGTAGAAAAACAAGTAAAGCATGGTTGTGAAGAATGAGCCCTTTTTTTCCCCCCTTTTTTCCTTTCTCTTCTTCCTTTTTTTTTTTTTTTTTTTTTTTTTTCCCTTCCCTTTTTACTTTCCCTCTTTTTGTTTTGTTTTGTTTTTTTCCTGTTCCTTTCAAATGTTAAAGACTTTCCCTTGGGTTTTTGCACTTCTGACAGAATCACCTGGCAGAGATCTTATGTTCGCTCATTCCCTGTATTCCAGTTTGCTATCTGGATTTGCAGTAACCACAAAATCCACTAGGGCTGCTGTTCTGAAAAAGGCAGTGAGTAAAGTGAGCTTCACAAGAAACTGCTAGGATTTCTTTGTTTGAAATGAAAAACAGTAATCATGAAAGAAGCAGAATGCAGATAAAATCTTAAGCATATCGTAAGCAAAAACCCTTTGCCATCAAAGAACTTGTAAGTCAGATGCAGGGAATTTCAGGATAACAGTAATTAATTTCACAAAGCTGGACAGCTTCTGACAATGAGGAATGGAGTAGCAAAGAGTGGATACAGTTATTTGATTACATGAAAATTCTATCAAGGCCCAGTGAATGGTAATATTTGAGCAAGTCAGCGTACTCAATTACACTGTTGTTGGTTTTTTTTGTTTGTTTGTTTGTTTTTTGTTTGTTTTTGTTTTTTCAAGAGGAATTACAAATTTCCTGATTTTATGTATTTTTACTGTGCTCTGATTACATCATGTTTGTTGTGTAGTTACTTGTGGTTACATATTTACCTATATGTATTAAATACTTTGTAAGAAACTGGTATATTAAGAAAAATCTGTTCTTTCCTATTGTTAATTTGGAACCTCAGGCAGGTTGTCATTACTTGTGTATGCTCATTCTTTCTGAGAATGTAAGTAGTATTGACAAAGGAAAGTCTCACGACTAAGAGCAAAACAGAGTAACAGAAACAGTGCATTACACATTCTACGGTACAAACTACTTTCTACCACTGATTTTCATAGGTTATTTCAAAATTGGTTGTCACAACCTCTGATGAAACTGTTCTTATCCTTTCAGATATCTTGAATGAACTCTTCCAGCGGGAGAACCGTGTGCTGCATTATTGGACCATGCGTAAAAGACGTCTTGATCAATGCCAACAGTACGTGGTGTTTGAAAGAAGTGCCAAGCAGGTGAGGTTTATATAAAAGTTCTCTTCAGTATAATCAGAGTTTGACATAGCCTGGCTTGTCCCACTGTTATAAACTTGTCACTGGCTTCAGTACTTCAAACATCTGAAATATCAATAATTAAAGTAAAAAGTAAGAGGAATTGTTTTCTTTTAATAGAGAATATCTACATGCTTCCGCTGGCTTGGTCTGGTGCCCGCTGGTCTCATTTCTTCAAGTTTGTGTTTGAAAAGTTGTTACACTTGTTAACTTTGACACACACATTTAATGGGACCAGAGAAACAATGGCAACATTTTTCTCCCATGATGGAGTGGGAAGGGATCTAATTGAACTGGTTGGCAGTTGAAAAAAGCATAAAAGTTGGATAATTCAATGAACAATATAACTGAATGGCTGAGAAGGGTTTTGCAGTTTCTGTGTCCTTGTTTTCATGGTTTCTTAGGTTGTAGATCCTTCTCGTGGTTGGGGTTTTTTTTGTGTTTTTTGTTTGTTTTGTTTTGTTTTGTTTTTTTAAGTTTAGCAGTCTGCAAATAACCATCAAGTAATTAAATAACTACAGCTGAAATAACCTCCTTTACTAATCATAATACTAACCCTAAAATTAAGCATGGGTTTCCAAGATGGAATTAGTAACTGGAATGATATATATATTTTTTAACTGGATGCAGGTTAAAGAAGTAAGCTATCTGTTCCTGTTCTGCAGAAAACAACACCGTATCCATAGTGTGAAATACAGTTAGATATACTTTACAGGACTCAAAAAGCTAATATTTTATTTCTTTCTGACAACCAATGTAGACAGAGAGTTAATGACTAGGGATCTGTTTTGATCTCTTGAAATATTTCTGAAATCTGTCTTTTGTGATTTCATGAAGAAAGTATTGCAAGTTGAATACTGGAGTGGAGTTAAATGTGAATATGTCTTTAAAACAAAAATAACAACATCCCCCCTCCAACCCCCTTCACCACTTTCTGATAACCTTAACTTCAGCCTCTGACAAGCATGTGACTTACTTGCTTTTGTACAGAGGTTACAGAATAGTGGTCAAACACTAGAGATAAAGATCTGTCAGCATTTTCATTGTAAATCCCACTATACAGCTGCCTCCCATTTAGTCACTGCCACCTTTATTGGGACACTACGCTGATCAACCATAAAATGAAATTACTGTTATCTTCATAGAAATTTTTGTGGGGAATTTGGAGGAACCTATGCTTTGTACTTTTGGAATGTTATGCTGTGCTGTAGAAAAAGATAGCAAAGCAGCTTGCAAGAGAAATGATAGAATGACAAACCATTCCAGAATTAAGGACTCAACTGGCCTCTAAATTTCACTAGTTTCTATATAGTGATGTGTGTCTCCAGCATATAGTTCTGATCTTCAAATGAAATGAGCTGGCCTAAACTGTAGGAATTAACAGCAAGATTAATTTTGGTTATATTATGACTCTGTAGAGCTGCCAAGAAGTAGTGAAAGGGTGACATTTACTAAAGGGAAGTTTCAGGGGGACTAAAAAGTTGAAAACAAGAAGTATCAAAATAATTGTTATTTATGGTATCAACGATACTCGTGCTTCTTGTCCATATAATTCTTCACTGGCAAGGTTTGATATAAGAATGACAAGAAACATCATACAGGCAACCAGTTGATGTGCCTCTCTGCTTTGCTCTAGTCCAAGAGTTCTTGGTTTGTTTCCATCAGTGGCACCTCAAAAGGACTGTCTCATCAGGCTTGCATCCACACTAGTATGCAACTAGGTAAATGGCATTGTGGTATGCCCTTATGGTCTTTAAAATTCAGACATTCACATTCAGTATTCTAACCAAATTGTTAAATTCTTTAAACATTTGATACTGGCCTTGTCAGAACCAAGAGCTTCTAAGTTCACGTGCCTCTGCATGCTGCTATAGCTGCCTGTATTTAGAGTTGTAAACAACTTGACAATGTGAGTCTTCAGTCACAGGTTTGAGGACACTATCTTTTTCTTAGTAGAAGGACAATAAAGTTCATTATAACCAGTATGTTTTAAAGGACAGCACATATTAATGTGGGCAGAACATGGACTATAACACGGGACAGCATGATTTGTAATAGTAAGAAAGTAAGGTGCTAGGAGGTGGAAGAGAAATAACTTTAGTATGCAGTTGTTTATTAATTCAGTTTCAATAACAAAATACTATTGACTTTTACCAGTGTACATACATTAAATTAACTGATAAATGTCACCTTTTTCACACTCCTTTGCTTTATGTTTAAATTCTATGAGTACTATGTACCATACTTTGTGAGACTGGAATATATATCAACTAAGGAGTGGAGTGATTGTTAAATCTCAAGTGCAGGGGAAGTTTAGCATATACATTTGTCAGTCTAATGTAATATTTTTTTAAGGTTGGAAAATGCATATTTAAGTTGAAGTTCAGCAGGTCTGTGTTGCACTAAGAAGTGGTTTTTGCTTATTTCTGGAGTATACTAATGAAAACACAAATGCCACAGATGGAGTAGAGTAAAATTTAACCATGGCCAACTTGTGTTCATGAAATGCTTATTACTGCTAATATCTATTGGCAAAAGTATGTTGCCTTTGCTCTTACTATTCTTTTGTTCTTGATATTTATTCTAGGCTCTGGAATGGATTCATGACAATGGGGAGTTTTATTTATCCACACATACTTCCACTGGTTCCAGTATCCAGCATACTCAAGAGCTGTTAAAAGAACATGAAGAATTTCAGATCACAGCAAAGGTAAGTAAAATTACATACTATTAAAAAAGCAAACAAACAAGACAAAAACTATGTCTGTTGAGCTTTGTTTTCTCATGCTAGCTTTATCTCTGTATTTCTACGTAGAGAATAATAGAACAAAAGACAATCAGAAGATAATCACCGTATTGCTTGAGTTTCATTAGCCTGATGTGCATTTAATTTCTTGTGACAGAATTGATTTTAATTTTTTTTTTTTTGTTTAAAAAACAACAACAACAAAAGCCAATAACCAAAAACCTCGAAGGTCCTTTGATTTCCATTTTTACATCCTCATGTCTGTGAATTACTCCATGATCATTTGGGATATAAAATACAAGAAGAAAAATTATTCATCTGACATTTAATTAAAAAATAATAGAAAAATAGTAGAAAAATCATTACTCCTTAGATTATTAATTGCAGTTCTACTGTGTATTCTTTCTTCTGAGTTTTGCTCCAGTGTTTCTTTTGGATTCCTTCCAGCATGCAGATTACTACTGCCCCCCATTACTTCCTTTGTCAGGCAGAAGGTGATGCTGGTGCCCCTTTTGTAAGGATGTTGTTAGGGCCACTCCCTTTGTGGTTCACTTCTTGTTGGGAGGAGGTATCAGCCTTTGCTTGTTTGGAATTCCATAGTGAAATTCTCGGAGTGACTGTTAGAAAAGAAAAAGAATCGAAAAACATGAAAGGACAAGCAACAGAAAAAAAAAGGGGAAAAAAAGGTTATGTTCTTATTGACTGCTTTGCCCAAATCCCTGTTAGTCAGGGCCCTGACAATATGTTTTACTCTGACATGGTATCAGAGAAAAATGGGTGGAAGTATAAAGTCATGTTTTGTGGGTAATTTATTATTTGTACAAAGGAATGTGCGTAATCTGGAAGCAAGGTAATTGGAAAACATACTTGTAACCACCACCAAGTTCATTACTTTGTTCTCTTAGTTCCTAAGAACTGCATGACAAAAAAAAAAAAAAAAGGAAAGAAAGAAACATGACATAAAAAAGATTAAAGAATATATACTTAATTAAAGTGTAAAGTACATAACAAAAATCATATCACAGCACTTCCGTTAAGTCCATGTATAAAGGGAGGAAGACTCCTGAGATTTTGTGGGTCAGGCCCAGTGTCAGTGCTTCGGTGTAATGAACAAATTACCTTTGATGGGATCAAAATCCATTTGTATTAGTGCAAGGAAAATAACCATGTTCTGAAAAGCTTGCCTAGGAGAGCTTAGTCTCTGGATTAGGTATAGAGCATGTTTTTGAAAGAAAAACAAGTTACTTCTAGTTACGTAGTAGTAAAAGCCAAGAGAATCTATGTTATAGAGTCATAGAGGCTAGAAGGGACCTTTGGAGATCATGTAGTCTAACCCCCTTCTAAAGCAGGATTTGCTTTAGGTAGGCTACACAGGAAAGCATTCAAGTGGGTTTTGACTCTCTCCAGAGGAGACCTCACAACCTTTCTCTGGGCAAGTGCTCTGTTAATGCACTCTGCCACCCCCACTGTAAAGTTTTTCCTTGTGTTTGTATGGAACATCCTGTCTTCCAGTTTGTGCCCATTGCCCCTTGTGCTTTCTCTGAGCACCACCAAAGAGATTCGGTGACATTTCTTTAAAGGAAGAGGCATCTATTTAAAGGAGTTCTGGAACAAGAGGTAGAAGCTTGCTCCTTCCATGACTTCTCCATCTGTACTTAGTAGCAGGTTAAGCAAAATGATCCCCTTTATGACAGGTAGAGTTAGTAACTGATATTTTCCTGTTTTCATAGCAAACCAAAGAGAGGGTGAAGTTGTTGATACAGCTGGCTGATGGCTTTTGTGAAAAAGGGCATGCTCATGCAACAGAGATTAAAAAATGTGTCACAGCAGTGGATAAAAGGTACAGAGACTTTTCCCTGCGCATGGAGAAGTACAGGACCTCTTTAGAGAAAGCTCTGGGTATTTCCTCTGATTCCAATAAATCGGTAAGTGAAATTGGAGCTTGATGATAGACACATACAAAAAATATATATCTTTGCTTCCTTTTGATTTACCTGTAATTTTCTCCTGTCTCCTTCTTTAATCATTTCTTCCTTTCTTTCATGAAGAGCAAAAGTTTGCAGCTGGATATAATCCCAGCCAGTGTCCCTGGGTCAGAAGTGAAACTGCGTGATGCTGCTCATGAGCTTAATGAAGAAAAACGAAAATCTGCCCGCAGGAAAGAGTAATGAATTTATTTATTTTTAATAACTGAGAGTACATAAATCAGTCCTGATAATGAAGCAACTGTCGTGGCTTGTCTGGAAGCGTAGAAATTGGATAAACAGTAAAAGAGAGTGATATTATTCAGTAGTTCCTATACTGCCTTTTATTCACATACTCATTCTTACAGGAAATTCTAGCATGTCAGAATCTCAGACTTTCAAAGCCACCTTAGACTTGTGTTAACCTGCTTCTTTTCTTTATTAGAAATAGTGTGAAATAAATGTGTAAGGGGAGGAGAGAGGATAAGTTAAATCAAGTGAAAAGCATTTGACAAAATTTCCATCTCTTTCCCCATTTCTTTTTGCACCAGTCACTAATGCAAGAGTGCTATCTCTCGTGTTTCCTTCCTGTCTTTTCTCTCTCATAGCATTTCAGTTCTCAGACTTTCTTAGAGCAGTGGAAAAAGCAAAAGCTGATGAGAAATGTGTATTCTGGTTATTATGTATTCAAAACGATTATACAGATTGAGATTTGATTAGTCTTTCTGTTGTCACCTAAGGTTTATTATGGCTGAGCTAATTCAGACAGAAAAGGCTTACGTAAGAGACCTCCGAGAATGCATGGATGTAAGTGTTCTTTTTTATGATCTTTGAAGACAAGATTCAATCTGTTGCTTTCTACTTCGTTCTGATTTTAAAAAATAAATGTGTTTAGTTTGTTGTCATAAAACCAAATTAACTATTTTTTCTGCTATTATGCAGAAACCTAGAATTACAGCTTGATATCAGCCACTTCAGAATTCATTCTATATGTTTTGCTTTCATCAGTAGTGTTTGTCTTTTTGTTCATTTCTTGTTTGTTTGGTTTTTTTTTTTGGAGAGGGAGGGAAAAGGGAGTGGTTTAATTTATGTGCTTTGCTTGCAAGTGAAGAGAGCTTGTGTTAATTCTCTTATTATGTGTATCACATGTTCTGCTACTCACTGACTTTTTGAATAGAAATTCAGGGAGATTCCATGGAAAGGTGCCCAATAATTGTTATACTCGGGCTAGTAATGTTCAGTGTTAGCTGTTACACACAACATGAACTTCTAGACTGGAGACATGGCCTTGATAAGCAATATCCTGAAGCACTAGAGGTTGTCAAGAGTACTATGCGTTTTAAATGATGAAGTTTCAAGGACTGTATTAAACTGTCAGTTTTAGAACTTAGGTTTCCCTGTCAAAATCACAAGGTCTGTGTGATACAACATACAGTGTCACAACCGGTGTTGATGATGCTGTATGATCTTCACCGATTTCTCTCTGTGGATGAATGCTTATGGATACCTGAGTGCTTATGTTCAGCATTCTACTGACCTTTCATGCGTCTTTTTTGTTCTGGGCAGACATATCTATGGGAAATGACAAGTGGAGTTGAGGAGATCCCACCTGGTATTGTAAACAAAGAACATATTATCTTTGGAAACATGCAGGAAATCTACGAGTTCCACAATAAGTGAGTGACTTATCTCTCATTTCCATTTTACTGGTAAATCCACATGATGACCTAAAGGATTTCCTAATGAAAATATTGTGCATATGAATGTTGGATTCTTTGCCATCAAAAATCTAGAAGATTTCTTCTCACAGTGCTAAATTGTTGCAGTTGTTCCTTTTTGCAGCTAGACATACACCATTAGAAATTGTCTTTTTCAATCTCAGACATCTTTGAGCTTTTAAGAATTTTTTTATATGCACTAAGATACTGCTGTAGGTTTTTCAGTTGTCGTGAAGATATGGAAACCACCAAACTCAACAGGATACACATGTAGATAGCACAGACATCAATATCTTCAGTTAACACCAGCACCCAAAAATAATTCAACCTTTTATTTCTCTTGACGTGAACACTAAACATGTTGAAAACAGTAGGATACCTTCTAGATGGGGGACTATGTTCAATTTTGTGTACTGCAAGTATGTGCTGACACAATTTCTGATCTTTGCATCAGAACTTGTGTTGAATTGCTTTATATTAGTTCTTATATTACGTATTGTCACCCATTCCTTTCTTCTGATGTTAGTTCATGATGTTAGTATGAATTACAGTAAGTTTTCTAACTGTCTTCATTCATAGGCAACAGATCAATGTCTGCTGTTCTAATGAATATATTTCATGTACCTTATGCTTTATTTTTTTTCTGTCTACCCATAGTATATTCCTCAAGGAGCTAGAAAAATACGAACAGTTACCAGAAGATGTTGGACACTGCTTTGTGACATGGGTAATGTACTCAGACTTGCACTTAGAAATCATAAGGGAGATAGGATGAAGGAAGGGGTGGATAATGGATCTCAAATCCATTTGTATCTTGAGTCTTTGTAAAAGTAATTATTCATTGAAAGACTCATTTTTCTGATAGATTTTATGCTGCCAGACTTGAAAAATAATGGTGTGTCACTTAGTTTCTTAGGATAGGAGATAAGTTCTCTGTCAACTGTAGAAAATGTTCTTGAGACAGAAATTATGCTCTCTGATAACCTGTATAAATTTTCATTTTGGTCTGCAGGCAGACAAGTTCCAAATGTATGTTACTTACTGCAAGAATAAACCAGATTCTACCCAGCTAATACTAGAACACGCAGGAGCATACTTTGATGTAAGTACTTTATGTCCATCTTAAAAATATGTCCTGCTATTTTGAATAATGTACCTGTATTATTTATGTCAAGTGCCTTATTTGTTACGAATATGCAAGTTTCCTGTTACTAATACTGTCAACTTTAGAAAATCAGTCATATCTCTTATTCCTTTAATTTATATTCCTCTGTTGGTCTCTTAAATCTGTCAAATCAGTGCTGGAATTCACTGTCATATCACAACAGTTCAGGAGTGCACGCAGATTTGGGTGGCAACAGCCAAAACATAAATCTCCCATTCTCTCAAGCACGTTCTGTAAATCTTAGCACTTTAATTTGCTTAGGTTGCATTGTATGAAATAAAAATGACAGTCTTTGTTAAATTTCTTGAAGCAGCTTTAATTTGTAGTTGATTGCTGTGGTAATTCAGTTGACTTGCACTGATCATAGCTGCTACACCAACCACATTGCTCATTCAATCCCAAAGTTATTTGGTCTACACGTAACATTCCACTTAGGAGAAGAACAAAATGTAACAGCTATTAGAGTTTTTAGAGAATTTTGACTGCCTTGAAGGCCGTGTTGGTGTGGTTGAACACACATTTATAGATGTTTCAATTATGTTCCTCTCTATTCCTTTTTGTTTCCACCTTTCCTGTGCTGAGCTACTAGTTTTGTAGTGACACCAACAGTTTTGTTAGGATTTTTTATAAAAGCAGAGAGAGGGGCATTTGAGTAACAATATCACTGAAGCTCTTTCAAGCAGTTTCAAGTCTATCACTAAGGTGATAGAGATTCTAAAGATAAAGTCTTGTCTTTGAATCCTCTGTTTTTAGTCATTGTACATGAGCTGTACATATGTGGGCTACAGGAAAACAGACAAAATAATTTAAAAAAAAAAAACAACTTAGTAAATGCTACTGTAAGAAACGATAAGGGGTTTTGACTAATTTGTATTAGAAATTTATTCTTGCCACCATTTTTGATGCCATGTCCTTTGATCCCTCCAATTTACTATTGTATCCAGGGCTCTCAGTGTCCTAGTCCACTTTAGGTAGAATAGAAAAGTGAAGACCTGACTGTATACAGGTAAATTCAACAGGTTGCACTGATTCCCATCTTGGGAATTTCTGATACTGTAATCATGGTGTAGAAGCATATAGTGACAGTGCATGAACCTGCTGTTTGAAATTGTGTGGTTAAAACACATACAGTACTGTAATAAATGATAATCACTGGTCTTGAAATTCAACCATGATTGGTATTTGAAATCTGTAATTCTTCCTTGTAATTATCACGTGATTATAATTTCCTCCTTTAGCTTATTGGAGGACTTGTTTGTTTGTTTATAAGTGGATCTGCTTTCTTTTCAGTCTCTTGTGTAACCTCTTTCCTTTGGTTAGAAAACGTTACTTCTTGCTCCCCCTTGTGGCTCTGTAACAGCTCTTGGGAAAAAATGCTCCATAACTATCAGTTGAATTAGCAGACGATGCCAAGAAATTTATTCCTCAGCCTTTCTGCAATAGTCCTTGTTTTTCCTTGGAATGCTGAGATTTTTTTTATTTTTATTTTTCTCTCCTGAGGGTAAAATAACAGGAATTAGAGATCTTACTTAATAAACTTGTTGTCACTTGTTCAATTTCCCTCATCACTGCTGTTTGATTTTAGGTTTATGGAAACATTTTACAGGTGTACCCTTGGATATGTTTATACAAAGTGAGCAGGCAAATGCACAGCCAAATCACTTGCTGTGTCTGGAATGTATTGTCATCTTCTCATTTATTTAATTATTTATTTGCTTCTTGCTAAAATAATAATGTTGTCCAATGTCTACCACATAGCCATCAGAACAGGCTTTAATCTGCTTGTTGGTTCTCACAAGTCCTCGTATGTTTGCTTTTTGTGTAGGAGATACAGCAGCGACATGGACTGGCCAACTCTATCTCTTCTTACCTTATCAAACCTGTCCAGAGGATAACAAAATATCAGCTTCTTTTAAAGGTCAGTACTCATTCGAACTTCTTTCTGTGATTCTGCTTCTCATAAGCAAGCAGAGCTCTTTCTGAAATCAGGAGAGCTTTTTTACTCTTCACTCTGAGGCTACAGCATCCTGAGCAGGCATACTTTTAAATATCCCTGAAAATGAAAGAAAGCACAAATAAGAAAATTATTGTCCAGATTTCTGCAAATCAAAAAGATAATTCTCAACTAATGTATACCTAGAAAATATCTTCAGCATTTCCAGAGCAAACAAGTAGTTAATGCCTGCATGAACAGAAGTATTTTTTTAATGGTTTCTGCAACAATTTTTCACCAACCATTAGCTGCGTTTAGGGTACAAACTACTGTAAGATACTGGTATGTATGTGTATCAAAAACTTGCACAACACTTGTTACTTCTAATGCTCCTGTTGATGTCAGGTTATGTAGTAGTTGTTAAAAAAACTAAAACCTTTGAAAACCTGTAGTTCAGCTTTCACTCAGTGGACAGACCTCTTGGATGAACAGCAGTGTTCTTGAACTGGGTTAGATCTCCACTGGGTGACACTGCTTATTTTGTAGTAGTTGTCTACTTACAAAAGTAACTGTAACTGATGTATGTGTCACCTTTTCTTATTGATAGTGTCCATGGATAATTGGTTTTAAAACTTCTGAAAAACATTTTGTGTTATTTCAGGTAGTGTTGGAGGGAAATGGATCTACTGTTTCAGTTGAAACTTTTGTCTGTTCTCCTCTTGCAAAAAAAGATGCAGCTTGATTAAGTTAGAACTTGCAGAGATAGGCTGTCGTGTTTTAGAAGTTTTGGGGACCAGTTTCAACAGTTGTTGATTCTAAATATGTCTTAAGCAATGCAGTATTGAAGAGACAGGATAGATTGACTTCACCAGTCTTTTCAGAGACAGATGGCTTTGCTGCATAGTAAAATGGATGTAAAATTTGATGAATGTTGGATTTCCTTTTCTTCTACAAGATAAGAGGCATGAAACATGAAAGGATCAAGAGCCCAAATATTGAATGATGGCAGAACCTTTCTAGTTTCAGAAGTTCTGTTTATATGTCCACATAACATTGAAGCTACCGATCTTCTGTCTCTCAGACAGCACTTCTCTGCTATTTTATCATCCATAATTTAAGTACAGCATTGTTCTGTTTTGGTGCCATGATGGATGGCATTGGTAGCTAAATGGAAGTAGTGCAGTTATGATGACAGTAGGAATAATACATTATTTTGGTTGTGTAAGCTACATTTTATCTTGATACCATTCAAACACATGAAGAATGTGAGGAAATTTGAATATCAGCTCATGTATCTTGGATGGACACTGAACTGCATCACCTTAAATTCCATTGTAACATTTCAGCTCATTCCCTTCTCTAACTTTTGTCCATCATTTAATGGTTATATACATTTTTTTTTCTCTGAGACACTTTCATCTGTTTGAGTAGAGTACATCACTGAATATTGGAAATGAATCAATGTAAATCCTTTAATCAGAATAGTACAAAATATGCTATCACATCATTGGGGGATTAAGTTTAAAATAGATTGTACATGCCAAAAATGTTTCTTTGCATGTTAGAAGCAGGATTTAATTGTCTGTCATGTTAATGTAGAGAGACAGGATGCTCATGTCTACTTATCTTTTGCAGGAGTTGCTCACATGCTGTGAAGAAGGTAAAGGTGAGATTAAGGATGGCCTAGAGGTGATGCTTAGTGTGCCAAAGCGAGCCAATGATGCCATGCACCTCAGTATGTTGGAAGGTAGGATTCAAATCTTCTAACTGTTGTATTTAATAACTTCTTGTATTACTGTATAATAAGAAAATCTGAAGAACTCATGTCTCTCTTCTCTCTGTAACTTTTGTCTCTGTGTTTGTATTTCATGTACCTTTTATTCGGAGGTAAATAAAATGCAGACTTACTGAAATTAAATTGTTAGAGAATGGATAGAGTTTGTTTGTTTTTTAAAAATGTTCTTTCATGCTACTCAACATCTCTGCCACTGCAGAACTGAAAAATATGTAGACTAACAAAAGTTTTTTACTAGCCTACTAATTTAATGGTCAGGTATAATAACTTCAGCTAAATTTTCCAAGGAGTTTCCCTAACTTCTTTATAAGGGAAACATAAGTGTATTAAGAGTTGATTTTTCTGATTTATGTATCAAATAATGGTCTCCAAGAAATTTGTACTTTCCACATCTGTTTACTGCCTGTTCTTTACAGGCTTCTGGTTGAAGTGAAGTCTTTTTTCTGGCAGTATAAAGTCAGTGTAAGCCAATTTAGTATGAGTCTTAGCCAGAACAGCATAATCATGTTCATGGCAGACAGTTGATATTGGAAGTAATTGCTTCTATGTGTTGAGAACAACTTTCTGCCAAAATCCATTTTGCTGTTGGCATGTTATCATGTATGATGGTTCCATCATACATTTAATAATAAAACTGGGTATTTTTTGGCAAAGTAGATTTCTTTAAATTTGAAAGCAGAGACACTTTAGCCCACAGTTGCAGAATAAAAACTTATTGTAACGTGTTTTCAGTCAAAAGTGCTTTTCCTTCTCTATGCCTTCTTAGAATTTGCAGTACCATGCAAGTTAGCATAAAATGTACCTTGGTTTGTCATATGATTCTTGGTCATGTGAATGCCCTACGTCATCACTCTTCCCTGATTTTAAACAACAGGAATATTGGTCAGTCTGAAGGACCCATTCCAGATGCTTTGTTCAAGAGATGATGTTAGTATAAATGCTGACCAGCATTGGTAATGATCTTCTAACACAAGGAATGTGACTCTGGAGAATATCCTAATCTTTTACATAAGTTGGTTTTATAACAAATCATGCATGTACAGCCTTGAGTCATTCCATGTTAAACAAATACAGTGAGCACATTTCCTCTCTGTGTCTCTGGAGGTTTTTGAATGAACATCCTGAAGCAACTTCTATGTGATGCTCTCTGCACTTTTCCCTCTTTAGAACTGTAAGGACTGTTGTTCTCTTGAGATGGATGGTGTTGTTCTGTTGAGACTTTTGGCAAGAAGTATCTCTTTAAAATGCAGTTTTGTACTGCTCAGAAGAGTATGGAAGTCTTAACTTCTGTTATCCTGCAGCTCTAGAACTCCATATTATCCTGGGAGAACACTGTTGCTAGAATGGAAGTACACTCATCAGTATTCTCAACCTTTGTCTTTGTTATATATCAAAATAAATAATCCAGCAACTATTTCTTTATTGCGAGTGAATAAGCGGCAGGCAGATACACATGGCAACAGCTCCAGGCTGCCATCTTTTTTTCATTTTCTATTGGAATATGTTTGCATGCTTGTTGCATGCGCAATAGGGAAGCTTATCAGTAAAAGAGATGGCATTTTGGAGCCATTGTTGTCAGAACATTATCTGCTGTGTCTTTGCAAGCTGCTCACTTTTTACAGTTTTTACAGTAGCAAAAACCTCTTAAGAAAAATAATTTTCTTTGCAGAAGTTACGAGAAGCCAACAGAGCTTCTATTTGTTGGTGAAGTGCTGCCAGAATAGTTGATAAACTTCTTAACAGTTGGATTTCTAAATTTAGGCATAGGCTTGATCTACACTTTCATTTAGTTTATTATAATGTTGAGGCTTTTTTTTTTTTTTTTTTTTTTTTTTTAGCACTGCTTCCTTGGAATTCTGTCTTTTGCAAGCTGTATTTGGAAAAAATAGATTAATTGCTTAATGAACAGAAGCTGTGCTTTTTAAACTTCTCACATTATCGACTTTTTATGCTGATATTTTCTTCTCCCTGGGTTTTTAGGCTTTGATGAAAATATAGAATCTCAGGGAGAGCTCATCCTTCAAGAATCCTTCCAAGTGTGGGACCCCAAAACTCTAATTCGAAAGGGAAGAGAGAGGCACCTTTTCCTTTTTGAGATGTCCCTGGTTTTTAGTAAAGAAGTAAAGGACTCAAGTGGAAGGAGCAAGTACATTTACAAGAGTAAACTGTTTGTAAGTATGGGAGAACAAGCAACCATATTTAGAAAACTGGCAAGATGATTATGACTATGTTCAGATCATTTAAACTTGCCTGACGAACTGAAACAACTGTAGTATGTTGCGTAGACTGAATTTTCAAACTTTTCTGTTTGCTTACGCTTTTGAGGACAAAAGAGTAGGCCAAAAGCAACTGCTGAAGGTTTTGTATTAATATTGGTGTGCTGTAGAAAGCAGAAGGGTGGAAGGAATTTACAGAAAGCCTTTATTTTACTAATTTACTAGTCATGTTACAGTAAATAGCACTAGTAAAGATTCATTCCAGAGGGTATTCTACACGTACTGGTCTCTAAAGGCAAGAACTCTTTGTTATGGAAGTTAATTCTAGATTGTCTACTCAGGCTGGTTATCTCATGGTAATTTTTTTTTTTTCTTTTACAAAATATGTGATAGCTCTTATGGTCTAAATAAAGAATGTGAAGATGAGAATTTGCACAATCCTTTTTAAAAATAGGGGGGGGAAATGCCCTCTTGCATTCATTATGTGTATGCTTTTCAAGTGTAATCTGTGTATTTTATTGGATGAGATTGGGTGAGAGCAGTATTCACACTGTAAATTTAGAAGCAGTCAAGTGAATTTGTCAAGCAACATTGTCAGTCAGTTTGCTCTGTGTCAGTTGGGGACAAGACTAGTTTTTGTGACAGATTATTAAGAACAACTACTTAACCTCTCACACTAAAGGACTTTATTCTTCTACTGATTCTTTTGGGTTATCTGACCAAGTTTAGGTGATATAAATACAGAGCCTTTTCTGTCTTCTCACTCTTCTCTTTCTTTTCCCTTTCCTACCTCCATATCCATGCTGTTAAAGCACGTTGGTTCAAAAACCTCTTCTTTTTCTATCATGCTTTGTATGTTCTGTTATTTCAAAACCTGTTGTCCTCTATACAAAGTAATTAGTAGGTCACAAAGCTGCAGCAGCTTTGTTATGTCTTCCTTTGGTTCCCCAAAGAACCTGAAATACAAAAGAAACCTCGGGTGTACTAGAAGGTAGCATCAGCTGTCAAGGCATTTTATGGGAGAGGAGGCAGAGCTACAGAGTCAGTCCCATAAGCTTGTGATGCCAGTTCATCTGGAAAGAACAAATAATTCTCTAGAGTCTAGAGAAGTTGCTGGAAATACTGAAAACTGATACTGTACCTTATCTTTAAAATACAGACTTTTCTTTTTGCCTTTTTGTCCTAGTTGGTAAAATATCCTGTGGTGCAGACTACTCACTATAGCAATTCTTATAGCTTAATCTGTAGAAAAAGTGTTCATACAGATGCTGAAAGCATGTCTCTTATTTTTAGCCAAAGATCCTTCTTGAGAATTCTAAAAGGGGATAAGTGGGAGCACTTCTGGAAGGTAGTTTTAAGAAAGTAAAACTTACTCTTGTATTTTGGATGTGATTTCTGTCATGGTTTCCCCTGTACAGAGTATTCAATGCCATGACTTCTATTAGTTGAACTATGTGCTAATTAACTCGTCTGGAAAGACAGAGTGGCCAATAGTGAGCACCTCAGGAGGTCTATGGAATAAAAGGCAAGCAATTGATAATTTGCCAGAATACTCTCCCGGTCACCAGTAATTGGCAGTTTAGGGACTTCCTGATCTGGATGTGGTTTTTATGCACTCAGTAGCCCCAAATGGGTTTCTCTTCCATGACCTTGTCTCTATACTTCATACAGACTTGTGTTTCCAGTGCCCTTTGGCAGAGATACTTTGCTCAATTGTGCATTAAATGCAAGAGAACCCGTACATTGCATTGAAACTTGACTGCTTCTGACAAATTTCACTTGGTGTCCACCAGAATTGAAAGTTAACAATCTTTTCCACTTGTTACTGTATAAACTCAACCACATGGGTTCTCTGTTGTCCCTAAGTTAATAACATTTGCAAGTGTACAGAGCTCATAAGTTTACTAGTCCTTAAACAAATAGAATCATAGAATCATTTGAGTTGGAAGGGACACTTATAGGACATGTAGTCTGACTCCCCTGCAATGAACAGAGGCACTTAAAGCTAGATCAGGTTGTTCAGAATGTGGTGTAGCCTGACTTGAATGTCTCCAAGTGTGGGACATCCCTCTGTGCAACCTATTCTAGTGCCTCACCACCATTACTGTGAAAGAAAAAAATAACCACACAGAACTCTTTCCTTATATCCAATGCAAATCTCCCTTCTTTTAGTTTGAAACCATTTCTGCTTGTCCTATTACATCAGGTCCTGCTATAGGGCCTGTCCTCTTCTGTCTTACAGCTACCTTTAGATACTGAAAGGCTGCTCTCAGGTCTCCCTGAAGCCTTCTCATTTCCAAGCTGAGACAAGTAAACACCGAAACAAATGAAACCAGTAACAAAAAACAAGTTGACATCCAAATGAGACAATAAATACCCTTGCTCGGTTATTGTGTATCTAGTATCTCCTGTAATGAATCTGTGTACTTGCTAGTGATGATGCACATGAGGGAAAAATGCAGCTTCTAGTGATGTAAGAATGTTTAGCAGATATCTTTTGGAGTGAGGATTCTTATAGTTTGAGCTGTATTTCTCACTTGTATTTTTTTTTTAATTATTTATTTATTTGTTTATTTTTTGGAGTGGAGCCTATATGAATTGTTTTCAACTAGAAACGTGTGATGGAGATGTTATTCCAGTTGGAAGGCAAAACCATTTTGAATGATGATTGATTATAAAGATCTGACACTGAAACATTCCCAGAGGCTGGTTGTTAATGCAGTTGTCCCCCAGGCAACTGCATTTTTTTTTTTTTTCATCTGTTTCAGAGAGAATGAAACACTATGGAAGACTCATTTGGCAGAAAAGAGTTTTAGAAGATATCAAGAGAATTCTTAAGCATCTCTTATCTGAAGAAAAACATAAAAATCAATAACTAAGGAATGTCCCCAATAAAAATCAGCAAAGAGAAATGCCAACATTTAACTTTCACCAAGCGTTTCTGTTTAATTTATTTAGACTGATAAGATTTTATTTTATTTTATTTTACTTTATTGGTCAAGTCAGAAAAGTAAAATAATCAATTCAGTATTTAAGAATATGAGTACTGTAGTATATAGCTACTTTACTGCAAAGTGCTCAGCTTGCAGTCATTGCTTTTGGAGAGGCCTCTCCATCTCCACCAGAATAAAGAATTCTCTCTGAAGCTCTGAAATTAGACTGAAGCTACTAACACTCTCTTTAAATGGCAGAGCTCAGCTACTGAGAATATTAGCATCCTTTTGTGTCTCCTGACAAAAAATAAATAAATTACCATGGAGCCCTCACAATTTTTTTTTTAATTCCAGACTTCTGAATTGGGTGTCACAGAACATGTTGAAGGAGATCCCTGCAAGTTTGCTCTGTGGGTTGGAAGAACACCAACTTCAGACAACAAAATTGTTCTCAAGGTAATTTTAGTGTATATGCTTAGTGACTATATGTAGATATACTCAGTCTTGTAGTTGTCCTTGCTTGTTATAAAGACAACAAGTGGTGATTTCTGCTACTTTGAGAGGGACAGCTGCTGCTCTTCCTTTGTATAGAATCAGACATGATGTACATCTAACTAAAGTGACTTGACAGCAGAGGGGAATCTGTGTTGACCTAATGAAGGATTAAACAAACTTGCTTTTTGCAAATAGGAATAAATGTTTCAATCCACAGACTTTGGAGATCAAATCCACTAGTAGACTGGGCAGGTGATATCTTTTACTCTCAGGTCGCTGCTGCTTGTTGGTGATGGTTTGTTTCATGGCCCATGTTTTTATGGAGAAATAGAAATGGTATGAAAGATTTTAATGTTTTTGTGTGGTCTGAAAGTTTTTATAAATGTTTTTGCCTGTGGGTGGGAGTGTGTGCAATACCTTTAAATCCTGCATCACCAGAAGTTACAGACACCAGTAGAATTCCTTGCCTAGTTAGGATAACCACTAACCCCGTTTTTCATTTGGCTCTTGCATAACCTGGAATCTGCTGTTTCATTTTTAATGGCTGATTTGATTGATGTATTTTGTGGAGTGTGTCAACTGAAATTTTTCTGTTTTATCTCTTAGTTGTGTTGAGATGAGTAAAACGTTTATCTTCCCATTTACCAATTAACACACCTACAAATAAACTTGTTTCTTTTCAAGTATATTTCGGTGGTTACTCAATAATGTTGCTTTAAAATGACCACTTAAATTTACATGTTTTCCTAGTCAATTGCCAGCTAAGGAGAAGCTCACATTAGTTTCTTTATACAAGCACTTGATGAGTGCAGGAAGATAAGATTTAACATCACTGAATAATACAATTTTTTCAATCTGAAGTGAGCTTCCCACTGTAGAATGGTAAAAAGGATTATGTTTTCAAGGACACTACCTATGGTCACTGTAAATTGTTCCTGTTCTCTTCTGTTCTCTACTTTGAGTAAAGAGTATTTAGATAATCTTTACAGTATGCCAAGTTTTTCAATGGTTTTGTTGATTTTTTTTCATTCATTTTTGAAGGTAGAGTGCAGCACATGAATAATATAAGTAAATGTCATGAAAACACTAGATAAAAGATTTAACACTGTATTTGGTTTCTTTTCCTAAGTACTTTTGTTTGTAAAAGAAAAAGATCTTTTTCCTACCTATTAATTGCTCCGTCAATTTTTTACACTTTTACAATCATATTTTCATTTCCCCATTTATTAAATGTTTACAGTATACTAGAAGCCAATTCCTTCAGAAGTTAACAATTAAAAGAAGTAAGAGTTTACATATACTAGCTTATTTAGCTCTGCACCAATGCTTATATTCAATAATGTTTCAGTTGTAGGGTAGCAAAAATAAATTGGATTCAGTAATCATATTATGTATTGGGCAGCTGGATATCAAATACTCTATAGGGTTATCTCCAAAATACAGATAGTATATGGCAGTCAGTTACTGAAATGCAATTCCTAAATAATTTCTGCTTCCGTGTACATTTCAAAAGTGGGAAGAATGCTGCATAAATAGTGTTGTGGAAGAGTATGTGTGTCATAATGTAAGTTAACATAAGTCTTTTTGTGACAGAAGATTATTATATAAGTTAGGCCTAGTACATGGCATGAATTTAAAGAAACAAACAAACAAACCCCACAGTATTCAGGATGTTATTACTGGAGTTCCTGAAGTAAGTCAGTTCACCTTGTCTATCATGTGGTGCATACAAGGCTTCAGACTTCTTGGGCCTTTAAGTTATAAAAGAATCTGAATTGTAAATCAAATAGTTTTTTAACATCATTAGCAATGTTAACAAGCATAAATACTGATGGTTCAAAATACAGACAGCTATCTTGAATTTCCATTTTTCTGTTCAAGTTTTTTAGAATGATTTACATAATCTTTCTTTAAGTCTTTCATTTGGTATTCATTCATTAAAGATATATGTGGATTTCTCTCAGCTGCAATAGTCCATTCTGGTGTTTTTGTTTCCTTTACATATCAAAGGCATCCAGTATAGAGAATAAACAGGACTGGATTAAACACATCCGGGAAGTGATACAAGAAAGGACCATTCATCTGAAAGGAGCATTGAAAGAGCCAATCCACATCCCAAAAACAGCACCAACAACAAAACAGAAAGGAAGAAGGTAATTAATATTTTAAATAGTCAGAGATGTCTAAGTATGCCATTTCAACAGCACTGTTTCCTCTGTAGTGTTGAATTTCTAATATCTTTCAGTACATTGGACAAAACCAAGAGTCATTGTGGCCAGTTTTGTCATATAATTTCTGGTTTCCTGCAGCACTGCGTGTGTTGAGATTTCTGTTATGAACAGTCCCTGACTACTGTAGGTTTAGCCATTACAGGCAAGATTTGAATCAGCATAGCTGTACATTTTAGATTTTCACAGTTCTGTGTGTGTTTCTCATGCTCAGGTCCTTGGTATCCTTTGACAGAACTTAAAATTTGTGACTGAGCAGTCTGCTTTCTAGCTTTGGATTTGTTTCTTACAACTGTGTGCTATAGTCCTGGCTGGTTGGTTGTATTAAATTCCATGCAGTGTTGTCACTGAACAAAAGAATGCGTGTAGAAAAAATAGTTAAGTGTTGAATGCTTCATCTTTGCATCAGTTATTTTGCCTAGCTTGTATCTGTTGCCACAATATTTAGGTGTCCCTTGTATTGCGTAGGATCTAACATATTAAAACTCATTGCTAGAGTTGTAATGAAAACTGAATTGTTTGCAGAGATGGCGAGGACTTGGACAGTCAGGGAGATGGTAGCAGCCAACCTGATACTATTTCAATTGCCTCACGAACTTCACAGAACACACTTGACAGCGATAAGGTAAGTTTCTCAGGTGCTGCTCTGTTATGACAGCTAATGATTCATTCCTTGGTGTGAGTTAGCATCTGAAATTAGTACGTTAAGAATGGCAGAATGGAGGCATTTGATCTTTTACAAACAGCTGTATGCAATAAAGAAAGTGTATGGAATGTAGTGGGTGTAAGGGTGATTGTCTGCATCCAACAGGTTATTAAAGAAATTCAGTTTATTCCAAACTGAAACTGTTTTTCTCTTTTTCTTCTACCAGTTGTCCAAAGCATTGATGTAAAATTACGTTTTGTGTAAAATTATATTCTGCATAATTAATGCTGTGCATAGAATTTTTCGCGACGTCTGTATTAATCTTTTTGAAGTGATAGGATTAGAGGTAGTGGCCTCAAATTACACCAGGAGAAGTTCAGGTTGGATATTAGGAAAATTTCTTCTGAGAAGTCAGATGCTGGAATAGGCTGCCCATGGATTAGGAGAGGGTGTTTTCTGAAGCCCTCCACAGGTTTAGATGTGGTATTCAGGGACATAGTTTAGTAGGGAAGTACTGGTGGTAGGTGGACAGTTGGACTCTTGGAGGTCTTTTCCAACCTTTCTGATGCTGTGATTCTCTGAAAGCCTGCCATCTGTTTTATTGATTAACTTGATGCTGGTGATTTTCATGTGGTTACTTTTGTGAAGCAAAGATACTACCCAGTGTTCATGCATTAGGGAATTTTTACTTTCTGCTTGAGAGCTAATGAAAATCACCATATTAAGGAGGAGTAACACACCAATCCAAGAGTCATATGACACCAGTACTAGCGTTTCCTTTCCTCCATCTTTGTAGATTCTGGCTGAGTAGTCTCATAATGGTATCACATATAGAGCTTCTTGTAGGAAGAAGAAAGATAGGCATCAGAAGAGTAAAAAATCATATATGAAATGTGGTTTTTACTTCAGAGTTGAAAGATTTCTGGCAAATGAGAAGTGTTAAGACCTTGCATGGAGGTAGAGATAGCTAACTGAATAGGAAAGTGAACAAAAAGATAGAGACTGATTAGTAAATTACTTGAAAAGGCATTTACAGATCTTTGGCCTATTACTTCATTGGTAAAATTGTTCTAATGAGCCACTTGTACTACACAGATATAGAGAAACATTTTCACAATTCCCACGGCCATCTGAAAAAGAGTTTGTTTCCCTTATTTTTGCAAGCCACTTAAATTCTTTCTTGTAATATTCACTTGCAAAGAAGATGAGAGGAAAAAAAACAAAACAAAACAAAAAAAAAAAAAAAAGGGGGGGCATAAGTGCTTAGGGTTGCTCTTATATCTGTCAAAAATATCTTTTGTATTGACCTCGTATGTTTGTACTGAAGTCAGTTTGTAGTTTTGGTAGTTGTTTCTTCTATGGACATCTGTTGGAAAAATTGTTCCTTTGAGCAAGAGAAGAGTCTTTCAGTGACTCTTGATATTTTAATCCTTGTGTTCTTGCTTACCTATTTAGTGTTTTACACTAATGTACTATCTACATATTGACAAAAGGTTTAATTCATTTTTAGATGCGTTATTAAGATCCACATTTAGTTTTCTCCTCTGAACAGTCCCTGACTAGTGTAGATTTGGGATGATCTTTCGCACTCAAAGCCAAGACATGCTGTCTTTTATTTCTCCAATTGGTCAAGCGGTGTGAAAGATTTGGCTGGATCGTGCTTCAATTCCAGCTAAGGTGATGGAATCCATCTCAACCATTCACAACCATTGCCTCTCCTTAATTGTTTGTTGTGTACTGTTTAGAGGGAAATAGCATGGATTGTCTCCTATGGCCCTTCACAGCTGTATCTCAGGTATGATCCAAGAATAACTAAGAAAGTTGGCGATGTGAAATGCCTTCACAGTTATCTTCCAGTCTGGCATGAGGAAGAGACTTACCAACAACCTGTTCAACAGGATTTATGAGTTAAAAGGAGAAGGAATAGAAGGAAGAAGGAAAGGAGAAGGTTTTTAAATATTTTCCTGACAAATTAAGTTTTAAAGTTGGTTAGTGTAATTAGTTTTGTTTTTAAAGTATATATATTTGAGTTTTCACAGTAGCGTATAAAATTCTCGTTGGACTTTTCTTTTATAAGAATAGACCAAGTCAATACTGGAACTGGGCTATCTCTCAGAATTTACTTGTGCTACACCTTATATGTGTCCAAGAAAGAAATTTAGTCTGTTCATTCTTTTCAAGTGCGTGAATTAGAATAGCTTTGATTAGTTTTTCTAGTATGCATTTTGTTTTGTTAAACACATTAAGAGGAGAATTTTTAAAAATGTTAAAGAACAGCAAGAGGCAGAAGACCATGAAATAAGTAGAATATGTTGGCACTTGCTGAACTTGAGGTAGTCTTTCACTTCATACATTGAGAATTCATCATCTGTAGTCTGTTTGGGAGTTAAAATTGGCTATAGTTATTTCAGTAAGGAAGCTTAGTTTGTTTGAAAGCCTTGCAGAGATGAAACAAAACAGTTTTAGTGATTTTAGGTACTGTTGATGTGGTTTGTTAGTTTGAGCAGTGGAGCTTCCCAGTCAGATTGGGAGCAGATCTCAAGCTAGGCTGGTTTTCCCCATTTAGAAGCATTTGAAGTATCAGCTAATGTAGCATTAAGCAAGTGGTAAAAATGTTTAGCCTTATGCTATTGTTGAACATTCTTATGCATGAGAAAACACAATATCAAACACCTGATGCTTCTCACTAACCAGGTAAAACCTTTCTGTTTTATCTAATCATATGTACAAACTAGTTACTTTATTTAAAAAAAAAAAAAAAAAAAAAAAAAAAAAAAAAAAAAAAAAAAAAAAAAGTTTTGATTGGAAGAACTACTTGTTATACAGGGAGAAGAAATGAAAGGTGAAATCTTTTATTCAAAACAAAATACATTTTCTTTCCTCCTAGGACATTTGCTTAGAAAGAACTAAAATTCCTTAGCCTTGGAAGTGATTGAATATTGGGCAGATTAGCTTTTTTCTTTAAGTCCCATTTTGTGATTTAATTGGAAATGCTTTCACAGCAAAGTGAAAAGGAGGCTGAGGGGAGACCTTATCGCCCTCTTCCAGTACCTGAAAGGTGCATACAGTGAGAGTGGGGCAGGTCTCTTCTCACTGGTGACAAGTGACAGGATGAAGGGAAATGGCCTCAAGTTGCGCCAGGGCAAGTTTAGGTTGGATGTTAGGAAGAACTTCTTTACAGAAAGGGTAGTTAACTACTGGAATAGGCTTCCCAGGGAGGTGGTTGAATCACCATCCCTGGATGTGTTGTAAGACCCGTTTGGATGTGGTGCTCAGGGATATGATTTAGCAGAGGGTTTTTAGAGTTAGGGTACTGGTTAGGCTGTGGTTGAATCTGATGATCTTCAAAGTTTTTTCCAACCTGAGTAATTCTATGATTAGGTGCTGCATCCCGTTTTGAATACAGAATATTCTTAAATTACTGAGCAGATGGAAAAGTTACAGGAAAGCTGAAAGTCTGATTAGAGATCTACCCAACATAACTTGCAAGGTGAGATAATTAGCTGGGGCTGATAAGTATAAAGTAAAAAGGTAGAAGGAAGAACTTAAGGCCCTGAATTGCCTGAAAAGCAGAATTACAGAGCAGTCTTTTATACATATTTTCAGTGGGTGAGATGAGATTAAAGGGCTCTATTTTAATTGCAGTGACTTTTTTTGTGTCTATTGAAGTGTGAAGCTCTAGAGTAGCCTAGTTTTGAAGACTAGAGAATGTCCATAATTGGAAATCATGCAAAAATTTGGATAAATGTTAATCATAATTAATATAGCTGCAACTACTCATAATCTGGAGGAAGTAAAAGGAGTGGACTTAATGCTCTAAGATCCCTTTCCACCTTCTTTTTAATATTGTGGTGCATCTCTATATTGCAAATCAAGTTAAATACACCAGTTAGTTTGGTGTATTTTGATTGTAGCACCAACTATCCTGAAGTATTAGAACGTATGACACAGCCCAAACTAAAATGTACACTTCTTGAGAGGGAGATTCCTAATCCATCAAAATACCTTGGTTTTCCAAATTAGTGCTCTTACTGTACTCTTCTCAGTAGATATTTTGCCCTTCACCTTTCACAGTGTTCTTTCCATTCATGTTCTGTAGCTCTGTAGATGCCATTTTAGGTGGCTAATAAATAAAAGAGATGACACTTGGCCTTTTGTTCCACCTTTCAACTGTTTCCTAGCTTCAGATTTTGATCTGGTTTTAGCATCTTCTTTTGAACTTGATCCAATGCATAGGAAATGCGGAAGCTGAAGGAAGCAGTGTAGGTCTGATAGATCTCTTTGTGCTTGTGTTAACTGAGCTGGCAGAGATGTTAAATAATCCAAACTATTTCGATAGCTGAGAAGGTGATAGGCTTTTCTAAGTGGAGCCATCATACAGTATTATCCCAAGTAGCGGGAATCATGCTGGCTGCTCTGTGTGGTCGGTGGAGCAGTATTTTATTTTTAATGAATTGTCTTTCGCGCCCAGTTGGTAACACTTTCTACTGCTTTCTGCATGAATTTTTATTTCACTCGTGTGCTTCTTAATGCTTGGATACAGAAAACCCACTGAAGCAGCAGGAGACAACCAAGTTCTACCAGCTGAAAATGCAAAAATAAACTCCTGCCAGTAGAAAAATAAAAACAGACTTGTTTCTGAGCATACACCTCTCCTCAGTGTCAGAGACCAAGTTTGGGTCTGGTGAAAGAGAAGTACCTGGAGAAAGAAAGAACTGTGCTGGGGGAAAAAAGAAGACACCTGAGTTCTATTTTAAAAAGAAGTTATCGATTTTTCACACTTTAAATAATTAAGAAAACTTATTAGCTGCTCTCTTTCCTCCCACTTCTCCTTAGTGTAAAAGGACCATGCAGTAGTAAACTTAATAAGCAGTCTTTAAGTGAGGTAATTTATAAAGGCCTTTGTATTTGACAGAAGTCAGTCAGCAGTGAGGACGTGATATCTCTTGACTTCTGCAAAGCTGCGCTAAGAATCTGTGTATATAAGTCATGGGTTATGCCTTTTTTTTCCTCTCTACAATCAGCAGTGATTAAAAAGCCCCAGTGAGGTGAACATAGATGGTTAACATTAATTTCAGCAACAGCAAGACACTGTGTCCCATGATAAGCTGTTTAATTAAGCCTTACGCCTTTTTTAATCTGCTGTTCTATTTCTGTCTGGCTTTTGTTTCTCATCTAGACTCTGTCTCTCCAGTTTCCATGTTTCAGACATAGCCTCATTTATTTTTATCATGCATGATTAATTCAGTTTACATAAAGAGTTTCTTGAGAATGACGGATAAAGCCCTTGTTCAGCCTAAATTTTATTTAGGTGGTTTGCAACTCCTTTCTCTTCTGTGCAAATCAGTCTCCTCGTTTTGCTGTGCCTCTTTTCTCTTCCCTCCAGCTAACCTAGAGAGCCTTGCCAAAGCTGTCCAGCAACAGCTGTTGAGCAATGTACATAGTCCCAGACACTCCTTGCTGTCCAACTGCATTTAATCAGTGCAGAGGAGGAAACTGCTTTCAGAAAACATGTTATGGAAAGAAAATGAACAAAGAAACAAAGGGAAAAGCACTGTTTCATAGCCATTACAGCTGGGGAGGTGAAGAATGGTCGCTATCCCAAGAGAGGGTAAAGTTGATACGCAAGATTTTTATGTTTGTTCTTCAAGGTGATAACTTAAGTGTAGTCTGAGTTGAAGACACCATTGTATAGGTGTTCTAGACAGCAGCAAAGAAGTCCTGTGCTCAATTGCATCTAACAGTGTTAGAGTATTTGAAATCAGGGAAGAACTAACACTTGCACTTTGGGAATGTCTTGCATACTGCTTGCTCAAGTATGATAGAATGGGGAGTTTAAATGGAGTACTGATCAGCCAGGATGTCTCATTCCTGCACACTCTTAGTGAGATTTCTTTGGGTAACTTTATAGTTTCTGATATAGTTACTATCAATTTTTTTTTAAAGCATTCTTCTTCCTTTAGCTTAATACTGTAAAAAATGTAACTAATGAGCAAGTCTTTGGGTTTTTTTTGTTTTTTCCCTCCTAATTAAGGGAAGGAGAAGAAATAACATCTATATGGATGCCAAAAGGACATGACCTTTGCACAGCAAGCCAAGTATATTTCTATTTGCAGGGGAGTGAAGGGTCAAACAAGGAAGCAGAGAAGCAAATCTATGTTCATGTAGATATTTAGGAGAAAATACAGTGACTAGATGGAATTTCTGGAAAGTGTCTACTTCTTAATGTCTTGATGATTGCACCGGTGGAGGGATGCATATGAAATTCCCTGGGAAAAATTTGATCTCTAAAGTCATATTCTGTCAGCTTTTTCTTAGTCCCCATCAGCCATCCAGATGGTTTCAATTGTTCCTTAGTTTGTCTGAAGAAGGCTGTAACATAAATCAGTACCAGAAAACAAGGGAAAGCTCTTACTTTTTCCCCTTTGGCATAGTTTTGCATGGACTAAAAACTCATACAATATGGAGAACAAGAAGGAAGGGAAAAAGGAAGTTTTTAATGAGGGGGAAGGTAGCATTCGTTGAAAATATGGCTGTCATAATTTGGGTGCTGGGACTATCTAAAGAGATGTAGTAGCAACAACGTGATTAATTTTTAGCCTACATCAAAATGAGTGGAACTTGATTTACCATCTCTAAACAACACTTGTATAAAGATTTATTATTATTATTATTATTATTGTTATTATTGTCCTTGTTTGCCTCTGCATTCCCCCAAATAAAACTTTTTTCTGGTTGTGTGGGTGCAAGTAAGGATAGCCATTGAGTCTAACAGTTATGGGCCATGGGAAAGCTCTGGAGTTAAACTGCCTGCTAGGAGTTATATGTTGTTGTTGCAGGATTGACTAGGGAGGAGGTTGGAATTAGCTTTTTAGTTTTATTGGATTTTTGCTGTTTTAGTCATCTGCTTTAAAATTCTTTCTTGATAAGAAATAGTGTTATCCTAACAAATATTCCATCTGATGTTTTGATGCAAAGCAATGAAAAATTCATTAATGAAAACTAATAATTAACAATGCTGACTGTTTTCTTCTTCTCCTAAAGCTTCTGAAATGTAGCCAGCAGGTATTTAAGAACCTAAATGTAAAAGGCAACAGTAAAATGGCAGGATCATTCAGTTTGTGGGTAGAGCACATGCTTCTAAATTAGCTGTGACTGAACTCTCAGAGAGGGTTTGTTCAAATTGAGTGCTTCAGGATTACCTCCCTGAGCTGGAGGAGTTGACTAGCTTGGTCCAAACTACTGAATCTACAGAAAGCCGTACCTGCTGGGTCGTAATGGGAATGTGGCACTGAAGTACCCTGGGCTATGGAGGTATTCAGACACTAAAGTCTGAAGTAGCCTGGAACATTGTTGCTACGTGGAAGGAGAAGGCATTCCCAGGCTGTTTAGTTAAGTTGGATGAGTGTTCTGGCACTGAGCAATCTTGGGAACTTTGCAAAGTTTATATAATAATTTTCATTTCTGATCAAAGGAGACAAAACAAAGAGGAAACATAACCTCAGGGAAAAAGGAAAAAAGTTCTAATGAAGTGTTTTGGAAGTAGGGGGGAAACCCTTGCATGCTTTTAATTCAAGTTTGTATGGTTTAATTGGGGAATCGGCAAGAAGGCGGAAGTTGTAAGCTAATGTGGATTTTGTATCACGTAGTTATGTATTTGAGAATACTATGTGAAGAAGTTTATGCTGATTTTTGTATTCATGTATGGAGTACACTGTGTTATTTTGTGACCTGAGAAAGAACTGTAAATGGCATGGGAATGGGTTAGTAAGCTCATTTGAAACAGACCCCTCTGCCTTGGGTTTGCAAGATGATAAATCTCATAGTGATTGCATTTACTAATATCTGGCTTTTTGCTGTGAGTTATCAGCCATAAGACGTATTCTTAAGTGGCTGCTACTTCATCTTTGAGGGTAAGGAGCAGTCTAGCAAGAAAAACTGCTTGAATCCTCCACCCAACCCTGTCACAACTAGTGTTTCGAACATAGGAGAGACAAGCAGTTAAAAATCTGTACTAAAAGCATCATAACTGCTTGATTTTGAAATGATCTGTTCTTGATGTGGAAAGCCCCAGAAGCTTGCTATCTCATCCAAAATACAGACCCTGCCAGGAATCCTAAATAGGTAATGGTGCGTGACGGTTGGTCTGATAACGAGCGTTCATCTGGCTTCTTGTTCTTGTTTTCCCTCACAGTTGTCTGGTGGGTGCGAGCTGACAGTGGTAATCCATGATTTCACCGCCTGCAACAGTAATGAGCTGACAATCCGCCGTGGGCAGACTGTGGAGGTCCTGGAGCGACCCCATGACAAACCTGACTGGTGTCTGGTTCGAACTACAGATCGGTCCCCAGCTGCAGAAGGCCTGGTCCCCTGTGGGTCCCTCTGCATTGCTCACTCTCGCAGTAGTATGGAGATGGAGGGGATCTTTAACCACAAAGGTAAGAAACAATGGAAATTAAGTCTTGCTGTCAGCAGCATGAGTTTTGGGTAATAGCGTGTACTTGATAAATGGGCACTTCAATGTTCTTATTCTGTTTTGATTTCTAATTTTTAGTTAGAAAAAACATAGTTTTTAGGATCCTACAGCCATGCTATCGATTCCGTGGTAAACAGCAGTTGTCTTTGTTAAGTGAAAATGTGACAGAAGACGGAAGAGATTTAGGCAAATTATGTTTTGGTAAACAAAATTGCATATCCTATTAGATCAAGCTTCGATACTAAGAAAATCTATACCTATCATCTGTTGAAAGTGTGACAAAAACATCCTGCATATAATACCAGTAGTTCCTGAGAAATCCTGCAGTAAGAAGTCATGATACAATCAGGCTCAGTTGCGGAAGAGCTAAATACGCACACCCATGTGCCCTGGCATTGGAAAGAGCTGTCAAAACTTCTGTATTTTACTTAACTAAGTTATCCAGGCTAACAGAGACAAAATTATTGTTTCGGTGCTGCTGGACTATGAAATCTTAATTTGCTTTTGTTTTGAATGGACGAATGAGCCCCTGAAGGGTGCAGTAAAAATCTGATCACTTTCTTTGATAGTTTTTAAGGTTTTGCTGTACTGTAGTTCGTCCTTTGGCTCACTGAATTTTCCAGGCTCACAGAGTAGTTAGTTATTAGGAAAGATGTTTGCTTGCTTCATCTGAAGCTGTTTGAAGTCTTTTAACAGAAAGCAGTATGAATTAAAATAAACAATAATTAGTTTATTAGGTGTTTCAGCACATGCTGGGGGAAAAGATGCATTTCAAAAAGCCTGTTATTGCTAGTAACAAATTTAATAAGAAAATGGTGTAATGGTGCTGGGGAAGACTTTTCTCCAGAACAAAACTGCGTCTTTGGGGAGTTTTTTATAAATATGCTCATAGTTTTTTATCAATGTTTCCATCCATCCCAGTTAGAACATCACAAATTTTCTCACTGAATGCTGACCCCATGTTATCATGCTTGACTAAAATAGGGAGAGTTTGCATTACTTATATCAGGAGCATGCACAGGAGGAACTTTGAATACGGCGTGATTAAAAACATAAGAAAGATTTAATTTAAACATTTTCAACTTATTGTATCCTCTGACCATTTGGGAAGATACATTTTGCAGGTTTTTTCTGATAATAAAAATGCAGTTAGGTTTCACCGAATTTTTTCTTCCTTGGTTGAGGGGTTGAAATTGTGGAAATGTTAACAGATGTATTTTTTTCTAAATACAGAATTGATGATTCCAATGTCTTTTGCTGCTTGGGTACTTTGCCTTAGAAAGCAGAGAATTTTATTAAGTAGATTGTACTAAACAATTTCATTATATGAAGAACCCTGGGCTTGTCAGACTCCTGAGGGAGGGTGAGAACTGTTTTTGTCTTTGAGAGGTTACATCACTTTTATTAATCAAACCAGTGGACATAATCTGTATTGCTGTTCTTCCTTCAGCATTTGTTTGGAGAGAAGAAGGGGGCAGAGCTGTGTAAAATTAATATAGTTTCTGTTTAACATATTGCTTTTTAAAAAAGCATTAATTAATTATATTGGTCCTGGAAACTGAAGAGAAGGTGAGGGCTAGAATTAATATGATTTGCAGGTCTGAATGCAGGTTTAGAACTTTCTTCTGTTCCATAGGCTTCCCTTGTGATGTTATTGCACATTCCTGTTCATTGCCAGGGAACTGGACTAGATGGCCTTTAAAGGTCCCTTCCAGCTCCAAGGATTCTGTGATTCTATGATCATCTGAACCCCAGCTGATAAGAAGCAGCTGCTGCTTGTTTATTCCCACAGTGTAGTGGGTGTCGGCTTTAGGACTTGGGTGTCTGATTTGTAAAGTTTCCCGTGCATGTGACTGAAGTCAGCGTGTACTATATTGAAAATGCAACCTATTATATAATGCCAAGTAATCTGGAAGCAAAAAAAAAAAAAAGGAAAAAAAGCTTTAGATTGTGCACTCGAAACCATAGGATGCTTTTGATTTCAGTCTGTAACTCAGCTTTCTATTACTTGAAAGAAGCTTATAGTGTTCGCTACACAGAGGGGTTACAAAAAAGTAGGGAAAGTTGGTGGGGTGCTTTGGTGTTATTTCTTTTCCGCTGCTTAGAGAAATGTTCCTCTGATGATCCCAAGCAGAAGTTATTCTTTCTCAAGTGCTGGATTTGATTAAAGATCTGTAAACATGTCACTGGGGGATATGCTAATCAGAAGAGCAGGGGGAAAAAGGAGATGACGATCTCAGTTTTTTAAGTATTGTTCATTGTGGGCACTGATTGAGGTATGAATTCTTAAAAAACACATCAACAAAAGAACCTTAAAACAACAGTACCAAAAAACAAAATGCCCTGATAAGAAAGAACAAGTGAATGACTTAGATAAATTAATGTAGTCCTTCATGAACTTGGGTTCACCACTGTTAAATTTCCTAGAATTCTGGCGATTTTTGCAGCTTGGTCTTTTTAATAAAAATCCTTTCATTTATGTATTTTTATCTATAATGAAATAAAACTTCCAGATTATTTGAATGATTTCTTAAATGAGGATATTGCCCTCTGGAGTTTTAAGGTCTGCAAATATATGCAGTATGTCATGCAAACTGTGTGAGCATCAGGTATGATTATTTCTGTACGCTTCATGGATTAAGACACGTGTAGCAGACACGAGTCTGGCATTTGTGCACGTCTGGCATCACAAGCTGCTGTACAAAGCTGAGAGGGAGAGAGGTTTTACAGAGTCCTAAAGAAGAAGAAATGACCCACCATCAGAGAAGCGGCAGGGTTAGCTGCTTGAATTTTAAGTGCTTAGCTTATAGAATTGGATTAATTGAAGAGTTTTTGCACTCAGCATCATTTGGACTCTGTAGGTCTTTAGTAACGTCTGCTCATTTTATTTGCTCCCATGAAACAACTTTCAAAGTTTTCTTGGCACTCCATAGTTCAGATTCTAGAGATCCTACAATTCTGATCTTTTCAACAGCATTTAACAATCCTGTCTGATTGGCAACATCTCAGAGGTGAAGCGAGCTTTGAAGTTTTGATACAGAAAGCCTTTTCTAATTTGCAGCTAAATCGTATTCCATCGCTAAGTAAGAATGCACTGGGTGATATTTATTGTCTTAACTGCCTGAAGTGGTGATCATCCAAAATAGGGTTATAAGATTATGGAAGCAAACTGTTTTCCATGAGGCACCTCATTTTGACAGCTGATCTTGGTTATTCTTTGTCTATCTTAAAGTAAGTCAGTCACAGAAGGTAATGTTGTTTTATTCTGATGCTGAAAGATGAGAGGTGACAGCCCAGAAAGCAAATGACTTGCCTACATAATTCTGTAGTTGTTACTTGTCTTCTACTGCGTCCAGGCCTGGGGCCCCAGCACAGCAAAGACCTGGAGCTCTTGGTGCAGGTCCAAAGGAGGGCCACTAAGATGATCAGATTCCTTTGAGGAAAGGTTGAGTGAACTGGGCTTGTTTAGCTTGGAGAAGAGAAGGCTCTGGGGAGACCTCATTGCAGCCTTCCAGTACTTGAAAGGGAGCATATAAACAGGAAGTGAAATGACTGTTTACACAGATAGATAGTGATAGGACAAGGCGGAATGGTTTTAAACTGAGACAGGGGAGGTTTAGGTTAGATATTAGAAGGAAGTTTTTGACACAGAGGGTGGTGACACACTGGGAACAGGTTGCCCAAGGAGGCTGTGGATGCCCCATCCCTGGAGGCATTCAAGGCCAGGCTGGATGTGGCTCCAGGCAGCCTGGTCTGGTGGTTGGCAACCCTGCACACAGCAGGGGGTTGAAACTGGATGATCATTGTGGTTCTTTTCAGCCCAGGGCATTCTGTGATTCTAGGAAGATTTATTATTTAAAATATCTTAGTGTCAAGGGTTTAAAAAAAAAAAAAAAAAAGGCATTTATTGTATCTTTGAGATCTTCAGTCTTCAGAATTGTATAATAATTAAGCAAGCAAATGTTTTGTTAAGAGTATAGGAAAGGATTACACAGAAAAAAAGACATTCATTAGGTAGATAGTGTTGATTGCAGATTCCAGACCTCTTGTTCGTTCTGCTGGGTATCAGATCTATTTTTATCAGGTTTTGTGGTCACTTAATCAATATAATAAGCATTTTTGCAGATGAGTACATTTAAAACAAAATCCCTTTTATAATGGGGAAAAAGGCAAACAAGTGGGTAGTGAAGAGGCTGGATAACAGTTGGTTCACTCTGCAAAAAATAAATTACTAGCTTTGGAAGAACATGTTTTTCACAAGTAATGCATACGGCAACATTTTTATTTTCAATGATTCCCCACATGTTATTGGGTATGGGTGAGAAAGAATGTTCCCATTGCTTTATTTGGAGCTTTTCTTCTTTACCAAGGTTTCTTTTCATTTTGTTGAACATTCTTTTTTATGCATGCAGTTCTCTTTCCTTTGCTTGCAGAACATTTTAAACAGCCATAAAGCTTTGGATAAAAGGCAAGGGTCAGGATTCAGTGTAGCAAAATTAAGCTCGTAAGTTCAGAAAAAAATTGGCACATATTTAAAATTGTTGGTAATTTTTTTACCTGTAATACTGCAATACTGAATGCTGGCTTTTGATTTACATTGAGGATGCAGTCTTTACCGGTGCCATAAACAGAAAAATGTCTTTTCAGCAGTTCTTTTGTTCTGTGTTGGTTTGGTTTCTTTCCCCACACCTTTGGTATCTCTTGAAGAATCTGTGGTACAATAAGTAGCATCAAATAACTGATACCATCCAATACGAAGGTTAGCAAATTTAGTTAAAGAGCCGAGTTTGAGATGACAAAGTTCTTGAATGGGTACAGGGCCCTCCTTTTCAGCAATTAAGAAATATTGCACAGGCGATCTAGAGATACTTCTCCAGAAAAGAGAATCATTTAATATCCAAGGCCACAAAATGGGATAAAAGAGTCTTGAATTTGAGCATTATGTAAATTTGAGCATTATGTAAATTTGCTCTCATAAAACTGGAGACTCTCTATTCAGTGTGTAAATTTCAGGTCATTGGGGAGGGGGAGAGAATAAAGGTAAAATATATCTCACACGTGATTATTGAGGTCTTTGAAAACTATGAGGGAGAAATGGGGTATTTTCATACCGAGTCCAAGTATAGAAGGAAGCTCTGACGGAAACAGAAGAATTTGATGAAGTAAAAACGAAATCAAGTTTGAGCAATTCAAGACGGACTGCTTGTTTGTAGTGAAAGTAAAGAAGAAGAAAATATATATAAACAGCAATTGTTTGCTTAAAAGCAGAGGAAGGCTGCAGAAGGGGAAAAATTGCTGTTTTAAGACTGTGAGCAAGTGTGGGCTATGAGTAAGGACAGATCTCCCCACCCATGGCTCAGAGCCAAAGCACTGCCTGTGAGACTGTCTGACAACCTCTGCAGCTGCAGGAAATGAAAAAGTTACAACCCAGGCCCACAGGGAAAGCAGCTCATAACAATGACTAGGTATATTGCTTGCTTTGCTTTGTTGCATTGGGGCCACAGGGCAAAAGGTGCAGGCTGTAGTTTCCAGGACACAAAACAGCAAGGGATCAGCTTCTGCTGAATAACCAGATGTGATCACATGTAGAAAGTGATACTGAGGAATGTGGTGTGTTGTACCAGACACTGAATGTTAATTCAAGAATTCTGTTTCTTGATGAATCAATTACCTTCTAATAATATTTTCAAATTGGAGGCTGCCCATCCAGATAATGATTTGATGGAAAGCCTTATGAGCAGCTCAGAGGATGCAGAGCTGAGCAGTCAGTTGGATTTCACACTCTACTGCTGTAAATTAGCAAAAGATTGTAAATGCCATGCAGCAGTGTCAGGTCAACTTACTTACCAGGCAAATTTGAGCTTGAACAGAAGCGCAGGCATTTTATTAGCTGAAGTTCAACTTTGCAATTATCAGCTGTTTTGAAAGCTCAGTAAATCATATATTTCCCTGTAATCACAAATATTTTCTTCCAAGAAGCATTACTAGTCTAAAATGCTGTAAAGATGATTTGAATAGCATGTCTGTGTGTATGTCTCCATGTATGTATGGGTTGTTTTCTTTAAATATGTTCTTGTGCTCTGGGCCAGATAAATGAAAGAGCTACAGTGTGGAAATAAAACAAGAATTCTCTATCCTGACTTTCCCACCAAACAGTTTCCAGCTAAAAACATGTTTGGAGCATAAGTAAACTTGAATAAAATGTTAGCAATTGGCTGTGGTCTGTTAGATCATAATCATTGCTTTATAGCCTTACTGTATCAGATGGCCGGAGTTTGGTGACAGCCAAATTCTAACTCAGCCTTGAATAAATGTTAAAGTTAGTGTGAATTATTTCCCTGGGGTTGTTCAGACCTAAGCTAGATAACATGGGTTTTGAAGATTCACTGAGTCTCATGCTTTGAATTTCTGTGAGTTTGTTATACATCAAGTTTATTTGCTCTCTTATTTCTGCTTCTAACTTACGCAGTGGTCTTATACCGTAACCAAGTCCAGGAAGACATGACAGATACATCTGTATTTTCCATACCAACTCTAATTTTAGGCATAACTACATGGTTAATTTTGCTTTGGCATTTTTGTACGTAGTGAAATCTTTTTGCACTGTTGAGGAGTTTGTTATAGCTGAGAAAATGAAGAAATGTTATAATACTATCTTGAACATACAGTTGGTCACAGAGAGCTGCCAAATCTCTTATAAATTGCAGTTGGAAAGGAAATCTGTGTGTAAAAAATATCTGCTTCAGAACAGCTGGATTTATACAGCTGATCTTTGGGAGGTAGGAGGTGGATATAAACCAGCAATTCTGATGGCTGTAGGTTTCCCAGGGGGGTTATTTTGCTTGCAAATTAGCCTTTCTCTGACACCAGTTTCTTCTCTGGAGCATGGTTTTCAGGCAGAACATGCTAAAATTGTGTGAAAACATCCCGGAGCATTTATTTACCGTAACTGTCCTAGGTGCAGCAAATCCTTAAAGAAGTTGCTTTGGTGTGAGAAGGTACTTGTTGAGCTGTCTTTTTACCCATGTTTTGTTTTGTGCTGGCCTATGGAGGGGAACCACAGATCCCCCTTCCTGCAGTGGGCAGCCTGACAGAGCTGTGGGGCTGGAGACAGCTCTTCGGCATGAGGGTGGGGAGCATCACAGCTGTGTGCTGGCTGCCTTGTTCCCAAGGGGCTGCCTTTGGTGTATGTTTTTATGCACCTGGGGTGGTTTTTCATTTCCAAGCACCATCTGGGTAATTTCACATAGTTTTTCTTCTGCCACAGAACTCTGAGCCCTCTGAAGTGGCTCTTCAGCCTGGAAAAGGCTCTGTGGAGACTTTGTAGCAGCCTTCCAGTGCCTGAAGGGGCTCTACAAGAAGGCTGGGGAGGGACTTTTTATAAGGGCGTGTAATGACAGAACAAGAGAAAATAAATATAAACTGGAAGAGTGTGAGTGTGGATTTAGACTAGATAGCAGGAAGAAAGTCTGTACTGTGGGGGTGGTGAGGCACTGGAACAGGCTGTTCAGTGAGAGGCAGTGGAAGCATTCAAGGTCAGGCTGGATGGGGCTTTGAGCAACCTGGTCTAGAGGGAGGTGTCCCTGCCTATAGCAGGGAGATTGGAACTAGGTGATCATAAAGGTCCCTTCCAACCCAAACCATTCTCTGATTCTGTAAACTATGTAATATGCCTGCCCATGAGGTCTCCTGTTCCTTTCCTGACTAGTTTTCTGCTACTGCGGCAGGTATTCTTAACCTTGTTACTAGGAGGAGTGTTTGTGTTTAGCAGAGAGGAGGAAATGATTGAGGAACAGGTTAAAGTGAATGTTCTTGCCCACCTTTCATCATCGCTGCATACAGGTGAAAGCAGTAGGATTTAGCAGGCCAATGACTGGTTTTGTGAGGTCATTCTGAAAGTGTATATCCTGTTGACTTTATTTTACTTCTCCTGCAATTGCTGGTCTCTGTTACTTGTGCCAAACCAGATATTCTGCATCACTTTTAGTGCAGCTGTATTTTAGTGTTTTAGTGATGTATCAGAGATACAGTCTCAGTTACAAGAAAGTTTTAAAATGACATCAAGTTCTTAAGGCCAGACTGGACAAAGCCATAATTAATCTGGTCTGGTCTCATAGTTATTGCATCCTTTTAATCAGAAGGTTGGACTAGATGAATTTGTGAGGTCATCCCATGATCCTGTGTTAAAAGTCAGAAATGCTTGTGTGAACTTGTTATGTTCAAGATGTATTTTCAAGTCTTAGACTCCCCTTATTGTCTGTGGATATATCAGAAATGCTTCAGGTTTTGCCGCAGAATATATGTATATTAATTCTATGTAAGAAATTGAAATGAATCTTAGAAAAAAAAAAAAAAATCCTCATGAAAAGCACTAGTTATTCTTGTTGAGTGTAATGATACCTCGTTAGGCATATGTTCATTCCTTAATGTAAGCTTTAAGGGATCAGTGATGTGGAGACTGCTCAGACACAAAGAGTAGAGAAGTCTAGTTGCATGTCAGAACCTGCAAATATGCTGATGGAAAGCTTCCAAGGCAGCCATCTGGAAAGAACTAGTAAAGCTGATTGGTCATATTTTACTTTCTACAGAAACACTTGAGGGACGTGGAATTATGTGGAGACTAAATTCAAAGTATAAATTCAAGTTCCTGCACTTCCAGGAAACTATTGGATATGGCTCTCTCTAGCAAGGGAAAAGTGTGCGTGCTAAAATACAACATATTCCATGCAACTCCTTTTCTTGCTGAAAGACTAACTGAGCAAAACTTTCTAAGGTGCAACATGGCTAAACATGTGAGAAATTGATGGGGAATGTCAAAGAACAGCTTTGCTTCTTGAGTGTTCTGTTGTTGTTTTGTTTTTGTTTTTTAGTTCCCTTGGCTGTATCTCAAGATTACTTTCACTCTCAGTGACAGCCACATTATGCTGGACTGTATGCATTTATTGTGATGAGACCTCAGAGCTCTTATAAAGCTATCCATTCCCTTGATAAATAATAGGAGGACTTAGTTAAAAATCTTAAATGGAGGGAATTTGTATTGAAGAAAAAGATTATGAAAGATAATGGAGAAATAAAAGCAGGGCTCACTAGCAGACAAGTATGTTTGATTGGTGTCTTAGATGTTTTTTTTTAATGTCAGTTGCTAATCTTTTTAAGGAGGATATTCATCGTGGCCTGTCTGGGTTGGTTCATCCTGGCATGTTTTATGCTGACTTTTCTCATTGTCTCTGGTAACAAAATACATGTGCTCTAATTGCTGGCCGATTTAGTAGGACAGGCTTAGATGTGTTTATCGTTTCACCAGAAAAAAATGTGGTACAACTAAATGCAGTTGTGCCAGGATCCATTTGGTCAACTTCTAATTGAGAGATCTGTGTACCAGGACAGTTCCAGAGTAACATCTGCAGACAAGGTTGTGCCCTGCAGGTTGGTGCTGTGTTCTTTTTGTATCCTGGATGCTTTCATAAAGAGAAAGCCCAAGCTGTGCTATCCTGTGTTCCCTCGCATCATCTATGTAAGACTGCTGTGGCAATCCCCAGAACTAGAGTAGACCGAGTAGTTTTATCATCTTTTAATGTTTGTGGAATAACAGCCTTATTCTGTAGTTGAAGCTGTAGCCATGTTGAGATGCTTTTACATTTCTGTGTTGATTTTTATTTAAGAATTATTATTTTATCCATTTTACAGTTTTGTGGGAAGAAGCATTTTCATTATTTTCATGAAACAAAATTGCAGAAATTGCAGGAGGAGATAATACGATTTTGTCTTCTGTGCCACTAATGGACAGTAATACCTTTTATAAAGTGTTCAAGTTCTTAAGAATACTAAGCTCATATTTTTGTCAGTAATAGGAATATGTATAAGGATACAGAGTCTGTTTTGACCTCGTTTTATAACTCAGTTAAAATATAAAACCAGTATAAAACTTTTACAGTGCGGGCATGCGTTGTTCAGGAGGAACTAACTCAGGAAAGAATACAGGAACTCTGGCAATTAACAACATTTTCTAACACCTAAATTCTAATTGCTGTGCTGAAGGAGTGTTATTGTCTCAATTGCCTGTAATTGCTTTCTGAAATATCTGAAGTATGGAATCAAACTGGCCATTTCACAACTACATTTCACAATTGCGGTGAATAGTGGTGGTGTAAGTTGAACAGATTTTCAGTTTTGTGAACCATGTGGCCATGTTCATAGTTTGATTCAAACCTGTATTTTTTTTCTCAATGGATGTAAAGCAAGTAGTTGTTTTACAATGAACTGTTTTACTTTTCCAGAACTGAATTGTTCTACAGCTAAAATTAAGAGTAGCTAGAAAAAAATGTGAATAACAGTGTAGCAACAATCACACATTTGGGGAATTGTTGGGCAGTCTATGTCCTATATGTTTCGGTTTTTAACATCTGTTAGGCATTGAAGAATAATGAACCCCTGCGCGGTGGGCTTTTTGCTCCCTTATTCTCATTGTGGTAAACCTAGCCTCTAAATATACTTAAACATATTTAGTAACAAATCTCTGGTTGTAATTGATAAGAATTCAGCATGTGTAGTCTTCACAGAGAGAGAAAAAAATGCCCATTTCTGATTTTGTTCTTCTGTTAGATGTACTAACAGGAGGTACTGGAGTAGTTGCTTCATCTTACTGATGTATTTTTTTAATATATAATAAAAGAATTTGTGAAAGTATGCAACCTTCCTGTGTAAAGGCTAGTGACCAAACTCGTTCAGATGCATTCAGTGCTCATGTGCCTTCCCTGCTTCAAGAATGAAGGTATTGGGTTGTGGCTGGGCTCCATTTGCCATAACTACCAGTGCTCCACGACTTAACCAGTACTGCTACAGGGACAAAACTTCTCTTATGTGAAGCTCAGCAGAAATAAAAAGCAGAAGGGTCTCGATGAAAACTCCATGTGAATAACAACAATGTATTTGTACAGTTTGAACTTAGCAAAAGCAGAATAAGGAATGTATTTTGATCAGTAACGTTGACCAGCAGGTAGCCCAGAGAGATGGCAGAAGCAATTCCTCCACATGCATATGTATGGAACTTCAGCAGAAGTAACACTTTTTTTTTAAATGACTTAATCTGGTTACTGGAAGTGTTCATTTTCCTTTGAAGTGACTTAAAAGAAATGAATTTTAAATCAGGAATGTATTTCAATATTTTGAAGACTTTGGATAAATATATTCTAATCCTTTCCTTTTGTCTTTACGTATTTCCAGTTAAGATAATCAGCAGAGATTTATGTTAAGAAGCATCCAGTTCCTGTATGTGCAGTTTCAACTGGTTTGGAAAAGTGAACCTTGTTTTGACTAGATGTTTTTTTTCTTGCCAACCAGCTGATTCCTTTTATTTTTTGGAGTGGGGAGGAAAGAGGAAGGGTATCGAAGGCATGGCTGAAGAGACTACTTCAGAAAAACCAAATAAACAAAACAGTGAAAAGGATGATTAAGGACAACTCGGATAATAACATTAATGTTAAAAACCCAGTGTTTCTTCTGTATTTCTCGTTAGGACAGCAAGTATTTCTCACTTCTTCTGTTTTCTGCAAAAAAACTGTTCTCTGCTAGGCAGTGGCATATTTCTTCTCCCCTCCCACCCACTGCTAAGCAGTGCACGTATGTGGAGCTGCATTCCTTGGACTCATCCAGAAGATTTTGTTTGAATTATCTGAATCTGGTTTGTTGTGGTTTTGCTGACAGTGGCTGGGATCCCTCAAGCTGATTTGGCGTTCTGAAGTAGTGACTGTGTTGAGGAGTCAGAATTTTCCCAAGGGCTTTCCAGATAAACAGAAGGCTAGGGACACTGAATGTCTCACCATTTCTTTGAAAAGTGAGTGGTATATGTACTCCAGTTCCTTGGCTACAGCACAGAAGAGACTTTAACTCGAGAAAATAACAGCCTAATGAGTAAGGAGAGTTTTCTAATGTCATGTGCTTTTTTATATTCTTTCTTACTGCAGGCATGAGCAACAGCTAGGGTATGTTCTGCAGAGCTGGAGACAGGAAGGACTTGTTTAGATCCTGGCTTAGGGAGCTGAATAGTTGGGTAAATGCTTCATTTCCCAATAGTTTTAATTAAAACCTGAGTACTTCAGTGTCTTGATAACAGTTGCTCTTGACAAATGTAGAGATGTAGAAAGAGGAATATTCGCAACTCATCTGAGAATATCTCTTTACCATCAGTCACAAAATACTTCCCTGAGGTTAACCAACTATGGAGGTAGCTCTAACTCAAAAGCATGCCATCTTTTTTTTTCTCTCTTTTTTTTATTTTTATTATTTATTTGTTTATTTATTTTAATTGAAGCACCTCATTAGGTTGAAAGGACTTCTTGGAAATCTCACGTTAGGCATGTTCACATAATTCATTGCAGAGTACAATTTCTGATTCAGTTTAGAGTGTTTTTTGGCAGCTGGCAGCTCTGGTAGGAAAGAACAGGAAACAACGTGCTGAATACAAGCGCAGAGAGCCACTGTGAGACGATTCCGCTCTGTGCAGATCAGCAGTGTTATCCGTGAGACTGAGGGAACAAGACTGGATTTGGGAACAGGATGATCTTTGTGTGTGGAACTGAAGAAACAAGATCCTAGTGGCACAGCTGTGCTCCAAGCATTTAAACTGTGGGCACATTGTATGCTGAAGGAAAGGCAAAGTTAGCAGCCTTTCAGAATGTTAATCATGGTGTGGGAACTCATCTTTTGAAGGCTTGACCTCAGATTTGTTTATTGATACATTTTTGGTTGTGTTAGAGCATTCTGGGGTGAGGTTGAAATACTAACTTGCAAAAGATACGATTTGTGTGCAAAGTCCGCCTGGTTATTTTTCATATTGTAAATAAAAAATTCATATTGTAAATAAAATTCCAATTGGTTTATGCAGTGTTAATATAATGCAAGAGTTTTAGTAGTTATGAATTTATGCCTAACTATGGCTTCTAGGTCTGGGTGGTCCTTCACAGTTTTGGAGATGTCTGAGTCTTCTCTCAACCATATGCTGAAGCATGACTCAAAAGTTTAAGAACACTGCTCTTCTAAATGATGAAATAATTTCCCTTATAGATCACTTTGAGAAATGGTTTAGAAAATTTGACATTTAGATGTTGGTAGAACTGAAAAAAGAATTCATGTTTCTATTAATTTCAAATATCTTGTGTGCTTTTAACATGAACAAGACCTTTTCAAATAACTTCATAGTGCAGATTGCAAAATATAGGAGCTGGTTTTTGTAAGCAGAATGTCTTGATTATGATGGAGAAGATTCCAGAGGAAGACAGATGTAGTTTTCCTTGAGAACAATATTGAATTGTGAGGCTGTTCTCTTTTTTTCTTTCTTTCTTTCTTTCTTTCTTTCTTTCTTTCTTTCTTTCTTTCTTTCTTTCTTTCTTTCTTTCTTTCTTTCTTTCTTTCTTTCTTTCTTTCTTTCTTTCTTTCTTTCTTTCTTTCTTTCTTTCTTTTTTTTTCCTTTTTCTTCTTTTTTTTTCTTTTTCTTTTTTTTTTTCTTCTTTTCTTTTTTCTTTTTTTTTCTTTTTTTTTTCTTTTTTTCATTTTTTTTTTTTCTTTTTTTCTTTTTTTTGGTAAAAAAAAATTGGCTCTATTGACTTCTTTTTTTAAGCTGTGAAGCAACTCAAATAGTTGTTTCAAAATGAAAATTCTGCAGCTTATTAGCTTCCTTTTCTTGTTCTGCTTGCTTTCCCCTGGATGGGGCAAAATGTTGTATGAGCTTTAGAGGACTAGACTGGAATGCTGTTTATCCTTTTTCAGTATACTGATTCTATTACCATGCAGATGTTTCAGAGAAATGCAGTCAGTTTAACTCCAGTTGTCATCTTAAACATAAGAGATGAATGTTTCCATTCTTACACGTGAGGTTCATAGCACCCACAGATGATATAGCACTTCCATAAGAAGGTTCTTACCATGGCAAATGGCAGTTTCAGATCCTGCAGGTCACAGCTGGTGCCTGTGGTAAGCTGAACTTGTAGCAAGCTGATTTGTTGACCATCAGTGGCAGAGACTGATAAGCTGTTCTTTCTCTTCTGGGGTGAGCAAACAAAACATTAATATCTTAAACTAGTTTTGCCCATCTCATGTTGTCTACCAGTGAGTCCTAAGAGAATCTACAGAAAGTTGATCCTATTCCTTCACTGTCATAAGAAACAGGGCTGTGATGCTTTGCTTACATGCATCATACATAGTACGTGCTACTCAAGTCCCTGAGAATGTACATGCATTTCAGCTTTACATAGCTAAGGTGAAAAAGAAATAGTTAATATTTCCCTTTAGAATGTAGAATTTTTGATGCTATCAGTTGGCATTGGTAGGTATTTAGTGTTTTTCTTTGCAAATCTGTTCAAAGTTTGTCCTTCCATCAGGCAAAATTCTGGAAACATTAAAGCAGAGGATGGAGGTGGGGACATCTCAGTGTCCCTGTGCAAAGTGTGCCGTGCAGTCAGAGCTATTTTGTGCCCAAGCCTTGTTTTTGCCTAAAGATGTTTTCCACGTAAATATTGTCTTGCCTGCTGAATTAAATTTACCTGACTGGTTCATTATCGCTGGAGATGCGTTCCTACAAAAAAAATACCTTATGTGAGAAATTTCAGAACATGATCTTAATGTAGACCAGTAGAGCTAAGGCACATTAAGGCACTGGAATACAGAAGAGCTGATGGAGCTGAAGGACAAAGAAAGCGTTGTAGTAGAGCCTGAAGTAAACCACAGAAAGTTATTGTTATTCTTGTTTGGGCTTAATATTAGAGTTGATGCAGGTCACTGCCTCAGATGGAAATTGATACTTATAGTACATTTTTGAGTATTTTAGGTTAATCTTAGAAGATAGATAATGATAACTAAATAATAGTCCCTGTGAGTGCAGGTTTTGTAATGTGGAAGTTGTATCTCTTTTGCTTATACCTCACGAAATTACAGGTCCTAGGCTTGTCTTGGCCCATAGGAAAGCTGCAGCTATTGTTTCGGTATGCACATTGAGATGTTTTCTAATCAGTTCTTCGCAGATATCCACATTAACCCTACAGCATGTTCATGTCTCCACTCCAAAGCTGCTGTAGAGCTTCTCTCTGCAGTTGTATATATTGATGTCAACTGTGTATCCTTGATCCACTCTTTTTAACCAGGTAGCCTATGAAATATGCATTTGGTAGTAGTTCATGCATTCATTCTCTGTAATTTAGGTTTTAGATTTGTCTTCTGAGAAAAGGGCCAAAGGAAAACTTGAAAATAATGGTGTTTGATGCGAATAGTAAAGGAAGTACTTTCTTCAATAGCAAGCTGCAAGTACTTTGGTTCCCACAGCATTTGAAATGCCTTCCTGCATTCTGTTTCTGCTATAAGGTCATCTTATGTGGAATTACACCAAAAACAAAGAAAAAAGCTGTTCATAGAAATTTTGCTGAGTTTTAGTCAGGAGCTTTCTTACAAATGGAAATCACCATTTTAAAGCTATCTATCTGGGTAACTTTATTATATTTTTTTCAATGTTAGTTAAAGATTTGTGGATTTAACTACAATAAGAATGGCTGGATGTTCTTCAGCTCATTTGATGTGTGTGGGAACCACTGGGGAGCAGAGGAAAAGGATTGTTTCATTTATTATTTTTCTTACTCAACAACTAGAAACCAGAATCCCTTTCAGATGTTCTATGCTTTCATGAAGAATAAACTAGCCTTAGTGGAAGTCTCACGGTAGGTGGTGAACTATAAAAATAACTCAAACACTTTTCTTGAGGAAAAAAGGATTTTTTCTTTTTCCCTTCCACCCCCTCAGGAATTCAGTGTAATTTGAAATACATCTTGGGTCAGAAGAAAAATGTTGAGGTGTCAGAATTGATGGCTTCATGCAGAAAGCCATGAGCTATGAAGGAAGGAGAAATTATTCAGAGTTTAAGATGATTTTTGTTAGAAATACAAAGAAAGTAAAATTTTAGTCTTAATTGGAGTGTGCCCACGGCTCCTTAACATTGAAATCAGGTTAACATATGTATATCCAGCTTGTGCAAAGTGCTGATGGCAATCCTTCTTTGGCTTTGAGTCCTGAGATGCTCTCAGCCCCACATAAAATTCCTACCTATTCTGGCTTTACATGCAGTTCTCTGTGCAGTTATAATTGGCAACTTCCTTGCTGCTTTATTTTCTTCTTTCCCAAAACACGCTTGTATATTTTGCAGTGCTGTTTATTTAATCTCTTCTTAAGGCCCTTTTTTCCTGACAGTATGATGAAAGCATTTCATTACTGTTTTTACAGAAATTGAATCCTTGTTTCGGCCTCATAGCTGTTTATCTATCTAGCAGTGTTAGCTTTTTGCATGTCCCCTAAAATTAGATGATGAGCTGTTCAGGAGAAGATACCAAACATCTTTGTTAGATTTGTAAAGTGCTTCGTTAAAAGAATTTTTAAAAGAATACTCATGGACAAATGCTTGTGTGATATACTAAGTAAAGAATGAGGTTAGGGGAAAAAGAAAACCAACACAACCAAAAACCTGCCATTTCAGTTTACTGACCAGGAAGACATGATGACAAACTAGAAATGTATCTCGTAGAAGAAGAGCTCAACACTGAATAGATCTGAAATGTGCTTCAGTCCATGGCAAGATTTTATATAAACTGACCGGAAAGTGTTTGATTGTCTAGTATTTGAACTTGTGTGGAGGGCTTTTTACCCCACAAACCAGGTTCAAGAAAAGATGAAGGTAATGGCAATTTGTTGTTTGGTACAGGCTTTGTCTACATAGCAAGTGCTGTGTGCTTTCTGTGTCTGGAAAATGTCTTGTTCAAATTCCTCATTGCTCTAGCTAAAGCACTAAAAACCTATCTATGCTCTGGAAAATAAAAAGAGGTGTTAAAGGTGGCTTTTGTTTATTCCAGCTGCTGTTAAGCTTTACAGAGGGTGCCAGGCTATATCTTTTCTGAAAACTGGGGGGAAAATATCTGCTTTGCAGTGTTTTTAAGATTATCTTGAGCCTCAGTTAGGGTAGTTACGGTAGAGTGTAATCTGCTGCATCTGGCTATTCCCACATGTGAATTTAAAGACTGGAACTGAGCTCAGTGAGTCAGAGGAGAGCATCCTAGAAGAGAGGAGCTGCTCTGACGGCAAGGCAGTGGGCTACAGCAGGCTGCAAAGATAATAGCAGCCTCTTCAGCCTGCTGGCATTGCCTGCAATGTTATCTGTGTGATCAGCTCCCGCAGGAGCTGCAGCACATCTCTGGGGTGCAAGCAAGTAGGTGTTTGTAAGCTGGGCTATCGGAACAGCTGACTCCTCGCCATGCCAAACAGGATTCAACAAACTGACACTCTGGGATCACTTCATTCACTAAATCCTACCTGCTGCAGCAACGGGCAGCCGAGTGGCTGTAAATACTGGATCCTGGATTTAGGTACAAGCGTGTACGACAGCGATAAGGGGCTGGGGGGTGAGAGTTTGCTGCTTGTCTGGGGGATGTTTTGCAATCCTTGGGGTTTAGTAGGATGTTTTCTTTTTTCCTTCTCTCTCTGCTTCTACTCTCCCCTCCCTCTTGACCCCAGACAATAAGTGCAGAGTATAAGAGAGCCTGGATGAGAAAGGCAGCAGCTATAGAATGGGTCTGCTGTGTAAACTGCCGCAATGCTGTGCAGTAAGCTCCTTCAGAAAAAGAATGTAAAATGCATGTACTACTTTATAGTTGAACTGCGGAAATGAGAAATGGTAACTCTTGCTCTGAGAGGTATTGCTACTGCTAGTAACTGTTTTAAAAGCTTAAAAATTTTCTTAGAATTTTGCTACTAAACTGAAAACTCATAATGTTTAATAACTGCCAGTTACTTCTACATTATTATTGTTAAGAAGCAATGTTTTGGGGAATAGGGCTTGAAAGTAAATGGTGGTTGGGAAATAAACTGGTCTGTAAGCAACTTGTTTAGAGACGTCATTGCTAACAAAAATGAGTATTGTGGAGAAAAGCATTGCTGTTTCTGCCTTGTCTGCAGAAGCTCAGATGAGATTAGGGACGTACATTATTTGTTGCTAGGTTTGCTTCTCTTCCTCCATTGTGTTATTAGCAAGTACTTGTCCTTGCCACTTTGACTATCACTGCAGAAGAAGTTTGATTCTGATGCAGGACAACACAGTAGTAACCATCAGTGTCTGGAGCTGTGTACTTGTTAGGATGCATTCTTTCACATGGAGATGGTTTGCGGCTAAGTTCAGATCTTACGTACCTGCTGCTGTGTGCTGTGAGCATGTAAGTAAAACAAGCAGCCAGCTACAATATATATAATTTACTAGTAGTGAAACTGCTTTTACAGAGGGACCAAAAGAAGAGGAAAAATAGTAGGAAGGTTACAAACATGGAATTATGGGTATAATGGAAAGTAATCTCATTTATCTGAGGGGATAGAGCTGTGTATATGTCCCAGTAGTTCCTCAAAAGGCAGTGGGGCATCAAGGGTACCAGCTGAATGGAATTAATGCTAGCAGGCTATCATCTTTGATCCCAGCAATAGAGATAACTGCTCTGTAGTCCCCAGAGCTGTATAATCACTTTCTAAAACAGTGATTATTCCAGTTTTGAAATGTAAACACGTACAGAGTGTCTTGGAGGTGGTGGATGAAAGAAGTCAATTACAAATGATAACTGATACACAGAGTGCTTTGCAGCAAAACACTTTGCAGCAATAGATTACCCAGAGCTGCGTGTTCCTCAGCTGGAAGTCTGTTAATGGCATGGCAAGAATCTTTTCCCTTTTACTGTTGTTTTTCATTTTCCTGTCTTTATTTGTTTGCTTCATTTTTTAAACTCTTGTTGCTACAGTGAGTAATCAGGCTCAGATCGATCTATCTTTTAATTCCAAAGATTCTTTAGAAAACATGCATTGTAAAGTATTGGGTGTAGCCAATTGCTGTTGTGCTTTCCATTAATTAAGATTATAGATATGGACAGAGACTTCTTGGACAAGCATACACGATTTCACAAACACTTTTCATTGTCCTCTGTTTTCTAAAAACAGATGTCCGTGTATACAAGCCATGTTGCAAGAAGGCTCAATAAATAGCCTTTCATTATAAGGGAACGAACTGAATTGCATGCCCCCATATAACTGTGGTCATGTTATTGCTTGAACTGGGAAGAGTAAAATTGTATCTTTGGTTATTTCTGGCCACTGCGAAATTAAAACTGACCATCTGGTTTTAGACTGAATATTCATGATGTACTCTGTTGCATGATGTATTTAATAGAAATGTTCAGTTTTGCTTAAAGAATCCTTAAGGAATGTGATAAATTGGTTTATTTTTAATTAGTATGTTAAAATACTTGTATTGCAACTGATAACTGTGTATACTTGTTTTGTTCCCCCTGCTTTTTCCTGAAGTCTGGGGAGGAAATAATGCAATCAGATTGAGGGAGGAAGAAAATAAGGCCTTAAGTAATGAACTGGCAAGAAATTACTGACATCAATAAATAAGTATTGAATCTTAGCCTTTATCTGACATCAATTGAAGAAATCACAATTCTCATGGTAATTCCACCCATTCCTGTAACTCAAAAATGCTCTGCATTTGAGACAAAGTTGTTTATGGTTATTTGACTGGAGAGAGGGTGTTTGTCTGGAACTGGCTATTAGAAATCATGACATCTTTTTTCAGTTACCTTATGAGCTAGAGGAAACAATAGGATGTGTGTGTTTCACTCCCTAAGTGGGTCATGCAAGTCTATATTTCACTTGGGAAATTTGAGAAGCCAATCTCATGGATGAAATCCAGGGAATAAATCTACAGAAACAAAATTTATCCTCAAGTTATTAACCATGTGGGGGCTGGTTTGAAGGAAGGAAAGTAGTTACAGGAATAGAGAGAGTTCTCATTGGGCTTTGAAGAAACATATTTATTAAGTTCACAATAGATGGCTTGAAATAATCAAAATAGTTTTCCTTTTCTTCTTTCATAACATTTTATGCTATATCAAACTTCAGAAATCATTCATCCATAAAACAGGATGCTCTTACTATAGAGTAATTGTTAGCAAACGTTGTCCAAGAGAGGATAAGAGGTCTCTGAGGACTGGACTCAGAGGATGCAGTGGGAGAGTCCAGCATTACTAATAGGCTGGTGTAATTCTTGGCATAGATCCACCTCTGCACTTTGAAAATCTATTCTTTTAGAATACAGATGGAAGCTGTTAAGTATGTGCTGTGTGTGCTTTTCCATCTCCACCAAGAGAGCATGCAACAGAAATCCTCCTGAAGCTGAGCTCGTGTGTCAGCTGTATGGTTCAGTGTGCAGAGGTGCTGCTTTCCTGACCTGTTTGTCCTTCCTCTCTGTTCTTGAAACAGGGCTTTTTTGAACTCTGAGGCTGCTGGACTTGCAGGAGGGTTATCTGAAGGTGCTGTTTCTCGATTAGTGAAAACTGAAGTAATTGTCAGATGCTGTCTGCATATATACCTTGGCTTGTATATAGCTTGTACATGTGACCCAGTTGCTTTCTAGTCAACATTAGCAAACATCCAGGCTTCAAGACCAGAGAGTTGATCTGTCAGAAAACACTACCATTCTCTCATTACCCTCAACACCCACCACTCACCTCCTAAGAGTAAGTAAAAGCTTATGCAAGAGGACTGATGTCCTTCCACAAGAACTCAGGTTTGTTGCCCTGAAATGACCTCCATATTTTCATCTGAGCAGCATCGTATTCTGATCTGAACTACTACACATTTTTGTCCCCTATGGTTTAGATGCATCTCTTTGGTCAAATCTGCCCTATTTTGATTCATGTAACTGTCAGGTGGGCTACTTGCTTTGTGAAGTGATCTATGACTGAGCAGCATTGTAGATCAGATGTGTATATGGAGTCAGCCCCAGGCTGCCTTCTGCCTTTCAAGTCTGTTCCCTCTACTTGAATATGTATTTTTTGCTCCGATATCTTGTAACTGCATTAAAATATTGCAGTTTAAAATGGGTTTCTTAACCCCATCCCATTTTTCAAACCGGATACTTGGCTCCTTGTTTTAAAGATGAGAAAGGAAAATGTTTGCTATTCTGAAGGAGATACTGTTAAGTTTGTCGTGCAAACTTGGTGTAAAGCAATCTGTAGCTCCATTTCCTTAACATGAAAAATATATTGGTTATATCTAAACATTTTTGAATTTGACTAAGATGACTATATTCCAGCGTGTTAGTAATGAAGAATGTTCAAAAATTTAAGTAGTAAATAACTTTTAGATTGAACTACAAAAAGGTGATGATGAAACTGAGGAGTTAATGTGAGGAGGACAATCCAAATACAGAAAATGACAGACCCCAGAAAGTATATTGATGCATTTTTAAAAGGAAGGTGGAAGTTAATTCCATACTAGAAAAATTGCAGCTGTCTCTTCACATCCTTGTCAAATCTGTTCTCTCTGAGAGCACCTGTAAATAAACGTTTGGTGCATGTATTTTCTGTATCATAGTCAGAAGTTTGTATTGAGTCTGTAGGCTTACTCTGAGCAAAGCAGAAATGCCTTGAGTCACATTTCAACTTAATTTGTCTCTATTTTAAACAAATTACTTCAGTGTGGAAGCAGTATAAGAATGAGCTATCACCTTGCATAATCAGACTTTCCTCTAGGTGCTCATTGCTAGACTAGTAATGAGCAATGTGTTCATAATATCCCTTTGAATGCAGTTACAACTAGCGTAACAGTCCACTGGATTTGGCCATCAAGGCTTGATCCAGCTCTGTCCTTTTGTGGAAGTGATGACAGAGCATGGTTTAAGTGGCATCTGTATACTCCATTCTGCTTTGAAAAGTCTGTATCAGTAACTGCAGCTGAGTTTATAACTTAAAAAGGTGATTTACTTTTAACAACAGTTACTGTTGTATAGAAACTACTATTGGCGCTGATCTCCTCAGCACTCCCCACCCCAAAGACTTTGTGGTTAATTAAAGGGAAGAATAAAAATTCTGCTTGATTGCCTTTCAAATGATGTGAGTTTATTTCTTTTAGTTTTTGTATTTTTCATTTTGATTTCTCCACACAAACCAGTTTTGGATCGTTCTACCATGATCATATTGCATCATTCTCCTCTGCAGCCAGTTAGGTAATACTGGATGGGTGGGAGCTGAGGAATGATTCTAGGAATTGTGATTTAGATGGCTCGGAGTTCAAAACATCAGCTTTCTTCTGAGACTTTATTGGAAATAATTGTGAAGGAAATAAACACAACAGAAAACTTACATGGTAAAAGGGAATCTTTTTTTTTTTTTTTTTTGTACAGAGCGTGGGCTTGATCATGCCAAAGAAAATTCAGCAGTGCATATGTTATTCCTGAAGAGGCTGTAATCAAATTAATGGAAGTGGCAATGATGGATTCTGTTTTTAGTATTCGGTGTACTGCTTGGTTCCATACATTTTAATTACACTTTAAGATAAAATGTCAAATCTTCTCTTAATTTATAGCAACGACAAAACAACAGCAAAAAACCAAAACAAAAATAAAAATAAAATACCAATGCATTTATACCAAGGAATTATCTTTTCCCTTTTAACTCATTCAGCTTCTTTTTAAATCAAGTTTAATGAAGTTGTGGAACAAAATCTTCCCCTTTCCTAATCTCTTAAGGTGCTTCACACTGAGAAGGTATCTGTACAGCAAATGGCAGTATGATTTTAATAGCTATAAGCTACTCAACCTTGACTGAGAGTCTGTTTAAAAAAAATAATACGTTTCCAGTGTGACAGACCTTTATTAAAATCATGTGTTCTCTTGCTGCTTTGCTCAGGTTACGTTTCCATCTGTAGATAAAAAGTCTGAAAATAGTTCAGTTTCCAATCACTGTCATCTAAGTCTGTTCTTGATAATGGCGTTATTGAGCAGGGACTGAGCCCAGAGGAAACTGTCTGTCAGCACCTACAGCCATCTAGTTATGCAGGGTTGATGTCAGCAATGTGGCTGTAGGGGACCGAAATGGCTCATGAATATTGCAAGTAGTCTGTGCATTTAGAAGGTCAAGGTTTTACAATACATAGCAGTGCTAGTAATATTAGTTTACATCGCTGTTCTAGATGAGTTGGATATGGGAACATCTTTTATGTCCAGTAGTTCTGGGGGACATGTTTTGTCACCTTCTCAGCTATTCTATTTTCCCTCCTAATTCATTTAATTACCCTCTTAATTTGTTTTTGAAGGCTACAGCAGCAAAGCGTTTAGAAAGAAAATGACCACAGTTATTGTAATGGCCCCAAAGCTAAATGATATGAGTATATTATTATTAAGCTTATGGCAGAGTTCCTAACTTGAGATTGATGTGTTTGCACAGCTGTTGCTAAAGCTGTGGCTCCAAACAATCGCTGGTTGTTCTAATGAACTCTTCTGCTTTGAATCAAGAGGATGGAGGAAAAAAAAAGAAAGATGGCTATTGAAGTTGGTGTTGGATTAGTATGTTTATTTAGATTAACACGGAACTGCAATAGGTGAAGAGCAGAGGAAACAAATTGTTTTTTTTTTCTAGTACAAGTTGTCTGATCACTTTGTGTTTTTTAACAAAACTTGATTTTAAAAGTTATTTCTTCTGTATTGTTCTTCTGACTTACTACTGTCACTGTGTATTGCCTCTTTGCTTAACATTTATGAGCTTTATTAATAGCCTTGAAAATATCATCAGCAATTATGATCGATATCTACACTTTGTTTCAAAGCATCTGATGCTTACCATGTATTTTCTCAGTTTTAATTGGGAATAGTTAGAAGTTTTCTCATATTTTTTAAGACATTTTGAAGAGTTGGGTAATAAAATGCACCTGCTTTCATCTTTTCCTAGAAGCCATTCATTCGTAAATATATGGCAGAGGTTATTCTTGCTCAATTTTCTTTCAATGGCTCTGCAGCATTGTATGATGATTTAAGATGCAGGTTTTTTGTCTTCGGAAGTCTGAAGCTTTTTATTTTACTGCTTATGCTAGGCTCTTGGAACCTAATTTCCTCCCTACTTATACGCACATACTCAGTTTCAAAATGACACCAGCAGAACTGTTCATCCCCTACTTTCTTGCTTGAACTTGCTTGCAGTGACGTTGTTTTGCTAATATACAGCCTTTTTGCTGGAGTAGTGGAGGATGATTTAAAATCTGCATAGGATAAATTCCTTCCATTTGGATGCTTTGCATTGTTGAGCTTTCCACAGGGAAGCATGGCATGTGTTGCTTTAAGTAACATCTGAGACTGCTTCTTCCTAAAGCAATTTCTGCAGTCTTGCTTCTCTCCCACTCGTCCCCCATATCCTCCTCTACTTTTCAGTAGAGCTAAGGACTTCATAATGCATCTTATTTTATTTTTTTTCTTTCCTTTTAGTTGGCTGTTCTGTTCTTTATATTGCTATGACCTTTTTCATATCTGTTCATATCTTCCTCTTGCACACAGCACATCAAGATAAGTTTCTTTGCTACTTCCTAACTGTATGTCATGGTCTGGCAATTATCTTTATCCATTTCAGAGGGTAACATTACTTTGTAGCAACAATTAAATGTGCAGATTGTACTGCAACTCAATAACAAATGAGTAAAAAGGAGTCGTACAGTTGCCCTGATTAAAAATGGAAACTGCTCATCACACATCTTGTGTAAACGGTGGCTTCCATTTGTAGTGACATAAACCTCTCCACTAAGAGCAGAGCCGCATCTCCGCCACTAACGTCAGACTGCATGGCCCTTCATAAGTAGGTTGCACGCAGCATGCGTGAGACAAATGGCTTGTCAACAGCCAGAAAAACTTTCTGCCTAGCATCTTAGGCGCCAGCACTGCCTACAAGGCCCAGGACCAGAGCTTCTTACATCACTCTTATCCTTTTATTGGCTCAGAGATCACTTCTCCCCACCAGCCAGCTGTTTGGTTTTGTCAGAGGCTGGGAGCAGTGGGAAGGAAGCCAATGCTGCCAGCTCCCACTGCTTCAGGAGCTGTGCTGTGCCCTCTGACAGCCTCTTGTGCTATTGTCTGAAACTAATAAGCAGTGACAGGAGTGGGAGGCAGACTGGAGGTCAGGGTTGTGTGAAACTTCTCCATGCCAGGCTGAGATTTAGGCTGTGGCCCTGGGCCTGCACCAGAGCATCTGACAGTCACCTTTCCTGCAGCATCCATTCTGCTAGAGGAGGGAGTGGGCAGGCTGTGCTTTTGTCTCATCTTCCAATTCGATCATCCTGAAGTTAGCTGGACATTGCTCCTGAGACCTTTCACAGCTATTTAATGAAAGAAGAGTGGCACCTTAGTATTTTTGATTACATGGTTTATGTCAGCCCCTATGACAGAGTTAAGTGTGTGTGTGTGTAACTATTAAATGTACCAATGAATATCTTGTCCATTCTGGATCTGCAAAGGAAATGCATTAAGGATTCCTTCATGGTGATGTGAAATGATGTCATCTCCAGGAGGCACAAATGAAGCATAAGAACCAGATGACCAACTGATGGTCCAAACTTGCACAAAGAAACTCACTGAAGATTGTTCTCGAAAAACAATACAGAACTTTAGAAATAAACGCATGGGCTGCTGTTCATCAGCTCTTATGTAAAAGCGTGCAAGCCCTGTGCAATTTTAATTAGTAGAAGCAAAACCCAATCCAGGGAAGGTAATTATACTGAAATGATTGGGGCACTTTGACCTGTAGAGATAGAGACTGACTTGCTCTCTGCACATAATGGATGTTATTGGACTAGCATGAGATTGAGAACTTGACTGACAAACACAGACATAAATCTGTCATTGATGTATCCTACCAGGCACCTGGATGTAGCTGTCTTTAAACGTGAGCAGACAAGTGGCCAAAAGAATAGAGTTTAGGTCAAGACATAGTATGTAGCTTATATTATAACAGGGAAGCTGTGATTAATTTATTAAAACCTTATGGTTTTCACAAACTGTGAACCTAAACTTCAGGAGTGTAAGCAACTTCTAATGCTTACTAATTGTGACCAAAAAAAAAAAAAAAAAAAATAATAATAATAATAATAATACTTTTTTGCTAAAGTATGAGAGAATAACAGATTATTGCAAATAACTCACAAAGTCTTCTCTCCCCTTCTGTGGTGCTGCCTTGCAGGAATATACAAGATATAGGTTCAGAGTTGGTTTCTCTTTTTATCCCTGAGGTCTAAGTTCCAGGGAGCACAAACAGAACTACTGCTGTTCACTCAAGGAAGTCAGTTGTAAGAGGAGGATTTTTTACAGTATAAGTTTTGTTGGTGTTTAGCTCACAGCCAGCAGTGATGCATTTTCAGTACTCTCTGTGTGCAGTCTCTAATGAATGTGATATTGTTAATACAGTTTAAATGTTAAGAATTTAAAACCTTGATTTTCTGAACAGAGTAGGATGGTAGGAGAGGATATATGGGGGAAAAAAAAGAATATGAGATGACAGAACAGTAGTAACATAAAATCATATTAAACCCTTCAGGCATATGCCACTGATTTTCTAGCTCAAATGCACAGTGTATTCCTTTTGCACTTACTTGGAGATTTACTTCATTTTTTCCTCAAGAGATTTTCTTCATTTTTTTCCTCAAGTGATATTGCGAATATATCTATTGGATGACTTTTCTCAGTTTCAGGAAGACTTTTGGAAGTTATTGAGATGTAACAAAGACTGTGCTAGGGTTTTTTTGTGTGTGTGTTTTTAATTGTAGACCTGCTTTGTGGACAGCTGTGGATCTTATTTAGAAAACTGACTAGTATGTGGTTTACAATTGCAATCTATCTGATATTAGAACAGTCACCCTTTGATAACTTGGAATATGTAATTACGGAATATATTTAAATTCAAACAGTGAGGACAGGTATCTGGTAAGATATACCAAGATATTGAGCTATCTTCATCTAGCCACGCATGGTAAAAATCTTACAAAACAAGTTATGCACTATGCCGAAATGCGAAATGATGGCAGAAAGGATTTTCTGACCAGAGGTGAACAGTGAGCATGTTTATTCCATTCCAAATACAAATGACATTGAAGGATTTCCTTTTATGTATTTGAATACTGGTTTTCTGCTTTTTATTCATAATTTTTAAAATAAACTAGTTTCTTTTTCTTTCCTAAGCTCTCCCCATCTCATCTAATAACAAAAAATAATTGTTTACTGGGCTGCAGTTTTATGGGTTTTTGTCATTAGAAGCAAAAATTGACATGACTGAGATTATTGCTTTGAAGGTAGATATGGATATCACTGAACCATAGCCACTTCCAAATGGTTCATCAGACTGTCCTTTAGAACTGACGAGCAGCATTCTTTCCCAAGTATTTGTAACGCACCCGCATTAGACCTTACTGAAGAGCTGGCTAGTTGACCTGTGTGATAGCCTTTCTTTGATGGCCCTCTGATGCGTAAGGCCATGGCGGCAGGCAGGGCTCTAGTGGCAATGTGACAGTCGGAGCCACCAAAGTTGCTTTGCTCCATTATTGTTTTTCTTTTCCTTCTTGACCCATCCCAGTTGTTCAGAGAAGGCAAATTGTTTGTACTTAGAGTATTACAGCATTTTGGTATTAGACAATGCACAGCAGGCCAGCAGGGTTTGATTCCCTAAGTAAGGAAGTCAGGGTTTTGTAGCCCGTCGCTCTCTTCGTAAAAACTAAAACTCTCAGAATGGCAATATGGAAGCAGTTAATATGAAGCAGAGTCTTTCAAGTCATCAACTAGCTCAATATGGCTGATTTATTTTTTAGGAAAAAAACCCGACTTTATTAATGGCAGATGTGCACGTTTCTTGTGTTAAGAAAGCTGGGACTAGAACGAGAATTCCCATTTCCCTTAAAGTTTCAAAAATTTGTCTGTTCATTGGAGGTAACTTTATCTTCTGATTTGAAGGGGGTAAGAACTCACGCTGCCTGCCCTTTTACTTAGCAATGAATTTATGGACTCCCAGTGAACTCTCTGACCTTACCAGCAGAGCGACATATGTGATTTTACTTTGAGAGAAATAGAAGTTAAATGCTCTCTGTTCATAGTTGAGCTGTGCATTATAAAACAAAGCCTGTCTCTTAAGGATTTTTTAGGTTGTTGTGTTTTGGTTTTTGGGTGTTGTTTTTTTTTTAATGATTATGAAGCTGTTCTTACTTAAGCAAATGCCCTTATTAAGTTTGATAGCTTATTGCTGGATTGGTATTGCTATGTGTGGTTGTTTTCTGTGTATCAGATTTTTTTTCCTCTCCCAAGATGGCCATCTGTTGCATTTATCTTTTTCTAGAAGGGAATCTGACGCAAACTAGAGAGTTTAGTGTACTTGAAACATGGTTGGGGTTAGCATACCCCAAATTTATTCCATCTGTTTTGTTTTTAAAAGTCCGTGTTGTTCTTGGTTTGATTTTGAATACTCCTTTTTCCTCTTAGCATGTTTTAGTGATAAAATATTCTTGAGCAACCCTAGAAAAACAATTCGTTATGTAGTCATAAAGGAAGCAAAGCCAATTTTAGTGTAAACATTCCCAAGCATAGTTATCAATCAAAGAGTGTATCTCTGATTATATGGACAGATAGTGGTGGACCAGGGGGAAATAAGACACCAGAGCAGCTTTTCTCATAGTGAAAGCTGAAATCTTTCTTTCAGTGATCTTGAAAACCTCCTGAATGGAATACTGATATTTCCTAACATTTGGATCTAGGAACATATCTACCTAAATGTATGAACTTGAAGAAGTATTTGCTGGTGTTGTTTTTGCTTGTTTTCTGCCTTTTTATTAATGACTGTGTCCTAGTCTTGTAGCCCTTGGCTAGAAATACCATTCAACTGAGGAATCACATAGGAGTACAATTTGCAGAGTCTGGACTCCTGTGAGCTGGGTTGGGCTGGGAAAATTGATGTTATGAGGTCTCCTAGGAAAAATTCTGCAGTGTTTTATTTTTGCTGAGTATTAACATTGATCTGTGGGACTGCAGGGATCTTTTCTGCAGATTTAAGGTGGGGGAGGGGGGTCGGGGGAAATCAGATCTGGTCTCTGAAGAAACTAATGAGTTGACATTCCATTCAGGTTAACACAGGTGATGTTAAGTTTCTTTTCTTTTTTCAACACTTTTTAGATATAATTTGATATTTAAGCTGATGCTTTTATGGCAAGGCAGTATTTTCATTCATATTAAGGCTTTTTCCTCAGTACTTCCATGCTTTAAAAAGTGGGACAGTGCTATCATTTTGGTGTATTATTTATATTTTGTTCACTTTTATGATTCCCTGAAGCCCTAATAATGCTTTAGTAAGTACTTCTTATAAAACCTTGCAGAAGAGAAGATGAGAAGCAGTTACATGCTGCACGCCAAATGAAAACTAACGCTGTGTGGGAGGATATGGCCAAAGTATGTGCTGCGAAACATGTCTGGCTAGCATTGTTTTGTCTTTTAGATCCTCTCCACTTGAGTGGAGTGTATGCATTTCTTCCTGCTCTCTTCCCTCCTCCTGCCCACAAACTATTGGCTGACTTAGGAGCAGGAGTGGTACAGCAGAAGTGCAATCAGATAAAAATACTACTTTCCCACAGTTTTAGGGGCTCTGAATCATACAGTTTGGTTTTACACGAAACTGAATAGTTGGTAAGTGTTGACCATCAAAAAGTCTGCAAAAAATGTGAGAAGGGAACTTCTTTTTAGAAGATTTTATCGACTGCAGGCCTGTTAGATGCATAGAGATATGCATGTTTATGGAAAAAATAAATCTTCCACCATCAGTTACTGCACTGCCTTGCTGCCTTTTTCTTAGCAGGGAGTAATTGTAAAGGAAGGAAATGTGAACTGATACAAAAACACAAAACAGTTGGTGCATAATGAACTTCAATGTCAAAGCCTAATTGGCTTTTTCTTTTGTTAAATACATAAATGAATGTGTTCTGTTTGAGGATAGAACTTGTGTGGACCGTTTGAGGGGCATAAAAAATCTGTATAAGTGAAAGAAAAAGATAGGTTGAGTGGTTATAACATCTTCAAGAGTCTTAAAAGCAAAACATTTAGTTTATGCTTTCAGAAACTTGTTTACAAGAGCACTGCTGTTCTCTGCTCTTCTGTGTTCCATTAGCAGAATGGCAGAAAGGTATTGAAGTACCCAGCAGTTGGAACTTGCTGTGATTTCTGAAATGAGGACTCTGATGAAAGTTAAAAGATATATGATACAGCGATGGTAAAGTTACATTTGGTGAAAGAGTGGTCAAACTAACTTCTTACAGAGGTTTACTAGGGGATTGTTTGGATTCCTGTGGAGAGCTTGCAGATGGTTGGGAGTTTTGTTTGGAATTTTTTTAATAAGCAGACCACTTTATTTAAAAAAGGAAAAATCTGTCATGCTGTGGATGCTGATGGCCAGTAGGCCTGTTTTTCAAACATATGTGCTGAGGACCCTTAAGCTGTAATTCACAGGCCTTCGGGGATCTCCAGACTGCAAGTCAAACACTGTTATATTTAATTAATTTTTTCCTTATGTTTCCTGCTTCACCAAAAAATAATAAAATAAAAAAGCGTGTGGTAATTCTGTAGCACTGATATCTCACGGTTCAGAGACAAAGCGGGCCAGCAGAAGTCTGCATCTGCTTTTTGGTAGTGTGCATTACTTGAAACCTTAAAAAGAAACTGATAGCATCAAAGGAAGTCAGCTTACCCTTGCGCAGCACACTTAAAGCTGTGGCTAGAAGGTAATTCTGCAGATGCATACTGATTGTGGGTTGAATGTGTTAATAGCTAGTTTGATGGACTGAAATTATGCGTTGTTTTCTACTGTATGGGAAAACAAAAGTGGTGGCTAATATCAGTTATTGTTCTGGAAGTGTTTATACAGAACAGCTTAGTGCAGATCTTGGCATTGCAGCTGATGTATTTTAACAGTCACGTGCCAACTTATGGAGGCAGATTTGGTTTTATTGGAACAAAGAAAATGTTTAAATCGGTCTGATAAAAAAAATTGGGATTGCAGGGAAAGGATGGTAATGTTTCTCTCTCTTTTTCTTCCCCTGCATTTTGCAGTTTTTGACATAATCTTCTTTAAAACACCATGAATGATAATGGAAAAAGATCTTATATTCACATTCTGAATTTCAGCTTTCAGTTGTGGCTTTTTAAGCTAGAATTTGCCCTTAATATTCTGTGGAAACAGAGCAGGCTCACATACTAGTGTGTAGATCCAAGGCAGTTGTGTTTCCAGTAAAGAATATTGCTGCAACAGTGACCATACTATCCTACAAAATTCAAACTATTTCTGGCAAGACTGACAGTGTGCTTCTTAGGGAAAAGCTGCCAGAAGAGGCGACCTGAACATCTGTGTCAAACTTCAAGAAGGAATGCAAACACTGCGTTTAATTCCTCAGCAGTAGAAACATTCAACAAAACATTATTTATGTCATCCTTATATAAACTATCTATATGCAAAAGTGCACACAGAGGAAAGCAAACATACTTGACAGCCTAGCTGAGTCTTGTTAATATGCTGGTGGTAGATAGTAGTCATAGGACTAACATTACAAGAAGAGAACTGTTGAGGGAAGAAACATTATGCTTCATGGGAAGAATAGATGTAGTCTCACAACAGCTAACCTGGTGGATGCTTACCATAATTATTCAAGTGACAGGAGCCTTGGTGGGAAATTAATACCAACCTCATGTGCATATAACTGGGGTTTAAGAAAAGTATATCCTTTGATTATAGAACTTGAGGCATTATCATGCTAAGAAAAACTGCTAATCCTTAGATTTGAGCAAATGGACTTTTCAACATAGCTATTCTCTATGGTAAAATAAAAATAAAAATTAAAATTAAAAAAAAAGGACTCCAAGATTGTTTAAACAAAATAAACATTTATGATGTAACATAAGTATATTATATAACAGATATTTTACTTCTCCTGATTTCTTAACTCTCCTCCCCACATTTTTCAGGATAGGAGGGCAGGAAATAAATAAATAATGTAACTACAGCATTTGTGATAACGTTTGGGATTTTCAAAGTTTTGCTTATTTCACTGAGGTAACACTTCTGCTTTTCATGTCCGTGCTCAAAGCAGTGTACCACTGTCAAATGTGCATCAGCAATGCTATAACAGTTGAGCCAGTCACAAGTACTTATTGAAAGCTTGACTATTGTAAAGAAACTGCTTATATTTGGTCGGTCTAGTATAGCATGAAAACAGATAGCTGCAGTGTCTTCAAAGGCCAAGTTTCTAAGTAATGTGTTCAGTTCTTGCATACGTCCAATCTGAGTATTTCAGATAGTCCTTAGTTTCTGTAAGACTGCCCCAGTAGAGTGTCTTATATTGAGCATATTAAGTTGCAGGTAAGCTTTGGGAAGTTGATGCAGGTTTTCAGTAGGGCTTATGCTTGTTGTGGAGTTTCAGGTGACATTAGCAGCTGTCAGGAATAGTTCACTAGTTTTCATACATGTGATTTTATAGTTAATGCTATGTTACAATCAGTCTTTGGCTGAAGATAACACTATTTACGTTTTTCCTGAGTCCAACTGGTAGAGAGTTTAAACAAATGGCTATTACTACTGTTCACCTTGTTTCTCACTTACCAGTATCTCAACTTTAACATGCTCTCCTCACTCTTTTTCAGACTCCCTTTCAGTCTCCAGCAATGATGCCAGTCCTCCTGCTTCAGTAACATCGCTTCAACCCCATATGATTGGGGCGCAGAGTTCCCCGGGTCCCAAGCGCCCTGGCAACACTTTGAGAAAATGGCTTACCAGTCCTGTGAGGCGTCTCAGCAGTGGGAAAGCAGATGGGCACGTCAAAAAACTGGCCCACAAGCACAAGAAGAGTAGAGAGGTTCGCAAAAGCGCTGATGCAGGTTCTCAGAAGGATTCTGATGACAGTGCAGCAACCCCACAAGATGAGACTATTGAAGAGGTATGTGTTCCAGGCAGCCGTCTGCAACTTGTTTCTGCATCTCAGCTGGATCTACATAGTGCTATATGTGTAGCTTAGAGCAGTGGATGGCCCCTCAAATCAAAATGTAGTTACCGCCACCCAAATAATAAACGTGTCAGATTTCACTGAAGGAAAGGAAATAGTGAACTACTGCACACATTGTTGCCATGGGCATTTGCTGAATGTCTCCCTTCCTCTGACATATATGTGAGCATCCCTTTAAGCCTGGAACTTGTTTATTAGCAAAACTGTATCCAGTTAGGCACAGACAGACTTTTCTGCTACAGACCTGTAGCTCAGATAGAAATGAATGGCACCTTATTTCTGCCACAAGTGCATTCACTTGCACACTATACAATTATTTCCTTTTACCTGACTCAAATCCAATGAGCGTTTTTTTTTTTTCAGATGTGTCTGATTAATTATTTTTCTTGCTTCTGATGTATTTGGCTTCAGACTTGGAACACTGTGAGTTACGCAGTGAGGGAGAAAAAAGGACTAGAGACCTGATAGCATGGTGAAGTAGAAATCGTAGCTTGGGAAAGTATATTAGCATCTGTCCTTGAAGGTCACACTGTAGAAAGATGCTGTCTGGTGCAGCTGTAGCATTATTTTGAGAGTATCTATTACTCTGCAATTCTGAGAATGAGAGAAAACCCACAGCCAGGTTTTCTCCTTAAAATGAGGAAAGGACAATTATCTTCTACGCTTGTTCCTTTAAATATGTTTAAATTATCCTATTAACTCAGCTGCACTCAACTTTGGCTAATTCATTTTCTAATGTAGTTTGAGGTACTGTCTTTCATCACAACTTTAAAAATCATACAAGCATTCTGCTTTCACTGCTTCAAGGTGGAGGTGGATATGAGAAAAGATGATTGACAGAACACTTTATGTTATAAGGGATTCTTATAGCCTTCAGATATCTTGATATGAAGGTCAGTGCTTCCAGTACAAAGTCCATGAATTAGTAAGTTAGAAGAATGGGACTCATACTTTGCAGAACTGAACTTGCATAGCATTACTTTGGCAACACTTTCCTGTAATAAATTTCAAGCTGACTGTATGCTTCTCAGTATCTTAATCCATCTGCTTTTTCCAGCCACTGAAAACATAACCTATGGCATCTGATTTATTGTTTTTTTCCTGTGTGTGTAGGATCATCATTTTATTATTATTTTTTTAACTGTTTGCGTACCGTCATATTGACTCGTTGGGAGACAGGTGAATCTACAAAACAGTCTTAAGACTAACTTGTGTTTAACAAGCTTTGCACTGCTAAGAAGGTTAACAGAACTTGAATGTCTTTATTTACAGAGGGGTCGGAATGAGGGGCTGAGCAGTGGCACTCTCTCAAAGTCATCCTCTTCAGGCATGCAGAGCTGTGGAGAGGAAGAAGGTGAAGAGGGAGCAGATGCTGTACCACTTCCTCCTCCCATGGCAATTCAGCAACACAGTCTTCTCCAGCCTGATTCACAGGATGACAAGGTAGGAAGAGGAAACAGGGAAGACTTTGCACGTTGAGCCTCTGTTTGCCCAAATCTTTCTTCTGTTTCCTGAAGTCTTGTAATGTATGCTGTATGCCTTTATGATAGACAGAAATAATCACTGTGCCATCATTAAAAGGGTTTCCTGGAGAAAATGTGTTCATAAAATATATTTGTTTTAAACATGTAAGAACAAAATTTTTCTTCTAGACCTTTGTATGCAGAAATGGGAAACATGGTGTTTTTGCGGGCCTGTTTACATCTATTTAACAGATGCTATGTTTGTGGTTAGAAAATGGTTGCTTTATAATCATACCTTTTGGGTACTCAAGATCAAATATTATGTGCATATAGAGTTTATCTGAAGAAATTAATAGTTGTGCATTAGAAACTTTTTTAGATCATAGATTGTTTACCAAGCCCTATTACTTTGAGTAGCCTCATATCTGGGGGAAAAAGGAAAAATCAACATACAAACCATGGCAGAAAGAGCTGTTCATGTTGACTTTAATGTTTTCTTAATAGCTGTGTAGGTATTTTTTATTATTTTTGTTATTTTTAATGTATACCTTTACAGGTTTGCTAAAAGTTTAATAGCCAAGTTAGGGTAATAGTACAGCTCAGGGTTGTTTTTCCTTTGTTTGTTAAAAAAAAAAAAAAGAAAATACATGCCAAAAAGGATGGGTAATAATTTTGCATCAATAGTTGAAATTTCTGGGTATTGGTAGCAATTGCATGAAAGAAATCTTATGTGCATATAATCTTCTTTTCTTAGATGTTGCGGTGTTCATACACTGGGAGGGTTCATTTCAAATTTCAAAACTGATCAAATGTTTAGAGTATAAGTGTCAAACCAAGACATAGAGGGTTTTAAAGTGCAAACTATGGGGACTTCTGCAGCAAATATTCACATTACAATCGTCTCACCATTTTGATGCTTAATTTTTTTAACTGTTTTATTCACTCAGTGAATATTGTGGGTGAATTGTCACTGTTTGGAGTGGTGCAATCTTGGCTGATCTCGTTAATATTTTATTTCCTTTTATCCCACTGTCTTTCAGAGGGGATCTCAATGATCCCTGAAGCTGTCATTTGTAGGATAAAACTGTCTGGCTTCTGTGTTCTATTTGTATTTATTTCCTACCTGTTTTCTGAATTTGAAAAGTGTAATAAACGAGTTGGAGCAGGGGGATGTTAATATTTTGGGAAATGGGCCTGGAACAAAACAGGCAAAAACAGACATTTTAAAATCTTGCTGACCCAAGATAACATTTTAGGACTAGAAAATAATCTCACTTTGCGGTTTATGTGTAGCATAAAAATAATATTGGTGACAACATGTTAAAGTTCCAACTAATAAGCTGCCTTATTTGTATGTTCCTTCACTGATACGAAAAAAAAAAAAAAAAAGAAAAACTGATAAGAAAGCCTTATAAAATGTTGTCCAGATAAAAGTGGCTTTTACTTATTATTTGTTCCTTTGTACAGTGCAAGAACAGTTTTGTGAAGGGATATACTTGAAAGATAGTGTCCTTTCACTTCTGCATTTCTCTTGCAAAGTCAAGTAGCTTTGAGTAGCTTTTAGACACCAGTAAAATTTTTACATGCACCCACTTCTATAAAGACACATTGGGGCAGTTTTTGAAGTAAACTGCATAGCAGGAGACAAAGAAGTCCCATTGCATGGTAGTCTTGGAGCTTGTGTGCCATCCTGAATTCCACACATCAAGACATACCACCAATTTCCAATTCCTAAAGCAAATACTTGTTAGTACACCGAAGTGAGAAGCCAGAACGAAGTTTTATCCAGCAGAGCTCAGAGGACTCTACTGACAGAGCTTCTGATTGATAAAAGGCTTGTAACAAGTCCCCTGTTGTCAGCCTTCTGGGTAGAGTTTTTCACATTTCTGCCACATTAGGTGGTTTCCTCTGGATCCCAAGGAATGTCTCCTCCTTTTCATGACCTCAGAGGCTTGGCTTTGGTCTGCACCTCACTTCAAGCATTTCTTCCTCTCTGTGTGTCATAGGCTCCTGATCTTTACTCATGCTGAAAACTCCCTGCTTTGCTGGGCTTATCCCTCCCTACTCAGCCTACTGTGGCCCCTAGCAGTATCTCACACTTGCTTGTGCTCCTTTGCTCCCTCTACGTTTCTGCTCCCAGAGTACATCATCAAGAAGAAGGTTAACTGGCAGTCTTCATCTGTGCAACCCCAGCTCGTTCCTTTTCAGATAAATTAACTACATGAGCTGGGAAACAGCCAGTGCTGAAGTTTAACCAACAGTCATATCATGATGTCTGGGGCCCCCAGTACAAGAAAGATATGTTGCTGTTGGAGAGGATCCAGAGGAGGGCCACAAAGATTATCAGAAGGCTGGAGAACCTCCCCTATGAAGACAGACTGAGGGAGCTGGGCTTGTTCAACCTGGAGAAGAGAAGGCTGTGGGATGACCTCATTGCAGCCTTGCAGTACCTAAAGGGAGCCTGTATACAGGAGGGGAGTCAACTCTTTACGAGAGTTGATAGCGGCAGGACAAGGGGAAATGGTTTTAAGTTGAAGGAGGGAAGATTTAGGTTGGATGTCAGGAGGAAGTTCTTTACTATGAGAGTGGTGAGGTGCTGGAACAGGCTGCCCAGAGAGACTGTGGATGCCCCATCCCTGGAGGTGTTCAAGGCCAGGTTGGATGGGACCCTGGGCAGCCTGGTTGAGTATTACATGTGGAGGTTGGTGGCCCTGCATGTGGCAGGGGTGTTGGAGCTTGATGATTCTTGAGGTCCATTCCAACCCAGGCCATACTATGATTCTATGATATATTCCCACAGAGCAACAGATAGAAGGGACCTTGACTGGAGCCTGATGACGATGTTGACAGTATTTTGTGAGGCTGAGCTGAGCTCCATATCCAAAAGCTGCATACCAGCACAGCTTTGGAAAAAAATGATTGGTAGTTGTACGTCAAGAGCATACAATTGCCTGAAAGACATGCTAGCTGTGGGCTTGCCAAGTATTTGGTATGAATGCAAATATCATGTGCTAGGTGATGCTGATATGTCTAATATCACTAAATAATACAGCCGTTTTCTCCCATAAGAGCTCATCTGCACAGTATATATTCTGTTCAGTAGAATCATTGCACGCTTCATGGATTTACATTTGATGGCAGTTTACAAGTTGTTTGCATTTAATTTTTGGATAAGCAGAATTAAGTTTCAAGATCAGTTATGCTAACATGAAACTAATTATTTTCGCTTTTTGTTTTCTCTTTTTTGTAAATTGACACAGCATTATGTTGACTTGTGTTCTGTCTCTGCTTTGGCTCAGTTCCCATATCTTTCCATTTAAAGTTGTCTGTATTTCCTTTGCTTACCCAACCCCTGTTTTCCTTTCCAAATAAGGCAAATACAAGGCAGACTACCTAAAATACATATGTTGCTTTTTATATTGACCTATGGAAGCCTTGTCACACCCATAGTTGATTTGAGAAGAACCTCCTGTGTTAAGCTGTTATATGTGCCAGTTCTTTGTCCAATTTGTTGGAAACATTTGCAGAACAGCTTACCCTGTGTTACATGATGTTCACTGTGCTGTTTGTAATATGAAGTAAGGTTCATATTACACTGTTTCCACTTTCCAGTTATTTAATGATAAATGTAATGTGCAAACAACTCTGTTTGCATATTACTGAGACTGAATTTAATGGCCCTCCCCAAAATCCTTTACTGTGAACACCTTTTGCCTTCAGTTGTATCTATAAACTGGCATTTTATAGCTTGAGGCCAGAGATCTTCTGTACTCTGCACATACGATTGGGGAAAATGGATGGCACAAGGAATGGTGAGCTCAATTTCCCCTCTGAATCCGAGCAATGTACTCCAGCTCCTTTAGAAAAGTAGATGTCCCTGAGTTACTGGTGTATTTTCTCTTAGTTTAACTGGTGTTTCAGCTTGTATTTCAAGCCCTCTCAGTTCTTGTTAATTTTCTGCAGTTGTAGACTTGTTTAACCAGCAATACAATATGTTAACAAACTGTTGCTCATCAGGTCAGCTCGGGTGATTTTGTAGCTGTTTGTCAGCCATTATTACATTCAGCAAGATGAAGAATTTTCCCTTAACTTCTATTGCATGTATGAACAGGAATTTTTATTTCAGTAATTATAATGGAAGGCACAGCGTTCTTTCAACATTTAGCTTTTGTGGGGTTTACTTAAAATTTCCACTTCCAGTTGCCTAACTTGGGATGATTTTAGTGTTACGCTGACAGTTATTGAGTATTATTTGTTCTTGAGCAAGTGCCAAGCTGACGCTAGGTTTTTCCTTGCTTTATGTCATTGCACAGACCTCTTCTCGATTACTGGTGCGGCCTACCAGCTCTGAGACACCCAGTGCTGCAGAACTAGTCAGTGCAATTGAAGAGCTCGTCAAAAGCAAAATGGTGAGACTAATTGACAGGTAGCAAGTCCTAACTTGTTATTCAGATAAAAATTCTATGTTCGTCCTCGGCATACAGCTTTGATGTGTGAATGTCATGTCTGTTTCAAAAGTCACTTTTGGGGTTGGCGTATGGGTCACCTTGTACACCCTGTTCTGTGAATCACTTAGAAAATAGGTGAATGGCACTGTAGAGAAGCGAAATACAGTAAATGTGAAGGAGAGGCGAATAAAAAAAATGCATGTCCTACTAGCAAAAAAGAAAATGTCCTATTAGAAAAACTAATGCTAAGACCCAGAATTACCATGATTTGCCTCACAGAGCAGGCAACATGATATACACGAAATATCTATAAAGAGCAAGTGAGTGTTGGTTTGAATGTTACTCACCCTATTTGCTAACAAATGAAGTAAGCATAATTTTATCAGATCTTTAAAGCTTTTGTTTCCAAGTTTCTGTGTTGCTGAAGATGCTCAATGGCAAAGAGTAGATTGTATAGGTAATTCCACAAGTCTTTGTATTCAGAAGGTAGTGCCACTGTGAAAACTCAGCAGAACCACAGCTTGGCAAACCCATGTTACCAGAAGTTGTTATTTCCCAGATTCTGCATAAATTTTAGCAGCTTTGAATTTCAAAATGAAAAATCGGACTTTCCATTTTCCATTTCCTCATTCAAAAAGACTTAAACTTCGCTTACATTATTACATAAATAATTTCTGCACGCTTACAGCATTAACTTCAGTTTTTTCTTCTGTTGCGCTAGAAGGGTGAATAAGAAGTCATCTGTGGGAAAATTCAAAGCAGCCTTTTGTAAATGGAAAATGTAATAGTTCACATCTCTTACATCTCTTCCATACAGCCCAGCAGTGGATTTAGATTAATGATTCTTGTGTGTAGTCCCTGCTGGATATGTTCTCATTTCACATGTGTAGCCAAGGGTCAGTTTCTCCAACTTTTTAGGCCTGTCATGTTATTACTGGGTTTTCAGTTTTTGTTGGAATTAAAAAAGATTACGGCTAAACCCTACCTAAATGTGTCTTGCGTTAAAGACTTTATCACATGCAAGGAAATGTGATATATAGCGATAGCTTGTTCCAAGATTCGGGTTTTGGATTAAAGAAATCCAATAAATATTTCAAAGAAATTTGTTCATATTATTTCTCCCATGGCTTCTCCATCTTTTAAAATAAAAAATAAGACTAAGCAGTTTGTGCGTTGGAAACCGTTTGTCTGGCAGAAGAGAGAGATGATTTCCTAGGATTTGAGCTGTCAAGCTCAAAAGCAAGTCAGTATGTTGGCCAGTTAATGAGATAAAATGTTTGTCAAAAAATGCCACTTCTGTTGTGATTAAAAATATAACATCCAAAGAATTCTCTTTAAAGTTGTTCCATTTACTTTTGAAAATATCTTATGTATGAGAGAACTAAATTATGATAAATATAATTTGACCTCTGGCAATAAGTATGCATACATGGAGTTTCTACTACAGAAGTACTTACATCCTCAACAGGATATTCTGATTTCTAGCCCACCCTGCTCAAACCAATTGAACTGCATTCTTCTCCTGTGAAGGAGAGACTGATACATTTAAAATGTGCTTCTATGAAGTTAGATTTTCCGTCCCAGAAAACAAAGTTTTTGATAGGTTTCCTCAAATCTTGAGACCTCTTTTGCCAAGATTTGTTGCAGTAATTGATATTCCATAGGTTCCCATGTACAGATGTATGTAAACACCTCTTGAGAATAAAGGGGAAATAAATAATTGTTGTTTTCTTGAACACCTTCTTAGGCCTTGGAAGACCGTCCAAGTTCCTTGTTAGTAGATCAAGGTGACAGCAGCAGTCCATCCTTCAACCCTTCAGATAACTCTCTTCTATCCTCATCATCACCTATAGATGAGATGGAAGAAAGGAAATCCAGCTCCTTAAAAAGACGACAGTAAGACCTCATTTTCACTGTTCTTAATAATGTTTTGAAGAGAGAAAATGTTTGTTGAAAGAATGTCCATTTTGAACTGACAGTAGAAATTGTTCATCTGGAAAGAAGAGGACTTGTGTTAGGTGTCAAGCATACAGTTACATTGTGTGAAGGAAAAATTCTTTCCTCAAACACTGGTCACAGTATAAGTTTCCTGTGACTTAATTTCAGTCACACTTTTATTTGACTTTTGTAACCTGTCAATCTCAGGTAAGCAAAAATATGCAAATCTTAAAGTATTCAGAGGTCTATTAGGCTTCAAAAACTGATCGTTCCCTTTCTTCTGTACCGCCATGCCATTCCTGCAGGGATTCTTAATTTCTTTTGTAGTAGTTAAGTGTTACCATGGTAGAAGAAAAACATGCCTGTTATTATGCTTAAGAGTGTCCAGATCAGAGACATACAAGCATTTTATTTTAAACAGTAGTTAAATGTTTAATTTAAATGACACATGTAGGAAAACATCTAACTCTTGATAAACAGAAGCTAGCATGTTCCACTTCCAAAATCAAAGAAGCATTTTGCTTAGAAAGAATGTGCACTAATTCTTCATTCTCAGCTATACTTATCAAGTATATGTGACTGCAAATGTCTAAAAGGCTATATGTCATTAATCCTTTTTTAGAAGTGTTTTTAATGAAATGTGTGTTCACCATTTCCTTTCCCCCGCAGCTATGTCTTGCAGGAATTAGTGGAGACAGAGCGTGATTACGTACGAGATCTGGGCTATGTAGTTGAGGTATGTTGTTTTTCATTAGTCTATTTTATTTTTCAACATGGTATCAACCAACTGTGCAACTCAACTTATTTATCTATTTAACACTGCTAAATTCAAAAAAAGCACTGTAGGCTAAGCAGGTAGAGGAGCTATCCTGAATTTGGAAGACTTGCTCCTTCCCTGCTGCTAAGCTTGTCTTAGACTTCCTAGTTTCCTCTTCTGTAAAAAAGATGAGACTTAAGGGAGATGCATAATGTTGAGCTACCAATGAAATGCATATGGAAAACCAGAGAGAACAAACGTAACAGTGAATTTCATCCACACTCTTGGGGGAACCTACAAATATTAACCTCTGAAGCAAAGGGTGGCGTTTAGATAGTATTCCTATGAAATACCATTCATTAATATAGTTTTCTTCAGTACAACATTTTGTAACCATACGTCAGGTGAAGTTGAGTATAAAACAGTTTCATGATTTGTTTGGCTTTCTGCCCCAAGTAAGTTGTTACCCTAGTCATCTTGAAAGGCTACTGAGGAAAGGGAGATTACAAGATTACCCTCGGTTTTTTTAAGTTGGGATATTCACAGTGAGTTTCTTTGATTGTTTCAGGGTTACATGGCACTTATGAAGGAAGATGGCGTTCCTGATGATATGAAAGGCAAAGACAAGATCGTATTTGGAAATATTCACCAGATTTACGACTGGCACAGAGAGTACGTATATCTAACTTGAAAGCCTGCTAGTGAACAGTTCTACCTTAAAATACTAGATTGACTTAAAGAAAATATTTATTCTCTCAAATATTTAGAAACAAGGCAAATATGCTCAGTCTTGTGCTTCATTATTTATTTAGTAGATTCAACTCAAAAATGTTGTTATGAAGATTTGTTTATATATCACAGCTGCTTCAGATAAGAATCTCTATTATGGATAGCATTGTGCAGAACTCATGTTTGTTCGAGATTTAGATTTCTCTGTTTAAGAATATAATCTTTAATTAATTTGTTAGAAATTAGCATGGCAATATGAACATCTCAACCACTCTAAACTAGGTAGGAGAAAAATATCAATCAATACATGAATGACAATATGTTAATGAATATGAGTATTTTTCCATGTTGGAATGTGTGTCCATTTGGAATATGTACTGAAATATTACACTGTTAGTATTGTCATTTTGGAAATTTGTTAATATACAACGCAGTTGACAGGATACAAAATGCATCTTGTAATAAGATTGCCTTGTAATCACCTGTTGCCACAATATAGCCTATCAGAAAAATATGCTTAGTTCTTTTGCTGCTCAGCTTCTTTTTAGGAGAGTTGGAGAAGTGCCTTGAAGATCCAGAAAAGCTGGGATCCCTGTTTGTTAAGCATGTAAGTGCAAATGTCTTCTATGGCCAAGCTCTAGTATTGCTACCAACTAACACGTTTATTAAGAATTTATCTATTATAAAAAATAGTTAAGAAAGGATTATAAAACACTCCTCCTTGTAAGACGAGGAGAGATTGTAAGAGCTTGTAAGTAGACTAAGTAAATAGCCTTGTTTTTTTGTGGGCAGTATCCTTCTATGAAGAAATATGAATGTGGACCCCATTTGTCAATTCAGTTCCAGTTCTGTTGAGGGAATTGTCATTTCATTTGACAAAGCACACCTGTTTTCTAATTGTGGATATCAAATCCTAGATATCAGTGCAGTACCTTGGAAGACAGCAAGCAGGAAATAGAAAAGCTGCTTATTTTCCATAAAGGTTTCTGTGCATTCTAGCTGTGTTCATTCCCTTTTTGATAATCACACTAGTGTTTGGGATTCCTCCTTTTTCACCTGGGGAAGCAATTGTGAGTGCCAGACATTCACAGTGTTTAATTTTAGTCCAACACTGTACCCTTTATAATTTTATACAATTTTACCCCCTCTTCATCTATTTACTGAAAGGAGTGCCCATGTGACGCATCTTGATATGGTAACTCTTCAGAAGGAAATGAGATGAACTAGTTAAAAACAGGGCTTCATCCCTGGAGGTGTTCAAGGACAGGTTGGATGGGGCCCTGGGCAACCTGATCTAGTAAACATGGAAGTTTGTTGGCCCTGCCAGACGGGGGGTTGGAGCTTCAGGATCCTTGAGCTCCCCTCCAACCTGGGTCATTCTATGATTCTGTGATAGTTATCTAGAAACTAGATAATATAAAAAATTATATACTGCTTGTCAGTCACTCTCCTATAATCTTTTTTGGGGCACGTTATTGTGTCAAAGAACAATTGAGTATCTATTTGAGATGAGATCTCAGTGTACTCCAAATCACATAAGACAGCAGAAAGGAAACATGTCTGCTAAACAAGATGGTTTGCACAAGTGTGCAAAGACAGAAGACAGGCTGGGTTTAAGCATATTTAGTGGGTTTCAGATTTTCCCAGTGGTTTTGTGTTTGAAGGTCAGTATATGGATATCAAAAAAACAGAGAGCCAAGCATTAATTGAACAGTTACTGGAAATTGGGCTTAATTCGTGGACTAATGATGAGGAGCAAGCTGTTCCATTTCTGAGGGATTATTTAAAAAAAAAAAAAAAATTTAAAAAAGAGAGAAAAAAAAAAGGGGGGAGGGGAGAATCTTGGCACTGGTGTAATGTGATGAAATCTTAAGGGAATAATTGTTCTCCTTGCTGTTTTACTTTCTCCTGGTAAGTTTATTTGAACTGCACTGTCTTTGAAAGGCATCTTTACTACTGCAGATAGAAAGGCAAGTTCTGATGCTATTACAGCATCTTCTAGCAAAAAGCTGACTAGCTAGAATGTGAAAATTCTATTTCTCATTTTAATCTATGCTTTGTATCAATTTCAAGCTTCTTTTTTTTTTCTTTTTTTTTTTTTTTTAACTTTCCATTTGTCTTCAGTGGTCATTGCTCTTTAATTCTCTGAGCAGGAAAGAAGTCCTGGCAAAATGATTAGGAAGAATTTGGAACTGATTATAGACACATGTGGGATGTCTGTGTTTCTTAACCACCAAGGTGGTAATCAAGAACAAATCTTAGAATCAAAGCTATGCTCCCTTTTTTCCTTTGTTGCCTCAGTTTAAAAATGCTTGCACACAAAATACAGAATCAGAGTTCAGAAATACCAGCACCGCTGTTCCCAGGCTACATCGCCTGCTACTGCACTCAAACTTGAACAGCGAATACTATGTAAAAGATAGGCAGGTTTCTTCTAATTACTCTGTACAACTAAGTAGGAGGAGGATACTGTAATACTATAGTAATAACTAGATAATTCAAATAAAGAATAGTCAAGTTAAATTGTAATGTTTCAGAGGCTTTCTTGATTTTCCTTGCTTAATAAAACAAAATTAACCGGTTTTGTAGTTCTTTTTATGAGGGGACTTTCTAAGCTATGGTCTCTATGCATCTGATGTTCAGGAGCAGATGTATATAACTGTGACAATGTTTTGACTTGTGTTTGCTTTCTGAAATTATTGTGGTATCCCCAAATAAATGATTTTCAGTTGTGTCATTTTGGGAAATGTACCCTATTTCAATCTGGCATGCTTTTTTCTTGGTGATAAAATATCATTCTGCATCCTTGTTTTTCTAGGAGAGAAGGTTGCACATGTACATAGTTTACTGCCAGAACAAACCAAAGTCTGAGCACATTGTCTCAGAATACATTGACACATTTTTTGAGGTAAGTCCTTGAGAGAGGATGTGTGCACAAACCATAAGCATTATCAGATCTATATGTTAGGAAAGGGCAGCACATGTGGATGTTGCTGTTATTGTTTTGAGTTGTAATTTCTTGCCATTTCTGTTCTGATTTGTGTGATACAAGCTTCTAACAATGTATTAATCTTATACGTGAACTTTAGCTGTTAATTAATCAATAAGGCCATCTTTACTAGCCTTAACTGGGTTGGTTAGCAGCTGTATACAAAAAGAAATTCTAATGTTAGATGACCAACATCATTGTAGAAAATGTACAGCCTGTGACTTAAGAATTATGTTTCAGTATACATTCTTTTCCAAAAAGATGCAGAAGGTGCTTGGAGGAGAGAAAAGCAAAATTGATACAGGGAAAGGACTCCATCTTTTGCTAATTAAAGATCAAATTCTGCTCTGTCTTCGCCAGTTTCTACTCTGATAGCCATTAATAGTAATGTGTGTTGCTGTGTTTCTTAATGAACTAAGCAATATCTGAAGCCAAAAAAATCTTTGTTTTACAACCCCCAGGATCTAAAGCAACGCCTGGGCCACAGACTGCAGCTCACAGACTTGTTAATAAAACCTGTGCAGAGAATTATGAAATACCAGCTATTACTAAAGGTAAAGCAGTGCTGAGTTGAATAATGTAATACACAGTAAATTATGTTTTCTCTTTTTAAATACTGCTTATGTTCTTCCTCTCTCTCCTACATAACAGAACCCAGGTCTGTAAGCAGATTATTTTCTAACCATGTTTCGGTAGCTGTAAAAATTGCAGTGAATAGATTGGACAATTGAATGTTGTGTTCTTTTTTCTTGTTTGTTTGTTTAAACAGTTGAAGTTCAACTGAACTCAAGTCAGTGATGTGGAAAATGGTTAGAATTAGTACTAACATCATACAAAGGGGAGAGGGATATCCCAACTGCCTCCATCTCTAGATATGACTCATCCCAGCTTCTTCATCTATACGTGCAACCGTTTTAATTACACTTAAATGTTTACTGAAGAGCAACCCTGTGTATCATAGGCACTGTTATCTTAATATATGTTCTTGTATAATCAAAAACAAAAGAGTTACTAAATCTTTAAAAATATGCAGAGGGGAACACCACAGCAAGAAGCTTTCTGCAGCGTCTTGTTCTGTGACAGAGGACAGCAAATATAGATTTTGTGAGATTCTCTCTGTGTGATTTAATGAGCACAACGCTTATATTATTGTTCTTTCCTTTTGCAGGATTTCCTCAAATATTCTAAAAAAGCTAACCTTGATACAACAGAACTAGAGGTACTTGAAATGTTTTCTCGGGGATTTCAATGCTTGTTATTCTGATCTTGTTTTGACAATGTTATTTGCCTTTTCTAATCTTCTTGATGATGTGCTTATTATACGTGTTTATGTTTCACCTTACTTTCTGTTCTAAAGTAACTGTAGCAAGTGAAACAAAATTTTATCCTGCTAACACATATTTGGAAAATTAAGCTCTGACGTTTTATCTGTCTTGAACAGAGAGCTGTAGAGGTCATGTGTATAGTACCAAAACGGTGTAATGACATGATGAATGTTGGCCGCCTGCAAGGATTTGATGTAAGTTGGCTGGGATTTTTCAGTGAGTTTTTGTCAGGTGCTCTAGAAATTAGACGCTAACATTGCAGAGAGCATTGATGGGGAGGAGGAGGAGGATAGGGTGCACAGTCACTAAGCTAGGCTGGAAGAGATGAAAATTGACTGTTGATGTAAATATGCATTAGCCAGATCATAGTCGCATACTCTGCTTGTGAAGCCCTTCCTGCTTCATGATATAAATATGAACTTGAATTCTTTCCCTTTTCAGCCCTCTAGAAAACAGAAGAATAAATGAGAGATGGTAGTGAAGGGTTTTTTGGCAACAAAGAGATGAAAGTCTTCTAGTTTCAATCATAGAATCGTTTAGTCGTGGAATCACAGAAATGCTTAGGTTGGGAAAGACCTCAAAGATCATCAAGTCCAACCACAACCTAACCATAGAACCCTAACTAACAACCCTCTAAATCATGTCCCCAAGCACCACATCCAAACAGGTTGTAAACACATGCAGGGATGGTGACCTTTCTGGGCAGCCTGTTCCAGTGCTTAACAATGCTTTCTGTAAAGAAGTGTTTCCTAATATCTATCCTAAACTTACCCTGGCACAACTTGAGGTCATTTCCCCTTGTCCTGTCACCAGTGAGAAGAGACCAACCCCACTCTCGCTGTAAACACCTTTCAGATATTGGAAGAGGGCAATAAGGTCTCCCCTCAGCCTCCTTTTCCCCACACTAAACAGCCCTGGTTCCTTCAGTCTCTCCTTGTAGGGCATATTCTGCAAGCCCTTCACAAGCCTTATTGCCCTTAAGTATTGTTAAACAGTACTGTTAAAAAGCATTCACCTGCAAAATGAAAAAAAAACAAAAAAACAACAAAAACAACAAAAAAAAAAGAGGATGGGTGTGTACTTTCATTGTTTTCTGAGAAAAGATATCAGAATTTCATGTGTATTAATGGATGCTCTAAGAGACTGGGAAATATTCAAAGCGATTTTTGTGTGGGCACCTGCTAAGATTTATTTGGGGGGCGGGGGGGTGAAAAAAAATGCAGGGTTGCACTAAATGTTTCCACTTGCTTCTGTTTTTAGGGTAAAATTGTAGCCCAGGGTAAGCTGCTACTCCAGGACACGTTCTTGGTTACAGACCAGGACGCAGGTCTTCTGCCACGCTGCAAGGAGAGACGAGTCTTCCTGTTTGAACAGATTGTCATTTTCAGTGAGCCGCTAGATAAAAAGAAAGGTTTCTCCATGCCCGGATTCTTGTTTAAAAACAGTATCAAGGTAACTGTTGTGTGTGAGTCTTATAGCAGAATTTGTGCAGGGGGACACAAAGGTAACAGTTTCTCATTCAGTGTGGAATCCCCAGTGGCATCTAGATGTACAGTCATAAAGCTCAGCAAGGTGTCAGTCATTTCCTGAAATTGTTTCCTACTGGATTTGTGCTAAGTGAGAAATGGAAATCTTTGGATTCCAGCTCTTTGATGCTTCCCAAGTGAAGCGTACCAAAGCAGTTGTTCTTGTTCAAAGCTGGACAAACATTCACAGTTCAGTCTTCAATTCTGTGCTGTGTGTACACCGCAAAGCAAAGTGATTGCAAGTAAGGAAAACTTGGTAAGTATCTCTTTTGACGAATTTCAGCTGCAGTCAGTCCAAATGGGTAGGTAACTTTTGCGAGTAGTAGTTCCATCTTCTTGGTTGTGTCAGCTCTACTACAAGAAAATCCTTCCCTTCCCACCACCCCCCTGCCTCTGCCTCTGCCCCCTCCCCCCCCAAAAAAAAATAAGCATTTAGCCTTTCTTCAACTCTTCTCAAAGACAAAAGTTGTTGCTAGCAGTGCTCACCAGCACTCCTCTTGAAGCATTTTGGGTGGATCCTGCCTCCTCTTATTTGCCTTGCAGCTCTGCATACCAGCCGTGTATCATGTTCTGTGCTGGCCAGTCAGCCTATTTCACAACATTGCTGTTTTCACAGAAGACTTTGGTATGGGCCATTGGCAGAGCTCTACAGTGGGCTCAGCATTTTAAATAACACAAGGGGAGGCTGTTGATGTGAGGGTTGATGGAGAGCATTAAGCTATACTTACAGTGAATTGGTGCACTACATCTGTCAGTGAAAGGCCATTGCACTCTCTAGAGCAAAGGCTGCTGTAGAATGAGACTGTATATTGTAGACATTTTGGTTGTACCAAAAGTGACCTGTGTTAATTCTTAGTTTACTGTAATTTGACAGTATTATTTTACTGAACAAATGGATGTTTATCTTAATCATGTTTGGAGACTGGACTCTGAACTATCACATAAGAGATCTGATCAGTGTGTTTCTCAGAAAATACATAAAGGAAATTCTCTTTTTGTATGAAGGTGAGTTGCCTTTCCCTGGAGGAAAATGTGGACAATGATCCATGTAAATTTGCACTAACATCAAGAACGGGTGATGTCACGGAGACCTTTGTTTTGCATTCTGCCAGTCCAGGAGTCCGCCAGCTGTGGATCCATGAAATTAACCAAATTTTGGAAAACCAGCGCAACTTTTTAAATGGTAAATGATCAGCTCTCGTCAAAAGTTCATAGTTGAGTGAATTCTCTCTCATCTGTTGTTGTCTTGGCTTTGAAATACTCTGCAAGTTTCCTTTTTCCTGAACGAATACAGAACAGTTGCGAGTTTTGCTGCATTTTTGCTTTAGAACAGATGCTAGCATTTCTTGTAAGAGTGATAGTCTGAATTTATGTGTTGTTTTCTCGGTGAAATGTTCCAAATGTTTTGTAGAACTGAATTACGAGAGACACCATCCATTGATGGGAAGAGTCTGTGTAACCTTTGAACCAAATGCAAGCATTTAAAGGCTAAATACCAGTTCAGTTTTAAGTATCTGTTCAGAATCTGTTTTCCATTTGTTATTTTGTTGTCCATTGATGTCTCACCTTACTGTGGCAACAACATTCAGGTTCTGCAGGAAACCATGATGATATCCTTTGGATACTTCCTACTGGGAGGTTCTTGCTATGTTTTTGTATCCATAGCTTGTTGCCCTGATCTAGAGTTGTAATGGGCAGAACAATACACTGAGAATTTTGAGTCTCATCTCTTTTTGCCCATCTTGGCTACTGACCAACAGTGCAATCTGGAGGAAGACATTTCTGCCTGGATTTAACTTTTCTGTCTTTTACAGAGAGCGGATGATATATGGCAAGTCATTAAAGGTGTAATATACAAAAGTGACTTGAAGTCTAGGGCGCGACTGGCAGCAATAAGGGAATTTCTTATTTAAGACACATTCTCCTTTTGTCACAAAATGTGTCTGCTTGAACTGTTTCTGTTCCCTTTCCTACTCTCTGTTCCCTGATCACCTCCACTCCCTTCCCCACTGCAGCCTTGACGTCTCCAATCGAGTACCAGAGGAACCACAGCAGTGGTGGAGGTGGCAGCGGCAGCAGCAGTGGTAACAGCAGCGGCCCCAGCAGCTGTAGTGGAATCCCCAGCTCCAGCCGTAGCCGGCCATCCCGGATCCCCCAGCCTGTCAGACACCATTCCCCAGTCCTGGTCTCCTCTGCAGCCTCGGCCCAAGCAGAGGCAGACAAGATGTCAGGTATGTCCATTCACAATCTCTCCCTGCCACACTACAACACCTCCTTAGAAACTGGCCTGAGCCAGCCAGACAGGCACCCTCCCAGTGCAGAACCGGACGGTCCTCAGAGAGAAGCTGAGCAGATTCCCAAGATGAAAGTTATTGAGAGTCCCAGGAAGACAGCGGGAAACATTTCTGGCTCAGCTGACGGAGCCCAGAAAGACTCACGTGGAAACTCAGAGGAAAGTCGCTCAAGAAACAGCATAGGATCACTGACGCTGGGGAAGCCAAGGCCAGGAGCAATCTCACCAATGAACTCTCCTCTCTCCACGACTTTCCCTTCTCCTTTTGGCAAAGAAACCTTTCCACCCAGCAGCCCCCTGCAGAAGGGCTCCTTTTGGAGCTCCATCCCAGCATCCCCTGCCAGCCGCCCTGGCTCCTTCACTTTCCCTGGGGACAATGACTCCCTCCAGCGGCAGGTCCACCGCCACTCTTCACACAGCAAGGACACAGACCGCATGAGCACATGCTCCTCGACCAGCGAGCAGTCAGTTCACTCCACCCAGAGTAATGGGGTAAGAGCGGAGCACCTCTGTCCTGCGAGCTCTTCTAAAACCTTCCCATGCTCCTTTCCTGTGCGTTGCCATCACTCTCCGTACTAACTTCTGGCTCTCCGGCGCTCTACTGCTCTGAAATAATCAACTGCTCCAGTGTCTTCTGCACATTAAAAAATAAAATTATCTACCTCTTTGTGTGTGTATACATAAAAATGTGGATGGTGATATGTATACAGGCACACAAACAGCTGCTAACATTAGATACAGTTTCCGCCTCTGCTGAAAACATAGATCACTAGGCTGATCCTTACTAACTTGCTGTCCTTGCTGTTTCTTCTCTAATTTGAAGGCACATAATTAACTTGCTGAAGCGTGGCAACCAGAGCACCTTGGGGTATGCATTGCAGCCAGCATTTACATCTGACTTTTGAGATTTTGGCAGATTGTCTTGAGGCTTTTTTCCCTGTCACGCACAAATCCACCACCAGCTGTCCATTGAGTTTTAACTTCGTTGAGACATCTACCAAAAAGTCCCTGGGCTGCTTGATATTATTTTGTATTTATTTCCCCATACACTCCTCCTTTCAGCATTAGTTGATAAACGGTATTCTCTTTTTAAATCTTATGCCTGGTCAAGGAAGCTTCCTACGGTCCACTCAAAACAGGCAATCAAAGCCTAGCTAAAGTAATCAACTGTTCTTCTGCTACAATCAAAACAAATAGCGGCTCTACTTTTCCCTTCTGCTTTGTAAGAAGAACTGTTTTAGTGCACCTGGAGATTCAACCTTTTAGTATGTACTTGGTGTGTGTGTGCAGAAAGCTGGGTGGGGTGTCAACAGAATCCACAGACTTTGTAATAATGTCTACCAGGAAATGTAACACAGCAATCACAGGGCATGTGCAAACATAAGCAAAAATGTCAAGGCACTTGCCATAGATATCGTAGGGCAGGCTATGGTGCCTTTGTTAAAAGTCACATTTGATTCTTTTCTCACTAAGTATTGTGTTCAGTGTTTGTTTTTCCACTCTCTCACAAATCGTATGCAGTAGCAATTTTGCAAATCACCTAACTTGGCATTCTTTTGATTTAAGTGCATGCATTTCTTTATAGAACCGTTTTAACACAAAGAATTTTCTTCTTAGTCCTGACACTTACCTTTATAATAGCTTCAGAAGAAAAAGTAATGCTTTGCATGTATCATATTTTGATCCTGATATTCCATCTTTTCATTTGATATAGCTCTGTCTTGTGTTTATCTTCAGTCTAGCAAAGTATGATGGTAATATATTAGCTGCAGTTATCAACGTGTTTCACAGTTATTGCAACTTGCATAGCACCAATGTCATTGCATTTAAAAAAAAGAAAAAAAAAAGAGAAAGGAAGGCACTAAGTTTTTTAAAACATTTGAATTTTGATACTACTGGCAAAGGTGCCTTTGTTTTTTTGTCACTGCAAAACAAAGTCCGAATGCATGCCTTCTGCTTCACTACTGCATTTCTTTTAGCTGGGTCACAATTATTCACTTATAACTCCATTTGCAGCCCATATTTTAGCAGGATTTCACGTTGCATTCAGCAGGCTAGAGAAGATGGGTCACGAAAGTTTATTTTGGTGTATTCATTTGTATGTGTATATTTACACACACATATGGTTAGGGTTACTTCATAGGGTTTCTTGGATACGTAAAGGTCACCCATAAGAAGGAAAAACAGATGTGTTGTAATTGCTGTTATTTTTTTCAGGAATATGGAAGCAGTTTTTTAGTGTTTGATTGCCTAACCTCTGTAATCCAGTAATTGAGGTCAGTAATGGCCAGAACTTGCAGTAGAAAAGCATTTTCTGCACAAGAATAATTGTTTCTTTGCAAGGCAAAGGCAAAGCTTCCTTTCTGTGATGAGAATAAATTCTGATATAAACAAATGAACAAGTTAGGAAGTTTATCACTCTGAAGTGACCAGATATTTATTTAACAGATTTATCTGTCCTTGCTGAAAATAAGAAACATTCAGACTTAATTATTACAAAGAAATGTCACATTGCATGAAGACCAGTCCTGCACTTAAACAAGTCTGCACACTAAAAAAACTCCTGTATTTTCAGGAGTAGTGCACAGAACAAGATTTGGACTTGGGCTGATTTTGCTACTTCAGCCTTCCCTACCACTCCCTTCTAAGTCTAACAGAAGGAATTAATAAAAGCAACTTTCTCTGAATAAAGTTGTTTTTAATTTAGCTAGGAGAGTTTACAAATATTAATCTAAACAGCAACTAAAAGTAGGACTTCTGGTTTTTTTATGTTCTTCTGTTCTTGGTTTATCAGAAGTATGGAAGAGTCTTGGTAATACAAAAGGCCATGTAGACAGTTCTCTAAAACAGACAAACTGGTTTCTTCCCACTGGAAGTACAGCATCTAGAATTAAATATGAATACCCACTAGTAGAGGTACAATCCAGGATGAGACGTTGCTCTCAGGTATCATTTGCTTCCTAATCCTAACAGGGGAAAGGATACAGAAATTGCAAACGCAAGCATGAATGTGCTGATCATGCTATGACTGAGTAATCAGAGTTTCTTTCCAAACTTCTTGGCCTCTCAGTATGTTACACAGCCGACTTGTGAGGAAGCACAGGTGCCAAGAGATGGACAAGGCCATTAACAGATAGGATGAGAATGAGGCTTAGGGGGCTCCCAGTGCAGCAGGCTGTCAACTGAGCACCTCTGCTTCTCCTTGGTACAAAAGAGACAAATACTTGACAGTTTAGGAAAAAAAGGTGACAGTATTTTAATCTTGAGTGCCAAGCTTTCCACTCACTGCTTGCATGTATGTGGTGCTAGTGCATGGTTATGCAATATAAACCACAGTAGCATTCAGTTACAGCTGGGTACTGCTTTCTTTCTTCAACACAGCTACCACTAAGCAATATTGAGCCCTCGCAAATAGAAACTGAGACAGTCTGATGTAAGAACACAGAGACCAAGGACAGGTGCACACACACCTCATGCCATATCATTTATGGGCCATCCACTTTTTTTTTTTTAATGTGTTTCAAGAAGGAAATCATTTTCTTTCAGGGATTCGTTTGCGTAGTCTGATAATAGGTTTTACACTTCTGTTTGCACGTATGCGGACATAAAGAGATTGACTTAAAAACGTAATAATTTCCAGTTGGCCAGGAGAAGGCTTTTTGGTTTGAAAAGTAGTGTGTCTTTAATGTGTGCACTGTCAGCAGTAAGTAGCTTCCCGCAAGAGCTCAGTGAGGAAACAGACAGCATTAATGAACACCAGTCGAAAGCGTGTGAGAAGCAGCTAACATACAGCTATCAAAGCGATGATTTTAAAGTGTGATTTCCAGCTTTATTCTTAGAGATCGATGGGCCTATTTTTCTCCAAAAAATAAATAACTTAGTATTTCAGTAATTAACCTCCTTCTGTGCACTTAAAAGTAACAGATGTGATCATATGGTTTCAAACTAGGGAGTAGCCTTGAATTTTTAAGACAGACACTGTTGAAAAGCACATTTTGTTCTTTTGTACTAGTCATGTTCTGTGTGCAGACGGCTGGTGTCTGACATCTGACAAATGGCACTAGGAAAGGTTGTATGTATTCCTCATTATTGGAGTTTCCAGTGTTTTTATGAGACAAAGTCTTGATCTGCTCTGATTTTGAAAGTGCATCTGCAAGACTTGGTGGGAAACTGTTACACATGTTGTACCATAGCTTTGCTACCTGATAAGCTTCAGTGCTTGAAAGAAAGACTAGTTGAAATCTTTTGTTAAAATGAAGTAATCCTGAATGAAAGGAAAAGGAACTGCAGCAATTCTACATAAGGGTATTCAAAGATAAAACTTTTTTGCACAAAGTAAGTATATGCAAGCATCTCTAGAAGAGAAACCTTAACTCTTCTGTTTGACTGCATCTTAAGCTGTGTGAATTATGTAGGTTGTGGTTGAAATGTGGCACGTCGAGAATAGACTGCCTTCCTCATGAACTTTAAACTTGATTTATTTTTTTTTTGCCTCCTCTTTGATTGACACTTGCAGAGTGAAAGTAGCAGCAGTAGCAATATCTCCACCATGCTGGTGACACACGATTACACGGCAGTGAAGGAGGATGAGATAAATGTCTACCAAGGAGAGGTTGTGCAGATTCTAGCCAGCAACCAACAGAACATGTTTTTGGTGTTCAGAGCCGCCACTGATCAGTGCCCCGCAGCTGAGGGCTGGATTCCCGGCTATGTCTTGGGGCACACCAGTGCAGTCATCATGGACAACCCTGATGGAACCATCAAGTGAGTGCATCAAGTGTGTTTGTTTAGAACAGGGAGAGCAAGAATAACTTCAATTTAGTCAAGGCTCTAAGCCTTTCAAACTAAAAATTGATGTGCTCTTTGAGAAATCGATGAGCATCAAGAAGTTTGAGTAGGTCTCTTTGCAAGCATCTTAAAAATGAAGTAATAAAAGCAAGGTGGTAAAAGAGAAGCATGTATTCTTTATTAAAAGCTGTAGTAGTGCAGTCTTCTGGAAAAAGAAGATTAAATAATACCTTATTTATTTAAGAGAAACAGTAGTTACTGACTTATTCATAGGATGAGTTGCTGGGTTAGGTGTCTTTATTTAGGAAACTGTTGTTACATTTGTACCAAATGAGGTACAATTTCAGAAATCACAGATCTCAGCTTGGATCTGCAAGTCTGTCTACCGTCATTGATTGTGCTAAGATCTCCCTCAACTCTCCAGTGGGAGAACTAATATCCACATTCTTAACAGGTTTATATAAAGTCTTTATGGGTTGTATTTGAGATAGGTTTTATGCTGTTAGTTCAGTTTGATTGACAGTTTGTATTTTCATATTGAATGTTTACCACTGCAGCAAAGATTTCACAAAATACTGAACTACAGACCAATCTTACAAGCTTACAGCTTTAAACAAAGCCAATATGTCTTATGGAATACTTAATGTATTTTGTCTTAGGGTACTTCAATACAGTGAAATAATGCTCTGACCTACTTTTCCAATGCTATTTCAACCTAGAGATTATAACACATCATTGAGAGTTAAAAATAATAATGATAATAATAATTTTCAAATCATTCTGTGTTCTACATTCAGGAAGTCAACGTCTTGGCACACAGCACTCCGTTTAAGGAAGAAATCTGAGAAAAAAGATAAAGACGGCAAAAGGGAAGGCAAGCTAGAAAATGGTTACCGCAAATCCCGAGAAGGACTTGCCAACAAGGTTTCTGTAAAGGTAAACGTTTATAAAGATGTAGTCATTTTCAAAAGGAGTTCTGTTAGAATTGCTTTCAGACTTGCTTTTAATTCTAGCTTCTGTTAGAACTTCATGTGAAGTTAGAAACAACAGTGGTTTTAATGGATGGTGTTTATCAATAATACAAAAAGATTATAAGGTATCTGAACGTACAGGCGCAATACTGCATATGGATACTGAAGAAAAAGTAGAGTGGTACAGGGACTCTGGCATTCTTCTCTTTATTGGACATTTGTGGGTACAGATAACTTCTGCCCGCCATTGTGCTTTATTTTCTACAATTCTTTCATAACACATTTGCAAGGACATTAATTGTTTAATTTCTCCTTTCCAGCTTCTCAACCCCAATTACATTTATGATGGTAAGTTGTTTTAATCTTTAAAAATCACAGCAAACGTAATGGGATTGAAACATTATTGTTTAAATGTACTTAACATGAATTACATCAGAAACTGAGTATTTTAGTGAATATATAAGCAAACTCATTTTAGAGGTGGTTAATGAAATATGTCATATCTTATTATTTTAAGATGAAAGGAAGGCATTTTTGTTTACATATCCAAAACAACATAAAATACAAGAATCACATGACATTGTTCAGAAAGATTTACACTCTCTACTGCATCTGCACTGAGGCTGTAAGGAAGTTGAGCATTGAAGCTGAATTTGCAAAATAAGGAGGTCAGGAGTTGGAGACCTGTCACTTCGTTTTGCGCTTTGTTCCCTAGCAAACACTCAGAGTCTCTCCAGGGCAGAGGCTGATCAGGAGAAATACAGTGACACTGGGACAAGAGTCAGCTTCTCGAGTTTCACCTGTGAGCAAAAAGGGACAACTCTATAGTACCTCAGTAAATGAGATGTTTTGTCTTCCCTTCTGCAAACACAGCTGGCTATACAGATTGCCTAGCCGAGCACATCCTTAAATACTTTTCACTGCTGCCTTTGCTTAGCTTACTTGGCCCAGAGTGTTTGGGTCACCACTGTAGACTTCAGGGTTACCTGGCATTGTGATAGCATTGTGTTTAAGTTTAATTAAGCTAATTCATGAAGAGGAAAAGTTATTAATTCTACAGAGCCACAGCAAGTGAAGTAGCCGTAGACATCATCAAAGGGTAGAAGAATAGATAAACTCTGGAAATTTTAAGTGCTATGTTGGATTGTCTGATAGAAAAGAGAAGATGAAAGGGAGTAGAAATGCAAATTCTACTGATGAATTTCAGTTGACCTAATGCTCTCAATATTCTTTTTTTTTCCAGTTCCCCCAGAGTTTATAATACCATTGAGTGAGGTAACATGTGAGACAGGAGAGACCATCGTGCTTAGGTGTAAAGTCTGTGGTCGTCCCAAGGCTTCAGTTACTTGGAAAGGTCCTGATCATAACACACTGAGCAATGACGGTCATCACAGCATTTCGTACAGGTACAGTAATTATTATGTCGTACATTTCTTTGTCATAAAAGGCAAAATCATTGTAAGTGATCTCAGTGGATTATTTGTTTTGATAGGTTTGGGGTGTCGCTCTTAATTATATCCTCCTCTTTTTCCTCTCAACACTGAGCATCTCAAAAGTAAAAGAGTGACATTCCAATGCTGTGACATGCCACACTCCCAGTCCTTTATTTCTATTAGTAGCGTGCTGATGACTGCTTTCAGAATGATCACACAATAGTATTTTGCAAAGGAAAACTTCTGTTTCCTATTAAAATGACAGTGCTACCATCTTCATAATTGAAGCACGGAAACAAATGTTTTTGTCTGTTTTTAGCTTTGATGTAATAGAACCGAACATACTAACAGATAATGCAAACAAATGTATAATAGCAGATATTGCTATAATTTGGAATCCTAAATTGCCTGTTAAAGAAGGATTTTTTTTTTTTTCTGATAAAGCATTCGTTTATTAACAGAAAATGTTCTTTACTGAGTGCCTTCAGTGTGAAGAAATGTTTTGCCTATGTACTTGCTATAGGGAGACAAGGGCATTGTGATAGCTGTACTACTGCATCCACAACCATTATGAGATGAGTAGAGCTAAATTCACTAGGATTAACATATTGTGATCTATTTAGGGTGGTGAGGCACTGGCACAGTTACCCCCAGGAGCTGTGGATGGCCCATCCCTGGAGGCTTTTGAGGCCAGGTTGAATGGGACCCTGGGCAACCTGGTCTATTGGTTGGCAGCTCCGCCTGTGGCAGGGGGGCTGGAATTGGATGGGCTATAAGGTCCCTTCCAGTCCAAACCATTTCATGATTCTATGATCACTTTTACAGAATTATAACCAGTAAATCATTTTGGTTATGGCTGACAGATTTTTAGTATAAAATAATTAAACATCCTTTGAGCTGTGGAGGAGGGTCATTTTCCCATGTTGCTAAAATTCATGTTCATATTTCCCCAGAAATGTGGCAAGATAAAGACCGTGGCAAACGGTTTTTGTGCTAGCACTCAAATAACTCAGAGTAACTGAGATTCAAAGGCAAATAATAAGAACAATGGAAAATCTTGAAAATACGCTGTACTGTGAATGCATAACACAGTGTTAGGGCTGTTTTGAGTCTAGAGTTGTAAAGCCCAGGGAAGACCTGCCAAAGTGTTTGCATTGCTGTTCATGGCTCCACTGAGAGTTGAATGCTCTGGAAGTAGCAACATTAGAATCATAGAATGGCTTGGGTTGAAGGGGACCCCAAGGATCATCAAGCTCCAACCCCCTCTGACACAGCAGTGCCACCAACCTCCCCATCCAACCTGGCCTGGAACACCTCCAGGGACGGCACATCCACAGCTTCTCTGGGCAGCCTATTCCAGCACCTCACCGCTCACGTAGTGAAGAACTTCCCCAACATCCAACCTAAATCTTCCCTCCTTCGACTTAAATCATTCCCCCTTGTCCTATCACTGTCTACCGTTGTAAAAAGTTGATTCCTCTCCTGTTTATAATCCCCCTTTAAATGCTGGTAAGGATGAAATGAGGTCTCCTTGCAGCCTTCTCTTCTTCAGGCTGAACAAGCCCAGCTCCCTCAACGTGTCTTCATAGAGGAGGTGCTCCAGCCCTCTGATCATCTTAGTGGCCCTCCTCTGGATCCTCTCCAACAGCTTCATATCTTTACCATGCTGGGGACCCCAGACTTGGATGCAGTACTCCAGATGGGGCCACACAAGAGCAGGATAGAGAGGGACAATCACCTCCCTGTCCCTGAGGCCACCCCTCTTCTGATGGAGCCCAGGGTACTGTTGGCCTTCCGAGCTGCAGGAGTACACTGATGGCTCATGTTCAGTTTTTCATCCAATAGGATTCCCAGGTCCTTCTCTGCAGGGCTGCTCTCAAGGAGTTCTCCCAGTCTGTATACATATCTGGGATTACTCCAACCCAAGTGCAAAACCTTGCCTTTTGCAATGTTGAGCCTTATTAGGTTCATGTGGGCCCACCTTTTGAGTTTGTTAAGGTCTCTCTGGATGCATCCCTTCCTTCTAACACGTCAACCGTGTCACTCAGCTTGGTGTCATCAGCAAACTTGCTGAGGGTGCTCTTAAGCCTGTCATTGATGATACTGAAGAGCATCAGTCCCAAGACAGACCCCTTGGTCAGACCCCTAGGCCAGCTTCTATATGCTACAAGTCAGAGGTGGAAACATAGAGTAACGATGCATTGTTGCCTCAGTATGACTTCTAATAATTTGCAAGAAATGGAGGGAGCAGGGAGAAACAGAAAGATTTTTATTTTTCAAACAAAGGAGCCTGGGACACCCTGAGACAGAGGTGGTGAGGATATTCTTTAAGGGCTTTTAGGACATTCCAGTATGTTTCCTACACACAAAATATTCAGATTCTGGTAGACACTTCTGAAATAGCAGTGACAGATTTAACGTTTGTGAAGAGAAAGCTTAGGGCCTGTATAGTAAGAAGTATTAATGTGATCACTCTTGTCTTCGTCTGATATCCATAGTTCAAGGTCTGTAAATTGAATATAAAGTTTATGGATGCCATTGTATTTCCCAGTGACTTAGGAGAGGCTTCACTGAAAATCATTGGCGTCACTGCAGAAGACGATGGTATCTATACATGTATAGCTGCAAACGATATGGGTTCGGTTTCATCTTCCGCCAGTCTACGAGTTTTAGGTAGGCTCATCTCTGCTTTCTTTTCAAATCTGATTGTATTCAAACACCTGTTGCTCAATTCAGTAACAACAAAAACTTTAGTTCTGAGGAAAATCTGACTGTAGCAAATGTCTGTATTACCCTTTCTCTCTTCATATTCTCTGTAGGTCCTGGAAGTGATGGAATCATGGTAATCTGGAAAGACAACTTTGATTCCCTTTACAGTGAAGTGGCTGAGCTTGGCAGGTGTGTTCTGTATGCTGATGTTCAAAGATGTCAAGATATTGACTTCATTTAAAAAATGGGATTTTCTTTGTAAAATACCTACCATTCGAGCCTAAAAGTCAAGAATTAAGTTTTTATATAGAAATGGGGAGGTCGAAATATTACTAGCACTAGATGGCACTGCATAAACAGAATATACTTAAGCAGATGAGGTATAATAGATTGAAAGGATGAGTGTTCTTCAGGTGTTTGGAAGGCTACAGAGTCCTCTACAGTGAAGTACTCAAAAACTTTTTTAGTTGGAGAATGAAATTTAAAGCCAGATAAGGTCTGAACACAAGCAAAATATGAAGCAGCTCATGAAGAATATATATTCTTCTGCCTTAATGGACAAACCTTTGTAAGTTTGATACCACTCTGGTTTGAGTTCTCAGCAAGTGCAATAAAACAGGTCTGAATCTAGAGCTAATTATTTGTACAGACACATTTTGTAGAAGATGCATGCATTTTAGACTCTTTATTTATAGCCAGAAACTATACTACAGGGATATCTGACTAGATGCTAAGCTGTTATTTCAGAATCTCTCTCAAGATATAAGTACATTTTTCCTTTAGGCAACTTTTGGTTAATTCTTTCTTTTCAACATTGTATTCCAGGGGCAGATTTTCTGTCGTTAAGAAATGTGACCAGAAGGGAACCAAGCGAGCAGTAGCCACTAAGTTTGTGAATAAGAAGTTGATGAAGCGAGACCAGGTTACCCATGAACTTGGAGTCATGCAGAATCTCCAGCATCCCCAGCTCATTGGCCTTATTGATACCTTTGAGACCGCCACCAACTACATACTAGTATTAGAAATGTGTGTAAAATGAAATCTATGCACCTGACTTTCCAGGGCATTTCCTGTGCCCTTATGAATAAGAAACTTGAAGATTTCTGGGATGTTTGATGACATCTAAGCAAAATAATCTAATTCTCAAATGCTTCTAGTAAAACATCAAGTTATTATTAAACTTGGAAGGAAATAGTTGTTCTATTAAACTGATATGTAGGTGACTATCTTAGTCTGGAGTTTCAGGCATGATTTTATAGAGCTTTCAACACTGATTGTATGGTGGGGGTTTTTCAATTCTTGTATTCAGTATTAAAATGTAACCCTTGTAATTCTAATAGGGCTGACCAGGGTCGCCTTCTAGACTACGTTGTTCGATGGGGAAACCTCACTGAAGGGAAGATCAGACTCTACCTGGGAGAGATTCTGGAAGCTGTGCAGTATCTTCACAACTGCAGAATAGCACATTTGGACCTAAAGGTGAGGAGTCAGTGGAATTCCCAACAGTGTGTGCCATTCCACGCATGAAAATCTCCCTCTAGAAAACTGGCAGCAGAGAGCACAGAATTGTGAATCCCTTTGAGACTGTATGAAGGGGTATGTGGTGGAAGATCCATCCCTTCAGTTCACATCAAAACAGAAGGTTTGAATTCCTTCTCCATTCCCCTTGAAACTTGCTGGTCATATGTGGTCCTTTGTGCTGGAAATAATTGCTGCCAGTGTTCGGGTTTGGGGTGGTAGTTTTTGTTTTTTTTTTTCCCTAGAAACTTGCAGCAGAATTGCAAATCCAAGGCCTTTAGTTTTCTCTGTCATAAAGCAGATAGAGTAGTTGCTTTATTCACTCTCTGTCTATAATTGCTTTTCTTTAAGATTAAGTTCCCAAACACAGATTTCTGTGAAATCTTGCAGAGCTGTTATTGTGAGCATATGCAGTCTTATCTGTCAGAGCTATACTTCCTGCAAAAACTATACTTCCGGCAGTTAAAACACATTAATTGCACGCTGTGACTGGCACAGAAGTATCTGCCGGTTGGACTACCCAGGAACTTTGTAGAGCTGCCCTTCAGCAGCAGTCATCACCCATAACTGTTTATGCCGTTCCTGAGCAGGCAGCACAGGTTGGGAAACAGTCATTTAGGGAGCACTAAATGTGTGCTAGAACATCTTGAAAAAATACATTTTTTTCTGTTGCTTTTATGTTTTCTAGCCTGAAAATATTTTGGTGGACCAGAGTTCCTCTAAGCCAACAATAAAACTGGCTGACTTTGGAGATGCAGTCCAGCTCAATACCACATACTATATCCACCAGTTACTTGGAAACCCAGAGTTTGCAGCTCCTGAAATTATTCTTGGAAATCCTGTTTCCCTCACTTCAGATGTTTGGAGCATTGGAGTGCTCACATATGTCCTTCTTAGTGGCGTCTCTCCTTTCCTGGATGAAAGCGTAGAGGAAACTTGCCTGAATATTTGCCGCTTAGACTTTAGTTTCCCAGATGACTACTTCAAAGGAGTTAGCCAGAAGGCCAAAGATTTTGTATGTGTCCTGCTTCAGGATGACCCAGCTAAGCGTCCCTCGGCTGCACTGACCCTCCAGGAGCAATGGCTGCAGCTGGGGAATAGCAAAGGCACTGACAGCATAGACATATCCAGACTGACTTCGTTCATTGAGCGGCGAAAACACCAGAATGATGTTCGACCTATCCGTAGCATTAAAAACTTCTTACAGAGCAGGCTCTTGCCAAGAGTTTGATCTTGCCTGAAGTTCTCTCTCATTCTCTTTCACCTGCCAATCAGACTGGAGACAGACTCCTCCTGCCGATCAATCAGACTGGAGATAAGACTCCTCCTGCCGATCAGCTGTTGACTTGAATTTTGAGGAAAGCAAACCCCGAGCCAACCAGCTGCTAGCGAATGTTCGTGTGCAAGTGCATTCCATGGGGACCATGCGAGGTCACGCGTGGGCCCGGCAATGCAGACTTCACTGGGGTGGAGGATGACAGCACTGTACTCTGCAAAAAGCAGTCGCGAGCGATACAGTAACAGTATTTTATTCAGGTTTCTGCAAAAAAAAAAAATAAATAAATAAAATAAAATAAAATAGTTTTTTTAATAAACAAGAGTTGAATTTTGCAAGTGAACTTAACTACCGTTTTCAAGATTTATTCAAGGAAGAAATGCCTATGTTCAAAGCACTGGTGTTAAAACAAAAATGAAATCATGCCTGGAGAAGACTCGCCAAAATGGCTGCCCGATGATAAGGCTTCCATTTCTGACATCTGGTTTTCACTTGGTCATAGAGCTTTCCAGTTGCCTCGCCTGTATGTATCTCACGTAGCAGTGCACTGAGATCAGACTCTGCTTTTAAGTGCATCCAACCTCAAAGTTTTTGCATACAAATAGAATGAATCGTTTTGCTCTGATAAAATGTAGGCCTTACTTGTATATAGACTGTTACCTGCCTTCGGTCTGTAATTTTTCCCCCTCCTTATCCTTTTTCCCCTCCCTCGTCAATGGTGGTATACCACTGTGCGGGTCTTCAGTTTGGGTCGGTACACGCTGGCCCGTTAGAAACGGACGTCCGGTTGGCACCCAGCTTGCTGACCCGATTGTCAAGCAGTATACAGCAGGACGAAATACTGTAAATGCACTCATTTGGGATTTTGTTTTATTTCATATCATGTGCAATGTTGTGGCTTTAACATTTTATGCAACTATTTATGAGGACCTCTGTTGTAACTGTAATAAATATATAGAAAAAGCACATACTCAGTACGGCGAGCTTTATGGTTTTGTTGGTGTGTCCTGGGGGTTCCGGGTGGGCAGGGGAAGGTGTGTTGTACCACACCATCTGTATTAGTTGAAGCTGAGGATTAGCATAGAATGTAGTCAAAGCTAGTCAGTTTTAGGGGTTGTTTCAAAGAGAGGGGGAGAGAGATTCGTATCCCAAGTCTCAAACCAGTTGAAAAATAAGGTGATGCTTTGTAAACTGCATTATGATATTCGAAATGCCAAAGTACGACTTTCCCTAAATCAGTCTCAATGCTTACTACTTTTTAGAATTTTCAGAACTGTGCTCACTTCTTTCTGTGAAATGAACAAATGAATCTTGTGCTCTTTGGTGAAGAAGACATGCAAAAAAGCAGCGGCCAGATGATGAGAATCTGGCACGTAATGTAATTGTCTTATTAGCTGTTTTTATGGTTGAAGTAATATTGACGTGAACTATTTGAAAAGGCAGAGGTGGTTTTCTGTGCATCACTGAGTTCATATGGGTGTGTTGTCATCTATGTATGTGTGAGATGCCACGCTTAAAGAAACCAAGCCGACAGACACCCCACCATAGTTAGATGTATGGGTCTTAAGCCATAACCTAGCTTGGCTTAGTTGTGAGCTTTGCGGCTTCCACTGTATACTATTTATTCCCTTTGTGTTTTTTGTAAAGTTGTACAGAAACTTTTTAAAAGAACCCAACTGACTTCAAAACTGGATGTGTATTCGTACCAACTTCATATCATAATGTTTGTGTGTTATTTTCCTGTGTTGTTTCAGTTACATTTTTGCTTTATTTTGCATGTATATTTCTTTGTACAGTGACGTTACATGTTTACACAGTACGAGGTGATGTAAATATTTTATTTTGCCATCAGTTATTTTGGAAGAAAAAAAAAAAATTAAACATATTTGACATATTTGTCTGATCTCTTCCTTTAAGGAGTATGAAAGTTGAGGACTGGCCATATTTTATTTAGGTTCTGTCTTTAAAAGAAAAAAGAACCACTGCTTTATTGTCATGAAAATCATTTTGATTGGCAATGATGCATCCTTATTTCATGCCTTACAAAATAATACTCACCTTTGCTCAAAGTGCTGAGTGCTTTGCAGTGTCCTGATTGCTTTTATATAAAACATGCGTAACTCTCTAACTGTGGGAATTCATTCCAGTCTTCGTTAGCTAGTATATTGTGATCACCAGTTTTCTTCCAGATGTTCCCAGTTAAAGACCAAAGGAGGATTATATTTTGATATAATATTTAAATGGGGAGCAGATCTCCCACATCATCAGAATGAATCTAGAATGCCTCAGAGGAAAGATTGTTTTCAACCATAAAGGCTTGGAGTCTCTGTTTGCATCCTGTAAGGGATGAAGCCAAAGTGTTTTTCATTGTAAAATGAAAAACTCCTTTTTCTGTTACTGAACACGTCTGCAATTCGAAATGACATTGAAAGACAAGTAACAATGCAGATTGTTGGGTTTTTTCTTCTCACTGCATTATGTGCATGACTTCCTTACACTGTTTTATATGACGCAGTCCGTCGATGATGAAACTGTTCATTTATGCCTCACAATTTACTTTCAAGACAGAAAATTGAGTGGGACGGTTTGTGTTGAGACAGAGAGCATTCAGGAAAGATGCACTGCAGCAGGCCAGCCACTGGAAGCTTCTTCCACGTTGGGAAAATAGATGACAGCACTTTCTGTTCAAGAGTTTGTATCCTTCAGTTCTCTAATCGACTTCTTTCTTGACTGAAAATGCACTAAACAGGAGAGGTTACCCAGATGGTATCAAGAGAAGTAACGCACTTGTAGGTGTTTCTGGCAGCAGAGAGAGGTTCCCTTCAGGATTTTGGAACCTCTGCTCACTTCTTCTAAAGCTGGCAGTTCAATGCAAGACCTTCCATCTGAAGGAAGCCCACGCTTCAAGGTGGAGTTTGCTCTGAAAAGACGATGCGTGTCTTTTTATATTGCCAAGTGGTGTAGTTGGGGCTGAAAACGCCGCTTGGGCAGAGATCTCATTGGCTGTTGTGCATGAAACAAAATAGCAATGAAGGACGACAGAGAAGAGTGGAAACCAAAAGTTTTGGTGAGAGCAGCTCATGTGAGTTTTCCGGTGAAGGAACATTATAGAGCAAAGGGAACACCACACAGTGCGATACCCGGAAGTGAAAAGTAGAAAGGTTCAACAGGAGGATAAGTCTATTAATCTCTTTTAATAATAACTGGTCAATCCCTGATTGTCAATGGATTGGAAGAAAAGAAGTCGCCAGGCTTTGAAGTCAGTCCATCTATCAGTGCTTTTCAAACGGGAATTGGGAGTGCGGGTTCTGCAGTGCACATGTGAGGAACACAGATTGTCCCAAAAGCCATTATGCCATGGTCTGCAGTAAGCAGAAAAGCTGTTGAGACATTATTTCCAGTTGGGGAAGCAGACAGCATTGCTTTTCTAATGGACAGTGGCCTATCACGTATTCTCCTGTGCTCATGTGGGGTAAAGCTAGAGAGGCTGGTTTTCCTTTATGTGGCTGTACATGTCACTTCCTGCAAGCTGTCCTCTTTCTCAAGTGGGACAATTGACATGTTATTGAATAGGAGAGAGATTAACCGGCTGTTTCTTTCTCTGGACCCAAAGACATGTTCACGGCAGGGCAGAGCACGACATCCTCCAGTGCAGAGGCATTTGGCTTCCTGTTAAGATTTCAGTACCTGTGCAAACCTGATGGGTAGATGCCTGAAAATATAATGGGATATTCTTTGCATGTGATGTACTGCATGATATTGTTGGAGAGCATTGGCGTCTTGCTGCTGAGGGGGTCACTGAATCAGTCCTCATCTGAAACGGACTGGTGAGTGAGAAATGCTCGTAACCAAGGGAAAAAAAACACAGCCGACCCAAGTTTAAGAACTAGGGTTCCCAAAACCTGAAGAAGCGCAAAGGGATGTACTTAACCAGTGGGTGAGGGTAGTGAAATCTGTGAGTAGCTGGTATTTTGAGGAGTATTTGGATAACCCGTCTGCTACAAGCAACAGTAGACTTGTGTGTTAGGGATCAGTGCAAGGAGTGGTGTCATCTCATCCAGTAGAGAGGATGAGCTAAGTTTTTTACACCCTTCCTCTGTGTGCAAACATTCAGGTGTGTTAATTTCCTTGCTAGGTTGGAGGTAGGAGGAACCAATTAGCACCACATTTCTGTGTATTTAAATCAGTTTCAGGCAGAGCAAAAAACATCCTTCACATCACAATGACACCGTATTCATGTCATTTGCTTTCAGGCAGTATGTGCATTTGTGGAGAACTATTTTCTGTGGAGTATTCAATTTTTTGTTTTACTTGATGACAAAGGAGTGTTAAAGCCCAGCTAGCGGTGCCGTGGGGGCGGCCTCTTGCAGGGCTGTGGAGCATCCTGGGAGCCGCCGGCCCTCCTCCTCCTGGGGCACCGGGGCCCCCCAGAGCAGCACTTCCCACACCGGCCAAGGCCGCACAGCCTCCAGGCCTCCGGACCGCAGCGACTAATGACAGTCTGCACGAGCCATTCAGTGACCAGCGCATCCATGGGACCCAAGCTGGGCTCTGCGCACTGGAGCATGAAGTCCCTGTCAGGCCCCAGCCAACACAGGCAGCACAGGAAGATGCTCTCTGCCAACGGGACCTGCCACCAGTGGATCCCATGGATGGCAGAGAGCTTCTAGCACAGGGAGGGCAGCACGGGGTTGAGGATGCTGTATCGCTCCCTGACCAGTGCCACCCACCCCTGCAGCAGGAGGCTGCCCAGCCTGGCCCTCGCCTCTGACTCCGCAGCCGTCTGCTCAAGTGGCTGTGGCAGCGGGGATGGAGCACATGCCACAGTGCCACTGGTCCGAACAGTGGTGCCGGGATTGAAGTCAGCAGGCACCAGCACTGCGGGCGGGGAGACGACACACTCGACGTAATGCTTACCTCCCCACACAGAGACCTTGATGGTCCTCATGGCCATCCTGCACAGCGGGCAGCTGTCTTTCAGCTTCAACCACCGCTGGATGCAGCCCACACAGAACTGATGGCTGCATGGGATCACAGATACAATGTCTTGTTGCACATTGCAGCAGATGGGACACGTCCATGCCTCCACTGTGGCCATGGTCAGCTTGCAGCTATGGTTGGGAGAGTGCAGAGTGGCTGCGGCTCTCCTTCACCAGCACTGCTGTGGTGGTGTCACACACTGCAAGAGGAGGAGAGCTCACAGTCACTCTCTGTCCCTGAGCATGCCAAACTCATGCCCCAGTCCCTCAGCAGGAAGCCCTCCTGGCCCTGCAGCTGGGCCGTCTCCTGCTCCCCACCTGCACAGCACCACGCTCCCCATGGCTGCCCCAGGGATGTGTCCCTGCACCACTCACCTCCACTGCTGCAGGCATATCTCACTGGGCCCCAGCTGCCTGCACAGGGCAGAGCCAGGGAAGCGTGAGAGGTGCTGTGGGGATGAGCTCTGGGAGCTGCTGCAAGCAGCCACAGGCATGGCCTGACAAAGCACAGCTAAAGCCTTGCTCAACCTCCAAGCCTCGCAAAGTCGCTCAGCTGAATCCAGGAACAAGCCAGACTGAGCCAGGCTCTGCTGGAACCCTGGTATAAGCAGAGAGGGCCGTGCAATCACAATCCTTCACCTGGTGATGTCACAGCCTGTTGCTCGGTGACCAGTTTTGAGTTGGAAAGAACTCTAATGTCATCAAGTCCAAATGTTCACCTAGCGCTCCAGGTCTGCCACTAAACCAGGCCATGGCCCATAGGCCACACGTGGCTCCGCACAGTCAGTAATGTGGCCACACAAAATCATCAACTTTTAACATTATGATGGGATTTTTAGCATTATTTTTCATGAATGGATTGCGCATCACTCAAGCGCGGATTGCAGAAGTGACAACTGGACAAATATTCCACTCTTTTTTTCTCTCTCTCTCTTTTTTCTTTTATTTTTTAATAAATGAATATGTACAAAATGTTGTTATGTACACTAACAGTGTTATATATTTTACACGCGGCCCAAGATAATTCCTCTTCACTGTGTGTGGCACAGGCAAGCCAAAAGGTTGGACAGGATCTACTGTTCATAAACCCATGCTGACTAGGTCTGATCCCCTGGCTGACCTTACATTGGTCCATGATGGTTCCCAAGATTATCTGTTCCATAACCTTCCTCGACACCAATGTGAGGTTGATGGGCCTGCAGCTACCAGGATCATCTTTCTGTCCCTTTTTGAAGATGGACGTCACATTCGCCAGCCTCCAAACCACCGGGACATCCCGCATCAGCCAGGACTGCCAAAAAATGATGGCAGGTGGTTTGGCAACCACATCCGCCCACTCCCTCAGCACTCTAGGGTGCAGTCCATCTGGCCCCATGGACTTGTAAACATCCAGATTTCAAAGCAGATCCAAAACTATCTCGTCATGGATCATGCAGGGCTTATTTTGTTCCTCCTCCCCATCTACCAGCGCATGGGGCTGTGTTCCCAGAGAGTAACAAGTTTTACTATTAAAGACTGAGACAAAGAAGGCATTAAGTACTTCAGCCTTATCCTGATCCTTGGTGACCAAGTCGCCCTCAGCATCCAACAGGGGATGGAGATTTTTCCTAGCCTTCCTCTTGCTGTTGATGTGTTTATAAAATTATTTATTGTTCTCTTTTACTTTAGTGGCCAAGCTCAGTTCTAGCCGTGCTTTGGCTTTCCTAATTTTCTCCCTGCACAGCTTCACTACATACCTGTAATCCTCATAAGTAGCTTGCCCACGCTTCCAAAGACCATAAACTTTCCTTTTGTTCTTGAGATCCGGCCAAACGTTTCTGTTCAGCCAGCCCTGCCTCCTTGCCTGTCAGCTTGTCTTTCGTGATTTTGGGATGGTCAGCTCCTGCACCTTTAGAACAATTTCCATAAAGTATTCCCAGCATTTCTGGGCTCCCACACTCTCCAAAGTCACCCCCCAAGGAACCTTCTCAACCATGGTCTTAAAGAGATTGAAGTCCGCCATCCAGAGGTCCAAGGTGGCAGTTCTGCTGACTCCCCTATGTGGTTAAACAAGGATCGAGAAATCTAGCATTTCATGATCATTTTGTCCCAGACGGCCTCCAACCTATACATCCCCCACCAGACCTTCTCTGTTAACAAACAGCAGGTCCAGAATTTTGCTTCCCCTCATTAACCCCTTCACCAGCTGTGTCAGGAAGTTATCATCTCCCACACTCTAGGAACCTCCAGGACTGTTTGCTATCTGCTGTATTGTAATTCCAGCAGATGTCTGGGAAGTTGAAGTCTCCCACCAGAACAAGGGGGAGTGACCTTGAGACCTCACCCAACTGTTTATGAAGCATCTCATCCACCACTTCATCCTGGGTGGGTGGCCTGTAGCAATCTTCAACAACAACATCGGTCTTGTTGGCCTTAGCCTTTATTCTGACCCATAAGTTTTCAACCTTATCATCACCGTCATTGATTTCCAGACATTCACAGTCTTTTTTAACATAAAGTGCTACACCACCACCTTTCCTACCTAGCCTGTCTCTTTTGAAAAGTCCATAGCTCTCAATCACAGCATTCCAGCTGTGGGAGTAATTCCCTAACTCTAACGCAAACGCTAACACTAATGCTAACCCTAACCCTAACCCTAACCCTGTGGTGTTAAGCTGTGGAAACACCTGAGTGTGGTCATGAGGGTATTAGGGCTGTTGCTACTTGCAAGGAGGCCAGGCTCAGGTGCCTTTATACTAATGCACACAGCATGGGTAATAAACAAGAGGAGCTGGAGGCCATTGTGCGTTTGGATAGTTTTGATATAGTTGCCATCATGGAAATGTGATGGAATGACTCCCTAATGTTTCAGTTAATACAAAAACAAGACAAACAAGATGTTAGAGTGAAGGGGAAAAAAAGCTTTCAAAAGCTACAGGTGTATGTACAGAGATTCAGGCTGTTCAGTTTGCTAAATCTACTGTCATCTACAGCCTTAACTCTGGCTTCTAGGCCTCCTAGTTTGACTATACAAATGTCTCAGCTTCTGCTGAGTTGCTCATTTGCAGCTGACATGTTGCCACTTAAAAGCAGTGGCTCATTTCTGGCTGAGCTTCATACTGGGCTCTGTAACTGTTCTCTGTATTTGCTTGTAGAGCATAAAGTATTTTATTACTGGGTGGAGCTCTTTCTGAAGTCTATCTCCTGGAAATATATCCTATGAAAGGATGTATAAATATACTGTATTTACCTTACCAGATGCAGTTTTAGTCATGCTGTTTGAGTCATATTAGTACATTGTGTCAGAATAACACATGAAAGTCAGTGGAGTAGGGACTGCTCCTACGTTCCCTTGGAAAAAACAAATGTAGCAGAGTGCAAAGAATGCTTTGCACTTATTTTTTCATTTGTAGTACACAATTGATGGCAGAATACCCTCACGAGCAGCAGTTGGTGTTGTGTGTTTGGCAGTTCTGTCAGATCTGATTTAGAAAGGAGAGGAGGAGAAGAAAAAAAGAAAAAAGAAAATGAGAAGAAAACAGAGGGGGGGAGGAAGGAAGGAAGGAAGAAAGAAAGAAGGAAAAGAAGAGGGAAAAGAAGAAGGAAAAGGAAGGGAAGGAAGGAAAGGGATAGAGAAAGGGAAGGGAAGGGAAGGGAAGGGAAGGGAAGGGAAGGGAAGGGAAGGGAAGGGAAGGGAAGGGAAGGGAAGGGAAGGGAAGGGAAGGGAAGGGAAGGGAAGGGAAGGGAAGGGAAGGGAAGGGAAGGGAAGGGAAGGGAAGAAGAAAGGGAGGGAGGGAGAATGGAAGGGTGAATGAGAGGGAGAAAAGAAGGAAGGGAAGGAGGGAGGGAGGGGAGAAGGGAGGGAAGAAGGAAGGAAGGGAGAGAGGGTGGAAGAAAGGGAGTGAGGGAGGAAACAAAGGAGGGTGGGAGGACGGAAGGGAGGAAAGGAGGGAGAAAGGAAAAGAAAGGTAGAATGAATCCAGCAACACTATGCCTGTAATGACCTGTAGAGGAACGTTTCAGGACACCAGCACACTCCAGAATAGTTTACAGTAGATATATGAAGAAAGAGGCAGTATATCCTGATGTTCTGAAGGTGAGGTATTTTAGAAAGAATGAAACACTTGTTAGCAGAAATGAGCCTAGGAGGAAGGCTTTTAACATCTCAGAGCTGCATATTATTGCTAACAGAAGCAATGGCTGTACATTCTGTTCCTCATCGGTTTCCTGCTGCCTCTCTGGTACAGCAGATTCCTTTCTTCAGAAAAATAGAAGTTTAGACAGCCTCCCTTTCATTTCTCCTCCCAGAAAATTCGTCATGCATTTAAGATCGGATTGCTAAAACGTGCTTATTAACATACATAGATACCATTTTTAAAACAAATTCTGTGACGTAAGTATCCAGTTATTTGATTGTGTAGCGGATAATCAATTTAAATGTCAAACTCCCCATTAAAATTTACTAGCAGCTTTTTAGTATTTGAAAGCCATCAAACTAAAGTGCCACAGAAAGCAGCATCGTTCAATGTAACGTAAGTCCAGATTGCTCAAAGAATATGAATTAATCTAAAAATGATTTTGAGGAAATAAAGGAAGTCTCCAAGACACAGTTCTTGTCCTGAGCTTAGGAGGAAGACTTCTGCTTTGTTCTTCTATTGCTACTCAAAATCCACACCTTCTTTCTGTAAAACGGCTGCAAGCAGCTAAAAGGGAGCACCAGCTCCCTGACTGCCCTGTAACTTCTACACGTGCCTGCAGCCCACTGTGCTAAGGATGGACCAGTCCTTTGGTGCCTGTGCTGCACAAGCTGCTCCGTGTTCTCTCTGTATGTCTGACATGCTGGAGTACACCATCACCAGAAATCCGATACATCTCTAGAACCATATACCTTTGAGACTGAACTCTGTGCTGGAAGATGGGTCCAAGGAAATGTGTCCATGTGTATGTACTTGAGAAGAAGCCACACAGACAGAGCCAGGAAATTTCATATTGGATTCTCAACATTGGCTATTTTTTTAAAAAATAAACTGGATAGTGTTTACTTGCCACAAAAGCAGAAATGCTGGAACTTGCAATACAAATACCAGAATGTCAAAAAGGGTGAGATCCATGAAAAGTTATGGAAAAAAGAAACCATTAAATCCTTTCAGTGGTTTGTGAGAAGGATGCTGCACATCCCTTGCAAGTAGGAGGATTCTGTTTTTATTTCCACTGACTGCAAAGGGAGATGAGAGCTCTACTCGTCAGCACAGCGGGTGCTGTATGCTCAGATGAAGGCCCTCTGTCACCATGGTATTTTCAGTATTTCTCAGTGTTAATCTTCAAGCTTCGCTTTACAGTCGGAGAAAGCTTTTTATTTCCTTTCCCCTGTTTTTAACAGGCAGTAAAAGGATTTGCTGAAGATGCATATGACGCTGACAAGTGCAAAAACAAAACATCACCCTCTGAACTCCTGCCCCATGTCCCACTGTGGGTGGCGACTCTATTAGGAGATGGGGAAAGAAAATGGCAAATAGAGCCAGGATGTTTATCTTCACCATTCAGAATAAGCAAACTCTCTGCTGCACAAAGAGCCTTTCAGAAAGGAACATCTTTGGTTACTGTTTCTAGTAAAAGTCACTTGGGTCAAGAAAGCCGCTTGCTGAAAGGAGGCATATACAGGCTCAGGCCCTCTCTCTGTGACTTCCATCAGCACTGTTGCTCCTTGGCGTACAGGCTGCTGCCTTCCCTCTGTGGCCTAGGTTTTTACAACTGTTTCATTTTCCTGTTGGTTGCTAGCTCCTCTCCCTCTGAAGAAAGTTTATTCTTTCTAACTGATGGCATTTTATGTTTTGGGTTGGAGTGACTCCTTCCTCTGAAAAGAAAACGGACTCTTTTATTTCCTTTAATGATCCTTTTTGATCCACTGGCAGTCTTAATGATCCACTGCCAGTCTTCAGAAGGAAAAGAAAAATCTTTTGCCCACCAAGTCACATCTTGTGTACCCACGTTGGACAGCCCCTCTCCTGCCCCCATTCTCTCTAGCCTGTAGAGACACAGAGCTCTCCTATCATTTTGCAAGAAGGGGAAGGAGCACGTTGAGCTGTGGCGAACTCAGATGCAGGCCTCATTTTGTGTGTCTCACAGAACCACAAGGGAATGTCACGGGTAGGAGGGGCATGCTGATAACACCAGCCACAGAAGTGCGGGGGTGGACAAAGGAAATTTCCTCGTCAGCTTGTGAGCATGATAAAGAGTGCAAACATGAAGGCATGCAAACACTGTCTGCTGAGCAAAGCACAGCTACTCTCAGTTTGTGGGCTGTATTACCCAGGCGTTCGCTGCCTCCAGCATGCCAAGGATGCCACCTTTCACTTCACCCTTGTCTTCCCCTTCTTCCCGTGACCCTACATAAATCTCAGAGTGGATAAAGCATAAAGAGTTGATAAGTAGTTATCCAGATAGTTGGGAACTATAGTATATGGAATAAAGAATGTGAAAACTAAAGAAAAGAGGATAAGTAAGGACTGCTACCTATTCACAGCTGTTTCTGGCAGGGCCAAACCAACCTGACACACAAAAGAATTAGAAGGAACATCCAAGGAATTGAAGGAGATAAAAGTGAATTTAATGTGGCAAATGTATTTTACTTCTGTCATATCATTTAAAATATACAACTTTTTTCACTTTCTTTATGAAACACAGAACACACACACACAACCAGAACTGAGAAACTAATAACAAACACAACAATGCTGATGAAGCAAATCAACAAAAGGGTAACTTTGCAGGCTTGCTGTCCAGGGACCCAACCTTGGGCTGGAGACGAGAGCAGCTTTCACCTTCAGGTCCTGAGGTGCCAATAAACAGATTAATGTAATAGAAGTAATGGTTATTTCCCTACCTTACCATTCCAGATTTCCATTCACATTTTAAGCAAACGTTCTCGGTCCAATTATGATAATGGAGAAATACAATTTTAAAAATCAATTTAGCAAAAGTGATGTAACAAAAAAAAATATAGACAAGGAAATCGCCATTCCCGTGAAAGGGAAAATGTGAGTCAGTAACCAGATGCGTTCCAGGGATATTTTTAATCCATCTGTAATATGGAGAAACAGTCAATAGGCAGGGCAAACGGTTACCTCCATCTCTGAAATAGGAACTTGTAGGTATTTTCAGAGCAGGAGACTGGCCTTAGTGAACTTGTAGGCTGTGGCGCCATGATATATCTTCCTCTGGTGTAATTAAGAAAGAATTAGTAGTCAGACTGTTGAGAAACCACTGGCCTCAATTAACCTCAAGCAAGTGAGGAGGGAATAGGAAAGACTCTCTCTGAGGACTCTTGTAAAAAAACAACCAACTGTATCCATGAAGTGACTGATTAATTATATCTGTGTAAATTTTGCTTTGATCCATTGTCTATGTTTTAACAGAGAAAGGACTCTCACATGGACCACACCTTCACAGTCACTATGTTTCCACAGAAGTACATTCTACAGAAGACAACATGTTAAATCCTCAGTAATCAAACATGACACAGGAGTTAAAAAGAAGAGGCAGCTCCAAGACAGACTCTGAGGACTACTAAGATATAGATCAATCAGGTACATCACAGCCTCAAAATGACCCTGCCATCTCCGGCACTGGAACAGCTTGGAAGGTATGCAGGGAGGTAACAACATGACATTTATAAATAGCTGAGTTATGCTTGATGATTCTTCTTGTGGCTTGGATATAGAGAAGCAGACACAGCCTGTGTGACTTTGAAAACTTGAACGGAAATGAAACGGGAAGTCAGATCCTTTCAGTTTGTTGATCTGTAAAGACAAACTCAGTCTGTGAGGACTCGTTCTTTGTCCCTAGGACAAGAAGCCAGGGGAGAGAGATCCAGCTGGAAAGGCACTGGAGAGAAGATGCGGAGGCGACATGACAGGAATTCAAGTAAAAGTGGAGACCACTTCACTGAGCAAGAAAAGAGAAGCAGAATTAACCACTCAAAGAGAAGTGCTGGTAAGTTCCTGGAGCTGTGCTCTACATTACGGCATCCCCCCAGGCTGGTGTTTGGCCACAGGATACTCTTGGGCTGGAGATCACAGCTGCATGGGCACTGCTTTTACCTTTGTGCCGGACTATACCTGACCTGAGCAGTAGTAGCAAGTTATAATAAATGAGGAAATTATTCCTGGCTGTTAATAATGGACTTGAAAATCTGAAGGCTGAAGCTCTTGTCAACCCCCCCTACCTGAGTTTTCCACTTTTACTGAGCTGGATGTGTTTGCCTTTGTCTCAGCAAACATTTTTAGCACTCCTTCTGAATTATTGAGGTTCTTTGTGCTTCTGTCACTCATCTGCAGATGGGAGCAAGAATGTACAGTTTCTTCTGCTGCTGATTTACTAGTTTAAGCAGAGACAGACAAAATATCTTCATATTTGCTTAGTGTAGCTTTCAGTGTAAGCTTTTTAAGAGTGATTGCTCTGCAGCTTCATGTGAGTACAAGCAGAGTGAGGTTGTCCCAGGTCATGCCTGCAGCTTGGAGAGCTATCACCTGGAGAAACAGAGGAAGGTGAGGTTTGTGCTACGGGCAAGCTCACAGTGCTCCCTAAAATCAGGAAACATCTTAAATATCCTGAGGCAGAGGAGGCTTGCTATTGGCATGCAGCCTTGTTTGCAAAGTGCCACAAGAAGAAACTCTGGAGGAAGAAAATCAGACTTAAGCTTCTCTGAGTGAGCTCCTGGAGCTTTCCTTTGTCCCCACAGACATGGGCCTGCTCTGAGGCACTTTGCTTCTGCATGGAACACTTTGAGCATCCACTCAAACTTGAACCTTCTCCAGCTCCCAGTATGGTTCTCCAAGGCATCTGGGGGAAGTTCTCACCCGGACAAGCTTTCTGAACCTTTGTAGCACCAGAGAGAGGCATATGCTCTGGGTCTGCACTCGTGGTGAGTGAATGGCCTGAGAGCAGAGAGCCAGCTGAGAGGGACTCATTGAGTGGGGCTTGATTTGCAGCTTTTGTACTATGTGTGTTTCACCTCTCTTCCCCAGTGAGTCAGCAGCCAGATAAACATTAACTTTCACGCTGGGCTGCACACGGAAACCATCTATTAAATCCCAATATATTAGCACAATTGAAAGTGTGCAGAAAGAGGTAAATGTGGGCTTGGCTAGAGCACGAAGCAACACTGACACTGTTCCGTCTGAACCGAGGAGGAAGTGTCTGGAGCTGGCAGGGAAGCAAAGCCTGTGGCTGCTGCAGGCGGTACAGGCCCAGGAGCACCGCCCTGATACTCTAAGCCCAGCGCGGTGCAGGCAACACCGCTTTGTGCTGTGTGTCCCCTTCCAGCAGTGTGTTACACCCCAACCTGGAGGCAAACTGTAGCATGGACTAACTGTGCTCAGCATAAAGGCGTGCAGTGGTGTCATCCCATTTATTTTTTCTCCAAGATGAATTTTTCTGAGGAGCAGCACAGAGTGCTGCACAAATGACAGCTTCAGGCCTGTATAGAATCATATGAGATGGAAGGAACCTTTAAAGGCCATCTAGTCTAGCTCCCCTACAATGAACAGAGGCACATATAGCTAGATCAAGACAAGCTTTTAACCTTATTGTCCCCGGCTGTTTTTTAAACCTGTACTTCCTTTTACTTAGGTAAATCTGCTCATAGCTTTCTGTGGCCTCCCAAGTTAGTGCTAGGCACACCACTATTTAAAAGGTTTATCTCCAAGCATTTTAAGATCTTCCACTCTTGGAAACTCTCATTTTAAACTATTTTAAACTCTTGGAAAACTCTCATTTTAAGATCTTCCACACCAAACAAACAAAACCCCTGCAAGTTTGTCCTAGCCCTGTGCTGGTAGAAACTGCTTATAACTCTGTAAGACTTAAGCCTGCGTCACTTGCTCAGGCCATTACAATTCCCTTCTGTTTTTCCCGCAAAGTCCCTGAGGACATGAAGGAAAACTGTTCCTTAATGTGTAACCAGAATATAAATCACATCGTTTTATTCAAACAGGAGCAGATTACAGCTAAAGGATTGCCTCAAGGATCAGTATCTGGCAAGGGAGAATTTTCTTCTGGACAAACACATTTCGTCTTGCTAATGAATGAATGGCAAGGAAATGAAATTTTAATGATGCCCCCTCCCCCCTCCCCCTCCCCCCCCCAAAAAAAAAAAAAAAAAAAAAAAAAAAAAAAAAAAAAGGAAAGAAAGAAAGAAAAAGAAAGAAAAGAAAGCACAGAAAACGACTCTGAAGTCACTAAGTCGTGTTTACGCCCCTGGGTTCAGCTTCAGACACATGCCGCTGACGCCACCCTCCACCGCTACAACCGCTGTCAAAGGACGCAGTACCCTACAGGGCGCCACCCGCCCCTCCCGGCGGGTCTGCCGGGTAAAAGCCACCGCCCACCTGCACTGCGCCTTTCGGCAGGGGCGGCCCCGCGGCGCTGCCCGCCTCTCGGCCGCACGGGGCGGTGCCGGAGCCCATCGGCGCTTCCAGCCGGCCTCCAGCGCGCGCGGTGAGGCGGGGGTGGAGGGGGCTGCCCGGGGAGGGGGTAGGGGCGTTGCGTATAGAGTTTTTATTCGATGCTTTTCCTTTTGATTTTTCTTTCTTTTTTCTTCTTATTCTTCTCCTTTTCTTTTTTTTTTCCCCATTGTTTTATTTTCCACTTGAATTCTTTGAGGCTGTTTTTCAAAAGTGGGAATATCCGAAAAGCTGCTCCGCGGGCTCCCAGGGAGAACGACCCCGTGAACCGAGGAACGCTAACACTGGTGTGTAGGGCGGAGAGCACTTGCCTGAGGCTGGTCTGGAGGGCTGCGCGCTGCCGTCGGGCTTTGTTGGAGGAGAGGTTGTGTGACAGCTCTTCCTGATAGGACTTTGTATGTTGGAGTTCGGTTTCTTGTTCTTTCTTTGAGAACTTTGCTGTTCTGAATGCTCTGTGTGGAAGACTTAATGTACATGGTTTGTCTTGATTTTAAAGCACCATGTGCTGTTTCATGTTGGGTGTGTGTTTGGGCTTTTGCTCTTTGCTTGGTTTTCACCATGTTGAATCTGAATTTAAATCTTGCAGTCTGGCTTCCTTTCCACTGAAAAGGTGAGAGTCTTGAGAAAAGGAGTTTAGAAATGAGCGTATGGTTTGGGAAGACTCAGGAGGATGATCATGCATCCTTTCTGAACTGCTCCCCAGCTGCCCATAGTCCTTAGTACCGTGTGTCTCTGAAGTCACCGCTGGTTTTGTTATGTGAGGATACCCTGCCCATTTGCCTTCCGGCCATGCACTTTGGGCTACATTTCTGTTTCGGTGGTTACTGGTCCAGCTCTCTGGTAGGAACCAATTGCCTTTCATAGGAACCGATTGTCTGCTCTTTGGAAGAGCTGCACCAACTTAATTCAGCTTATTCTGCCTTTTGCTGAAGTGGAGAAGGAATCTGTTTTCTGTGCTATTTAGTAAGTGCATTTAAGCTTGTGTGGTGCTCTGTTGCAGGTACTCCCACTTGTTTGACCTGCTCTAGTGTCTGCAGGTATTGAAACGAAGAGTTAAAATGTGTAGGACATGGGAAGAAATAAACGATCCATTTGGCTTTTTGATCTCAGGAAACTGTTTTATAGTCACGGAAGCTTGTTCCTCTAAGAACTGCATGTTGTTACTGCTGGGCAAATAAATAAATTAGGAACTGAAATAGATACCATGAGGAAAAGCTGCAACTGTGCCTATTTGTATGGTATACTGGAAGTAGTGTTTTAAGAGTCCTATAAAAGGTGAAAGGTGTTAGATACATTTTCCAAGGACAAAAACAGCAGTAAAAAGCTTTTTAGTGGTGCTTTTCAGATTTGGACCACTGTAAAAAACAAAACAAACAAACAAAAAAACCCCACTTCATTTTCATAGTTCCAAGTTTCTTTTTGCCATTGGAGTAGATGTTGTTTTTTGTTTGTTTTTTTCATTTTGTTTAACATTTTGGACCAGGTTCTCTGATGATGTGGCTTTCCCACTCAGCATCACGACTGACTGTCCACCTTGTTTCTTAGATACAGTTTCCAGGTTAAATCTGCACGTCCTATCTCTCAAGGCTACAACAACAAACGTGGACAAGTTTTTGAGTAAGGCCTGCAATTTTCCATTAGCTTCATGTCTGAAAGCAATTGACCTTACATGATTACCCAGGCAAATGAGTTTGAGGTTTCAGAAACACTTCCATCCTGTATCTCCTGCCCCCACGCAGCTGAACTGTGGGAGTCACAGTGCTATTGAATGACACGAGGGGAGGTGAGTGTGGCTGTCATTCAGATGTTTTGAAAACATGAAGGACTAACCAGTGCTCAGGTGTCCAAAGGTTGTACAGTTATGCTGCTGTCGGTACACAGTAAATTTGTGAGAGTGGTTACAGAATTACATAAAGCTCACCTTAAGGAGCTTCTTAATTTCCTTTTGGCTAAGGCTGGGAAATAGGTTTTTAAAAATTACTATTGGACCCTACTAGTCCTATTATATTCTTGTTTTTATTTCGACAGTCTCAATGAGTCATACTCCTGAAGTGAAGTGCTCATCTGGGTTGCTGTCCAGCATCTGATCCTGAGTTGCTAATGGATCTGTTTTCTGCTTTGAGGGAGTTTCTGACAGTACATCCAACTCCTGGGTGCTGGGCAGCTTAGTTAGTTATTACAAGATCTGGTATGAGGGAGAGATTGTTTTATGTTTGTATTTTTCCAGTGAACAGTGTAACGTGTGGTTGTGTTATCTGTCATTTGAACCTATATAAAGTCAAAGTTTTATCCTATAGCCACAAGAAGTGGAGATAGAAGTGTTCCTGTCTGTTTCTTGAGAAGGCTCCAGTGAAGGCAAGCATACTGTCAGATACTCCAGAACTTCAGCAGATCACTTCATGAATTTCCTGAAAAATGTTTGTCAGAAACTTCTAGATTCTTCATAGCCTTACTCTGACTTTGTATTTTCTTCCCCATTTTTCATTGCTGAGGACCAGTGCCATCCACTTTTGGACCAGAGCTCAGCATTTGGGATTTCTCTATTGCTTGTGCTGGAAGCTCCTGACAAAGCTAGGATATGCATCCCTAGCTCCTATCCCCATATCACCAGCAAGGACAGGTGCTGCTTGCACCATGTTTCCATGCAAATGAACGTGGTTGACAAGGCAACCTGTGATGCCCAAAGATTGCTTTCAGCGAGCATTTGTCAGGTGAGAAGGCTTTGGGCTGACCAGGGTGGTTGTGTTGTCTTAATTGAACCGTGTTGCATTAATGTGGAGGACTAAAAATCCAGGAAGTATTGTCTTGACATTGCCATGTATATGGGGCTTTGACCATCACCCCGTGCCATAGCACTGGGTCAAGGTCCTGGGTCAGCTGCTGCAGGAGAGATGCCAGTATGGTTTTCATCAGTGTGAGCTGAAACTGTGCAGCCTCAGCAGAGTCTGTCACAATATGTCACCCCACAGACTTTGGTACCTGCTTCAGGTCTGTGTGACACAGCTGTCCTGCTTATTTCTCCCAGCTTTGTTTCAAGCAGAGCTCTGAGCAATACACATGCCCGCTGGAGCGGCCTACTGAGCTCCTGCATGCTCTTCAGTTCTGGTTTCACTTTATGTCACTTCCTGTGCATGAATTTTAGCTGTGCCACACTTGCCACAGGCTGAGGATTTTAAAAATAGAGGATTTTGTGCCATTGTGGATCTTCTAAAAATGGTGCTGCCAGGTTCCAGGGTTACTGATTGTTCAAACCTTTCTTAGGTAACATGTGTAAGTGTTCTTGATGCAGATGATTTTACCGTGAAAAGTTTTACCTTGAAACCTCGTTTAAGGTTTCAGGACAGAAATGCATGTTACTGCACTTCAGAATGTTGGCTATGTAAGCTAATTAAAATATGTCAGCTTGAAACTGGTGCCCTTAAAAGATGAAGAGAGAACGCAGTTTAAAACCCCATCTGCCTCCACACTGATAGCATTAGCAGTGCAGAATGAAGCTGGGGGTGTGATTTCCATCAGGGTGGAGGAGGGGGGAAAGGGGATGTAAGAGTGATTCCTGTCTTTTATTTTAAGTGATGGCTGATATTTTGCCTTCTGTTTCTGATCCTTCTTGGAAAGAGGAGAGGAGACAAGCAGTCATCCCAGGCAGACAAGTTACACAGCTTGATTAACCTCTGCACATTCTTAGGTGGAGAACACAGATGTTGTTATCTGATATACCTCCAGGAGGTGTAGCTTTTATATGTTTGTGAAAAAATACACGGTTCTGTGTGGTGTTGCATGACATGGAGGGTCTGCTGAGCTTTCGGGGGCTGTGGTATGCAGGAAGATGTAAAATCGGAGTCATGGGGGTACAGCAGCAAGATCTTCTGTGATCTGACAAGTGGTGGTGGGAATGATGATCTGCATGGATGCAGCCTGATTGAAGGGGCGGGCTTTGGAAGTGGGAGCTTAGTGAGCCCCTGATGCCAGGTGTATGCACTGCCTGTAAGGCTGAACAGCTATCACTGATAGTGCTCAGACAGTAAGTATGCTCTGACATTGATGTTGTTTGTCATGAGTTACTTGATGCTACTGTTTTCCTTGGCTATCACTTGGGATAACTGCTTATTGACAAGTGGAAGTTTAGATGCTATTCTGCAGTGAGTGCCTGCTGGGTGGACAAACATTTCTGTCTGCCTTCTTCCCTCAGCTGCAGCCTTTCAGTAAAGGGCCTCCCATTGATTTTTGGGGATGAACCATAGAGGCCACCAGGGACATCCAAGTGCTGTTTTGTGCACAGTCACCACTACAGCCTGCTATAGACCACTGGAGGCACCAGGAGAGAAAGTGCCTGCAGTACAGCTGTTTGTAGGGAAGTGCAGATGGCTGGCCTGGGTAGGCCCTAGTGACTGTAGGAAGGGATGGGGTACAGCTCATAAGGACTGGAGCATCTCTTCTGTGAAGAAAGGCTGAGGGATTTGGGCTTGTTCAGCTAAGAGAAGAGAAGGCTCTGGGGGGAAGACCTCATTGAGGCCTTCCAGTACTTGAAGGGAGCTTACAAGCAGAAAAGGAACCAACTTTATAGGACAAGGAGGAATGGCTTTAAACTTAAAGAGGAGAGGTTTTGGTTAGATGTTAAGGAGAATTTCTTTACTCAGAGGGTGGTGAGGGGCTGGCACAGCTGCCCATAGAAGCTGTGGTGCCCCATCCCTGAAGGCACTCAAGGCCAGGTTGAATAGGGCCCTGGGCAGCCTGAGCTGGTGGGTGGCAGCCCTGCCCATGGCAGAGATTTGGAGCCGGGCAGGCTTTAATATCCCTTTCAACCCAAGTCATTCCGTGATTCTGTGTGCTATCTTGCAAACAGGGTTTTAACAAGGAAAAGAACTAAACACCGTACTGCAAACAAGAAGCAAGAAGAATGTTTTTTTTCCTGCTTGAAGCTTCAGTTATCTAAACAAGTCAATAGAAAAACTCAAGGTATTAATTTCAGTCTGGCCTCTTAGCGAAACATAAGCAAAAGAAGATATTCAAGAGGAAAGGATTTACTCTGTCAGTTTGGATTGAGCACCAAAAAATAAAAAAAAAAATAAAAAAATATGAAGGCATTTCAGAGAGTTGTGTCTGTGAGTTAAAGAAACAAGCCTGAGTGGCTTTAGGAATGACAACATGCAGTGTGTCATGTAGGCATAAATGGAACAGTTGGAGTGGGCTTGAAAGAAATGTTCTTTTTTAGGATGTGAAAGCCTTTTCATGTGGACTCCAAAGTATCTCATGTTCTGTCTTACATTAGTGGAAGTGTAGCTAAGCTTGATTTGTCTGAATGTCCTGGATAGAAAGGACCTTTTATTCTGTTCTTGTGTGAATTTGTAGGGAGGAAAAGGGTATATGCAGGTGAAGGTGTGCATTAAAATCTTGACTACATAGATGAAATTGGGTTTTGTAAAGGTAATCCTAATGGGGTGTATTTTTATAGTTTGTAAGTGCTCCTCATACTAGAGTGGTAGTGAGTGAGTGTCAGAGCTAGACAGAAACATTTCCTCTTTCCCCTTTCTTGGGGAATGGGCCTGTGGGTCTTCCCAGCCCCGCTGGTCACAAAACCAGGCAGAACCAGCCCGTAAACCATGTTAGGCTGCGGTTGGACTTGATGATCTTCAAGGTCTTTTCCAACCTGAGTAATTCTATGATTCTATGACACCACTGCAGTTCAGGTCCTGTTGAAGACTAGAATATCCAGGTGAGGTTGCCTGCCTTTTTAACTGTGTTTTTCCTGAGAGCACTTTGTGGAACAGTGTCAGGGACTGAAAGAACAATTGTGACTTCTATGCAGACCAGCCAGGTACATAAAGGCTTTCTTAATGGTGATGGACCTCTGTGCTACATGAAAAATTCAATTTTCTAGGTAACTGCACGATTCTAGTAAGCTTGGACCTGGGATTGTTTGTTTGTGTTTTTTGTTCTTTTGTTTTTGTTGTTTATTAGGCAGATGTTGACATCTCATAGAATCACTCAGGTTGGAAAAGGCCTTAAAGATCAAGTCCAATCATGACCTAACCATACTACCCTAACTATCAATGCTCCACTAAATCATGTCCCTGAGCACCACATCCAAACAGTGTTTGAACACATCCAGGGATGGTGACTCAGCCACCTCTTGGGAGCCTATTCCAGTGCTTAACAACCCTTTCTGTAAAGACGTTTTTCCTGTTATCCAACCTAAACCTCCTCTGGCTCAACTTGAGGTCATTTCCCCTTGTCCTGTCACCAGTGAGAAGAGACCAACCCTGCTCTCACTGTAAGCACCTTTCAGGTATTTGAAGAGAGCAATGAGGTCTCCCCTCAGCCTCCTCTTCCCCAGACCCCAGTCCCTTCAGTCGCTCCTTGTAGGGCGCATTCTCCAAGCCCTTCACAAGCCTTGTTGTCCTTCTCTGGACCTGCTCCAGCACCTCAGTGTCCTTTCTGTACTGAGGTGCCCAAAACTGAACACAGTGCGCGATGTTGTGCCTCACTAGCGCTGAGTACAAGGGCAGGATGACTTCCCTAGTGCTGCTCCCCACACCATTCCTGATACAAGCCAGGATGCCATTGGCCTTCTTGGCCACCTGGGCACACTTGTGCTTGGTTTTGTTGAACCTAGTGAAGTTCACATGGGCGCAGTGCCTGTCTAGGTCTCTCTGAACAGCATCCCATCCCAATGGCATGTTGACCACATCACACAGCTCAGTGTCATCAGCAAATTTGCTGGCGGTGCATTCAATCCCACTGCTGATTTTATTGATGAAGATATTAAAGAGCATCAGTCCCAGTACTCACCAGTTTCTATCTGGACATAGAGCCATACAGCACTCTCTGGGTATGAGGCCTTCAGGTACTTCCAAACCATTAGCAATGCGGGGAAAGATCATAATTTGATATTGTTTCATGATTTCAGAAACTAATTCAAGCTCTGAAAGTGATCCAACTATTGTTTGGATACGATCTCTATTACCTTGTTACCTCTCAACCTACACATACCAAGCAGAAATCCTCATTTCTAGTTGCTACATCAGAACAGGTGAAGCAGTTGCTCAACAAGTTGACTTTGCTTTGCTTGGTATAGTTTCTTAGTGAAGCAGTTGTATGGGAAGCACTGATTGATTCAATACCCTGTGCTCAATCACTTCTGGTTTTGATAGTTTCTCTTTTTTTTTCCCCTAGGGTGCTGATATTAAACTCTGGGAAACCAAAGAAAGTGTGCAATCACTTGGCACTTCTTAAAATGTGTATTTCTCTTTATAAGGTGTTACAGAATGGAGTCTACTGTAACTATTCAGTCTGTATAATTAATAGCTTTTTACCTATTTTGACTCCATCAGTTAATGTGTACATGCACATCTATGCATCACTTAGAACAGGTATCTGTTTTAAAAGGGGAAGTTCGATCATTTTCTCTTACAAGAAGGAGTTAGTCAGTTTTATAACATGCCTTGGAACTTATTCTGCATAATTTGGAAAAATGTAACATGCAGTAAGGACAGGCATACAAAGAATGCAGGCAGACTTGGACCTCCTGGAGCCAAGACTTGCTGGTGTTAGTTGAAGTACTTAAGCAGTTCCTCAGCTGGAGGTTCAAGAAAGTTGGAAAAGGGTCTGATATACAGGGTATGTGAGTTATGCATTTCTTTAAGGTCAAGAATTCCCAGTCTCTCTTCCTACCTTTGTATCCAAGAGAGAAGTGAGAAGGAGGGATGGAACTAGGGAACCCAAATTCTGTTCCCCTCTTTGGAGAAGTTTATACTTGTTTTTTAGGTACTGGATACAGTGTTGTGTGATAGTTGTTGGTATCAAGCAGCCAAGTTTCATACTACGTCCTCCTTTCAACACCAAAATTAATGAAAGACTATGAAGAGGAGTCACACAGCTTTTAATTTTGGAAGATGCTCTGTTATCTTTCTGATAGCCTCGTTACAGGTGGAGGAGTAAGGAGCTGACTGGTGCCATTAGGCATGGGGACACTGGAATGTGCTCCAGCACTGCACGTGGTGGTGTGTATGGGTTCCCAGGCTGATCTCACTCATCTTGTATTGCATCATACGTGTGTTTTGAAGATGGCAGCCTTAAAAAAAATAAACTTATAAAAAGGTCAGATGTGGGGCTTTTCTTTAGTGACTTTTGTTGAGGTAGGAGAGTTACTTGTGAAAGATACAGATGTTGCAGACGTCTGTTATTCATCACTTTTTCTGGCATTCTTCAGAGTCTCCCTCCTGCTGTCTTTGGCAGGGTAAAACCTCAAGGTCTGGCACTAGGAGGAGGTTGTTGATGTGGCAGTCACTCATCAAAGAGATGTTGGGTTGCAGGGCAGCAGCTCTGTATCTGCCTTTGGAGGGAAGAGGAGGAATCGTGTCTGTATCCTAGGGAATGGATTGAGTTGAAAAATCTGGGGGATTATTTTACTCTTCCCCCACCAGTGTGTTATTATTTAATTACTCTCAATTTTCTGAAGAATTTTGGAGGGGGCAGATAGGGGGAGGAAAGATCTATTTTAAACTGCTCTCTTCTTTGATTCATGTTTTGTTCATGATGTATTTTTATCAGCAGTACTTTGCGATCCAGCTCCACTTCTAAATGTCACTTGCTTGAATAAAAAATGTAATTACATTTTTAAGTGTGACATAAGCACTGGAAGTAGTATCTGGATCACAAAGTGCTGTTTGTGCAGCAACTTTCCCATGGCATGAGGGAAAGTTTATGAAATCCAGAGTATGCTGTAATAAAAGTGTAGTAAAGATACTCAAAATCACGTGTCTGTAGGGTTTCCCATCTCTTATTAGGCTTTATGTTAGAGAAATTCCTACTTGGAAATCCTCAAATAACATAAAAATGTGTAAACAGTATTTAATTACTGCATGTTCTCTGACATGAATTCATGTTTTTTTTATTGAAATGAGTAAGCCAGTGTTTCCCAGCACTCCTTGGAGAATAGTTGCCCATGTTCCTGCTAACCCTGAGCATTGAAATGGGTTTTCTTGGACTCTGGGTTCTCTTTACAGGATTAGTGCCATCAAAAGCTTTTACAAGAGATTGTTTGATTTAACAGAAGAGCTCATGCTAATGCAATTCTCTCAGCTTTCTGCTCATAAGAGAAATTAAGGAAGAAATGTTAAGTACTGTCTGGCTGTTGACATACATCTCTGGTACCCAATAAAACAACGTGCCAGTTGAACAGACAGACCAGCTCTCACATTTTTATTCAAAAAGGAGCTGTGTGATCACTTAAGTAATGGATTTAAAGGTTGCTGTGCCTTTCTTTGGGTACCTTGTGTTTAAACTGCTGTCAACAAATTCTGTTTGAATTATCATAGTATGGCTTGGATTGTAAGGGACCTCAAGGATCATCAAGTTCAAATCTTCCTGCCACAAGCAGGGTTGCTGGCCAAACCCCAGTTATCATTGATTTTTATACAACAGTGTGGCAGTGCAAGTCCAAAACACCCACTGATGGACTGGACTGAGTGACATTTTGTAACCCCATAAATTCTGTTTTAGTTAGCAAGAGGTTCAGGTATTTACAGATGAAAGAAGTTTTTCAATGCTGATGTTTTTATTCTAAATAAAAAAAAAAAAAATTGAAAAAAAAGAGTAAATTGCTGTGCATTGATTCTACTAGGTATGTTGTCTTCTTCTATTGCTTAATTTTTGCTCTGTTGGTAGCAATTAGGGTGTCTATTGTGAAGGTTTCTATTGATTTTCATCTGCAGTGTGCTGGAGGTGGGATTGTCCCAGTGTTTCCAAGATCTGTGACGTTTTTGAACTGTGTATGTGATGCTTTGCTGTCTGTTAGTTGGGACCAGTAGCAAACTCTTCCTTCAGCTTCAGTTTTTGGTTTCTTTGTTGTGCTTTTTCCTACTCAGCATGTTCTGGAGTAACACTGGGTCATGCCAGCTAAGCACTTGTTAGTGCAGCATATGAGCAGGAAGATAACTGGTCTGTATTGCATGAAAGGCATTCACAGCAGCATAGATTTTGTGTAACCAGAACTAGTACCCCCCAACTCCTCCTGTTACCTCTTCAAAGTTCATTAACTCTCTTACATTTACAGCTATTAACTTGCTTCTCGTTTGTGGGAGAGACCAGTTACGGGTCTTGCTTCCAGACAGCTTACGTAGGACATCCTGTAATAAAACTTCTTCAAACAACTGAATATCAGGAAAGACTAAATATCAGCAGCGCTCTGTATGTATGCAACCATACTCATAAAAAAGCATGCGTGGCTGTTTATCTCGTTACCAAGGTTTGAATCCATGTGCAACTCTGCCTGGATGGCTGTTGACAGGGCATGGAAAACTGTTAGAGCCAGAAGGGGCAAAAGTTCAACTGGCATAGATCTGTGCTGCATCAGTTATTCCTGTCATGGACTCTCTAGGGAGGAATCTTTTCACCCTTCCTTAGAGATGCCTTTAAAAATAATGAAGTAGTTTAAATTTTGTAGTAAGTCAATTAAGAAGTGGATAGAGCAGCTGTTGGTTGTAAATGCTGGGAGTTCCATATTCTCAGATTTCAGTCAGAGCATACATTTCTTAAGTAGGGAGCAAATGCTGCAGTCATCAGCTCTTCAACCTCTGTACCCCTCTCAATTCTAGATTTCATGATTAGTAGCAGACTACCAAACCCTTCTCTAACCTTCCCAATACTACCAGGAGAGCAAAGCAGGCTTGTACTGGCTTATATCTGTGAAGAACAGTGAGTGCACAGTCCTTTTGTTGATCATCTCCTGGCTTTCTACCAAATCTCTGAGGAGCAGATTTCTCCTGAGCCTCACATTGACCCTAAACTTGTCCCCATGGAGCCAGAAACATTCCTTTATTTCCTGTAGCATTCACATAGTACATAGTCTGCTATGATCTATTGCCTTATATGGTTCGTTTGCAGACTACAACTGCCAACAACTTCTGGTCTTTAAAACCTCAATTTAATGGCAAAGTAATGACTATGGGTCTATGGGCAGTTGCTTTGGTATTAGACTTCTTGTGAAGACCTCCACTGTGTTTTGACTATATGTAGCCTTTGTTATGAGAACTAAAAGCTTTGGAAGCATGAATGGCATACACCCAAAAGCTCAGACACTTGAAGAATCAAGTGAGTCGCTAAGTATAGTGCTCCTTTTGCATGTCGTGTTGTGTGTTTTATTTGCAGTGCTATTTGCACTTGGGTGATTTTTCTTTTTGTAGTTTAAAAAAAAAATAAAATACAAATAGTATTGCAAAAGAGTGAAAAGATTTTTCTTTTTATTACTATTTCAGGAAGTCATGAAGTGCAGTCCTGGACAAGAGCTACCAAGCAATCCTTGTGTCTCGTGTGGCAAAAAGTGAAGCTACAGCTAATGCTAAGCATGTCTTTCCTGGTCGCTGTCTTTTGGTACTGCAGGAGGCTGTACAGCTTTTTAGCACAGCTATTGAAACGGTAGGTTTCAATTCAGATGGTAGCTTGCAGACTTTTAATTTTTGATGCTGTTGCTTATTTTGGTAAATATTTTCCTTTGGTAACTCCTCTTTGACACCTGTTTTATCATTTGGATTTCAGGTGGAGCAGCTACCTTCAAAGAAAACTCGGAAGTAATCTTTTGTTGTTGTTCTGTGTTCATTAATCCCCACCCTGCCCTTTAAATGCAGAACAGCAGAAGGTAACTAATCTGCAAATTAATCTTGATTTAGAGAATCACAGCGTGTTGGAAGAAGTTGATCTTCTTGGTTACAGTGCAAGAGAATGGAGAGAAGAAACAAAGCAGGCCAAACACATGAGGGAGGTAAGAGTTAATCTCTGCATGAGGATGGGAGAGAACTACCTGAGAACAGCAGTTCCAGTGCAAGCAACTGCTACAGCTGCCAGAGCTTGCTGCACCAGCTGCTTCAATGACAAACGGACAGCATTACCATGCTTAAAGACTGCAGTTGCAATCTAGATCAGATTTTAGTCTTGCATCTTATCTAAATTCTTCTCTGTAGTTCAACCCACCCAAGCAGTAGTTCTGAGTGATCTGGATGGCTTTCATTACAGTGGGAAAATATCATCCTTAGCACTGCAGCCTAAATAGCCTGTTTTGAGGCAGTGTCTCTTGTATCTTTAAGCTGCCCGCTGCAATCATCTTACTAATCATATATCTATCAGGCTTTCAGTCCTGGATGGCTGAACTCCTGAGCTGGGGATCTGTTTAGCTCATGGTTCATTAATGTTAGATAGCTGCCTTCTGTCCATTCACGTGTTTTTCAGTTGTGTATATTGTGTGCATGTGCTTTTACCCCTAACAGGCAGAAAGGGCAGCTGCAGTTCTCACAAATGAAATAAGTTATTGTATGTGCATAGGGTTAGCAGTTGTATCTGGGTAGCTGCTGAGGGAGGCAGTGCAGCAGAGAGCTTTGTGGGTATGAGGTAGTGCTCTGAAGGGCCTGACAGGTGCTGGCCGTTATTCTAACTTGTGGCGGGGCTGGGCCTTTAGGGCTGAAGAAGAGCAAATATCTCTTTTATAGCTCTCTGTTTCAACTCTGTGAAGTGTTAGTGACTAAGGAGGCTCAGAAACTGTGGGCTGGATCTGTACTTTTCCCCATACAATTTCTAGCTAAAGTAGCTATACTGGTGCTATGGTAATAGTATCTGTTAAAGCAAGCTTAGTGTCAAATCCAGTGAATCAGCTGTCACTTTACATCCTAGTATGCTGCTGTAAAATTTAAGACTAGCATGGGACAAATGCAACACCAGTCTGTATTTCTGATTATCTAAGAACAGTGGGAACACTGAACATGTAATGCTGAGAGAGAGAGCAGGGAGTGCAATAGTGATGAGAGAGATGGACTGGCTCTCTGTGCTGGATGACAGCTATGGGGATGAAATTCAGGATTTTGTCATGGCATTTGATCAATGCCATCAACTGTTTTGTGAAAGTTTTTCAGGAAACCTTTAAGAAAGGATGTAACCCTTGCCTTGGTCCTGAGTATTGCACAGGATCTGCCTCAAAATGCTGTTTTCTGATTTCATTTCTCTAGAACAGGAGACAGTGTGTACTTGTATTCAGCATCCTTACAAGACCAACAAATCAAAAGGATCATTACAATTGCATCCACCTTCAGAAAGGGAAACTGAGTAAAAACGAGGAAGCCTGTTAAAAAGAACCTAAAAGGCTGCAAAGAGACTAAGTATTTATGGTTAGTGTATTTGGCATATTGCTTTAGGTTGTGTCAGCAGAGTCACAGAGCAAATGTGTACTAAGAAGGACTTAAAAGTGTAGAAGAAAGCTGGTAGGGATAAATAGCACCATAAAGGAATTACTAGAAAAAAAGAGCTCTTTCAAAAACCTGGAGCCATGTCCAAATGGTAAATGAGGAAAGGAATCCAGATTAAATGCAGAAAAACAACAGTGCCGAAAGTGCCCAGAACACATAGCAAGGCTGAAAGTGATCTGGAGGAACAAGTAACTGACAGCAGCGCAACCTCTAATAGATTTGCAAATATGTATCAAGCAGTGGATCTTTCAGGAGCTCCTGCAGTGTGTTAGATGATTGGAGCTGAAAAGGAGGCTCAGGGGAGTCTAGTGAATAGATGGTTATAATGGCTTGAGGTTATCATAGTAAGAAAGACGTTTTAGAAACCTAAACCAGCCTCATCTGCTTGCTGCCACCAAAAGGGAATTCCTTTGCTTGTTTCGTTGCCCCATTTTCCTCACTTTGTTGACTCTTATGTTGTTCTGTTGAATGTGGTTTGCTGATACATCTGGTCATCCTGAAAGAAGAGGCCTGATTCCCTGCCTTCGCCTGCTCTTGGCACATGTTCCCAATACGCATCTTGTTCTGGCTCTGGCATTCATCCGATCCTTCTTTGAGCCTTCTGAACTTCTCAAAACAGCAGAAAGAATTCAGTAGGCTTACAGCTATCACAGCTGATGCAAAGGAAGACTCAGATTACGCAGCCAAGAAGTGGTATTGGCTGCAGTTGTCCCCGCTGTTCCTCACTCTTAGGTCACTGTTGCATAATGGATTCAGTTGTAAGATGTTCCTGCTAAAAAGAGTTCTTTCCAGATGTGTTTTTCCTGTGCTCTTGCTGCTCCATCCCGTGCACCAGTGTAACTTGTGAAGCGATGAGGGTTAAAGCTGTTATGGCGAAATTTTTACTGATCTATTTTGAACTGGCTGATTGTGTAAATGTTTATGATGGGAACAGTGCAAAGATTGGAGCAAGTAGCCAAGTTTAGAGAGAGCACAGAATCCTTCTTAAGGAGCAGTACCAGTTTAAGATGTTTACAAAAACTATGATGTTAGATCATTTTTGTGTATATAAAGCTTATAAATATACTCTCTCTTTTCCCCAGTTCTCTGAGTAGTTGGAATTAGACTCCAGTTTAACGTGAGTTTTTAAACGCTTACTGCTAAATTTGTTTCCTCTTTTTTAGGCATACAATGAATTGTTTCAGAACTATCATATCAAATATCTGCGACAGGTCAGGAAGGACAACTACTGCGTCCTAAGAGCAGTGCTTTTTCAGATATTCAGCCACGGCATTCCTTTTCCATCATGGATGAGGGAGAGAGATATATTAAAGGTAAAATTCAGTTCCTAAATGGATGTGATCCAGGCGCCCTTGCACTGCAGAAGGAATTCAGAGAGCAGACAGCTGTCTTTGTTAAACAAGAGAAGTTCTACGTATGAGTGGGAGTAGAAAAAAATTAGTTATCAGAATTTAAAGAGGACGTTTTAAAAACTATTGGAGCTGTGCTTCACTGAAAAAGTGTCACTGATCCAAACATAACGGAATGAACATGAGGCTTAAAGGAAAATAAAAAAGGCAATAGGATAAACGTTGCTGCCACTCTGCTGTATGTTGGTCCCTTAACCCAAAAAGATGTTCATCTCCCCCTCTTTCACATCCATGCAAAATCCAGTGGCAGGTAGCTGAAGAAATCATCAAACAGATGGTCCTCAGCAGGTTGCTGGAGCAGATTGAGTTCTGCCCTGAGTCCTTGGAGCTCTGTCAGGAGACAACAGCAAGGAGGTGGGGATCTGTGGCTGCTGCCTGTAGGGGCACATCTGCCAGCTGGAAGGTGTCTGTAATTCTAGAAGCCATACTGAGTTTGGATGCATCCAGCTTTTCCAGAGTATGGGTTGTGTATTTTGCTGAGGACATATTTTCTTCTTTTCTGGCTGGTGACTATTTTAAAAGTTTCTTAAGGAGTTGGCAGCCTAATTAAGTTTCCTTTTAACATTTGATTTGTTCTGAAGCCCATTTCTATTTCTTGTTTGAACTGTACAACCAGAAGATAGAATCACATCATAAATTAAAATGTGTTACGATCTCGGTAGGCAAGTTTATATAATTTTATAGTCTACTTCTTGTTACGATCTCTACTTAATTGACTTTCTTTCCTTCCAGCTTCCTGAAAAGCTTCTGTATTCTCAAGGTTGCAACTGGATTCAGCAATACAGTTTTGGGCCAGAAAGCTACACAGGTCCTAATGCCTTTGGAAAACTACGTAAATGTATGGAAACATTAAAGACAAATGTGAGTATTTAGAAGGTGGCTGGGTGACATAAAAGCACTTCTAAGTGGGTTGACACTGAATTAGGGATCATCTTCTTGTTGCATGTTTCTCTGGCAGTCCGACTGCCTTTTGGATTCAAAGAGCTTGGCTGCTGGCAGGCTGTCACTTCGGCAGAGGTGTTCAGGTTTTGGGGTTCTGCTAGGTTAAATACTTCATCTCCCTGCAGGTCAGGCACATCCCCCTCCCCACAGCTGTTAGTGCATGGTTATCTGCCCTCGCTGTCAGGTATCTCCTACAATACCTCATCATTTCAATTAATATAACTACATGCTATATGAGATCCTCCTAGATGCCATCCCAGAACTTGAGGGAACTTTCAGGACGCATGAGGAGATTGCAGCATCTGTTTCTCAATTAATGAAGTAAATTAGACTTTTTGAGTTACAGTTCTTTGTATTTGGCAGTTTCAGCATATAAATACAATCACAGAATTAACTGCAACTGATTTGAATCCTAGTCACCGAGCAACATCCCTTACTGTGGTCTTGAAAAACCTCTTGCTTTCAGATGACTGTTTATATCCACCATGTTCAGGACTGGATGTCTTAATCTTTCTCATTTGGTGTCTAGTCCAACATTGTTCATCTCCTGGCTGACTCATTTGCTTAGCACCAACTTTCAACCCCTCTAGGGCAACACAGAGCTGAGGAGCTCCAATTGTAAGCTGAGCAGAACAAGGAATTTCTATTTGTTGTTGTCCTGCATGTGTCTTTGCCTTGTCCATTCTTGGCTTACAAATTTGGCTTGACCTCATAATCAGAACACACTGAAGAACACACAAACACATACAGCTCGTAATATCGTGTCCAATTTATATAGGTTCAACTTAACTTATCTGCTTCTGAATTGGGCTTCACATCTAAGCCATACATCTAACATAAGGGGTGATATTGAGGAAAATTACTGAATTTTGGATGTTGTAACTTACAAACAAGTCAGGAGTCATCACTTAATCTAGCCTTTTCTTATAGCACAGTTGATGCAGCTATGCAGATTTCCTACAACTTTGAGGTGCTTTTGGTGGATGCACATTTTACTGTCAGTCATAGCTTGATTTTCTGCTGTGATGGTGGGTGGATTTTGTATAGAGGAATTACATTTGCTTTTCATAGCCTATCATAAGTGTCCAGACACATTGAGCAGTCTGTAGCAAATAAATTCAGGTAGATAAATGGAAAACAAAGTATCTAAGACTTCAGATTTTACTGCAGATCACTCAAAACCACTGGCTTATTTGCAGTTACATTTGGCCACAGGAACAGTGCAGTATGGAGTGGCAATTGCTCCTATTCTGATGTCTTTCATATTAAGTAAAATTCTTAATGGGTTGGTTATTCATCTAAATTCTTAATAAGTTGACTAGCATTCTTCTGTGTGCTTTCTAGTGGGCTGAAATAAGTGGTACTAAAGATCATGAAGAAAGAGGAAACATGTGTAATGCACTCTTTTCTGATGAGACCAAGGAACACAAGCTATATGAGGCTATAAAATTTATCATGCTCTATGAAGTTGTTGAAGCCTACGAGCAAATGAAGAACAGGGATGGACCTATACCCCACCTTTTTAGCCTCCTCTTTGCTCGGGATACTTCATCTGACCCTTTGAGTTTCATGATGAATCATCTGAATGCCATAGGTGACTCCGGTTGCCTAGACCAGGTAATGATACCAATGAAAAACTAAACCGCAGAAGTAATCCCATCTCTGATGTGACTGGGGGAATGTACTGTACATCGTTTGTGATAATTGGCACATCCGTTTTATTTGAGATGTAGGGAAAGAAACCAAAGACTTCCAGGAGAAAAAAGAAAATAGTGGAATAAATTAGCATGGACAGTTCACTTGCTGGGCGGAAAGTAAATGCTGTGAGATATCAGCAGACGTAGAGAGCTTTCTAATGGGTGAAATCATTTTATTTCAGTTATGAAGTCAGTAATTACATGACATATTCATCTTTGTTTTGATCTAACAAGATGCATTTTCCTGTGTCTGGCTATGCCCAAGGATATGAGTTATTTTTCCAAAGCGTTTTTCCAGTTTAAACAATCCATTGCAAGACATGTTAACAAAGAACCAGTTCTCAAGCTTAAAATACAGGAAGTGTTTCCTTTTAGCATTTTATCCCCATTGTAGCAAGTGATCGCAAGGTGGCAGGCTTCCCCATTTCTCAAGGTGTCAATCTATTAAACATTAGTTCCTTATTGCTCTCCAGTTGGCTGTGTGAGCTGAGTTTGGGAGCAGATTACGTATGGTGTCAAGTGGAAGAGGGATGTTTCCAAAGCTGCAAGTATTACCCAGAATACCTGAAAAAGAGTGGAATAAAGATGGTTTGGACATTGAGAATATCCTGAAACTTTTAATTTTCTTTGTTGGCTTACAAAAAACAGTCTTTGTAATTCCTCGTGTACAGTTTTGAAGTAACATAGGTGACTTAGCCTGGGTTATCTTCATTTTAGTTTTCTAAGACTAGAAATAAACATCTTATGACCTCTTTCATTTTTAGGTTGAACTGTTCCTTCTTGGATACCTGCTTGAAGTAAAGATCAGAGTTTACAGACTGCATAGATTTAATACTGAAGGATTTCAAGTAAACTGTCCAGATGAATACCGAAGGGAATGGAATGAGATTTCTCTACTGACCGAGGATGACCGCTACTATCACATCCCAGTTATCAGAACATGAAGCACAAATGACTTTCTTTTTTAACCTTTATATAATATAACCAGTTCCAGTGAATTAGGTTTCTGATTGGCAGCAGAAATGCATGTTGATGATTACAAAATGATTTACGGGTTTATTGTGTAAACGCTTTGCTTTCCCTTTGCAGTTCAATTCACTGCCAGTCAGCCATAAATAGCAAAATATATTGCTGTACTGTTCAGGGAAAAATGTCATATTTGAGGGTTGTGAAATGTCACATCTGAGGTAAACTGAGGCCACTACAAAGCTCTTTCAAATCCCATCCAGTTTTTCCTGGTATTGCAGTGTCTTCCTCCAGAAACAGAGCAAGCAGCTGCAGACTACATTTACTTCAGATGCTTGAAATTAAGTTTATCATTGTTAGGTCTACTTTGTAACTGAGGAAAGTTAAGACTTGGATGCTTGAAGAAGTCTGTCTGGGATGACTGAATGAGATTTGCTTTATTTATATGCTGTTTTCTAAAAGACTCAGCTGTGTTTAGATGGTTTCTAAAATGAGAGGCCCTAACTTGAACAAATGCTAAAATGATGCAGCAGAACTTGCAAGATGTGTGTGAAAAGCATAGAATCCCATAGGCATGGGTTGTCTTTTAAAAAGCGGAGTTTTATCAAGAAATGTAGCCTTTCCTTGTTTTATCATAGAGGTACAGAAGTAGGCAGGCTTGGTTTTAACTCCTGCAGGACAAGGAACAGAAGCATGAGCTGGGCCTTGCAGGAGCTAAAGCAGTTGCATGTAGTAACTAACTAACTGATAATGTTGGAGAGCATCAAGATTGCTCTCTTCCTTTGTGTAATGGAAAACAATTTCATCCCTTTAGTCCTTCTGTTTTTATGTGTCTGTATATATAATTTATAAACACAAACACCTGAGTGCTGTATTATATAGCAAGTTTGTTTCTTGGCGGTTTCTCTGGGCTCAGTTTTGTTCAATAATCTGTAGCTTTTAATGAAAGAAGCTTGACACATAGAATAATTTAATCTTTTCAGAGCCTATGTGTTGAATATTTATTTAAAAAAACAAAACAAACACAAACTTTATTCACTGGATGAAGTAATTTTCCCTCTTTAGATTTGATTCTGTTCTTTGCAGGGGAATGTTGTAATGCCTCAGTGTTGGGTATTGTCTGTTTTGCATCAGTGGTATGTGTAACACTTGCACTTGTCAATACAGTTGTCTATATTTTATTCTTGTTTTGGTAGAAGCAGACATACCAAAAAAAAATGGTGGAATTTTATAGAGAGCTTTTTACTGGTTTGTGTATTATTTATGAATAGCAATGCAAAAGCATTACAGCTGGAAGTGTTACATTGATGAAATGTATGTTTTTTGTAATCTTAAGCGTACTAATAGAAGGGAATTAATAAAGATGAATAAAGATATAACATGGTGGCATTTCTCACTAAAATAAGATGTTTACATGTCTACATCTGATTTAGGTCACTCTGGCTCCCTGCCATTTACCCATGCTGCATGCATTAGTGTAAAGGCACCAGATCTTGGCTTCCTTGTGAGTGGCAACAGTCCTAATACCCTCATGACCACACTCAGATGTTTCCTCAGCCATCGACCTCACACCAGCCCTCATGTTTCTCCTACAAGGGGTTGAGTCATCGTCCTCCTTCACCAACGGCCAAGACTGTGGGCTCTTAGAAGCACATCCCTCTCCTGCAAGCACAGGGACATTACATACAGTCTCTGTATTAGTGACCCCAGTTATACCCTCACCCCCCTTTAATTAAGTCCAACCCTCAGTCTCTAGCCTACTTATACATTGCATCTCTTCCTTGATGGCCCAAAACTTCATGAGCCCACCAAGCTAGAAATAATTCACACTTATTCTGCCAGTTCAAGTCTATTTGAGCCACCTTAATTCTGGCGGCTTGATCGACCTGATGGTTGATTTATTGTTCTTCAGTAGCTTGACTCTTGGGAACATCAGCATCCACATGGTGAACCTTTATAACCACATTCTTTACTCAGGCAGCAATGTCTTTCCACAGTTCAGCAGCCCAAATAGGTTTACCCTTTCACTGCCAGTTATTTTGCTCTCACTGCTGTAACCACCCCCGTAAGGCATTTGCCACCATCCATGAGTCAGTATAAAGCATTGGCCACCTCTTACATTCAGCAACATCCAAGGCCAGCTGGTCAGCCTTTTTGTCTGCAAATTGGCTTGATTCTCCTTTTCCTTTGGTGTCCAGCTGCTGCTCTGGGCCCCATGTAAAAACCATTCTTCTTCCTGGAAACTTTTCTTTTTGGCTTAGAGATGTTCTTGCTCATTTTGTACTTTCTCCCAGAGACTCTCAGCTTAGAGACTCTCCTGGAAACTCTCTCTTTCAGCCTGGAGACTCTGTTTCTGGACCTGGTGATTCTCCCTTTCAGCTCTGAGACACTCTCTTTCAGCATGGAAACTCTCAATTTCAGAAATCCTCTTTTTCTCTGGTATACTATTGAATAAGATCCAATGAGCATTAGCCAGGTCCCAAATCATTTGTGTCTTCTCAGATCTGTCTGAGCCTCAACATTCCTGTCTCAAACATGTTTAAGCTCCCAGGGTTTTTCAGGTGTTCAGGAGTAAAATTCACCAAAGATGTCCATCTCTCTAAAGACTTTCCAAGCCTCTCCGTACTCCCTGCCACTCAGTATTCTCTGGTTTGGGTAAGTATTTGTATTTATCATATTTTGAGGAAACATTATTGAGATATCAACAATACATTCAGGGAGATTAACAACAAGATCAGATGAGAATTAAAATAAAAAACAAAAACATGAAGGATTCATAGGAGAGTCTGGGAGCCTGCTTAGAAATCACAAGTCCTGTAAAATCAGCAGCTCCTGCTGGTCGGGACAAGCAGCTGGGAGTAGAACTGAAGGAATAAAGGGCTATCAGGTGACCTGGACAGGAGATCTATCTCCTCTCTAACTGCAAAGCCCCCCCAGTGTACGTAGTTCTTCTTCCAGACAGATGCCCAGAGCTGGAGCATTAACTCTTGAACTCCCATTGCACTACATGGTGTTATGATGTAGAATAGCAGTAACCAAAAATCTTAGAACCATAACAGTGTACAAGGAAGGGGGCTACTTAATCCTATCTTTAAACATTCCAAAAAATTCTTTATGTTACAGATACTCATTTTAGCTCAATGTATCTTAATGATCCCAATTATAATGAAATTAATTTTCAACTGAAAATTTCCCATTATGCATTGAGAAGATTTAAGAACAGTAGCAAAGTAGTGAGTTTATTCTGTGTCTGAGACTTAAAACTTGCTTCTTAGTGGAAGCCAGGTGTATGCTGCCAGCTGTGTTCTGCTAAGAAATAGCCTTGCCTCGTCCATGGAGGTGGTTCTAACAGAAGGGAAAGGAACATGGGTTTCAATAGGCCTGGTTCTCCACGTTGAGGAAAGATGGTGCAAGCTCTAGCCAGAAATGGACAGCTATGTTCTGTCCATTAGCAAGAACCAAATGCTCTGGTCAGGTGCCAGCATCATGAGAGTCTGGGGAGATGGTCAGCTAGAAAGTAGTTGCAGAACAAGCATAAACACATCCACTGTTTCCATTACGTATTTGCAAGGGCAGCCACATCTACACAATTCCACATGTTTGTTCATTAGGCAGACTTAGGGACATCAGCTGCGGTAGATTTGTTTCAAACGAATGGATCTAGTTCATTTGGTTTGTGAACTGGGAAAAAAATTTAATAAAGAATAAAAGGAACCCATGAATTTGAGTACTGTAATAAAAGCTATAGTATTTCTTGATTTCAGTACTAACAGCATTCTCTGGTGAAGGTTACATACTCTGAGAGTTCTTTGTGATGTCTTATTTCAGTAACCCAACTTGATGCTACTTCTCTTAATCTTAGTAGCACAATATATCACAAAGCAGATCTGGCTACAAGAAGGCACCTTCTTGTTACATCTGAAGTCAGAGTTGCCATTAGTACAGATGATGAGAGTCCTGCTCTACTCTTTTGTGAGAAAGGGTCACCTGCACACTCACATTATCAAAGAAATACAACAGATCAGACTCCCTAGGCCGAACATTACAACTCATCTCTTGACTTCATCCTGATCACAACTCCAGACAGCAGGTTGACTTCTCACTCTTCAGCTTCCATCTACCTTACTACACCCAGGTAGTCAGGCAGATCCATGATCTACTTTTCCAAAGAGAAGGTCACATCAGCTCAAAGAAATTGGTGGCTATGTTACCTACATAATTCTCACCTGAAATGTGCATTTCACTAATCCCACTAGCAGAAGTTTCTGATTGAAAAAAAATAGCCTGCAGTCACAGACCAGAAACCGCTTTGCCCACACATTTCCATTTATCATATAGCCCAGCTCACATGGTACTTCACAACTTCATTCAGGTGGCTTCAGAAACCTGCCAGTAAACAATGATTTATTTAATTCAATATCAACTCAGTCTTAGCAGCAGCAGCCACAGTAATTCACAAAAATAAAATCCTCCCTTTCTCCTACTATCTGAAAAAAAACCAAGATGCATTTGTTTTTACAGTATAATAAACATACTTAAGATTAATGTAAGAAAATGAGTACAAACCCTAATTCTAAACTTCCGTTGCAAACAGTAATACTATAATGTGATGGAAATGATAGCAGTAACAGTGGGATGGCAAAGTTCAAGGCTGTAGCAAGTAAAGACAAGCCCAACCACAGATAAAAGAAAAAAGGTTTAGCTTACCTTCAGAGCACCTCATACATGCAGGGATCTCCAGGAAAATACCCTCAACTCCACTGCCAGCCCTTAAATGAGGTCTGGGAAGAGCTTAATCCTGTCTCTACCCCTTCCGGTCACTCAGGTATATTGCATGCAGCTGAGCCCCCTGGGTTGGCCCTCCCTTCTCACCAGGTGCTCAATCACTGCTTCAGGATGTGATTCAGCATTTCTGCTATGCAAGTGCAAAGAAAATTCAAGCAAACAGTAAAAGAAACCCATAACTGATGCTAGGGTGGAGAAGATGGAGCAAGCCACACGTTCCGGTTTCTTAAACTGCTGTCTCATGAAATTGCTGGAGTTTTGTATTTAGTATCACTGTTTGGTTTCTTCACGTCTCTATTTCCTATCTTTTTGTAGGGCTCTGTAGTAGTTGAGGAAGTCAGAGTCCCAAAATATGATCTGCTGTTGCACTCTGTGCTTTGTAACCCCTTTGCTATTTGAGCCTGGGGAAAACATAAAGAATTATAAATGCTTTGGGAAAAAGTATGTTAAACTAGTATGTTGTCAATAACAAAAAGCAAGACGATATCCCTGTCCTGAAGACTTTACAAAAGATCTCTCTTCTGCTGGAAAACATAGCTTTATCTATGTGCATAAGTCATTATGTATGACTCAAGCTCTAGATTAAAGAAATTATGACTAATGTTCTTTTCAAATGTCGGTGCAAAGTGGAAAACAGTGGAGGAAGCAGCGTGCTTGGAAGAGGGGTAATTCTGAAATGGCCAACCTGAAATAACACATTTTGAGGCAAGCAGTTTTGCAATGCAAGGTGTTTTTCAAAGGAGATATCGTCAAGAGCAGACCAGAACTGATTTAATTCAGGAAGAGCCCCTTCCCCCCTCAAACATTCATGGTACTTTCTTGTGTCTCAAGAATAAAAGAAATAGAGGGGGGAAAAAAAGTGGTTATAGAAATGCCCACCAATTTATTTGACTTAAAAATGCATAACATTGGAGATCACTTATCTCTGTCATTTTGCCTTTCTGCAGGGCTGACTACCTGACCTTACCTTAAAGCATTCTTCCTATACTGTTTGCTACTCTGACTGACTTTTAAAAAGCATGCTACTCTAAACTCTTTTCCCATGAATGTTTGAAGTTATTTTTTACCAGTCTCTGTAGTTTTTAATATTAATTGGTGTACACAGCTCTGAGTAACACATCGCTTTGAAAGGTCTATAATTTGCTCTCTACCTTAGGTATTTCGGTTTGGAGTTTAACAAAGGTGTGTGAATCATGGGCAGTATTATTTCTGGAACAGAAAACTCTTGCTCATTAATGTTTTATTCCACTTCTACCAGTACCTGAAGCCTGTGACTAGCACATATAGTTTGTAATTTGACCTTCCAATACTTAAAGGGAATCTGCAAGCAGGAGGGAAATCAACATTTTACATGTATAGATAGTGACAGGACAAGGAGTAACAGTTTTAAATGAAAAGAGGAGATATTTGGGTTTGATGTTGGGGAAGTTTTCCACTGAAGGGGTGGTGAGGCTCCATCGCTGGAGGTGCTCAAGGTCAGGTTGGATGGGGCCCTGGGCAGCCTGACCCAGTGGATGGCAGCCCTACCCATGGCATGTGGTTGAGGCTAGGTGGGCTTTGAGGTGCCTTCCAACCCAAACTGCTCCTTGATTTCTTTTTCTCTCATCCCCTTGGTTGCAGGAAAAGCTCTGCTTTGGAGCTGGAGCTGTCAGGGGTCTCATAGGTGCCTGCACAAAGGCTCTCCCCGGTACATAACATTGCTGTCCCACAGCTAGGTTCTGCCATCTGGTGTGCAGCGAGCCAACTTCACACACAGAGCTGCTTAATTTTGCGTATGATGGGGAGCCAGGTGGTGACTGCACACAGCTAGTGCACCTTTACATATCCACTGCGTGATACTGATATCAGTTTGTGCACACAACATTCACCGCTCGCAAGTAACATCACTGCATCACTCCACCGTTTCCCATCGGTTCTACTCATTCAAACTAGCACGCATGCCCCCTGCTGGTGCACTGGGGTATTGCCATTTCTCCTTCCATTCCATGTGATACCAAGCGTCCGGAACGGGAAGGAGAAGGGAGAAGGAGAGCGGGTGCCTTCCGACGCTGAGGGTTGGGGGTGACTATTGCTGCTGTGAACGCCGGTCAGCGGGCAGAATGCCTGCGGGTCTGTGGCGGGGTGGGCAGGTGAGGGGCTGCGGCACAGGGGGCGAGATGTGCTGCCGAAGCAGCGTGGTGTCGTGGCACGCAGAGGGGCTCGGGTGGGAGAGCTCGGTGACGTCTAGGGGAAGCGTTGTGGCAGGTGGGGGCTGTAAGCTGGGGGTAGGAGCGTGCTTCACAGACACAGAAGAAAGCAAGGATCGCCATGCAGGGGATGAAGCATGGAAAGGAAGCTGGTGTTCCTTCCAGCGAACTGGGTTCGGCAAAAACAGTTACTGAGCACAAAGAGCAGCCAGCAGAGGAAGTGGGAGAAGGATATCTATGCAGAAGTACTGGGGGACCTGAGGGGAGAAATAGGGTTAAATCCTATTTAATCCTATTGTGACGCCTGACGACATGCCTAGAGATTGTGAAATATATCTGCACATGTCTGATAATCCTTCAGCAATGGAGACATCTGTGGACAGGTGAGGACTTATCTTTTTCATAGAGAAACTTTATCCTATGGGAAGAGGTGCTTGCACTATATGTAAACTAGGCTAGACTTTGTGGTTTTTTAATACACGAATGTGAAGCTAGTTGCTCTTAACATATTTTTTTCTAGTGCTTCTGTAGATACTTTATGAGAGAATATGAATCCTTTGGGAAACCATGATATAGCCAACGTGCTGACTCTTGAGAGTTACTGATTTATGGTCATCACGTGTATCTGTTGTTGAGCTCCCTTGATGATCTTAAGTCCCATTTGTTTTGGCATTGAAACTGTATTAATTCTAAGAGAGTGCTGCATATATATATGTATTTCCTTTCTGGCTTATTTAGGAAGATATACTATCTTCTTTCTCTACAGTTTGGCTACCGAATGAAGAAGAGAAATTCCCACTGAATGTTTTTCTCTCCATTTTTCCTAGCAGAAGTTAGTAAGGTACTCTGTTATTTCTGCTCTTTGCCACTTAATATTTTTTAGAAGACAGAAAAGTGTCCTGTTTTGCTGAATTAAATCATTATTTTTGTTCATTTGCCATTTTCAGAGCATACGGTTCCCCCCCCACCAATAGCTCCGTAGCAGCTACATGTTGTGCAGCCAGTCTCTTTTGTGACTTTAATGTGATAGCGTGTATCTAAAAGCACAAGTCATAATGTTTTTTTTTCTATGCTGCTGTATGTTGTGTTTCACAGCTCACCTCAGGGTAATGTCACAAACTCTGTATTGACAGAATATCAATTAAGTGTTGCACCTGAAATGGGCATCCTGGACTACAGCAAAAAAGAATGGAGAGGAAATACACAAGTAGCAAAAAGGAGGAGAAAGGTATATTTTCTTTTTTCTGACTTCACTGGGCTTGTTGTTTCTATTTCTGTGTTTCATGAACACTTTTTACATGAAAGATTTTTTTAACCAGGAAAAGTAATGGCAATATTTTTCAGTGTTAAGTCTTCAAAGCTGCTGGCAGCTGGATGATGGTTTTGCTCACACTCATTCAGAGTGTGTGTTCAGTAAGGCTACTTGTGACAGGCTAGGATTTTGGTTTAATACTCTTCTTCATTATGCTTTTCAATTTCAATTTGGTTTATTCCCATGAAATAGTAATCTTAAGGGCTACAGAAATGGCAGAGCAGATGGCCAAACCTTTATTTTTTAGAAGGAAATTAATTGAAGTTGGTGAATCGCTTGATTTTTAAGATGGGGGGCTTTGTTGGGTACTATCAGTTTTGTTTTGCTTTTAATTTTTTTTTCTGATACTTATTTTCTATAAGATTTTTGACAAGTTTTCTTATATTACTCTTGAGTTACAGCAATAGAAAGCGAAGCAGAGATTGGTTTGGGTGTTCTTTATTTTTAGATTGTGTTGGACGAAAAAAAATAGTGGTATGCACAAACAAGCTGAAATTGTTTTGTGTAAATTGAGGCTAGTGACAGTACAGATGTAGAGATTTGGGTCTTGTTAGGTGAGCTGAAAATACATACTAAGCTTTGGAAGCTGAGTTTCAGCAGTGCTTCTTCTGTTACAAGTGTATGCATGGGAACAGCAAGGAGGGGACAAATGTGATGAGACATCAGAAACTTTTGTGTAAAGGCAGATTTTTCCCCCAAGGCATAAATAAGCCGCATGTGACAAGTATTGGGTAAATGGTATAAACTATTGCTGAAACTTGTTGCTGTGTTTTAAGGCTTATGTTCTTATGTGTTGGGGTTTTGTTTGAAACCGAAGTGGGCTAGCTACCAACCTTTCAAAGATGTTTCTGCTGTGTAGTCAGATAAATGCCACAAGCAGTTCCCTACTTCAGTTTCATTGGTTTCTTGTTTGATATTTAGCAGAACTACAGAAGTTTTGTTTTTTGTGAAGTGAAATTTTTGACATAAAGTCATACTTATTTCCAAGTCATTGGTTCGATCAAACCTTTCTTGGTTTTTGAGAGAGGTTTATCATTGAATGCTGATATTCCTTTATGATACTGGTGCCTACAAATATCTTATTCCCTTGAAATGTTTTATTAATGCTTTTGTGTTATTTGGATTTTTTATTTTCCTAGGGATATGAAGCAGTTGCACAGAAGCTAGCATCAATAAGGCAGGTACGAGGTGATAACTACTGTGCTCTCAGAGCAACACTGTTCCAGGCACTAGGTCAAGCTACTCAGTTACCTTGCTGGATGCAGAGTGAGAAGTTTACTATGGTATGTGTCAAGTAGGTCTTTTGAGAGTAGATGTTGTCTCTAACCTGTTGGGTGATTTTTGTGGTCCCACTTCTGTTACGTACCAACACATCGATATTCCTTAGATTGAGAAGCAGTAGTGTTCTTTTGCATTGTAGGTTTACAGTGATGGCTCCAACTTGGAACTGAGTCCACATCTCAGTAAGATCTTTCCCCTGCAGGCAGGAGGTGCAGAAGCTGTTCCCTGTCAGGCTGGGCTGTGCCTCAGAACATGGCGCCGCCTCCTCTGCAGTGACATCACTGACCACTGTGAAGTCACAAAGGGCCCTGGGCACAGAGGCAGCTTGTCCCCACGCCTTAGCCACTCTCGGACCTGACAGCGTAGCTGTTGGAGAGGGTTTGGCTCACTGTTGGAGAGGGTTTGGCTCACTCCTTAGCGAGCTGCGTGTTTTGTGTTTCACTCCTTTGCAATCCTGTGCTCCAGAGGAATGGAGCAACGAGGTGAAGGCGTGCGTGGGGACTGGTAAGGATGTGGTTCCTTCACAAGTTTTAAGGGAACATCTGTTGCTCCGTTGTCGTCTTCGGAGCTGCACAGATACTGCCTGCGTCACCGTTCTTCACCACGCTTCTCCTCCTTTTGTAGGCAAACTAAGGTTTGGCAAACAGTCGCCCTCGTGCTGTGCACTATGGCTGTGGTGACCTTCGGTGAGTCTCTGTAGAGCTCTGACTTGAGGATGCTTCTTTAGGAAGCCCCCAGTGGTTTGTTCTGCCCAGGGACAGGGGAGTGGGCAGCCCAAGGCAGAACGCCAAGTCTTTATGTAGGCAATTGATTGAGAGCTTTGTGGAATTCCTGACAGGCGTTTACTGCATTGGAAGCGCTGTTGAAGGGGTCAAGACGGTGGCAGGAATGAATCCAAGGTAAAACACAAAACAATCTCCCTTTGGCTAAACCGTTCTTTAGAGGAGCTCTGCCCCTTGTCCGTGACCACTTCTTACCCGACTCACACTTCCATGGCACAGTGCCCGTGCTTCTCCCGTTTCCCATTCTCGTCTCCCAGCTTTTCTTTCAAACCGCTACAGCTCCACGATCCCCCAGAGTTACCCAGGAAGAACCTTCTTGGTTGGGATCTCTTGGAGCTTGCCAGCCAGTGTAGTCAAGTCTCTACGGAACCTTGGCTACCCTGTTGTCACGCGCAGTGAGGCTCGTTCGCTGCCTCACAGTCCCTTGTCTTGTGAGAAGAGAGCCGTGTTCACTTCTCTCCGTTACCTGCTGTCTCCAGGCTGGTGCATGGTAAGCTGGAAATGCCGAGCCGCAAAGAACGGAATCAGATCCAGCGGCAGCTTCATTTCCTGCAGTGGGGAGCAAGGGACATCACTGTGCGTGCTCTCCATGAGGTCTTCCGTAGAACTGAACTCCCAGGCATTACCGGCGAGGTAAGAGGACTGCCTGTCAGTGCTGCCTGTCCGTCATGGGGCGTCCCGACAGGAAAAAGCCTCTCCTTTCCTGCCACAGCCATGTCCAAATCACTGGATTGAGCAGCCCCTCTCCATTCCTGTGCCAGATGTTCATAGTAGAGTTCTGGAGGTTCCCAGGCAACTCCACTGTTGCTAACATGCAAGTGGAGCAGCCAGGTTTGCTTTGGCTGGCTTTGCAGGGAAGCTGGGAGGCAACTCTTTTCCCCATTCTTAATCCTTCTGACGAGCTCTCTCCTTTGTCTTCCTTCCCAGGCTGTTCAAGGCATGATCAATAAAGTAGTGGAGAATCTGGATGAAAGCCCATTCCGGATGCCCAATTATGCCAACAAGACTTCAGGTGCCATTACACTGTAGAAACAGTCAGCCCAGAGAAGTTGATTCCAACGCACTTCTTGTCTACTATGACAGGATGGGCATTTGGGCAGTGGTGGGGGAGAAGGGGTGATGAGTGAACGGCCGCATTGTGCCCTGAGAGTGTGCTTGCAGAGGGAGTCTTCAGTGGGCTGGAGCACATCTGGAAAGCACTACTCCTTCTTGTTTTTTTTCTCACGCGATTGCTCAGCTGGCTGTCAGTTTATGCTGCCCTTTAGGATAGTTGAGTCCCTGCGTTGTGTTGCAGAGGGAAATGGCAAGAGATAAGAAGGGAATTATCCCTGTTGGGGATGTATGATGCTTAGAAACTTTCTTCAGGAGGACAGTGCAAGGGCAGCCGGCTTCTCTGTGCAGCTGTTTATGTGGAAAACAGGGTCAGCAGGCCTCGATTCCTCCTGGCCTTGCTTGACCACTGTGCTCGTGTTTTAATTTGCAGGCGCTGCTATTGTTCATTCCAAGACTTCACCCTCCTGGTCTGGAAGTGGGAAAGTCTTTTGGCAGTCCTTGCTGGTGACACCTTATATGAGGGCTCCTGAGATTATTCTTGAGGTAAGAACACTGAGAAACAGGAGAACAATGGTTTGGGGTGGAGGGGGCCAAAAGCCCTGCAGAGGGTTGTCCTTACCCTTGTCCTCATATCCCAGCTTGCCTTACCAACCGTCTTCTTGCAAGGCCCCAGTCCCCTCTTGTGTATCCCCACTGAGAATTTGTTCCACCAGACTGCCCCCAGTCCTCCTTGTGCAAGCTTCTGCCCTGCTAGCTTGCTTGTCTTCCCAGCCATCGTGGAACTGTCCAGGCTGGCATTGAAGGGGAACCCATGAGGTGCCATAAGAGATCTGGGCTGCGAGATCGCTGGGGCTGTCAGTGGACCCAGGTGGGCACAGAGGGCATGCACTGCAGGAGGGCCCCATGTTGTGTTTGCCAGCCCATCCAGGCACTGCTTCCGAGCTACCTGAACCAGAGCCCCGGCTGGTGCCGGTGGAAGGAGGTGGGACTGGATGAGAGGGAGCGATTGCTTCCCCTTGCAGGAAAGGCTCGTGCAGGTCAGCCCTTCTTTGCCCTGGCACGTGACCCTCAACCACTGCAGCCCCTCCTTGTTTTCGGCAAGTTGCTCCTCCAAAGAAGGAGCCTGAGAGCTTCTGCCAGTTGTGCACCCAGCTCCCTGCCATGCATGTATGCCTGTGCTTTGGAGCAGAGCTGATGGGACAGTACACCTCTAGAGCATCTGATGCTGGGGCAGGAGTTCCAGCCAGGACTGTTTCGCATGTGAACACTGTTTCTTCTTCTCTTTTTAGCCTGACAATCACCCAGGAAACTGCTGGCCTTTCCCAGGAAGCCAAGGGCACGTTGTCATCAAGCTGCCCATGGCCGTCTTTCCCACAGCAGTTACTATGAACCATGGAATTCCAGCAGGGGCGTACCATGCAGACAGCATCTCCAGTGCTCCCAAGGACTTTGCTGTCTATGTAAGTAATTCCCCTGGGCTGTGGGGGTTCTGCGTAGCATTTGAGGTGGACAGTGGTTGCAGCTCCAAGAGCACTGTGGCATGCAGTCCTTCCCTGCCTTGGCAGAGAAAGAAGCTTCTCAGAGTTGCTCCATTTCCACAGCATTCCTTTTCTGTCCAGTGTAACGCAGCAAAGAAGGTTTCCCACTCGTGGGGCGAGTTGGTAGTTTGAGAGGCACAGGGAAAGGGAAGTGGCAGAGTGGATGGTTCCAGACCGCCTCTGCTTCCAGTCCCTGTGGGGCTCTGTGATCCGTGTCCGGCAGCGCATCCCACTGTTCTGTTTTCCCTACCCCTGTCTTCCTGTAGGGCCTGAAGGATGAAGAGGACGAGGAAGGAATTTTCCTGGGAGAGTTCACCTTTGTTCCAGGCCAGGCTCCCGGTCAGACCTTCCAACTGAAGGTACGCTGTCAAAGAGGGGCGTGAAGCGTGGGAGAGGAGGACCAGGTTGGCTGGGCAGAAGCTTCCAAGCCAGAGGTGTATGGGGGCCCTCTGGCATTTCTTCTGCTGCCACTTCCTACCTGCATATGCCCAAAATGCCGTGCTGTTTTTGCTTCCGTCTGGTTTTTAAGCTTGCAAGCTACTACAGCTTTTAGTACTGCTAATGTTCAGCTGCACTTGCAGCAGAAACCACCAGGGCCAAGTGACTTGCAATGACACAGAAGTGGCCGCCTCTCGTAGTATGCGATACTGTTGGTGTGCTACTTTCACACTGGGGATGTGTGGCTTTCCAAGGGTTTTGTTGTTGCCGGTAACAGGCAGCGTAAGGGAGGCCATTCTGCCTGGGTGACTTGTTAGAGAAGTTAATGAGTGTAACATCATTACATGTTATGTTTTTTGTGCATGCACGCACACTCAAAGCAAGTGCAAAGAACTTGCCTGCGTATTTGCTGCAGCTTTTGGTAGCTGTTTATTTCTTAAAACTCAGGTGGCCAAAGAGATGGAGCAGGGTAAGAAATGTTCTGATTGTGCTACAGGAGCACATCAGCGTGTCAAAGACCTAGGAGGGCAGCCTGAAGTAAGATGTTGCGTGACTGTGTCGCTCCCGCATTGTCAGTGGTCTAAGAGAAGAGAGGAAAACACATTTCTTTTCTTTTTCTCATTGCAGAACAAGCTCTCTGGGCTCATCAGTTACGTGAGGCTGCAAGTGCTGAGCAACTGGGGCCACCCGGAGTACACCTGCGTCTATCAGTTCAGGCTCCACGGCGATCCAGCCCGTGACAACGATGCCAGGGGAAAACTGTCTGGCTAGGGGAATGCTATCTTGCTTGGGGAAATCTGATTGGCTAGGGGAAATCTGATTGGCTAGGGGAAATCTGATTGGGAAATCTAATTGGCTTATCTCAAAATAAATTACTTAAACATTTCCCATGTTGAATCTCTTTTGTCCGTCAGAGTAACTGTTAAGAGATCTTTCGGTCTTTATCTCGACCCACATGCTTTTTCGTCCCCATGTAGTTGTTAAGGGATGCGGGGAGAGGGAGCTCTCACATTGCATATCAGGTATATAGCTCTCATCCCTAATATCTGGGTTAGTTGAGCATCCTGCTGTCATCAGGCCATGGCCAGCGTTGGTTCTGCCGGTATTCTGGCTGGCAGGAAAGGACTGAAAATGTTTTAAGATGGCCAGATGTTTTTTAAGACTGCTCCCTTTTGTGGTAACGGTGGAAGCTTATAGTGAGAACATTCTGGAAGCTTGTGTGCCCTGGTGACGCAGTGTTAGAATTGCTGCTTTCAACACCGGTGGCCCGTAGTTCGAATCCCCCCTGTGGCGCAGGGGGTAGAAGTGCTGCTTCGCTACACAGAGGGCTTAAAACCCAGGAGTTGGACTCGATGATCTCTAATGTCTCTTCCACCTCACACGATACTGTGATACTGTGATACTAGATGAATCATTGTACTGTGGCATTGACTAACATGCTTTAAATCAGACAGATGGAAAGGTTATTTTCATTTACACATTTGTAGAGGAGAATCAGAATCTGAGAAATGAAGAGGAACGAAGAGGAGTCTGGCTTCACCCCTTCTGGTCACTCAGGCACACTGCATGCAGCGGCGCTCCCCTGTGTTGGCCCTGCTTTCCCACTAGGTGCTCAATGACTGGTTCTGGCCATGACTTAGCATTTGTGCTACAGTGGGCTTTAAGGTCCCTTCCAACTCAAACCATTCTGTGATTGTTTCTGAGGTAGTTACTCTCCTAACACAATGATAAGGCTAAACAAGGTTCAAGAATGATGCAGGTGGAGAAATAGTGAGGTTGGACTCTTATCATAGTATCATCATAGTATCATAGTATCATAGTATCGTGCGAGTTGGAAGGGATCTTAGAGATCATCGAGTCCAACTCCCGGGATTCGAGCCCTCTAGTGTAGCAGAGCGGCAGTTATCCACTTGCGCCACAGGGGGGATTCGAACCCGGGCCTCCAGTGTTGCAAGCGGCGGTTCTAACACCGTGCGCCACCGGAGGCACTTATATTGTCCAAGAGCAGATCAAATCACTTCCAGAATGTGTAAATCTTATGATTTCTACCCACATTTAAGGCTGTACAGGCCAGATTTTATTTTGCTGACCTTATTGCAGAGTACAAAGATGGTCCTGGCCATCTGCGCCATACCCTTTGGTCTGATATGTGAGGCTGCATAACTATGTAGGGTACCAAAGGGGAGGTCCTGATTTGCCACAGGGACATGATTAAGGTCTCCACAGCAATGAAAACAGGAGTGTTGACCATGATGTCTGCAAGCCCTGTACATATTAACGGGGGACTACTGATCCCCCAACCTCCAGTAATGTCCCCCAAGGTGCAAGTAGGCCACACCACTTTAGTCCTATAATTTGGATCCTAAGCAGGGAAGCCCTTGTTGTCTGTAGCATCTTCAGGGCACTGGGTCTGCAGCCTCTAGGCCATTCATTTAGGTCCTGCAGTGTTTTGTAGAGTCTCTTTGTCCACCCCCCTGCAGGGACTGAGTGCCTTCAGGGCAGCCTTGAGGATACTATTACATCATTCAATAAGGCCTGCCCCCATCAGATTGTATGGCAGGTGGAATCATTACTCACTGTTTTATTCTGCCCAGTGTTGTATCATTGCACCAGTAAAATGAGTCTCTTAGTCGTTCTTGAGTACTCAAGGTGTCCTGTAGACAGACATCAGCTTAGTAAGTGCCTTGGTGGTATATGCCTGGTTTGCTCTAGGTACTGGATAGGCCTGCAGTAGCCCACTTGCAGTATTGATGCAGGTCAAGGCATATCTCACTCCCTCAGACTGAGGGAGGGGCCCAATGTAATCAACCTGCCATTGCTGAAGGGGACTGCGTCCTCCAGCAATGTGGGCTGTTTTGACAGTGGTATTGGTCTCATCTTGTAGCAAGCATTACAATCTCAGCATGCCAGGATGATAGTAGACAGTTGTATGGGCAGCCCCAGTGCTTTAGCAGCTGCCCAAACTGTCTTTTGTCCAGCATGCCATAGATTCTGATGTAACCAACAGGTGATATTCTCAGATGGTGAATCCTCAATCCATTGAGCTTGGGCCATTGTGTCGGCTTCATCATTTCCCAGTGACTGTAGGGGCTGGTGACAAGAAATGTGGTAGACATGTACAGTCCAGTGTTTAACCACATTCCATGTCTAACCACATATCTCTGCCCCAGATTGGTCAGACTTAAGGATGTAAGCATACTGGCCTATACCTTGGGATGTGGAGCACTTACTGGACTAATGCTCTCTCTTTTAATGGTTCTGACTGTTCACTTTTTACATCCTAATATATATTTCCAGAATTAAAGGTTACAAGAAATAATTATAGCAGCAGGGAAGGTGCACATCTTTGGAGGCTGGTGTTTGTTTCATAGAATTATAGAATATCCCAAGTTGGAAGGGACCCATAAAGAACATCAAGTCCAACTCCTGGCTCCACGTAGGACCACCCAAAAAAACCCAGACCTTTCACTGAAACTCTTCCAAGAGCCCCTTTCTTTGAGCAGAGATAGATATATTTTATGTATTGCATAACATGCTGGGTTTTGCTTTTCTGCAACATACCTGGGTGTTTGGTTCTCGGGGCAGTTGTGCAGAGCTGAGAGTATCCACTTGGGTGACAGCCCACTTTTTTCAGCAGCACATCCACTTTGCAACCTTTTCTGCCTCCAGTTGGCAAAGTTAGTTTTCTGTGTTGGGGTGTAATGAACCACAAGGGAAGACTTGTGTTTTGGAGGAGCACGGTCCTTTCAACAAGTCAGTAGGCAGGAGCTGATAGCAGCTTCTGTTTTCCCATCTGAGTCTGTCTTCTGAATTTATACTGTAGAGAGAAGGGAGGGGGGCAGAACCAATAATAAGGTTGCTCCTCTGGGACTGCTGCTGATTGATTTGCTTAGGTAATAGTGCTGGGGAAAGGGAGTCATTAAAACAATGAGGGAAATAAAACACTTTAGGCATCTGACAGTTAATCTCACTTGCATTGGGTAGCACTTGCACAGTGACAGGCTGTACTTAAACTGTCTCTTGCCCTGTGTCTCAGATTTCCGTCTTCTTTCCAGCCCAGAGAACACCCAAGTGGAGCAGCAACATTCAGCCTCCTGCACACCCTCAGGTACTGCTACAGGAGATGCTGGCTTGGTGTTTTTAATCTGTCAAGTGCTTCCATTATGTTTGCTTGATATACTCCTGTCGCCAAGGCTTTTGTCTCATTACATTGTGCTGAAATAAAAAAATAATAGATAACAACAAACCAAACCAACACCTTTTAAAATTAACCAAAACAACCCAGTGCTTTTCCAAATGTAATAGGTAATGAGAAATATTATGTTATAAAGAAAGGGCTGGTGAACTTGGAGCGCTGCTTAGGGCTGTTTAAAGCAAAGCTGTGACAGCTTCTGAAATCATCAGATAGTCTGGCAGCCAAATGAAGTATCTGAGTGTTCCTAAAACCCTTAGTCACCACCATCCCATATACGCTTCATCCCAACCAACCTGTCTGCCTTTGAAGGGAGAAGATGGAAAATGGCAACAGTGATCTATGCTCATGGGAAGTTCAAAGGGAAGAACTGTGTGAGATTTCTCGTGAGGAACCAGGATATAAGAGCTAAGAGTGCTGTTGTAAAGGCAGCTCTCTTGTATGGAAGGAACTACCTTCTCACTGGTGTCTTGCCACAGAAACACCAGGCTCTCCAAAGAAACACTGCGTGGATGATGCATGAATGATAGTGGTATTTGGGCGAAGCATAGTGTTGTCCATTTCGGTTGCAAAAGGATACAGCAAGCAGATGGAAAATGTTCAGTGTTGGTATTGCTCCCTCCTGCAATTGTGGACCCCTGGTTGAGGACCCTTGTCTGAGGTCTCTTTGTGCCTTCTGAGGAAATAGCCCAGATTAAGCCTGGATTCAGTTCACTGAGGGAATGGCAAATTGTCCTTCTTACCAGTGAAGGAGCAGTCAGGGAGCACCTCTCTGCAGGCAGTGAGGAGTACCTGCTGAGGGGAGAGGAGACTTCCAAGGCTGCAAGCAAAGAAGGTGAGTTTTAAGGTGAAATAACACAAAAGATGGTAATAGATATTCAAATGGCTACTTATAGGGAAAAACTCACCAATATGGATGCCTTCAATCTGGATGAAAAATGCTGAGGCTGGCTACCTGGTCTCCACAAAGGAGCTATCTCAAAGAGATACTGCCTTAGTGGTGGTCAGCCCTTAAATGAGGTCTAGAGGAGGTAGAGTCAAGCTCCACCCCTTCCAGGAGCACAGCTAAATTACTCTCACCTGTGCTCCCACAGCTGACCCTACACTTGCCTCAGTTGATTAATCAGAGGTTCAGGCTGTGATTACCAGTTTCCCATACAGTGAGTCAATAGTGCTATCATCCCTCTATTCTATTTTTTCCTTCTCACATGCTTACAGCCTGACTTCTTGTTTAGGGAGAGAGAAATAAAGCCTATATTGTCTGCAAAAAGTGAAACAGTCAGACCAGTTGCGTGTGACTGCCTGTTTCCTCACTTTCTGCCCAAACCCACAGTGCAGCAGTGATCCCAGGACATGTTTTGCAGCTGGGCTCTGGCCCTCCAGCAGTGGGTGCTGCCTACCAGCCCTGTGCTGAGCAAAGAATGGACAAGGTCTGCAGGGCCTGCAGCTTGTTCCTGTATGCCTGAGACTGCTGAGTCCCTGCCTCAGGAAACTGAGAATGCTCTACCTTCCTTCTCCCTCTTGAGCGGGAGGAACATCAACCCAGGTTAAAACCAGAAACCCCAAACCCACTGTAGAGATGAGGCCAATAGAAGTGGCACCAACACCTGTGTTCTGCAGAAGCAACCTCTTTTTCTGTGCCTTATCCCAGCCCACCTGTTTAATGGTGTCGATTTTTTTCTTGCATGGCCTCCTGCCAGGCCAGTGATCTCCACAGGGACAGCCAGGCAAGGTCAGGCCATGCCCTCTGCAAGTGGCTCATGGGAAGGCTGTGCTGGGTGCCAACAGCTAATGAGTGCCTCAGGGAGTTATCTCTTGCTGATTTAAAGGCCCTAATTATATTTCTGGCCATGTTTTGCATTCTTGGCCTTGGGCAGGAACCAGCTATGAGGTGGCCAGGAATGAGCTGTCAGTGGTTGAAGAGCAAGAAGGGGCAGCCACAGTGTCCTCCGCCAGTGCAGGGGTCTCTGAGGGCTCTCTGGGCAAAACATAGTGGCTGCACCCAACAATGCTATGGATTGGATCAGTATACACCATACAGAGAGCTGCTGCCCAGCCTAAAAGCTGAAAATAGAAAACAGCATCTGACCTGGCCATTTTGTGCCTCCCCAAGAAGACAGCAGAGGCAGCAGAGACCTTCAAGTTGGCCACAGGTGTGAGCAACACCCTACAGAACTTTGTAAAGCTTTACATACAGCAGCTGCTCAAGCATCGCGTCAGGGGCTACTCAGACTGTTTTCCCACCCTCAGCCTCCTTGCTGCAGTGGGTGGTGCAGATTTGGTTGCTCTGGAGTGCACAAGGGACAGGAATATTGTTCAAATGCTAAACATTTTGGGTGAAGGAATGTTTTCGCAGCTTTCTGAGAGAGCCTTTGGGGGCTTGCCAGACGGGTGGATGAAGGATCTTCTCATGACTTTTCAGCTTATTCTGACACGATGAGAAGAACGCTCTACCTTAAGTAATAAGTATCTTTTTAACAGGAATGATGAATGTTTTAGTGTTGGTGTGGAAAACGTACTCTGAGCGTAATAATTCCATACTAGCAACTTACAAAGGCTTTGCAGAAATAAAGTGCCTGTCTTCTGTCATTTTATGGATACCTTTGGATTTCATTAGCTTCAAGTTTTCCTGGTTTCAGCTGGGAGAGACTTTATTTTCTTTATAGTGTCTGGTATGATGTTATATTTTGGCTGTAGGAGAAAAACAGTGTTGATAACACGCTGATGATTTAGCTGTTGCTGAGCAGTGCTGTACAGAGCCAAGGACATTAAAGGTTTTCAGTTCCTCGTGCTGTCCTCCAGTGAGAGGGGCAGGGGGGGCACGAGGAGCTGTAAAGGGACAGAGCCAGGACAGCTGACCCAAACTGGCCGAAGAGATGTCCCTCACCACATGGCGTGATGTGGAAAGCTTGAAAAATGGCAGGGAGTTGGCCAGGGGCGCAGATGCTGTGTGGGGTCTGGCTGGGCATTGGCAGGTGATGAGCAACTGCGTTGTGCATACCCTGTTTTGTGTACATGCGTTTATACATACATATGTATACTTATCATTGCTACTATTTTTTTCTTCATTTTCAGTTTTAGTAAATCATTTTCATCTCAACCCACGAGTTCTACTTGGTTGTTTTTTTCCCCCGACTCTCTTCCCCAAACCCTCTGGGAGGGGCAGTGAGCGAATGGCTGTGTGGTGCTGAGCTGCTGCCAGGTTCAAGGCAAGACCTTACAGTTGGCAGCACCGTGCTCATAACTCAAAAACAATTTGAGTGTTGGATTAATTTCTCACCAGGAGGCGTATTTTGATTATTCCACATGAGAAGAGTGCTTCAGACCATGTCAGACTGCAAGAATTAATAACACGGAAGCAATCGGAATCATATGCAAACTGTTAGAACTTTTACTTAAAGTAATAAGAATATGAAAGCTGTTGGACAATATTGGAGCACAGATCTCCCCCCCCCCTCCTAAAAGAAAGCATAGATCGTTCTTTTTAACAATGCAAAAAACATACATCTCTGTTAAATACATAAACGACACTCGGTTTTAACGCAACACGTACTTTTATACTTTCGACCTCAGCAGTCATTGAAAAAATGTACAAAGTTTTTACCTTCATTGGTTTCTTTAGAGGCTACAGAAAACCCACGTGTTTAAAGCAAAGCAAAACGTTCATTAAAAAACAAACGGGTAGCTTTAGGTGTGCAGCTTCAAGAAAACAACACTTCTTTTGAGAGAAACCAATTGGAGCTCTACAAAAGTATGGCAGAAAATGATGCATGAGGTAACATTTCTTTTAAAATCTAGGATCCCTGTACTGTAGTTCCAAATAGGGCTCTGACTTGACACCTACAGTCCTTGCAAAATTGACTTGTTTAAATAATCAGCGATTGCTATTAGGCATACTGCTTTGCATAAAGATAGCTTTATCCTGAAAGACACTGAAAGAATCTGATAGTGAAAGATACTCTGAAAGAAATGAAAAGCAAGTGATACCTCTGAGGTGAAATAACCATTTGCCTAGTTCTCAGATTTTCCTCAAAATAACAGGAATGAACAAAGAAATGAGTTGTTTTTTCCTTATGGAAAGGTGTCCTTAACCCCAGTGCAAACACAGCATTCCCCAAAGAGTGCTACTACTTGGAAGCCTACTGAGAACAGAAGGGAACTGAGAACAGTCCTGCAGAATGCTCCGTGGGCAGAGGCCCTCAAACACCCTCCTGCTCCTTGCCAAGAAAGCCTTCAGATGCTGTGCTGCCCTTAGGATGCTGCTTCAAGACACTGTTCCCCACTCTCAATTTTTTGAAGTATTTCCATTAAACTAAAAACAAGTCAATTTTAGAGAACCCAAAGGCACAATTAGAACATGCAAATATGAGTATTCGGTATTTATAGGCATTTCTGTGATGCTGTTCCCTGCAGTATCCAAGCATTTTCCACCATGATCAGTGACTTCAATCCTTAGAACACCTTTTGGAGATTGGAGAACCTGCTATCCTTGCTGTTACTACTTGACAAATGTTGTACAACGTGGTCAAAGCCATCCTGAATCCCTGCTCTAAAACCAATACTTTCTGAGGGACATTTCTATTCAACTTAGCCCTCCTCCAAGATGATCCCCTGCTGCAGAGACAAAATGGTTCTCATCTGCTGCTTTTCCCTTTGGGTTCTGGGTTTTGCTCAGCTTTAGAGCTCTTTCTAGAGCAACCTTGTGGCTGGCCGTGCTCAACTATGTGAAGATAGAGAGAGTGGGATGCGTGAAGCTTCCCTCTTTCTCCACTGCAAAAAAATGTGACAAAGTTTGGTGTCTTTTGTATTCCTAGCACCGTAAAGTTCAGGTTTATCTGATGTCAGCAGTGCTGCCTGGTAACCTTCACAGGTGAGTGAACCTCCTGTTAAAGATGATAAATGAGGGAATCGCACCATTAAATGCATTTCATCTATGCCACCAAGCAGAAAAGATTCCTCGGGAACCAGCTGGGATTTCTGCAGCCTGTGGTACTAAGATGCTCCGCCAGTGTCACAGCACAGAATAAACCGACAACCAAAAGCAGCACTGGAGGACCTGACAGTGGCTGCAATCCCAGCCACAAGTCCATCAATAAAAGGCAAAGTCTATTTTCCCTCTCTCAGAAGAGTCAGCTCTAGGGAAGACTGCTGCCCCCAGCTTGCTCGTATTGGTGGAATGACAAACCATCAGGTTTTGTCCTAAAGGGGCTCTGTGTTTCGAGTCACCTCCCACTTGGCAGGCAGGCCCTGGGGACCCATGGCCATGCTGGTGTGTCCAACCAAGCAATGCCCTGGGTGCCTGGCTTCAAGAAAATGGAGGCAGCAGCAACAGAAGCAGAAGTAGCAGTAGTAGTGAGGCCAGTGTTCTGGACACCACCTGAGCTCAAATGCCTTTGTGGTGGTGGTGGTGAGAGTTAGCTTTGAACTACATCACTGAAAGTGGGATTAATTTTAAGATCCTTGTTGATGTCCTCTATAAAAATGCATACGAGCCTTCAGCCTTCAGTTATTATTATTATTATTATTATTATTATTATTATTATTTTTACAGGTTTTGCTTTTGCAACATTGTAGCATTTGCAAGGTTTGTCGATAAAATCAGTTGATGCAAGTAACCCTGTAGCCTGCAGCCTCCTAGTTGTTTCATCGCAGCTTAGGAAGGACATGGTGTTTACTGTAATAGGACACAAAACCAGAGCTGCATTAGTGCTGCTAACTACAAAGCTGAGCATGCTAGTTCAGGCTCTGTTGCTTTCTGCGTGTGTGCTCACACTCTGCTTTCCACCCAGGCGGGACACTCATTCAAATACATCCTTTCCTAAGAGGGTATTTAGACGCTCTCATTTATAGACAGGCCAAGCTGGTTTATTACATAAATTGCAGTATTACTTTGCAGTACCTTGATTGCAGTTATCAGAAAGGAAAGCATTTTTTATGGTGCTGAATGATGCCCGTGAAAAGAGGGTGATGCGTGCAGTTGCTTGCTGGTTTCAGGCTTTTGTACTTAGGGAGTTAACTGTAAAAGTGCAGTGCAGTTCTCAAATATTTTGTCTGCGTATACAATAGCTGAGCTTTGCTTTGCCCTCATTGTGGGGCTCCCACAGGGTGGGAGGGTGCTTACAGCTGGCTCTGAAATATGAAAGTTTTGTCATCTGCGAAAGAATCTGTGAAGCTCAGATTTTGGCTCAGAGATCTGCATTGTTGAGCCCTAGCAGGCACCATCTCTCAGCCCTGAAACCCTAAAAAAAAACAACCAACAGTCTCAAGTGCCTTAAGATGACAGGACTATCCTAGGTTCCTAAGTGAAGCAGGGAACAAGTCAGGTCAGATGGAGATGGCAGGTATTTATCTATGTAACCCGAAAGCAGGGCAACTTTTGACATCAGTCAGGTTGCACAAGTCCAGCTGAATTTTGAGCAGATTCTTCCTAAGAATCAGCCTCTTCAGGCTGTATTTTAGTTTTCATCTACACAAAGTCCTGTGCTTCCCTGTGCTTCAAACAGTGCGCTGCTGCAGGGCTGCAGTGCTCTGGAAGAGCTGGGACCTGGCACTCAAAAATCACCAGCAGGTCAAAAGAATGGCTTGAGTTAAGTAGTAAACTTGAATTAATTCTCTGAATTCTTAATTTTAAATAAAGAACATCCCCCGGTTCCTTCTGTTTCTTCACTCCTTTTCGGCTTAGCAAATGAAAAGTAAAAAACAGTTCATCAAAAACAGTTCTGTTTCAAGCTACTTTTTACAGACTACATTACTTGACATTCAGCACAAAGACTGTGTTTTCCTTCTCAAAATGCCAGCAGACAAAATAAACCTAGCAGGAGCCTTCAGAAGAAAATAAAGAAATATCTGACAATGCAGAACTGGGAATGAGAGAAAGAAGAGCAGTGAAACTCGAGTCGATGTGAGGAGTGACAATGTCTAGCAATCACAGAATGCCAACAAGTCTGGCAATGGCTTTGTTGAAGAGTGGATCTGTGCACTGATTTTCAAAACAAATCCACACAAGCTGCCCCAAAATCACGTGAGCTGTGGCTCCCTAAGAACTCTGCTTCATCCCCCTGCTCTGCCACACTCTTGCATGTCTGGCCCACACTGCACCTGAGCTCATGGCTGATTTAATGTAGTTGCCTCACTTCATGCTGTGCATCAGCACACGGTACAACAAGGTGTGCTGCATGCTGCAGGGAAGCCAAGAAGTGACGACGGTTCTGGCCTGTGGGGACATGCAGTGGGCATCTGCCATAGTCTGCAAACACGGCAGTCTGCACATGCATATGGCTAACTTGGTACTTGGGAAATGCCAGTTTGATATCAAAGCTGTGTAATTCGCTCTTTGTTACTCTCTGTTTAACTTTCTTTAACTAAAGCTCGTGACATTTGCCCGGTTACCGCCAGTTACTTGGAATCAGCAGGTGATGTAAAGTCTCTGAGTGCTGCAAAGCACACATATTGGTTCACTTCTGCTTGAATACTCTTCTGATATGTTTTCACACTCTTTTCTCTGATGACTCCTCCACTCTCGGAAACCCAATTAATCAAAGCTGTGCCTCATTTACACGTTGCTTCTCACCCTTCAGTTCCTCTCCAGTGCAGTTAACAAGAGAATGGCAGAGCCATTTCTGCTCTCTGTTAATTGACTTCCACCCGGTGATGCCGTCTTTAGGCCAGGTGTGCCACATCCATAAACTTTTCCATGTTCCCCACTTCTCTCTCGTTTCAGCTTACTGACCTAAAACCTGCTTTTTCTTACTGGTATCACGTCTGACAAAAGGTCATCTTAGCTATCTATGTAGCTTTAAACTGCAATTCTTTACACAGCCTATTCCCTCTTTAAGATCTTATCTGTACTTTGTTCCAGCAAACTACACACAGCCAGTAGTAAAAACGTGTGCATAACACTCTTACATACGCACTCATATATACATACCCTTATATATATATATTCATCTATCTGGCTACTGGACTGATGCTCAGGTATCCCCAGCCGCACTGTCCCACTGATCACACCATGCCCACACCTCAGTGAGAGGCCGAGTCGTGCTGCTGCCCTTTTGCTCCCACAGCACCCTGCACTGCCTATGCCTGGTGGCCAATCCAAGCACCCCAAAGTGTCCTTTCACCCTTCCCTTTAAGCACGAGGCGCCAGCCCACAAAAAAAGAACTCTCTCCCTCAAAAGGCTCCTGTCTGTGTGCTGTTGCCTGCCCTGAATACACTGCATTCAGCAGCTCGCCCTCCGTCTCCAGCCACTGTCTTTCTGTCTGCAGCAGTTCGGCACAACCCAACCAAGAGCCAGATATAAATCTCTCCCGTTCAAAGGAAATATTTAGCAGCAAAATGAGTAGGAAACAAAAGACTTCTCTGTTACTCACCCATCCTCTTGCCCAGCACAGCTCTCACTCTCGACCGTGTGGCTGTGTAAGAGGGATGGGACATGCAGAGCCCACCTCACCAGGGCCATGGCCTAGTAAGTGTGTGGGGGAGATGATAAAAAATAGGTGTTTTCCAGCTGCTACTGGGTCTGCGAAAGGAAAACTCAGACAGTTAACACAGCCTTAAGTATGTATTAAAAGCCTAGGAACATTAATCCACGATCTACAAGCATCCCTTCTACTTTCTGCTGTGTGGTATGTTCCTTCATGGCTAAAACATAAGATGTAGGATCAAGATAACCTTTTTTCTCTTTTTATTGTACCTTCACTGATGTAATTTAGTTATTCTCAATAAAGTATTGAAAGGCTGAAACTTCACATGAACTCAGTGTGATGATAGTGCTCTCTCTCTCCCTCTCAAAACAGACAACTAACAGACTTCTGTTACCTCAAAATGTATCACACAGATAGAGGAATCATGAGCAACACCACAAAGGAGACAGCATTTCATCAAAATTCAAGAGTCCCTTTGTGCAGGAAGAAGCCAGCATGTTCACGAGGGCCTGCTCAGCAGACACTTGGGTGGGTAATGATTGGACCCATTCAGTGGGGTTCAGTCAAGCTGGACGTGGTGGCACGTGCCCGTGGTCCAAAGGCAGTCCAGTTGGACGCACCATCAAATGGGGCTCAGGCTGTCACTGAAGCCCTTGAAGATGTCACCAGATGGAGCTCTGGGCACTGCTGTGGCACACAGAGCTCCTTGTGGACCTGCCATCAGGTTGAGCATGTCACTGTGAGAGAGCATCTGCTGGGACACCAAGCTCCCATATGGAGTTACGTGTTGCAGATACATCAGCAGATTTGGTTAACCCAGCAAGGTAAAAAGTACACAGTGCACAGAAAATGGGAATCAGTGTAATGCACGTGTCCTTACAAAACTTTGTGAATACTTGCCCAAATCCCACCACTCCTGTGCTCATTCACTACTTGTTTTTTATGTGAAATAAAGGAATATTCACTACCCACAGACCTGAAATTTTGACTCTTACAATACCATTAGTTTCGCTCTATATGACCAATAATTCACTCTTTGATGATTGCTCAGTTTTCAATCTAAAACAAAAGACTCAGTGCATCACCGAATTTGTTTTCAAATTCCTACTTTTAGAGCAGTCGTTACCTTGAACCCTACACCTGCAATGCTCAAAATTCCTCAAAAATACTGCTAGTTGTATTTCTGTCATGTATCAAAATAGTTTAGGGCTTTATCCCCACAGTTCCTCAAAAACTGCGTGTTACGGATTTGGATACAAATCAAAACTACAAGAACAGAGAAGTCTTTAACTGGCCGCTGTGAACCGTAACAGTCTATATACATGTTATATACATATGACTGTTTGAGAGTGTTCGTGAATGCGTATGTGTACAGACTCCATACTGCATGAAGTTCATTTGTCTGAGGAGGTTTTGTCTTTTTAGAAACTCTCCTACAACATACAATGAGAACAACCTTGTGATGGCACAGACTGAGTGACTACTAGGTTTAGTCTTGCCCTTTGCCGCCACCGCTAATTAACCACGGACTGATTTTTCAAGTTTGTCATTGGAAAAAATCACTTCTAAGTCTCTTCTTACTGCATTTGCACATATAACAAATTGGTACAAATGTCTAAGACGAAGTTCATTATACAGTACCTTTCATGACAGCTACACCAGGTTACTAGTCAACTCGGTAATGTTTTAGAGACATTTTTAGCGGAACTTGGAAAAATAAGAAATGGACTGTGGCTTAAAATAAATGTACATAATATACAATATATATATTTATACACATGTGTATGTATATACACACATATATTGATATAACCTTGAAAGTAATGGCTAATTCTTGGTCAATTTTCTGAGTGCTGGGACTACCTGGCAAATAATCTAGAAACTGAAGTTGTCCACAATTAAATAATCATTTCCACAACTTATAAAAATATATTTTTTACTAAACAAAGTTTAAATTAACTGGTTTGCAGAAATACCATGTAGGATAACTGTATCCAGAATGTGAATCTGGCACAGCTACAATTGAAAGAACCCAAGCTACTACAAACTGGACACAGGAACGCTGCCCCGCAGCCAAACACAGAACAGCCACAGCAATAGAAGCTGCTCCCGCAGCCATCATCAGTGGCACCCAAACCATCTCTGGTTCAGTAACCTCTTACATAGGCTTCATTTCCACTTGACAAGGACCGACCATCCAACCCCATGCTCTACTGTTTAAGGCTCAATTAAACTGCACAGTGCCTGCCTTGTTTGCAAAGTGCAACTTGCTGGTTTGAGCAGCTTTCCACTTCCATGACACCGTTGAGAGCTAACAAGTGATCATGGTCCCTACTTGAGGACTTGGAGGATTACCAGTACTTGAGCTTCACCATACTGATTCTGATCTACTGCATAGGTAAATATATCATAGCAAAACATACATATATGTGTGTATATATATATATATTTATACATATATATACACATGTGTGTGTGAGCATGTGTACATCACCAAATTAATGATTTCATGGAACTATGTGTAGGATTGTGACACAGCGTGGTATCCTGCACAAGTTACCTATATTTTTTCTTTCAATATATAGACACCAGAAATAAAAGTAGAGCAAATCAGCCTCTGAAAATTAAAGTTAAATCAGTGGACAAGAACTTTGGTAAAGCTTGTCAATGTTTATTATTTTTATTCAAATACAGTCAAATTATATCAGTTGCTGTCACCCTCTTCACAAGAGGAAAGTGCATGGGTGTTTTTTTTTCCTAGAGAAAACTATGTGAGGTGGTGCTTAACTATTCAAGAAGATTCTGAATTAAATGCTTACATTTTTCAAAAGATTTCTGTCTTTCAGATGGAATGAAAACTAAGCAGAGTTCTTGTCCCGTGTGTATTTTATTTATCATATGCATATATATATATATAAATATATATACACGTATGTCTCTGTGTGTGTATATACACATCCACACACTTTTACCAGAAGAGAGGAATCTGTTTTTTCCCCATATGGAGACTTACGTGTTCCTCCCTGCCTTGTACCCTGTGCAGTATAAGCTCTAGTGATGAGGCCAAACAAAAAGATATAGTTCACCATAGTATATTAGTTTATGTAGCAAATTCATTTTCAAGCAAGTAAAATAAAGCTCTGTATTCCAAACTTCTTTTCCTTAACATTTCTCATAAAGAAAAGGAAGGAAAAGGAAAGAGGGGAGGGAGTAGGATTATGGCAGTAGCACTGAGCCAGTGGCATTCGTGTGTGTGCACGCAGGCACACGCACACAGCAGGGCTTTGGTTGACAAATGCAGATTGTCCAGAGAAGATGGATGCATAAGTAAGGAAGACTCTACAGTGATGCAATTGTATCTTTTATGTTTGCATGGAGTGAGAAAACAAATTCAATTGAAAAAGAAAAAGCAAAGACCTCTTTTTAGGTCCCTCATCAGTGTGAGCATACTCAGTATGCTAGAGAATTTATCTGAAACCTTTTAAATCAAGGCCTCTTTATTACAAAAATAAAAACAAACAAACAAAAAAAGTATGAGAGACGACAAGATGCTGAAGTGTCACTCCAATCGTCCCTGCAGAGAACAATTGCATCCCATTTCTTATTCATTCTCTTCTCTCATTTCTACGATGTCTGTCATTTCCTCCGTGTGAGGCATGTCGGTCATGGCAGAGTCTTCACCTTCTGCAGATGTTTCGTTCTCGTTCCGCTTCTTTTTCTAGATTGAAACAACCGGTCATAAACATACAAATATGTTGCTTGTGAACACAGTCCTACAAACTTTGGGCACTGGGAGAAGCAAGCTAGAAATAATGCATTTGTTAGGGTACACAATAAAGAGCTATAATATCTGTGTCATATTCGCGGCTTGCCACTAGCAAGGTGTCGTAATTTAGGAGGTTTTCATACACTTTTGGGACTCTGCTTTCACCTTTTTAACGTAAGTGTAATAACAGATGCATTTCTTATGCTAACAGACATCCAAGACGGACGTCATTGTGACTGGAGGGAAGAAAGCATCTGGAATCTTTTAATAAGTCATGGACTTATTATTATTTAAATAAAAGAAAAAAAGAAAAGAAAAAAAAAAAAAGGAAAAAAAGCGAACAACATACTTGAGAAGATAGATTGCTCTAGGGTGAAATCTGAATTTCTCAAATGTCAAACTTCAGTAATTTTTTAAGATGTCAGCATTCTGGCTTTTCTTGGTATTGCTGATCCACTGTGAGCCCCCACCCCACCAAAGCCTAGTAATACTTGAGTATTTTTGGACAGCAGGAGCGGGAGGGCATTCAAGTGTCCTATGATTCATCCAGGATGTCCTGGATTAGTAAAGCTAAGAAGTATTCAGCCCCACTAAAAACAAATTTGAAGCATCTGTTCCTTATTATCCATTTCTCAGCAGGCTGACTAGTCTTACTGAAAACACTTGTAATGCTGACAAAAATACCCCCACAGGTATTACTGATTCAGCTGAGTTTAGGCATATCAGAGTTTCAGTATTTCAGAGGTGTCTACACAAGTCTTGATTTGCAGATCTCAAGTACTGAGCACTTATTACCTCTTTAGGTGAAAACAAGTTGATCCATACAGCTACTAGTTGGCTCTGCCACTGTGACAGTGGCTGCAGATATGATGGTGTTAGTTACATGCTAATTCTGGTGAGGGAATAAATTAGCTTGGCACAGCAACTGCTACTACTGCTTGCAAAAAAAACGAAGTACCGAGTCGCTGGCTAGAAACACTCTTTAAGCTACTACTGTACCAACAAGCAGTCAGAAGGCAAGTCGAAAACAGATAGATGTACACTGTGAAACCTCAGGCCAACAACAGACATCTCAAAGTCTATAGATCTTACTCTGGCAGACCAGAAAAATGTAACAGATTAATCATGACAGAGACCAAGGTCCAAGCCTGAATTAAAATGTGCTTTCATCAGATCCTGCAGAGCTTACTTCTTACCTGTTTTCGATAGACGTAACAGGCCGCTATTGCGACCATAGTGGATTCTCCCACAAACCCTGCTAGAAGGGATCCTACTCCCAGGGTGGCTCCATGAACTCTGTGGGTAGCACATAACAAATCAGTCATGGTTGTGTGGCAGTGCATAATGCATAATTATATTTCCACTGGCACGTATTTTAAAGAACTTTTTTGTTTCTTAACATACTTCACTATTTAGTAAAAAAGCAAATCCTGAACCAATTTCCCAACTAAGAAAAGCTGAATACAGAATTTAAAGACATGTGCAGTGTGCTGTAGAACAGATTATTTGACTTTACGAACAGGATATTCTCCCGATATCTTTCTTAACAATGCATTTAACATACTGGAAATAAATTCCACATAGGAACATGTTTTTGCCTCTCCGGCATTTGTGCATTTTTTTTTCAAAATGGACATCAGTATCTTGACTGCCTACAGCAAAGTCACACCCGTTTGGGGTTTACATCACAGTTAGTATTTGGGGAAAACGTTCTGGGTTAAGCAAATTCAGGAGACAGGACAGAAGAAAAATAATTCCACCATCTCTGTGGAGAGCAGAGAAACTTACCCCAAGTAAGGCAGAACAATGAGACTAGTGATGAGGACGATAATCCGCAGCACTGAGCTGGGTGCCAGCACAAATGTCTTCTTTAGAGTCATCAGCCAACCAGTCAGGTGTGCTCTGACTGTCACTATTTATGAACAGAGGAAGGGAAGGAGAAAAGGAGGTAAAAGGAGTGAACATCAGTCATTTCATGTGAAGATTTCGTTGTGCAGAGAGCACTGCTCAGAAAAACACACGGTGACACTTGTTTCAGGCAGCTCTGCATGCTGGGAAATCCTACTAGAAATGAAGTAGCTTTCATGTGCAAATTGCTTAAACAACATGAGTTTAGATACATTTAGTATATATGTATGTAAATATATATTTAGGATAGGATATATATTTAGGAAAGTCAACAATCCTTCATGGAAGCTGTTCTCTTACAATCATTTTATTAGATGCTCCATTCTGATATATGCTTCACTACATCACATTGCATTTGTTTACAGAAGTTAGAAAGTTTTTTGAGAGGAAACATTTTGAACGCTGCTGTTAAGCTTCTCTCTTGAATAGGGACATTAACTAATATCCTGTTTTTGATGATGCAATGATATCTTAAAGTGCCATTCAGACTGGCTGCTGAAAGGGAGACTACTGGAGGCAGTGTCACTGCGCAGTTAGTCCTAGATGCTACACTGAAGTTAGTTGCAGCCCTGGTAGAAGAACAATACATGCACATATGTATCACTAATGCTATCTCCGTGTTCTTGTTCAACTGTTCAACAATAGACAGAATTCAGGTCTTGCTTTGGACAGCCAGAAGTCTGCCCAATGACAGGCTGCTCTTACTGCAGCACTTGTATCTTGACTACTGATGTAAACGGTCTTGGTCTACACTGACTTTGATAAAAACAGGGTTACTGTGCTAGGCATGCACTTAACCATTCTTACATATACAGCCAAGTCTGACTCTATGGCAACAGCTCAAAGCTGAGTTTTTGTTTTTACCTGGAACTGGGAAAAAGGAGAAGATGCGCAAAGGAACAACACACAGCTCTGCAAAAGCGAAGTCGACTCCAATTATGTCAACTAAAATCTTCTCTGACACATTTGGTGTCCAAAACATCACAAAACAGAGCTGGGAAGGAAAGCCAGAAGAACAAAATCAAGAAATGTTTATATTTCCGAAGGAAAGCACAAAGATAGGACCTCCTGGTAAAACACTGGGCATTTTTGATGTTAAATGAAGGAAGATGATGCATACAAAGTAAAAACAAAACAACTTGCTTTTCTATAGCATTAACAGATCTGTAGCATGCAAGGATTAAGGTTTCATCATCTCTAAGACAAACATATTATTAACTTTAATCATCTTCTTCAAATATTCTTTGAGGTTTCTGTCTCTTTGGACACAGACCAATGAAAGAATACAACGAAACCTAGACGTTAAGCAAGAGTTCTGACTCAATAGGTTATGAAGCAGTCATAGAAAAAATAACACATGTGCAAACCTAACAATACTGGTTTCCTGTGCTTCGTTTCCAACAACTGGAATGTTATGGTTCAATCTGACCGTAACCAGGAAGAAACTGTAGGTAAGGTTTTAAAAAGGCTCTTCAGAGAGCCACCTGAATCATTACCAATTCACATCTTCAGCAACAGCTGATGATGATGAAAAAGTTACAGGCAACCTTATTGTTCTTAAGAAAGTGGAAGACAGATTCTCATCTCTCTTAACCAGAAACACTGGAAAAGAAACAATCACAAGCAAAGCTCATAAAGATGATGATTTGCTTTAGGAAGTGTATTCAAAGCAATATTTTCACAACAACTTACAGAAGTTTTCAATAATTTAAATGCAGAAGGACTCCAAAGTACAGTGCATTTATACTCAGCTTGCATTCAAAAAACACTGACTGTGCATGTGAACATGAGAAGGATGTTAACTTCAGGAACAAATCCTGCTCTTCAGGCTCCTCACGTAGCAAGGCTGACACACATGTAAGGACTTTTTTGTATGGTGCCTGCAAATGGATGTACTTGAATAGTCTAATTCTTACAAAAACAGCAAGAAGCTTTGATATTTTACAGCGCTTGCTCTGTTTAAGACATCTGTTTCCCTAAAACAGATTATCAAATGTTTTAGTAAATAAAGATTTTAACTACTCCAGGACCCAGAGACTTGATCTAGATCTAAGATTAGAGGACTAAACACAGTGCCGTTCATGAAGCTGTTAGTATGCAATACATGTGACAGTAAGGCAAAGGTCTTCAGAAGCCATAGCCCTGCAGACATGGTGCCTTCTGCCCACAAATCCACTGGGTCTTGTCATTTAAGGAATGTGCTGTTTAGACCACATATGAAAGGAAACGTTCCATAAAAAGCCCACAACAAATGGTACAGCAGCAATACACGCTGTTTAACCTTCTGGTCAGTACTAGGGCAGGGCTTCGGTCTGGACTGAGGGGCCTCTTTGCAGCTGGTGGTTCCAGCTTTGGTTCAAGGCACTCCCCAAAGACTGTTACTGACAGCCTCTGCAGGACTTTGTTCTGTAAAAAGGTGCAGCAGAGCTCCTTTCAAGTATAAGTGTTTTTTGCAATTAAAAAAGTGATTTCTTCCTGCTATTCTCCCAGAAGAGAACGCATTAAGGGAGCAAGCTGACTGGAGAGGGCAGAACTTGGAAGCATAAATGCCAGTGTACCATGTAAAATATGCACATTCACTGTTAAATTTGATGGCTCTCTATGATTCCCAAAGCTTTCTTTTATTTTTTTAACCTGGAAGTTAATATCATAGTATCTGTCTCTCTTCTTACCCAGGTGTCACATCCATACACATTCAGATGGCTTCTAAGCCAGACTTTGAAGTCCTACAGCCTCCAGGGCAGTCGGGATTTCACTCCTGCTCTTTGCTTGTGTGCCAGAGACTGTCCTTTCTATTGAGCCTCCATGTATCCAGCACACAGAAGTTTTTAAAGGTCTGTCACTAAGAGACCTGTGGGAGGTGTCACATTCTGACAGCCTATGCAGTAGCAAAACCTTTTGTATTCCTGCCAGAGGAACAGTAAATAGTTTTCTTCCCTATTTCTGAGTGTAGGAAACAGGTTTTTTCCCCAGCAATCGAACCTTCTACTCCATTACTTTGAATCCATTTTGCAGTGTATTTCATAGAATCATTAACATTGGAAAAGGCCACTAAGATCATCTAGTCCAACCATCAACCCATCACTCATGGCCAATAAACCATGTCCCTCGGTGCCAGAGTAATACATGAGGAAGGCTAACTTGATGATTATGTATTTCTCTTTTCTGCTTTAGTAAGCATTTCTCTGCCCCGTGCTAAGCTACTCATGTAGGACACAACTGAAGCAGAGAGACAATCCAGAGCAGAGAAGGTTGTGTGGCTAAAAATCCAGTTGTTAAGAAGTTACTGTAAAGTGACAGAGCAAATTCTTTCAGTGTCATAGACAAGGCAGACTGCAGTGATTTATACAAGCTAACTGTAAAACAACTATAGGCAAGAATATTTTCTCAAATCTATCTTCAAAGTCCAGTAAATAACATTAGATGCAAACACGTCCACCCTTCAGCTATAGCTTTCTGTTTTCTGAAAACATCAACCTTTATGCTGCTGGTATCACCCAACACAATTAGCATCCTACTGAGCAGCACAGTTACTATCACTGAAAGACTCCATGTAAAAAAGGAACTAAGAGAGTTATTCTCAGCCATGTTCTCTTTGAAGTTTATTTCTAGCCTTGATAGGAACAGACTCAACCTCCAGCCAACTCAGACAACAGAAAGGCCAGCTTGCAAATCAGGGGTAATGGCTACTACCCAGCTGGCACGCAGGCATCCCTCCTCAGCTGTTGCAAACTACAGACCCACCTCTAATTGGCAGTCAGTGCTGATAAACAGCTTCAAAGAGTACATCTTACACAGTAGTTGATGAGCAAAAATCACAGTGATTGCTAAGCTTAAGGATAAACAGTTTCAGGCAATGAGGTAGTGGAAGGGCCTCCTATTTCTGTCTTGGCATGCTTTTGTTTTTTGGTTGTAATGTTGATGGTTAGTTTCATTTTGCTAAGAGATTCCTCCATGTCATTTTATGTACAGATGATTTTCTCATTGCTAATAAGGTACAAAGCTGCACAAAAATAAATGAATGCTTTGCATCATGCAAGCTCTCTGTAGTTATATTTCTAGAATGCTTTCAGCTTAAGAACTTTCAGTTTGAGAAGTTTCTTGATTACATCAAAGGCAAATTCAAAATATAGTGCAAAAAAAGCCCAAGCCCTGCTTTAGGAAAACAGTAATGTAAAACACACGAAGCAGGAAAGCTATCTTGGCTATGGGTAAGGTGTACAGAAAATAGATGAGTCTCAGCTTTTTCTGACGTTCAGAGTTGTGACTATGTTGGTAGAGAGTGAATAGTAATGGGAAAGGAGAGGAAAGAAAACATACCCAAAGCAGATGCAAGCAGTCCAGTGAAAAAGTGTGGCACACCCACTTGGAGATGCGACCTACTGGAGGAAGCAGTGGTAACATCTCGGGGCTCAGACCAGAAAAGATCTTAGAGAACAGATTTACACCCTCTCTCTCCTGTCTTTCTTGTAGGTAAAAGACTCTGTTCACCTTCCTCTGCCCCTTCTCTCCCCTATGTTTGCATACGCCTTCAATGTTAAAAACAGAGTAAATAGGCTTGGGTAGAGTTACAGTTATAGCTTCATTTAATCTAATCAGGAGTTGAAGACAGTACAGTAAAAGCTTCAGCACTGACTAGCAGCATGCGTGAAGCTCTGCTGTGAGCGCAGTTGATTACAATGCCTGCAAACAGTAAAGAATATTGCACTTAAGAATTCTGCAGTTGAGCATTTTAATGCTTTGAGAGTAAGGATTTTTCTTGCAGAATTCTAGCAGCTCAGCTAACTTGATTTTTCTCTCATATAGCATGAGTGCAGGATATTAAAGCCTTTTGTCATTTAAATGGCATTTCAGCTGAGAAGCGATCACTTCAAAAATAAAGGAAAGATAGTGGCAGAAGAGTGTAATACTACAGAGAATATAGAGGTCTGAATAAATAAGGTAGCATTTATTACAGTGTTATCTCTGTATGAACAGTAGCCTGAGTACTGCTGAAGATGTTTTAATCACCTGAAGTGATTTGAAGGGTTGTGTGATTAGGTAGTGTGTCTTTAACTGATCTGGTGCAGTGAAGTTTGAAAGATGCTATTAAATATGTCAATTTACAGCTGTACCAGACCAGATCAAAGCTCCAACTAGATTAGTGCTGTCTCCCTGCTCAGTGTTGCTTGGGTATGCCTAAGCAAAGGGCATAGAGAAGAAAAAGGGCAGAATAAGAGATGTCCTTTCCCCAGTGCGCAGTCTGAGTTGCTGGCACCTACAGATTTAGGCATTCCTCACTTAGGCAAGGCATTTGTAGAAGCATTGTCTGTATCAGTGATGTGCCATTATCCCGTCCAGTACTATTCTGTGCATACAAAGTATCTAATCTTAGTGTTTTTCTTTTGCAATCCAGTTGTGCATCAAAAATATCCCACCCCAAACCCTTCACTTGTGACTGAGATGCTCTCAGTAAGTACCCGTGTTTACTTTCACGTGGAACCTTGTTTTTCTCATCTAGCAAATTCAACATCCAAGCACGCTGAAAGAAGATGCATTGAAAACCGTTGCTGTCAAGAAGCCTGAAAGAACACACCAAACTGTTATTGCAGCCGGGAAGGTATCCAACTGGTAGTGCTCAAACTTCTCCTTCATCTCTTATTAAGTGCACTGCGTGCATCTGACTTTTCACAAATGCTTGTAAAAACCTGTTCATGAAACTCTGTGTCAGATGCTGCACATGAGAGCTCTCTGGTTTTCCAGAACTATCACCGTTTGGCCTCTTCAAAGGCCCTAAAGCTCCTGGAAGCTATTTCCATTTATTCTGGTTGTTGACAGGGATTGCTAGACCTCAGAGACATGCTACATAATGCATGATAACACATTATGCTAACAAAAGCTATTGTCATGTGTAGAGTAATCTGCAGGGTGCCTGACTGATTTGCTTTTAGGCACTTATGGAAAGCCCTGCATCTCCTGGGACATTCACTGATAAATACAAGGATTAAAGAGTATCCTGGTGAGCTATGAACAACAGTATGGCACTCTCAGACTTCAGTGCAACCTCCAGTTAGAAAAACACTGATGACAAAGACACGACTGTTCCTGAGAAAGAGGCTATGAAATCTAAAATGAATGGTTTTAGAAATGGGTTAGACATAACCTGGTCTCATTCCAGATTGGTATAACAGATTTAACCATGGGGATTTAACCAAGTGGGTGGAACAGTGAACCTGCAAAAGAGCCTTCTGTGTTGAAATAGAGTTCATAATTTTCCACTGCAAAACAACTGAGCAGATGTTTCCTATCACTTTTTGAACCTGATATGTTTTAAGAAGTGTGGTTGGCCGAGAAAGGTCTTTAACCCTCAAACTATTTTGTGTATGTACTAAAGGCTGTATCTTAACTAACATATACAAGCCTTGTTCATGACAGCCCTCTGCCCCTTTATGGTATTTGATGCTCAGTGAAGGCTTTATTACTTATATCGTCTTTGATTTACCCCTCAGATATTTGAGACAGTATCAGTTACGTTAATCATTTCTGCTAATGTGAAAGAATATTGCATGATTGCTGCTTTTTTAAATGTGCAATAAATGAATCATATGAAATAAACTTATCCTGTATTCTACAGTCTGACCTCCTGAACTGCTGCATATCTCCAAGGCCTCTGTCATTCCTACACAAGCAGAACTTCCATAATTCTGTCTCCTTTCAAGGCTTACAGAACAGAATGAGCTGCTCTTGTAGGTACCTTTACAAGGTGAAAGAATGTCTTCTTCCAGTTTGCAATGTGACAAAAGAGGAGTAAACCTCATATTTTGCAAGATGTTGGGGATGGAGAGAAACCGCACCTGATTTTGGCTGTGTTTCAATGACCACTTATATATACCTTCACTGTGGGACTTAGAAAACCGAATCTTCTAAATGACTGCGGAATGGGAGTTTTCTTAAACTTTCTCTATCATCTTAATGTTAAAGAAAATAGCACTTACTTTTGTTCTCCATTCTAAAAATACAAAGTTGTGTATTGTTAACCACTAGTTCTGAAACTATGGAAATAGTTGCTATTAATTAGTCACGCCTCTTTTCAGACTACATCTGGAATGTGTATTCTGTTGCATAGCTTTATTCAACGTATAAACAATTTGCTAATAGCTCCTGAAGCATTCATTCCACTATGCAGTCTCTCAGGTAGACAAACAACATGAAAAATGCTCAGCATGGCTCTTGCAGAAGAAGGCATAACCACACATCAGTTTACACAAAGGCTTTCATGTTTTGCTGCGGACCAAACAACAAAAGAAACGCCTTATCAAATAGGTATTATTCCTTGTTGATAGGAAATCATATGCAAGTATAAGATAAAATTAATCAACAGAAACAACTTTTTGCCTTTTGAGATTAAGATTTTTCTATTCTTTTTTTATCTAAAAGCACACTACTATTAAGTGTCAAAGTTATCTGGAAACTGTGCGGGAATTTCTGTTGTATGGTGTGAGAGCCAAAGGCCAGCACCGCCGTCTTGATCTGGGAGCTTCCTGTATACCAAACCCTGACCCTTACCAGAAGAGACTTACAGAACCCTCTCCTACCTTTTCATACATCACGTCAGAAAGCAGTTTCCACCCAGCCACCCCTGTTTTAGCTACTTTGAGGAATTTTAGAGAAGTCTTTTAAGATGAAGAAGTCTGATCAGCCCAAAGGGAAGTATTTAAGCTTCCCACTGTGTGTTGTTGAGGTTTAGCACAGTGATCTGCTCTTGTAACTTAGAAATGGACTTTTTCTTGTGTAAAGTTTTCGAGACAAGACTTGGTAAAGCTCCACAGAAAACCTGCCCTCACCTCACATCTGACTCTGCTCCAAGCCAGAGGCCGGGCCAGATGAACTCTAGAGGACCTTCCAACCTGACTAATCCTGTGATCCTGTGAAGCAAAATGCCCCAGATCTGTGTGAAGTAAAAATGTCAGGGCACAGTTGCATTTGAAAGCTGTTTATCATAATAGTACTGATGTGAATTACCGGGACATTCTCTTACAGAAATGATCCCTCGGGCACTTGCAAGTCAATACAGATTTCTGTGAACTTTTCTGTAAAGCTGAAAACAGTTGTCATAAAATTTGTCAGCAGCAGGGGGAGCAAAAGAATCCAGAACCTGCCTGAAGGAAAACTGTGACTTCATATCTTCTGACATAATCGGTTTCTGCAGATTTAAATCTCTCCCTGCCCACCCCAACTTTCCTTACAATTCAGAATGATGGAGCACGCCATTCTTTGGAAATAAAGCTAGGTCCAGCAGCTGCATGATAATCAACTCTCTGATAGCATTAGCACGATGCCACGGATACCCCTCTCCCAGCTGCCACTGAAAATACTAGGGTAGTATTTTCAGTTTCACAATTTAGCCATTTTCTTCTGCCTTAAGTTTTCTGCAGCACTTGCTGGTACCTATCACGACTGCAGTGCCTGAGAAGAAACATGCTGCAGGGATGATTTTTGACCCTTCCTTTTCTGCTTTCTCCAGCCATTCTTGAGAATGGACCCTTTGTGTGAAACCTGAACAATCATGAAGGAGACATCAGTCTCCACCTCACAGCACCAAACAGAAATCCTTTGTTCTAGAACAAAGGCTCAGTGCGGTTCCACAGATGGGAGAAGGCCCCGGGCTTGCTCATGAGGATTTTATAAAGTCAGCCCCTGGTGGTCCAACATCTTCCTGAACAGGCAGAAATATTTCCATCAGTGTCTGAAATAACCTTTACTGAAGCAGGAAGTAAACCTGACCCTGAAAAGGTAAAATCTTCATCCAGTATTTCTGCCGATACCTCATTTCCAAATGGTTATTTTTGTGCCAGCAGCCTGAAGATTAAAAATATCTGGGAGTTCCAAGATGGGCAAAAATCAAAGCAGTGAAAATGAGGTCATTCACTAGATGTATTATTTTAAAAGCTGTCCCTGGCATCCATATAACAGCTGATAGTAAAGTAAAAAGAATGAACATTTAGTCTTCAAATTTCATGCTTTTTTCTTTTTCTTTAATGTATAAGTCCTAGATCGGATGTGTGATAGCTCCTCAGTATAACGAGGCTGTAATTAAGCCATTGATAAAATAAGACAGGGGAGTGTGGAGGAAATCTATTCCTCTTTTTTTTTTATTGCTCCTCATTGTATACTCATTAGAGATAATGACAATGAACCCAGTCACCCTGAGAAATTCAGACACTGGCACTGTCAGCAGCCGGGGCTGCATCCTTTAAGAGGGAACTGCTTCTTACTGTGACATTTCTTCCTGTGCTTTTTACTGCCCTGGTTCTATTATCTTGTGACATCAATAAGGCCCAGTTGCAGCCTTTAGTAATAAAGCAATGCAGAGATATAAGATGAAGACAGGCAATAAGAGACAGGAAAAATGAATGAACCCTGAACACACTGGCTTAAACTTTTGGCTGGCATTTTATCCTCCTGGAAGCTGCAGGTATATGGAGTAGCAGCAAAACGAAAACTATGTGGAAAGTTAAATAACACCGTGCAGAACTTTAGTTCGGAAGAAAATAGAGTTTGTAATGTTTCTTAAAGCCAGTCACTAACCATGACTAAGCCCTGCTCTGTTACAAGAAGATACTCATGAAAGCAAGCAATAAAATACAGGGGAATAACTATCCAGAATTGAGGGAAACACTGTAGTGGCTGTTCAGCAATATAAGGGGAAATTAATAACTCTCATAAGCAGAAAAGAAGATATTTAAAGAAAATCTCCTGCTGAGGAGAGTTGTAAGCATGACAAGGGAGGATGAACTACTGCTTCCATCTGGAGAAACAGGAAGATGTGCTATGAAGTACAGTCGCTATAGATTTTGTGCAAGGGGAACGAGGATAGGAATATTAAACCATGATTTGATGTTATGTGACACATTTAAAGATTTCAATTATCCTTCAAACTATCCATAGTCAAACTCAAATTTCTTAATAAACATAAGAATACCCTTGCTTACATACTCTTGCTCATTTTTAGAAAGCATCACAATCACAGAATGGCCTGGGTTGGAAGGGACCTCAAGGCTCAAGAAGCTCCAAAACCTCTGCTGCAAGCAGGGCCACCAAACCTCCACACTTAATACCAGACCAGGCTGCCCAGGGCCCCATCCAACTTGGCCTTGAAAACCTCCAGGGACAGGGCATCCACAGCCTCTGTGGGCAGCCTGTGCCAGCACCCTGCCAATCTCATAGTAAAGAACTTCCTCCTAACATCCAACCTAAATCTTCCCTCCTTCAACATAAAACCATTTCCTCTTGTCCTGCTGTGATCTATCCTCATAAAGAGTTGACTCCTCTCCTGTTTATAAGCTCCCTTTAGATAATGAAAGGCTGCAATAAGGCCACCCTTGCTCAAGTCCAGGTAAATGACTTCAGTCACCTTCCCTTTGTCCACCAATGCCGTCATTCCATCATAGAAGGCCACCAGGTTGGTTAGGCATGACTTTTCCCTGGTGAAGCCATGCTGGCTGTCTTGGATCACACTCTCATTCCTAATGAGTTGTCCAGGAGGATCTGTTCCATGATCTTCCAGGCAAAGAGGTGAGACTCACCAGCCTGTAGTTCCCCAAGTCCTCGTTGCTCCCTTTCTTATAAAGGGAGTGATGTGATCCTTCCTCCAGTCATCTGGGACCTCACCTGACAGCCATGACTTTTCAAATATGATGGAGAGCAGCTCAGCAACCCCCTCAGCCTGCTCCTTCAGAACCCTGATATGCACACTATCGCCATCTGACTGGCCCCATAGACTTGTACGCATTCAGTCTCATGAGGCAGTCTTGGACTTGCTCTGCCCTTACAGTGGGAGGGGATTTACTTCCCCAGTCCCCACCTAGAGGTTTAGAGGACATGAGAAATATTAGAATCCTTGCCCTTGTTATCACAGAAATGCAACCCACTTTAAGAAAGATGTCTTTTAAGTATTTTTCTATTGATAGATTACAGTGCAATTACAACACTGCAAAACTTTTTGGTCATCTTCCAGGCCACGTTTATTCTAACACAAAGACAACAAAAGCTTCCTCTTCTGTAATTCACATTTTTTATTTCTATGGATTAACTTGAGCAGTACAGTGTTATAGTCTGGGTGGAGCACAATGGACACAGATAATAACACAGAGAAAGAAATCATCACAGTGACTCCTGTCTTCCTATCTTCCCTGATTCAGATAGAGGCTTCTTCTAGAGAGGCAGAAACACTGCAGTAGTCAAAGCCTCTAGCCAGAGCGATTAATAAGGTTTACAACTGGGTGTCTCATTCTATTCCCTTTTTGCAGAAAGGATGAGGCTAAGGGAGTTTAATTACTGCATTTTCTTTTCAGACTGTGATGCTGCTTTGTCTACCATGACTTCTAAATTCAAGATAAAAATGAGCCTTCATCAACTTCAATCCACTTGGAACAACTCGTTCAGCTGCTAGACGCAACTGCACCTTTACTGCATAAATACTACGTGTTTGGCTCTCTCACTGATATTAAATAACCTCCCTCATATCTTCCTTCCCAACACCTTTCCCAGTTCCCCACATTGTCCCTGCAAGCCATCTTCTGAATGTCTAACATAAGTCATTTATACAAGAGTTGAGATGGGCAAAAGGGATAGTTTCAGCTCTGCCTATAGGTCATGTGTAAAGCTTAGTGCTTTAAGAGGAAAACCAAGGACCTAGAACAAGGGCCTCACAAATCATCATTTTGTTCTGAAAATGCTTTCTTCAGCTTGTGAACTGGAAAACCAGCGTTAGTAGCTTGGAATGTATGTAACTATGAAAACAATAGATGTTGTAATAAATGGGCAATTTTCTCAGGTAGCAATGCTCTGTCAATTACAGAGTCACAAAGCAATAGAAACAGGAGCCTTTGTTTGTCCTTGTACACCTTTACAGCACCTGAAACACTTGGAACTATGGGGATCAGGCAGACACACCTGTTGAAAGGACTTCTGTGTAAGAAGGACAAAGAAAGAATGAAGTAAAAGCCCTGACCGTCTCTTAGTCAGAACTCACAAGTCACTTTGCTCTGCTCTAGGCTGATCTCTACCAAACCTCATTGCTTGTGAACATGGAAACTTTGCCATTCTGTTTGCTAAAACGGATGAAGGTAATGGCAGAAATTCTGCCATTTCCTTTGTCTTGGTACATGACAGTGGTTAAACAAAAAAATACTGGTAACTGACCTTATTTTCTCTGGAAAGGGAAAATATATATTGTGGAAAGCAAGTTCATGTATACCAGGTTCAGTGTGGCTGCCTGGGGCAGCTAAAAATTAAACTAATCTCATCAGGTCCTGAATGCAATTTACTGTCTCTCAGCCTTGAAATAAGATCTTTCAGGTGTTTCATCACCAAAGACAGTAAGAAAGGGAAGTATATACTGCTTCTGTAGGTATCATGACTCATTCAGTGCATTCACAGTGGCTAAATGTCAGTCTGCATTGGATTCCAGACATTGAACTGCAAGAGATTCGTACTGCAGGGAACTACAGCTGTCTTGCACTGTGGACATTCCTCTTCTGCCTTCAGAAGGTCTCAGGAGTGAAACGTTAACACGCTCCTTGGTGCTTCTCAATATGCAAGCACAATTCACACTATTATTAATACAAGCTAGGGGTGCCTGATAGGAGAGCAGTCAGACTCGCTGCAGAGATGCACATATCTCCTATCCTTTATCAACAATTGCTTTATGTTACACAGTTTAGGAGGATAATGTAGCTGGAAACCAGCGTCTTCTATATATAAAACCCCTACTACGTATACTCTGTAATGTGGAAAATAAGCTGATAGGTAAATACAAAAAGTGATATGATTTATTTTTAAAACAATAGATTGAAGATTTGGCAGAAAAAAAGGGCTTTGAGTAGTTCTCAGTGTACCTCAAAGGAAATGTTTAGCTGTGGGACCGATGGATGGGAATTCATATGGAAATTAAACAGCTAGTAAGTAAAAAATACCAGATAGCTGCATAGCATCAGGGTGGGAATATATCAATAATGCAATACTAATGTAGTAATATACCGGATTTGTATAAATGTTTTATCTTCACTCATACGAGTTCCAATTTTACCTGCCAGTGCCTATGTTTTACTGGTGGGAGAAGCCTTGCTGATAAAAGGACAGTGGAGTCAACACACAACATCCATTTGGCACTTCACAGTTCCTGACTGGCATAGCCAAATCCAAGGTAGAACGCAAAAGGTTAGGCACCTGGAGCTACCTTTTACACAGATAAGGCTTCTCAGCTTGAATGAAACATGGTAATTTCCACAGCAACTGGCTCAAAGTCTTACAGAATTAAGAGACAGACAGAGGACAGAACCTTATATATAATTATATGATAGATATGTATTCATAATTACATGCCCTATAAGATGAACAGAACGGACAGTTGATGGCAATTTATGCTGCTGTGCTACCAGTTGTGAGTGCTAGAGAGCTGACACAATGCCTGTTTGTTGCCTTTCTGAAGGGACTCTTAACTTCCAGCAAATGAAAACAGTAGCCTATAGTACCTCCTTGACCTACAATTGTTCATCAGCAGGAGCCTTTAGAAATCAGTAAGCACTTTTCCCCATCAGAAGACTATGTTCAGATATGAATGTAAATATTGCACTTCATTTAAAAAAAAAAAAAAAAAACCGAAATATTTTGTTATAGAATGCAATAAATGTCCCCATGTATGATATAGAATGTAATATTGCAAGCATTACATTTTAAAGCTATCATTAGGCTCCTCAAGTATGAACAAACCTGGCTGTAAAGTAAGTAACATCTTGACATGTATCGACACACACACTTCAGCTCTAGGGCTCTGACCAGCCATTTGTTTTCAAGTATAAACCTTCAGTACCATGTAAGTGACCAGATATTTGAATTTGGTAGTCACGACTCAACTGCTGTAAATCAGTCTGTACAGTTTATGTGTCTAATCCTTCAGCTTAGTGGAAACTTGCAGGCAATTTCTCCAAAATAAATTATGGATTTTCTGATTTTTAACAAGTACTTCTGAAATTCGTAAGCTTTGCATAAAATACACATACATGTGTGAGTATAAAAGTGAAGACTTTCTTCCCACTCTATCTTTCAGCCTCCTGAAATAGAATGGAAGAACCAAAGATCAAGCTTAAACATCTGAACTGTGTTTCTTAAGTAGTGTCAGCTAATTAAATGCAATACAGCATTTTTATGCTATCACCTTATTCCTTTAACCAACCTAATTATTTCTGAAAACAGCTACTTTTCCTGTTTCTCTGTAACTGTTTGTCCATTAAAAAAGATGCAAAGCAGCACTGACATCACTTTTACAACAGCGTTGGTGCTATTAAGCCTAAGCTGTAAAGTCCTTTGAGCTGTTTCTAATAAAACAAACATTAAAACTGCTTAGGTCTCCTCCTGTGCATTAACTTGGTGACAGACACTGAACATGGTGTGGTGCATTCAGCCTGCCACCCTCAGCACTGGTAAGGGAAAAACTGGTACACAGTGCTCGAAAATCTGAAGATGCAACTGGCAATATGTTCTTGCATACACCTTACTTAATGGAAATCATGTAGCTAATTGGAGCTGTTGTTTGAAAATGCATCCTTAAAGCACGTGGTCTGTCCCAGCTGAGGCTGCTTGAAGAGGAAGCTGAACTGAGCAGTGTAGTTCACTAACAAACACTCTAAGAAATGATTTCCTCTTTTTCAGTGTTGAAAAAGAAACAAAACACTAAACAGAACCGGCAGCCTATACTGTTCAGGAAAACTGACAGAAACCTTTGTGTCATCACAGAAGACCTATTTTGAAAGAGTTCAGCTGTGAAACGGGGATGGGATTTAAAGGAAAGAATAAAAAAGAGATAGAAAGTTATGCGGCATCAGTTCTGGCTTCAGGCTACCCTGCAAAACCCCTGAACGACACTGTCATGTCCGAGTTCAGAGACACTGCTGCTATTCTGAGAAAAATCCTTGCTGAAGATGAGTCCGTTTGCTGTTACTACTGCTGTGTAAGCCAGAGTTGCCTTAAATAGCTCACTCGTTACATAGCCTCTAGGCACATCTCACAAGGGAATGCTCTCCTCAACAGAACAAAGTTTTTCTGCTGTGGAAAAGTGCAGTAATTCAGCTCTTGGAAAAATTATTTATTTGGAGATTTCTGCACTGTACTTAGAGTGATGTATCTCACAACAACTGTAGAATGTGTGATACAAATGCACTAGTTTTCATTCTCAAGGGCCCATGTCTTCAGTTCATTTACAGCTGTACGGTGGCTGACTTCCAGGGTCATCTAAACAGGTCTAGCATTGAACCAAAACGTTCAGCTCTTCGACAGCCTTATCTAGCAGTGGCAGCAAGATCGGCATTTGGCTCAATATCTCATTTATAGACCAAAGCATTTTTGCCAAAGTATCTTATGATGATGAAATAATAAATAAATACAAGCAGCATTATCTACACTCTTTAAGCCAAGAGAAAATTATCAAGTATGTTTTATTTTCCAAAATCAGAACTACTCAATTTTATGGGCAACACTCTTCAGCTGAGTCCCTCCCCTCTGTTAGATAGATTGTACATTCAATAACATAGCTGCACAAATTATGACTGCTGGAAAGAATCACTGCTTGCTTTTAACTAAAACCACATCACTATGATTAATCATATCAGCTCTTTTACATATGGGTAGTCTAATAACTTCCGTTTCCAGCCTTTAAATAAAACGGTAAATCTAGACTTTTTTTCACCAAGCAATACAACTAATTTCCAGTTTTTGAAAAGGCAGCTTTAACACCAGCCTGGAGCTTCAAAATCATGAGACAGTCTTTACACAGACACTTTTGTAGGCTGTCCAGTTAGCTCAGGAAGGCTCAAGTGCAGCCTTTCAGATCCTATGAACATTTTAAATACAAAACCAAAGCTCTGTTTCTTAATAGAACTACGCTTTTTATTATACTCTGAGTCAACACTGTCACTGTCAAGGGTGAAATAACATATTTGCTTGGTTTAGAGTACGTCTTGTGCAGGCATGACTGGTCTGTGGAAGGAGATGAGATATTTTTCTTCTAAGTCTATGAAATAGGTCTTCAATGACTGGGAGGTTTCACAGGGCTTTACGCTGGGAAAATATCTTCCTACGTGATTGCTGCTCATATTAGAAGTTTGACTACTACAATAGTTCATAGAATTTTCTCATCTTTCCATTTTCTGGTAACTTTCTACAGATCATCCAGTGCAGAATGGATTTGTGTGTACGTGTGTGTAAGTAAATGCCTGTCTTGTTTTGACCTCCTGAACAACCTGGAAGCATGTTTTCCATTTTCACACCGATTCTAAAGAACAGGATGTTAGCAACAGTGATGCCAGTAGTTTAGTGCAACCCATTACAATAGAGTTTTGCCAGGAATACAAAATTACTGACGACCATGGCAACTCAGCTACAGTGGCCATCTAATCTAGCTTCAACTGAATGAAATTTGAAGTCCAGTTCCTTACAGTCTATGGTACATGGTAACCTGGCTCATAGATCCACTGAGCTTGATGTGCTGAAGCATTTGTGACTTCTGGCCCCTGAATCAAACGGTCTTTAGAGCTCATGTGTCTATTTTTTTTTCTCTCTGTCTACTGACAAGCAATCCTAAGAATTTATCACTAGCTGGCAAAAATAGAGGCAGGACAGAAAAAGCTACGGACCTCAAAAGTGTTTCTGGAATGTCAATGAGGACAAATCTCTCAGGATGAACTTATGAAAGGACTGCCCTTGGGACCTATTGGAATGCGTCCAGAGGCGGGCCACAAAAATGATCCATGGGATGAAACGCCTCCCCTATGAGGACAGGCTGAGAGAGCTGGGACTGTTCAGCCTGGAGAAGAGAAGGCTCCAGGAAGACCTAAGAGCAGCCTTTTGACATCTAAAGGGAGGCTATAAAAAAGAAAGGGACAGACTCTTTAGCATGGTCTGCTGTGATAGGACATGAGAAAATAGTTTCAAACTGAAAGATGGGAGATTTACATTGGATATAAGGAAGAAGGTTTGATTTGTTTTTACAATATGGTGGTAATGCACTAGAACAGGTTGCCTAGAGAGGTAGTGAATGTCTTGTCCTTAGATACACTCAAGGTCAGGCTGGATGGGGCTCTGAGCAACCTGATCTAGCTGTAGGTGTCTCTGTTCATTGCAGGGGAGTTGGACGAGGTGACCTTTAAAGGACCCTTCCAACTCAAACAATTATGTGATTCTATGATTATTACGGAGAACTTTTGAAAAAAATATCCTGTAACATTATACAACAAAATCAGCGATTAAGGATTACTTTGCAGTGAGTGGTACTGATGATATGAGAAGATACAAAAATTCCAGCAGGTGAAGTGCCCAGAAGATTCAAGAAAATAATCTGTTCAGAAAAGGACTTCAGACTGAAATAGTATTTTCAGAAAAACGTATAAAGAAGAAAGCTTTTCCTTTGTGATCTTTGCCTTTGTGATCTCTGGAAACACCAACAGATCTGAAGGGAGGTTCCAGCTAAAGAGAATATCACCATACATGGACCTCAAATCTTCTGTCATGGAAATCTTTGACTGTCATGGAAAGTTTGCAAGTCCAAGCAAACTGGTGGTGGCTTGACTGGGTCTCAGTACCATGGTTATCATTTACTCTGTATTTTTCAGTAACCAACCCATTTATGCTGTGTGATTTTTGTTCTTTGATTATCATTTTGTTGTGACTCGTGCAGAAATACTTTTCCTAAATATGTAGTGTGTGAATGTGTGCAAGCTGATCATCTGAAAATACTGCAAGTTGAACAAAACTTCATCCTTAAAAACCCAGTCTTGTTCTCCACAGATATTTGTATCCGTGTTACTTCTCATTTAAGATGGAAAAGTGTCCCCCACCAGCCATCATTCAGAGGAAATCTCAATAGTCAACTCGTGATTTTCCCATCTCTTAAATTCCACAACAATCTCCAATGAACTGACAGCAGGCACAGACTTCATCTGGCACTCTCACAGCACCTGCAGTCATTTAGTAGTCTGCTGTACCTGCACACAACTGCAGGCTTCACAGAAGAATTAAAAAAAAAAAAAAACCCGACCAGTCTCCAATTTCCCATCTCTAATATTGCAAATATGTGGCAATTAATTAATAGAATACCTGAGTTTAACCTACCTGATAAGTTGAAATTTTAAGAGCATGAGCAAAACTGAGTAGATAAAAAGAAAAATCTGTGACAGTAACTTTCAATAGTTTGGTTATTTTTGTTATAAAGGAATAAAAATCGAATGGGAGGTTTGAAGAGGACTTAAATGAAAAGGTTGATAAATATTCCCTATAGTATTCAGGCCTTAAGTTGTTGCTATGGATTTAATCTCCCTTTAATGTTAGGGTAGGTACTTGTAACTGTAATATCAGATTTAATCTCTCTAGATGGAATATAATCACTTGCACAAAAGTAATGAACTACAGAATTCAGCTGTCAGTCCTTACAGTTCTTCCCGGCATAGACATGACTTCAGACCCTTTCATCAGTGTCAGCACCACCTCTGAGGTGAACCTTGTTAGCTCATTTGCTAGCCAACTTGAATGCAAGTAGCTCTAGCATGGAATACTAGTGCCCTGTGAGGCTGCAGGGAACAGCTATGGCAGTATCAACATATGCTGCCTTTCCCATTATTCACAGTCAATTTTCAAAGTTGGGGGATAGGCTGCCAATCCCTACTACATAGGACAAAAGTATTTCTTCATTCTGCTGATGAGCCAGTTATCAGAAGTTTAGTTCATTTAAAAAAAAAAAAGAAAAAAGAGAGACATAAAGAAAAGTAAATCTCTGATATCTCCTTGAATGTGGCAGCTGACTTGAAATGAAAATAACAAACAAAATAACTCTAGTCCTTACGATATCCACTCTGAGTTAATCAGTGCTGATTTTCTTAGTATTCCAGTACTATGATCACCTCCAGATAAAAGCAAAACACTTAATAAGAAAAGTCACACGGTGATTTTAAACTACTGGTGCTTTTAACGCTACGTATAGGAGATAAGTTTCTGGTTTAGATGAAAGGCAGACAGTTGAACAAAGGTTTCTTACCGTTAAGGACAAAGCCATGCAAACAAAAGTGAACTTCTTGATATGTGTCGCTGTGACGGTGCTATTGGTGTTGACCAGTTTATTGCTGGGGTTATTCTAGGGTAAGAGAAAGAGATAATAAGCATTAGCTTGGCTCCAGACTACTGAGAAGCTGACGGCACCCACAGTCATTGCGCTGCATCTGACTGTGTGCACGTGTCCTTTTTTGCTTGCTTGCTTTTCAATCCAGACCTTTCTGAAAGCTGTGCAGCACCACAGAATATTTTCTCCTGAAGGTGACAGTAACTGCTCCTATGGTCATTGAGGGCTGAGCAATACCCCTGATTTTCTAAGTCCTATTTAACACATTCAGCTTTAAAAAAGAATGGTAACTCTAAGAAAACTCCATGTGATTTTATTTTTTTTTATTGTTATTTTTATTTTTTTACTTATTTTAAAATTTGTTTTTACAGGAGAAATGGGATTCTATTCCTTTTTACTCCAGAGTGATACCAGATCCATACACGCTGGTAAGTACCCTTACTGATCCAGTTATCCAAGGGGGTAATATAAACAAAGCTTCTCAAACAGCTGGCTCTGCTAATGCAGTTTAATGAACAGAACATAATTAGGATGACTAGATGTTCCACCTTGAACATGGGCTCTGTACTCAAGTACACACGGCAGTGAAGTCTTGCTTAAAACAACAAAAACCCTTCCCCAAACGTCTAATGCACCCAATGAAGCTGAAGATTTAAAACTGCTTTCAGGGAACATTTTGAAACAAACTAAATGATCTGTGAAAGAACAGGAAGAGATATCAAAAGCAGGACGCCATTAGGAACTCTACAACAATAGGGTGCTGGATCATGTACTGCATTTACCCTGGGGTTGTTGGAGATAGACTCACTTGCCTGTTACCAAACTGGTAAGAGTGGTGGGGAGATGTAGTACCACACTTATTCATCTTTGTGCATCTCAAATAGAATACCAGTATATGTCAAATGGTCATCTTGCCTTCCTGAAGTTACTTGTAAGAGAAACAGGAACTAGCACAGACATATCTTGGGAATGAACAAAATGAACATGAGCTCTGTGAAGGGTACACCATTATACACACATTTGAGTAGTTGATGGGAGTTTTGTGACTTAAAGATTTTGCAGCAATGAGTACAGTGATAGCATGTTGACAGCCTCACTGTCTCAATTAAATACCTACTTGGAAACTTGAGCACGGGAAAATTCTTGACTTTTGCATACAGGCAAGCCAATCTCCAAAGCAGGAAGCTACCCTCCAGCCTGCTCTTTTGGGGTGCAGGTTACGAAAACCTTCTGTAAATATTTTCTTTATGAGTATATCCCTATTTCTTGTGTTTTTGAAGAATATTTTGTTATTGTTAGTTTCCACGTATGTGAGGATGGGCTTACTTACATCACTCATCACAGTTTAAATGAACAGCTGCATGGCTGAACTTTATTACAGGGCTATAATGACAGACAGTAAAAAAGGCATATACAAATCCAACCATGTAAAAGGGCTGCGATGAAGGGGAAAGAGCTCTGATTTGTTCCTATCTCGCTGCTGCTAGCACTGCACTTATTTTATTCTGCCCTTTGCTGTAACGCCTGCCCACACACTCTTCATTCCCATCTCTTGCACACTGCTTAGCTCTTGAATCAAAGCACCATATAGAATACAGAGTAAAAAAAGTATCCATTCCTATCTACTTATCAGTCAAATAGCATTCACTAAGCATCTCATTGTCACCGTTGTTGCTCTGGATCAGGTCTGTTATGGATAATGACATAATCACTGTATATTTTCAGGCTGGATGGAGCTCTGAGCAACCTGATCTAGCTGTAGATGTCCCAATTCACTGTGTGGGAGGTGGACCAAATGACCATTAAGGGTCCCTTGCAACTCAAACGATTATACAGTTCTATGATTCTAAATCAACAAACAGCACAGAACTAGGATATTCCTGTTTCATTTTAGCAAATCAGTAATAAACCTTAATTTGAGTCTAACTGCTAAGCCATGAGGATGTTCTGCAAACAGAAGTATGACTCCGCACCTCTTACATATAAGAAAAGAGGTAACCAATTTCCTTTGAAGACAAAAGTCTAATTTCTTCAGCATATGCACTGAAGAGGGGCATACTTTCTGGACCCCAAATCACAGTCAGTTAAGGCAATTCAGTGTTCTTCTGGTGGCCATCAACATCCCACCAGCTTGCTGAGTAACTGGCAAAAGAAAATGGAGTCTGCATGCATTGCTGCAAACTGTTTCAACAACTGAACGTCATAACTGGAGTCTTATAAAGAAATAAAAACAGGTTCTATTTGAACTTTCCTGAGAAAGAAAGCTTTAGCTTAAGGAAACTAAGACTGAAATGCCTGACATGACACATGAATGATGTGTGACCAAGGTTAAAACAGTTCTCACAGCGACTTAAAAATAAAACAACATCGTGGGTTTCGGCTTTGTTATTGTCCGAAGGGCACAGGGAAGGCATTTGCAAATATGGTTCCCAGGATGAGATACCTTTTATATTGTTGCTACTGCACCTAGCATCTTTTATGCTAAAGTGTCCTTAAAACACACAACTAAAATCCCTATTCCATACCATTTTGGCAATTAGATCACTTGCACCTCCATATGCCATATCTTAACCTTTTCTTCCTCACATTTATTCCTCAAGAGCTCTAGAAGAAGTCTTTTAACTGAAATAAATTGACAAATCATTGCCTAACCCTGCCACCATCTTAACCAGGAGTGCATCTTCTAGCAGGCAAGTGAGACCTGGATTTAAGCCTCTTAATTACTGTTAATTTTTCAAAGCAATAGTTTGAGAGAGATACGCATTTGGTTATAACTCATAAGACATGAGGTTAGCAACCCCTGTGGTTTCTGTTCCAAACCATTTTTGTTTTGTGGTCTATTACTTTTGCATTGTACAGGTTCTTCTCAGCAGCATGATCTCTGAGAAAATCTGTATGTTGTATTCCATCCAGTTTAGCTACATACTGGCAAGTCAGGAAGTTAGGACCTATTTGACTTTGTTTTTAATTTTTGAATTCTCCTTGGAAATATCATGGATCAAACCAAATGGGGCTTGCTTCAGTTCAGTACATCCCTGTGCAAGCAAGTATGTTTATCACTAGTATTTGGAACCAGAAAGTTTAGTTGATGCCATTACTTTGTTAATAAAGAGAAGGAGAGGAGCTAGCGTTTGAAGTAAAGTATCATAGAGCATGACTGTTCTTCACACAACTTATGGGTTAGTGAGTGCTAGTTATAAAACAGAGTAAAAAAGAGACTAAACAAAATCAACTTTGGTTTTATTTTCACTATGCACTCTGTTCCGGGAGCAGTTCTCGCACTCTTATGCAATCACATCATTTGCCAACAAAATTCTTCATATACTCAGTCAGCTAAGTCAGTGCTACTAAAACAATGGTTTATCTGTGTTGTTGCCATTTTAAGAGACAATCTTTGTTATATATTAATAAATACAAAATAACCCAAGCCCATATTAGATATACTTCACGACAGAAAGAACAAGCTGACTGGAACAGAGACATGAAGTATTTCACTGCTGTATACTTTGTGAGACCTCGTTTCATTAGCTATGCAGCTACCTCACAGTTAGTGAGGATTTTTTTAATCCTTGAAAAAACAGCATGTATCTATTCAAAAGATAGCTGAGTATCTTGTAACACAGTTAAGGTTAAAATCATAAACCAGACAACAGCTTGGAGCCATTGAAAAACAATTCATCTTAACTGGGATTATAAGAAAACCTTATCATTGAGAAAAAGAACAATTGGTAACAAAAGCAAAAAATAAAGAGAAACTAAACAATAGATGGCCATTAATTTTAATCTCTGGTTGCTCCATTTTCAAAATAATCTATTACACCTGTTTATGGAGGTCCCTTCCAGCTCTAAGGATTCTATAATTCTATGGAGACAAGAACTAAGCTTCTTTGTATCAGTTTGGCTGAAATTTCTCAGGTATTATCAGTTAAGCTACCCTCAAATCAAAATGTTGTAATGGAGTAAAAAAGGAGGACCGTGGATGTGAAATCACACTAGATGTATTTACTACACTCATATGATGGGCACTCACCTTGTCAAAAGCTGGGTATACTGCTCTAATTTCTGTCAGCCAGCCATATGGCATGTGTCCCACAGGATAGGTAGCCGTCAGAATTGCCACTGCCTATGAAATGAGATAAGGAAACATAGATCTCAAATCTTTGAGCACAACAGTTAGACTAACATAGTATGCCATCTTCCACAAATACTGCCCCATTGACCTTGATACAATGAGAAAAACAGGCATGTAACTGGAAGGTCTTTGCTTCGGGGGAATGGCCATCACTCAGCCAGGCATTTGGAGCTCAGGAAATCCATTGTGCAATAAAGTTACATTACTCAGCTTTGCCATTTCACTGTCACACTGATAACTCAGGGATGACAGACACCTGATGTGTGCCCCTTGCTCAGCTGAACACCACCCTCCCACATTTCTCCCAGGCCATTTTATCTAGAGATAGTTGAGTAGCAGAATGCATTAGGGCCCTGTATCATATTTCATAATCTGAATTTAGATAGATTTTCCTTTATTATTCATACCTAGAACAGTTTTAAGCAAGACTGATTCCAAAGTTATAGGGCTCAAGGGCTGACTGAAGTTGAATATCAAACTGCTGTGGGGCATGAGGCACTTATGAGACAGAAGAAACCTGCTCTCCCAACTTTGGTGCCAACCAACTCATTGACTGCACTTTGTTCGCAGGATCAGATCTGTTATTCAGATCTGATTCACCTAAATTCAGATTCATTTCTTATTTTATGGCAGAGTTGAAAAAAGACTTCTAGCTACTGCTGCGTGTTTCACTTAAAAACTTTCAGTGTACATTTTCTTGGTTATCTGATCACAATTTCCTGTTATAAATATAATTGCTGTCCTTGTCCGGTGAAAGATCTATCCAAACACAGGAAACTGGCTATGCACCAATTTGTTCTCAGTGCTGTTTTGAAAAAAAAAAACACCTGTTTATCAAACAGTGTCAATGTGCTCTTTCTATCTGTAGCTTCCACAGAAATGAATAGGAAGCATCGCTTTTGGAGCAACCTATGTATATGACACAGAACAGTGGCACATGGGACTACTGGTAATTGTACAAAAGTCTCTTGGATCAGAGTGATCCAGAACAGAGCCATTTGCTGAGCCTGAAAACCTGGGATGCAGAAACTGTTCAGTGAAGAAAAAAAACTACTGGTCTTGCTGAGAGTGAGAAGCTGGTAGGCCTGGCAAAAATGCCCATGTATTTAGGATTTTTCTTTTTCTTGACAGTATGTCCAAGAAGAGAATCACAAAGGCAAGTACATGTAAATGATCATTAGAAGTAACAGGGAACACTGACTTTCTCACCTCTGTGGCTGAAGAACTGCCACCTAGGTCCCGGGAGACAAAAAGGTTGACGATGGGCCTGCTTATTCGCTGAGTGGCCAAGATTAATGCCAAAGGCCACCAGAAGCTCAGCATCTTCCTGATTGTAGCCTCTCCCTGGAGAAAGAAAACAAAAAATAAATGGCTTTGGAAAGAGACATACTGAACTGAAACAAAAGCACAGAGAAAATAATTCTGCTTTTCTCATCCACTGTCAGTTTGGTGCATTTCAATACGTTTAAATAGCAGGACTCTAGAATATACTCATTTGCGTTAGTAATATTGATTCAAAAGAAGTTGTGTTAAGGATGTCAAAAAATAATGCATGAGGTACCTGAATAATTGTTCCAATTATTAATTAGGAAAAGTTATGTGAGCTCCAATACAACATTCAAAGAAAAAGAGGAATTTTGAGACATTCTTCCCCATGAAACAAAGCATCTGCTTCATTCGGTGCTGTCTTACAGCATTAGGAGAGAGCTCAGCACTTGAGATGTTAAGCAGACTGCACATCAATACCACCTAATGCACTGCCTTCTGAGGATTAATAGCTCTGTAATAGATTCCATCATCCTTTTCTTAAACAAACATGGTTTTCCTTGCAGGATGGAGCAAGCAACCCCTTCATATATAGTGGTTTAATAGAGTCTTGTAACACAGAAAGGAAGTTTGAAGTCACTTAATCGCAACATCACCAAATATTAAGACATACCCCCATTTCAGGCCCACTTCTGTCAGGAATGACATCATGTATGTTCCTGTAGTATCCCAGGCATAATGTGGTACACCGGACAAGTGCTCCCATGTATAAGGACAAGATTGGGATCAGGAGAGGCTCCCTGCACTCCAAGTGACTGTGAAGCAAAATGGCTACAAAAACAACCTGCAGAGCAAACAAACAAAAGATGTGTAGTTTGCTTGTCTGTTACTTCAGGGAAATATATCTCTCTTCTGACTCCAAGCAAGTCTGTCTGAGCCAACAACAACATGTGGCTATGCTATCTGACTTGCAGCATGCAAAACTTCCGTCAGGATTCTTCCCTGCATTTGGTCACACAAATGAGAATAATAAATTAGCATCATACAGAAGCTGAATATAGAGTACTTAAAGGCATGGGCAGATGTCAGACTAGATGCTATAAATAGGAGGCTGGCATTCAAGTCTGGTAAAGTCTGGCATCAAGCATGTGTATGGGTGCCACCACTCCCGGGATAATTAGGTATCCTGATATCAACTGAGGCTAAAGACATGCTTTTAGTGTCAACTTCTAAGCCCCGCCTTCTATATTTTTTGGGGGGAGTAAGTGAGAATTAAAAAGTCAGATGTCTTAAAGTATTCAGCTCAAAATTTAGAAGCAGGAAGTCTTGTTATTCCAATTTTGTACTTTTCTGAATGCATTTTCAGTATATTCCTTCATTTGCTCTTGAGCTGAGTGTTACATTGATGTAACCAAAATTGAAACTATTGGGCTAATGAACAGCTCATAATTAAAACATACAGAATTAAATGCCCAATCCAGAAAATGAAAGGAATTGATTAATGCAATATTATTCTCTTCCATTAAGAGCTGATGGCATGCCTGTTAAATTCAAAGTGTCTCTGTATGGTGGTCACAACTGGGAAACCAACTGCGTTTGTAAACAGCAGCATCAAAAATAACCCTGCTAGGGGTTCCATGAGTTCTAAGAAATATAAAACACATTGTTCAGGGGCAGGTTCTGTCCTTCATTGCTAGAGCTTAAGAAATGCTCAATTCATGTTGTGTATGTGTTTATTAGGCAGCCCATGATGTTTGAAAGGATTTGTAAAACAGCTTTTTCGAACCCCACAAAAGAACTCTTCAGTAAGCAAAGTCAGTCACAAAATGTGCACACAAGGCTGTCTAAGGAGAATTATCTACTTCCTGTGCACCTATTGCTTGCGTAGGGAATAAGTGTAGGGAAAGTCAGGGTGTGGAGAATCACCACATTTTGTCTTCTAGATTTGCTCTTGCTCTGCGTAATACTTTTTTATAGACTGGAGAGAAGATGACAGGTGTCTTATTCCTCACAAGCTTGGCACCCCACTCACTTATGAAAAGGCCACACGTACCATGACCAAAATAGGAATTCCAGTTTCTCTATTTAGGTGTAAATGACCTGACATGTAGCTAGGATCAGTCACGTCAGAACAAAAGCAGAGCCTGCGTGTTAAGGTCATTAAGAGTAATTGGTATTATCTTCAGGGATTTAATGTAGTAGTGTAGAGGAACAGACATGCCAAACATAGAATAACAGCTGACAGAATGGTTTAACCTGATTTATAGTTTTCTCCTATTTTGTATGAAGAAAATGTTATAGAAAACTGAACTAAGTGCTACTGACCTCATATTTCCTTTGATGCTGTACTATTATTATACTCTTCCTTACCCAGCCATTCCCTCAGCTGGTAATGGGACAGCACGGTAACTGTTTGCAGGCCCTGGGATCCTCTATTTAATAACATGTTTATAAATACTTTAAAAAGAGGGCTCTATATTGGTTCTCAAATGGTACAGCACTGAACATCAGCAAGGCATATGAATATTGATAAGCATGTCTCATACGAAGCAAACAGGATATTTAAGACCACCCTCACAAATGGAAGTTCAAATGTTTGGTCTTCCCTGCACCACCCAGGGGGTATCAGCACAGAAGGCTTCTGCTGAAGTTCTGGGCTTTCATCTTTTGGTCTGTTAGCAAGAGCAGTTCTACAGAGGCACTCAGAAGATTGTTTACACCACTGTTTCGCTAGAATAAACAGCATGTGCAGAACTGATGTGTGGACTGGATAATCAAGCCTTCACTTCCCTGCCTGCATACCGCACTCAGGATCACAGTACAACTGTGCAAAGTGTGGGGGAGAAGGTACGTGGGGGAGAAAGGCCTGTCAAAGTGATCCATCAGCCCCACAACTGGTAGCAGTCATCAGTCTCTCAGTCTGACCTTTCTATTTTCCAGGTGTACATATATACACAACTTGATTCTCAACCATGCCAGCGCATATTTGGAGGTGCCCTAAACCAAACTGCCCTGCTTCCTTTCTTTCGACACTGCTTTGAATTTAACTTGATCCAGCCAAGTGAGAGCAGCTTAAACTACAGCTACCTGCAAAGAGCTTCCACAGAGTGGAGAAACTACTGGAGAGCAGCACACAAAAGGTGACCTCCTCTGGTGTGCTGCCCATGGTAGAGACAGAATCCAATCTCTGTGCAAAAGCACCAATGCTTAAGACAGCATCTAGTTCATAGCACTATGGAAACAGTGACTGCCAAGAGGAGCCATTACCTGAGCTATGACATCTGAGATGGAGGCACATCCCACCAGGAAACTGTACTTGTGTTTCAGAAGAATTCCAGCATGGGTCCATGCCTGGAAAAAAAAGGGCAGAACAGAATTTGGGAAATGATTATGGCATCTGTTACAGATTTCAGGTTCCAGAATGCTGTTTTTGGTACGTTATATGATACATAAAAAACAATAGCATCTGGTGTGAACCTGGGTAAATGTTAAGCCAGTAGTGCAGAGAAAGCACTGCAACACTTAGTTCCTCTAGGCCTGGACTAGAAGGAAGAATGGAAATAAACTTACTAACTAAATAGAAATTTCAGAGCAGAAGTGCCAGTAAGGAAGTGCCCGTTCTTAATAAAACAGATGCTGCATAGAACAGATTATCACACTAAATAATCTAGCAGAAAAGTGGTTCTTGTCACTCTTAAATTGGATGCATCTCAGAAATAAAAAATTCATTGGCTAAACTGAGTCCCATCTGGAAAAAAAAACTTAATGAATCAACATCCTTTTATTGTCAGCTACTGTTTTAAGAGGAGAAAGCATGCCACAAAAAGGTTATCATTTCCTACTTTTATACAGGAGTATAGCAATGAAATATTGCTGCCATATCTTTGTTTATGTTGTGCCAGCCACACGTAGTAAGCCTGGTGATCAAGAGAGCAGCAGCCCATGCACTTGAGATATGCTGGACTTAGCAGTGCTTGCAAGAAGTGATGGTAAGATATATCTTTTCAATAAATTTGCTTAGAGAAAGTACTGAGTTTATTCCTTCTGAGCTCTGCAAGTAATCTGAGAACATTCAGTAAATCCAACTCTTTCACTGCTAATTGCATTGAAAGAACACATATGAACAGTCTGTGTGGCCCATCACAAGATGACTGATCAGTGCTTTCCAGCACACACATACATTAACTCTGACGAGGAAGCTTAGGACTTTTACATTTGTCATGGTCTCTAGATGCTCAAATTCCATCCAGATGCTTTTTCCATGTACCAGAAGACAACACATTCATGAATATCAAGAGCTACTGCTTGCAAAATACATGCCTTCCTTCTGCAAACCTTTACTTTCCCATCAAACAACAGACTTTGCAAACTTAGAGACCAAAGTAAAAAACAGCATTCATATTAAAATTCAGCTGTGAATCATGCACTCACCATGGCATCCATAAAAGGGAAGGCAGCAAGATAAAGGAAGGCCCTCCGAGTTTTACTTCCCACTGATTCATCCACGTGGTGTAGCTTATTAATTATGTAATACCCCAAATCGCTATATGCTGTAGAGACATAAGAACAGGAATGAAAAATAAAGGTTATGTATATGTTCTGGGTAAGATGCCCCAAAGTACCTGAAAGATGCCTAGGAGATCAGAGAACATCCACACAGTAAACAGCTGCAGGGGCTTCAGGATGTTACAGCCTCACCAGATGCTGTTTATCACTAAGGAGTGCTTTCACAATCCTTTTCCAAGTAACCTTTGGCAGAGGAGTGATAACAAATGGCTGGGTAGGGAGATGGGTATAATAAATGCCACATCTGTTTGGTAAATGAACACACTGGTATTCCAGAAAATCTACCACTCTTTCATTAACTCAGAGCTCTTTGTTAGAAAAGCTGTTATCACCAGACACTGTGTATTTCGTGGGTTATAGTGCCTTATAAATCCTGAAACCTCCTATTGCCACTGCATTCTCATGACATTACCTGTAAACCTGCCCAAAGCTATAAAAGGAATACTATGAATTGCAGAGGCATGCAATAAATCACACTCATTATGCCCTGTGAGTACCTCTCCCTCACTGCCTAATGACCACCTCTTCGGGGACTGCTGGGGCACTACACAGCCTCTAACAGCTGTTAATTTCCTTGTTTACAGCTGGCATCTCAGGAGCCACAAGCCAGAAAAGGGTGTTCTGCACTGCTGGGAATCACTGTATTTGCTGTCCATTTTCAATCTGAGGAGAGTTTTTAGCGTTGGCTAAAACACTTCTCAACAGATTTCAGTTCTCAAGGTGTTGAGTTGAAGACAGAACTATGATATGGAATAAGGAAGGCTAGCATGCCTGAACTTCAGTACTTGCATAAATATGCATAGTTCAGTTATCCAAATAGCTTTCAACTTTTTATAAATCATATTATAGATCTGCTTATTATCACATAGCTTCATCTACACCCTGGTAATGGTTGTTTAAAACATGATTGAGCTGTACAGTCAAAACTCCCAGCACAACTAATTGCAAAATTATTTATACCTGGGTAGTCCTACCTCACTACTATTCTGTCTGTGTCTCTCCTAAGATAAAGATTTCCAATGTGAACACATTCCTGTTCTTCAGTTTGTATTCCAGTATAATTTTACATGGAGTAGTTTAGGAAAGTCATCCTTTTCATGGAAGCAGGCCACATCTTTGGACCCACAAATACTTGCATTAGTTGTGCAACTCGATCATTCTAGCCCATAACTAACTCTCATAACTCATAAACAGTGTTTGGAAGCAACTAAAAAAGAGTTTAATTCAACTCATCATTGTTTCATGATGGCTTAAGTATACAGCAGCTAAATGGCTTACAGGACTGACAAGGGAGCAGAAAGAAGTCCAACAGCACTGGGGAACAAGTGCGAGACTCAATCTAGACAAGATTGAGGCTCACACAACCCCAAATATATTAAAATAGTAAAACCTCCCCATTTCCCTATGCTGGTCCCTATCTACTAAAGTTGGGCTCACAGTCTCTCATTTTACCCAGCAATCCTCAAGTTGTCGAGCTTTCCATCTGAGCCTCTTCATGACAATTGGACTTGTTTCCCTTCAAAACTTCAGATTTTTCTGAGTTCAGAGAGTCCAGCTTAGTTCCTTAAGCACTCTAGACACAAGTAAAACCACAGCCCCTTATTTTTGCACCAATATACATACTCTAATTTTCACTCAGTATTTTGAAAACTGTCTGTTATGCATGGATCTTTGTATGCTAACTTCTTGTAAAAAGCTGCTTTTAAATGCAGGGCATTACATCAGTGTTCCTACATTGACTTACCAGAATGAAGAAAAGGTTTAGAAAGCTTGTGAGGAAAGCTACCTATAAGGGCCAGACTCACTGAGTTTTCTCTTAGGTCCAGTACTGAAGATGCATTAAATCCTCCTGCACAGAAGCTTAAAAACGGTTGCAGAGCATACAAGAATCTTACTCCTCACATGGAAACAAGCAGAATCTGAGGCCAGGTGCTGAGGAGACTGCTTTTGTAAAAGGGTCTCCATCAGTGCAATGATGGAAAGACATCATGACACAGGAGTCAACATTTGTGATCTCTACATGCTCAACCTCTGGTCTTCTTTCCAACTTCAAATGAGACTTTTAAAGTGTTTAGAAAATGAATAATATATATATTTTTTTCTTGGAAAGCTATTGGTATGTTGATTTACTTTAAGTAACCATTAAATGTCACAGAATTAGCAGGGTCAAAGGCTGAACTACTCTCACACCTAGGAACACCCAGTTCACTACAGGGTTGTAGTTTATTGGCAGGGCACTCTCAAAGGACTTACATAACCACAGCCCGCAGCACTCATTTTTTAGGATTTCTAAGGATATCAGAGCCAGGCTTTGTAAGCTTTAAGATTCCTCCTTCTCTCCCCCATCCAAAAGAAATCAGTTTTCTTGTGACTTTGATTTTAAAATAGTGGCTAAGCTAAGCTTAAAAGACAGTTTTAAAATACTTAACTATTTTCTTCCATTGTGTGAAAGCACACAATCACTTTTGCTGATGTCAGTGAATGTTTCCATTCTCAGAAAGACTCAAAAAGCTGAGATGTACTGACAAACATACAGGCATGTGTCTCTGAGCTGTGACTAAAGCAACTGCTGATGCAATCAGAACTTAACCTTGGGCAACCCTACATACTTACTATGAAGCATGGTATGAAATTAATTACAGGCAACAGGGCTGAAGAATATTACATCAATCTAAAGCAGATGGCTCTTCCCATTCCTTGCATCGTTTCAGCTAAAACAGAGAAGTCCAACTCCAAGATAAACTGTCAGTTTGCTCTTATAATAACTCATTTATTTTGATGTCTATGGATTAGTTTTGCTTCTGATACAACAGAATTTAAGCAGGAGTTTTTGCTTTTGTCTTTCCTAGTTTTGTCTTAAGACCCAGAAGCTTACAAAATGACAGTGAAATACTGTGCACCTAACTGGATCTCCTCTTCTCTACACTGATTCCTGCAATGAGCTGATTATTACCACATAAACTTCAGGCATTCTTGAGACAAGTGAACACACTCTTAATGATGCCAGTAGTCTCAAATAGCTGCACTGTGGTCATCTTGGGGCTGTCTGCAATCCAGCATGTTATACTTACATCATAAGGAAAACAAAAAGAAACCCTTGCAGGAAGTGATACCACTTACTTCCAGACACAGAGCCTCAAATGTCAATATTTGCTTTTCTCAAATAATAATAAAAAAAAAAAAATAATAATCCAAGAATGATTTGGGGTTAAAGTGGGTTTTTTCTATAGATGTATTTCATATTTGTACTTCAGTGCCAGCTTTAAAAATGAATTTGGACACTTGAGAAATAAAAACTGACTCTGCCGCTATTCAGAATGATGTCTCACAGGGACAATGCTGGCTAAGTGATTTGGGAAGGTAGCCAAATACCGATTTGCTAAAAATAAGTAATGTTAATGGCAAGTCTTCATTTGGAGATAGCACAGGTTACACAGGTTTCTCTATGTCTTTGATTAGCTTGACTTATAGCAGAAGCAGCAGCTTGGGTCCCCAGTGCAGAAGGCCAGATGATCAGGATGTCTTGAGCTCCACATTTTTCTTTTGCTCAAAGCAGTGAATGAATAAGAAAACCAGCTCAGGAAAAACTTGGTGCGCACTGATAACTGCAATTGTTGTTCTTTGTGATCAGCCATAGTTGTAAAACTGAATTAGTTATTTTTTCCTAATCTGCCAATGTCATAAAGTCCCTGGATTACAAAATTAGTGTTTTAACTGAAAAAACAATTACTATTCTAAAATCAACAAATGCTGTGGTCACAGGTTTTCTTCATTCTTCCTTTGCTCTTGAATACTTTGCTGATAAGAAATTGCCCCTGTGTTGTAAGAAAGGTGCGGGTCAGCTGGGGAAACATGTCAATGCTTTAGCAACAGCCACCTGAAGATGGTGAAGAAGGAAACTTTTTAAAATTAATAACATTTTATCATCTCTTTGTAGACAAAAATAAAAAGCAAGCCTGATTTATATTCCAGTTTGTGGTCCTATGCTATCGTCATTTTCCTGGGCAAAAAGTTCACTACGGACCAGTACAGTGGCCATGTGAGAACAAGACTGGCTGGAAAAAATAACTCATTTTGGCATAAGCTCCACTGTGATACCTAATCATGGAATGGACTTTCGTGTATATGAAGTGACCGTGCATGCAGGTTGAAAAAAATTACTAACTGATACAGTTTACACCTGTGCAATCTGTGCATGAGAGGCTGATGTCTGTTAGCACATCAGTAATAAGCTGGAACAAAACAATAGGGTCACTTACACTTATTGGACAGCCAGTCTGCTGTGTTTCCCTTGTTACTAAAATCCCACCTTTTTTTTTTGTTGTTGTTCTGGTGATGCCAAATGATCCATCATATAATTTTGGTCAGCTGCAGCAGGCACCAGCCAAGGGTGTCTACTTAAGCAAAAAGGACATTTAATGAAGTAACTTCTTGCCATTCCTAGTACCTCAGAGAACTGTAGAAAGCAATATTAACAAGCAAAAGGAGATGCACTTTTGCAGTACAACCTTTCTCAGTAAATTAGTGAAGCAGTGAACAATGCTGTTTCCTTGTTTTCTGCACAAGAGCTAAAAGGCCTTATTTAGTACAGAGGAACAACACCTATGGAATGCATTATGGAACATGATGTCCTATACATGAAAGCTCCATTCTCTCTCTCAAATTGGTAATTTATTAAGATGCCAAAAATATGCACACACAGGCTTATCATCTTGAATCATTTCTCTTATAGCCCAATATTCCCACTCAAAAGCCAATCTCTGAAATAAATAGATGCTTTACATTCCTACCCACAAGGAAATTAAACTGCTGGCAGTAGCTGTTCCTAAAGTAGCACAAGGGAAGGAAGGCAGCATACTATCTTCTTTTTCTAGATAACAACTGAAACAGCAAAGGAAGGAATAATGTACTGACCAAAGCTTACAGCAACAATTTAAGTGGGGAGAGAATATTGTTTCAGTTCTTTTTGGTCAAGTCAGTTAGTTTCTTGGTTCTTACCACTACCTGCACAGGAGAATTATAGGAACTACTGGTAAAGTTGTTGCAGGTTAGAATGTGCTGCAGTGATGACTTAGGGACCCTATGCTTCAAACTGTGAGTTTGGGTAGTTTGGCTCAGCCAGTCACTCCCATGAGAGTTAGCCTCTGAGAGGGAGCAGTACGGGCAGTTGGTGCTGAAGCAACAAAGTTAGTTGGGTGAAATGGTCTGTTTTGATGTTCTAAGGAAGTAGAGGCTGCTGTTTGTGAGTAGCTGTGCGTACAAACAGCAAATAGTTTCAATCACGGTTAGAAATGTGGTGATTCATTGTGGTCACTGTGTTTCAACCATCACTTGTTTTCTTCCTCCTGACTTTCTGTACTTCTTGCTTCACTGGGATTTTTCTTTCCTTTTCCATCTCCTGGGCTTCACAGTCCACAGCAGGCAGTCATGCCATCTTCTTTACTCCCATACATATGGCACGTAAAAGAAATTAAGTCCCCTGAGTGGTGTTTGTTTCAGTTTTTCATCTGCTGAACATTAGTAACCTGAATTTTTGTCTCCTGCAGAGTCTGTAACAGGCTTGCAGCTGTTGGGGAGTAGTTGCAAGTCCTAGGAGGTTGCCTGTTTGCCACTGGACTCCTTCTCTTCCTTCTGGTAGGAAAGCTGTGCATCTGAGGTTCAGAAAAGAATAATTAGGATTTGAAACATGTTCAAAGGAAACTTGAAACACAAAACTTGGCAACACTGCACCCAGGCAATTGGTGCTAGAATCTGACTAACTCCATTCTCTTGGGCGCTCTGCCAGTCCCTGCTGTGGCCTTTGCATATTTTCAGGCATAGACAAGTTAAAATACTAAAAAATATTTTGCAGTCTGCCACCATAAGCAGCTGAAAGATTGTGGAAAGCCTTTTAACTAACAGCTTTAAGGCATGGAAAGTACAGCCGTTGTATTTTATTTATTTTTTAATATCTACACAGAGGGCATTTCAGAGGTTCTGAACTCAGCAGGGCTCTATTTCCAGGCAAAACCAAAAGACTTGGCTGCCATATTTTCAAGTGGCTGCCCAGACAGCTCCCTTCAATAAAAAGTCCCACATGGAAAATCCAGCTATGTCTTTCACCTGGAAACTCGATAGTTACACTTAAAATCTATAATAGTTTAAAATGCAATTTTAAATGACTAGAAAATATTTCATTATTCCACCTGGCTAAGCCAAAAACTTTGACAAGGAATGGCAGGAAAGCAAGTGTGAAACTAAAATAGCAGCTCTGGGGGCTGAAGAAACATTCCAACCAAAGAAATCAGACAGGCAAACTTACAAATTACCCAAATTTTTAATAGTGACTCACTGAAACAACCTCAACTGTAAATATATTGAGGAAATGATCAATAGGTGAAAAGAGATCAAACTGAATTGAATGCATGGGTTCAAATTAGAAAATTAGCAACAGCTTAACACTGTCACAGACCTTCTGTGGCTAGTAAGCCATTATTGAAAGCATTTATTATGACTGTACGACAGAGTAAAAATAAACCGTATGAGACTGCTGTATCAGTGGTAAAGTAAGAGAGAAAAATGGAGTGCCTGGGAGGCACACAGAGCCATTAGCAATAGCTGGCACCCTGTTACAGGATAAGAGCATGAGGTCTTCATGTTTACCTGCTCTACCCAGGCAGAAACTATATGCTGAGCAGGTTCTGTTCTTCAGACGCATTAGTGTCAGACAGCAAATGGTGCCCCATTTCCAAACCACTTCATAATTTCACAGCAGTTCTCAAAATTGCCATCAAACTTGCTTTTCCCATTCACAAGTGATAGAATAATTCCCTACTACTGGCCAACCAGCTCAAAGTTACTGCTGGTTAGCCAACAAGCGCCTCCACAGGCTATTGCATTAACTCCCTCCTCCCTTGCCACGCAGCTTCCAGCTTTGAGAACTATACCTGTTGAATGCAGTTCACTCTCAGGTTCTTCCTCCAGTGTCTCCTCTTCCTCACTGTTGAGCTACAGAGGTTTCAATTCCATGGAATGGAATGACAAGGTGCAGACAACCTGGTGCAGACAATCTGGTGCAGATCTTGAAGATGATGGATTATAAGTCTTCCAGATCACATGGCTTTTTATTGCTACGGTCCCGTGTCATTGTTTTGGCCAGAACATGATATTCTGGTTGTTGCTTGAGTTGATAAAACATTTCTCCAGGCTCTCAGGAACTGGCAAATCCTGTGGTTGCTTCACTTTTTATGTTCAGTTTACAGTTACTTATGTATTTTTCTTGTTTCCAAGTGCACTCAAAGAACTGACCTCAGTTTGGCATAAAGTACTCTTAGCAACTACTTCATCTCTCACAAATTAATTCCCAACAGAAGTGGATGATGTACTAGCACTAGTAGTACCTGATATTTTAATGAGGTTGCTGGCACCTACTAGCTTAAAGTTTTGTACTGTATTATAAGTAGAAAAGGGACTAGTACAGAGGAACTCACCAATAGTGCCACCAAGCTCTGACAAATAGCTCTACCTAAAACATCTTGCTCATACACTTGACTGTAAAAGATGAGCAAATTGAGCAGCCAGGCAGGTGAGCCCTGGAGGTGAAATCTGACACCTAATAACTTGCTTAAATGTTACTGAAAAATTGCATGCCTTGGGCATGATAGTGGTCCAAGCTTTCATTGCTTTTGCACTTCTCCTTGCACTTCCCATAAAATCATAAAACAACAGATTAATTAGTTTGAAGACAAGCCAAGGGAAGTAAATTAAAAGATGCATTAATTAGATGTGAAGCGACCTTACCTATTAAGGTATGGAATATAGCAGCCACAGCGCCAGCCACAACCATGCATAAAACTGCTTTGGTCCTGTCTCTCTTGCTGTTCACAAACACCAGACCTACGTTTTTGAAGTCGCTCATTGGACCAGTGAAAAACTTCATCAGGGAGTATGCCAGTCCATAGCTGGCCAGCATTTCCACAGCATCTTCCTTAACAGCAGCGATGCCCCTATTCAAGGCCTGTTGCAACAGAGAAAGAAAGAGAAAATAATGCAGCAGATGTGATAGCATACCAAAACAATCTTTTGCAGATGGTGTCTGAAAGAACAAGTTCAGCTCTTGCTGCTTCCCCTGAGTTGACTCTTATTGCTCTGGGTTTGGCAGTAAGCGACATGCAACGTGGGTAGCTTCATAATTTCATACGGACTGTATGTTTAAGTCATAGAGATTTGAAGGTCAATTGTCCTTTAGGAACTAAGATAACCACTTCTACTGTGTTCAATGGAATTCCTGATGTACCAGAAGTCAGTATTTTGCTTCACTAAGGCCTCAAGTGATCAATGCACAGCCCTTGCAGGCATCTGCAAAGGAAAAAAAACCAAAACTCTGACATTACTTTATGCTGAAATTTAGGAGTGAAGAGTTTTTTCAGTGTAATGACCTTTCCACTGCATCTCCTTTAAAAGAATATTCTGAGTAACTGGGACTATCCCATGATGTTCATTATGAGACTAGACCAAATACAGACATAACTAAGCGTATATGTTCTCCTTTCACGCATTTAGATTTAGATTGAGGTTGGATATTAGGAATAATTTCTTTAGAGAGAAAGTGGAACAGGCTGCTCAGGGCACTGGTGGGGTCCCCATTCCTGGAGGTATTTAAGAGATGTGTGGAGGTGGTGTTAAAGGGCATGGTTTAGTGACGGGACTTGGAAGATGAAGTCAATGGCCTTCAAGGTTTTATCCAGCCTAGATGTTTTTACGATTTCACAATGTTATGTTCATATCTTCATTTCCAGCACTTTGTAGCATATTTAAAAATAAATACAACGCATGTATATGTGCACATTCAGGTTCAAGCAACCTACCAATTTATTCTAGGTCTATATTTAGGAAATGTCACTGGGAATTGGATGAGATTGTTCTTATAGATAAGGTGAACCACAAAAAAAAGAAAAGTGTAGCATTGTCTAAGATTCCAGCTTGCAACACAGTGATTGTAAAATACTGAATACAAATGACAGAATGATAAATCCTGTATGCAGTGTGACAACATCAATCATCTGATACATTCAGAAAACTGTTGAAACAGGATTAGATTTGAAAAGCATGAAGGATGAAATATGACTTGTTTTCACAAGTATTTAGCTCCTATGGGTTACAACTGATTTGTCCTGACAGGGTTGTGACAATTTGTCTAGCCAGGAACATCTCTCCCATCCATGCTGCAAATCTTAGTCTATCCACTTCCACAGCACTTCTAATATTGCTTTTTCTGAACATAGCACAGACAGTGTGTCATCAGGTAACCAGGATGAAGTACTTCTATTTCTAATGCAAGCATAATTTTTCTGTTGCAATCTTACTTCTTTTCTTTTTGCAAAGACCCTATGAACAAGCAATTTGCATTGACTTCAGAAAGCCCCACATCCAAATAGCAGAAATTAGTATTTCTCCTAGTGTCTTCATCCACTTTTTCTGTAAAATATACTTAATTTTTGAAACAAAAGTTGCACCATTATATCTGCCAAATCTCTTTTGCAAAGTACAGTACCCTGAAGATGTATGATTCCAGTGTTTTCATCTGTTCTGCCTAAATTAGTCCCCTCTTGAAAATATCTTCTGCTAGGTACTACTATCTGCAGCTGTCACACAGAACCTTTTCTTCAGTACAGATGACTCCATCTATTGGACTGATAAGAGTTCAAATTATATTAAATCGGCAGATGTCAAATGCACTAGTGGATGAATAAACTGTAGTCAAACAATTTGTGGAAAAGACTGTGGCCTGTGAAACGGATAGTTAAGTTTAGCTGCCATTTGTGTTGGTGGTTGTAATGACATTGCATTTGGTATCAAGGTATACAGAGTTATAATCAGTTCATTTAAACTTAACCTGCTGTATCTTCCTGTTGCTGTTGTCAGTAATACTTACATAGCCTGAAATTATTCCCTGTATAAGATTCCTTATAGCTTTTTCTTCTTTTTTCCCTCTGTCCACACTGAAACGTTTCTAGTAGCTTAAACTTAAACTGCTAATCAGTTTCAGGTTGTCTGCTTTAAAAGCTTCCTGTCACATGTAAACAGCTAAGTACCTTTCTCAGCACAGTTTCAAATGTACTTCTTCCCTTGTTTGGACAACTACCGAATATCAGTCTGTGGAGGAAGACAATCAACTGCTGACAAGGTCCCTGGGGAAAGAAGTGTGGTTTTAAGAAACCACATTATCAACTGGCACAGCATGAAGGTCTCTCCTTAGAGAAAGATGCAAGCTCAAATCAAAGCTTTGGGCCCCTCGCTGCAAGAAAGGCACTGAGGCCCTGGAACATGTTCAAAGGAGGGCAACAAAGCTGGTGAGGGGTCTGGAGCACAGGCCGTATGAGGAGGAGCTGGGAATGTTCAGCCTGGAGAAGAGGAGGCTCAGGGGAAGCCTTATTGCTCTCTATAACTTCCTGAAGGGAGGTTGTGGTGAGCTGGGGGTTGGCCTTTTCTCTCGTGTCATTAGTGATAGGACTAGAGGCAATGGTTTCAAGCTGCGGCAGGGGAGATTCAGGCTGGACATTAGGATATATTGCTTCTCAAAAAGGGTGGTGAGGCACTGGAATGCACTGCCCAGGGAGGTGGTGGAGTCACAGACCCTGGGGGTGTTCAAGGAGCAACTGAATGTTGTATTGAGGGACATGGTTAAGTGGAAGCTATTGGTAATAGGTGAACGGTTGGACTGGATGATCTTTTAGGTCTTTTCCAACCTTGGTGATTCTATGATTCTATGAAAGCAGCTGTGTGTGTTCTTGGCCACAGTACCCCAGAGTTCCACCTAAGTAGGACAGACGGAAAGACTTGCTTGCTCCTCCTCCTCACTGGTTTTACAGGCTCATCTCTTTTGTACCAACAGGCAACAGCCAAGTAGATACTCCTGAGTAATTTTCCCCAGACACAGACTGTGTACCAGGTAACGTAAGCTGGCAAAATCCAAAAGGGACTTTGTAAAAGGTTTGCTGCCATTGATTTATACTCCTGTGGAACAGTTGGCTAACATGACAAAATACTCTAGAGGCTGCCTCTGAAAAAGCAATGCTTCTAAATGTTTCCTCAGAAAGATTCTTAAGAAATTAACAGTCGGTGGAGCTGTGTGCAAAGAGTTTAGCTTCCATAACTTTCTTCTTCCATTTTTTCTTTAAGATAACAGTACAAAATGTCTTTGATCCTCTGCTTCCAAGCACTCTACGAGAACTAACCTTTTTCTTTCTTTCTTTTTCTTTTTCTTCTTGTTTCCACTGAAGCTCAGATACCATATTTGATATCCTTAAATCCCCAAGAAATCCCAGATAGTTGAAAAAGTCAGTTTGGGGTGTCATAGGAAAGATACAAGCAGTTGATAAAACTTCCAGTCTAATTTCCTGTTAGATTTTCAATTAAGTCTCTCACAAAAGAAAAACAAACAAACAAACATAAACCCAGGCAAGGTTTCCATTTTTTATCATCTGATTCCACTGTGTACACTTTTTGTATTCACAAAATTACTAATAAAAATTGATCAGTAGCATCTGTGCTCCATATTTGTTTCACACACAAAAGAGCATAAATCTCTGAAAAGATTTACGTGGCTTGCCAAAAGAATCACAGAACTAGATGGTGATAACAACCATGACAATACTTATACAAGAAGTTAGCTCAATTATACATATTTCAGATGCCATTCTACTTTCAGCTGGCTCATTCACATCAGTTCTGAAGAGAGAGCTAAAAAATCCACATGCTGGAAGAAGGACTGTTGGTGATGGCACAAGCCCTTGAGTTTTTAATGAACAGCCAACCTAATTTGTCAGCTGGTGAAAATACCACGGTAAATTGCTTTTCTCCAAACAATGAAAACAGCCACTGCCACTGCTCACTCCTCTTTTAGAAATATCATAAAATACAGAATACTTCCAGGCTGATCACTATCTTGTAGGTACACAAACCAGCTGGTCAAAGTAAATTATATTGCTCAAACAGTCCTCACAAAGGTAAGCAACCAGATTTATAGCTACTTCTATTCATTGTCTTGTATAACACATAATGTTATTACTAGAAAGATGAGATCTTTGCTAGAGGACACATAAACAACACCTTGAGTCCTTTTTAATGAAAAATGTGTGTGCTGCCTGAAATGCTCACTAAAATCAAAAAGGACTGGGCCACATCTTCAAAGCTGGGTACTGCTGCTGGCTTCCTTTTCTTAGAAGTGTATTCTTAGAAGGAACACACGTGACTTCCATCAAATTTCTAGGAAATGCACAATGGATGAATAAAACAATCTTTTGCATGAGAAGGCAACGATTTAAAGAGCAGCAATTGTTAAGGAAAAAGGCAGAGGTCTGGCTCGTCCTATTTTGTATGAGCTTTCAACAACTAATGTTGGCAGAAAAAGTTTGGTTCCAGTCAACAACTCCATGTCTTGTTGCCAAAAATTCTGTTTCTGAGGCTGCTTCTGCAGAGCTTGATCACTTCTCATGCAGTCCTCCCACAAAATGGTTCAGGAAACCTCTATAGGACATTCTCTTTCTACCTGACTTTCTTCCAACCTGCCCCCTCCCCAAAAAGTAGAAAAGAGACATAATATTTGGTTAAAGAGCAAGCCAACTTAGGGGACAGTCCTTCTCCAGTGTCCAGTAATCTCTCTCTTTATAATTGTTGGCAGCATTTTAATGTTGTAAATCCTAATGTTGGAGTCTTTGGTATCAAATTCACCAGTTCTCTTTGGCAGTTCAGCATTGCCCAGCCACACCTGCATAAACTACACCGCCAAAAGAGCATGTGGCAGATCCAATAGCCCATCAGTATGGAATAATCAGACCACTTATATCAGTGCTGTCTGAGCGCTAGCATATCTGTAACTCTGTGCCTCATAAAGGCAGGAGTCAATGGTATGAAACCGGAAAGAAGCGAAGTGTTGTGTCCATGACTTTCACAGATGTAGGCATAGAGGTGGGAGAAACAGGGGTAAAATTGTCTCTCAGACATTTATTCTGGCTCAAGGAGGTTTTCCAAACAAAGTGTATGAAGAGATAGACCTGAGGAGGTAGAAGGGTCTGACCTTGTAGTTATAAAACAATGACTAATAAGAGTTCGTTGTTATGTGCCTTTGTTGTTGACCGTGTCAGATGACTGATGGACCATCCAAGGCCAGCTCCTCTCAGCCACCTACCAAAACAACCCCTCCATGCTCCCATGGTGAGGCCTGACCCAAGGAGCAGGCATGCCATCCACTTGGCTGTCCCTGCCTACACTACCACACATGCCCAGATCATCTCAGCTTGTGGAACTGCCTGCAGCAAGCAACGGCCCCAGCTCCAGGAAGAAAGAAGAGTCAATCGCTTAGGGACAGGGATACCTCCACAGCCCAGTGATGTGGTGTCTTTCAGGGACCATTGGGGCCACCCTAAAGATGTGAGTTGTAGGGTTTTTTTTATCACTTGGTGCTTCCTAATACCCCTCCTCAAAAAACAAACCAAACCAACCAACCAACCAACCCTCCCCCCTCCCCCCTCAAACTGGCCTAGAAATGAAAAACAAGAACAAACATTTTTGCAAGACTCCTACTCTTATCTGAATACAGGCTACTCTGTGACCATCACCAGGCTCACTATTTTACTGTTGACACTATCCACTCATTTCCCAATGTCAAATCTGTTAGAAAGTGTGTCCTGGAAGAAGTTTAGATAAAGGCTCTAAAGCCAAAATAACATAATTTTTGAGCACTGACTGATATCACTTGACCAGAGATACACGAGGGAATAGCACTTTCTAACAGACATTCAGCAGACATACAAGTAACTAGGGCAGGTGTGGCACAATGCACTTGGTAAAAAAGGGAACCCTTCTCACTGCAAGAGCTAATGGTGGGAAATTAGGTAAGGCATACTGCCTGAGAGCACTTAGCACCTTCATTCATATTTAGCATAATAAAGCAGAAAATAATCAAACAAACAACAAATCAGAAGATAATCATGAGAAATAAACCGAAATGGTGAAACCAAAACGTTCCTCACTTGAAACATCTGACAAAGTGCCAGAACATTCACAGCACTGGAGGGACAAATGGGTTGCTGTAGATGATCACTATCCCAGGGAGGTGGAGAACACTGATCCTGAAGCCAAGAGAGCCATGAACCATGACAGTGGGAAGTGCGTGTGCACTTGAAGGACAGTGCGTCCTTCAGGACGCATTCCCTAGCAAGCGTCCACTGAATGTATATCACTGAAATAAGCAGGAAGCAGACCTAAACCACTGCTGTTTCTACTGACTGCAGCAAAGGATCTCATTCCTTGAGGGGGACCGCAGGCATTGACTTTCCTGGCCTTTTTTAGAAAAGCAGGGCTCATAGCAGCACAGGACAGAAGCAGAATCAACATGTCCAAGCTGCTCCCCTGCACTGTGACCTCCCTCACATCCCCTGGCTGATGTTAATTAATCAGTTGTACAAAATCTATTTGAAGTAAAACTCACAAGGGAGATCCTTTGCTCTCAAAACAGCATGCAAGCTTTTCATTCAGGTTTCCCTGAGAGCGAAATGAAGTTTTACTATAAAGGCAACTGTGGTTGATATTGAAGTATGGCTAGCTCCACTTTGCATTTATTTGTCTTCAGATATTCATGCGGTGGCCAGGGACACACTTTCCCTCAAAAGCTATTTATATTTCTAAACCTGCAAGCTGAAACAAATAAAACTGGGACATCAACTGAGACATACAAAATGGGGAGGTCTACTCCCTCCTGTTTCAAAATGTCCCGAGGAATAGCTATCATTTTCTCACCAAATTCAATTTTGATTACTTCTAAGTGATAGAAAACACCAGGGACAATACAAAATAATACCACACATACATAGGCACAAAGAATATTTGCCTTAATCACAAGTGATATAGTATCTGCACCAGTGCTCCTTCTGTTCTTCATTTCCCACAGAAAGCCTTGTGGCTACTGGATCTTTCTTTTCCTGTGTTATATCCCCGTAGTAAAAAACAAGCTGATTTACTATCAGCTGCTTATTTCATAAAAACACATTTTCTCATGTTTATAAATTAAATCTCTGCAAAGACTGTTATAACACTTGTTTGTATGCACACAGCAAATTTAATATACGCAGGTCCTGTGCCTGCCAGTCTGGCAGCTCTAGCATATTGCCTTTTTATTAGCATTCACCTACTCTGCTGATGAATCCCTCACAACCCCGTGCTTCTGAAATGGATATTGACACCGTTTCCCTGATCACATCTTCTTATGGTGTACAGACAGGTCCAGGTGGAACAGAACTTTAGGGGCCAACCTAGGGCAGGCTGCCCAGGGCTGCAATGAGAGATGTTGTAGAAAACAACTGCACCTGAATCTAAGCATGCAATTGGAAGAGAACCAGAACATCCATGGCCATGTATCCTGCAGCTAGAGCCCAAACTCCTAATTTCAGTCAATTTATGTCCTCCCATATTTCCTACCTCTTTATAGCAGGCTCCACAGTATCACTGCTTTGTACCACTTTGCTGCTGTCTTTCAACAAAGATCTCGTCAGTAATTCAATAGACCAAAATCTGGCCAACCATCTGCCATGTATCAGCTGTACTGGTTTAGCAGAACTTGTTAGACTACTTGAACTGCACAAAAAATTCTGTCAGTTTTTCCAGCTGTATTGAATGTGCTCCTGGTCATTATGCTTGGAGCACTGAAGGCGAAGCACCACATAGCAAAGACTGTGTAGGTTCATGTCCTGAAGGTGCCAGGAGAACAAGGAAACTCTACCTTCATCGTTAGCTCAAAGCAAAAGTGAAAGCTTTTCTCCTCTCATGGATTGGAGAAGCAATTGCCTATGAGATTTCTTTCTCTCTGCAATTGTGAAGTCATTTACTCTCCTATCTTGGCTTTTGTGGAAAGTATGTGGGACACCAGATCCATAAAATTCATTTTTATTGCTTCAGCTCCCCTATTTCTGTATACTCTCCATGCCTTGTTAGTGATTAAGATGCCACAGCCTCCTACTTGGAAGACAAGTAATTGGCATTTCCTCTCATTTTTCAAAGGGATGAAATGATTACACACAGCTAATTGTGATGGCCAGCAACTGAATTCTAGGCTGTCAATATCAAACCAAGATATTATAGTATCACCACTCTACCACTTCATAGCAGCAGTAGAGATTAACCTACTGCTGCTTTTGTTTAGATTTACTGATTTTACCACTGCCAGAAACTGGCAATCAGCTGGAAGGGTTGGGTTACTTTGCTGGAGAATGGCTCTGCAAACAGATGTTCCGGTGTTGGGTGCTACTAAGAAGTGGAACCCCCTAAAATGGATCTCCTGCTAGGAGAACCTTCTGTAACATGAACAGCCAATCTCTTTCAGAAATAATCCTTTGAAAAACTTAGTTCAAGTGGTACATGTCCAGGATGTTCTGACTACAGAAGAGGGTGAAGTCCAGGCCCAGTGATGATGTACAGGATGGGGCCAAAATGGTTTAGGATTATGGGACTTTAAAGGAAGACACTCACTGTACCAAAATAATTTTTTGCCTAAATCCACTCATAGCTATACTAAGTGTAAGTTAGTCACATAAAAGTTGATAGTGTCAGAATTATGAAGAGGTCACCTTTAGTTGTCTGCCTGTTTCTCCCTCCCACAATGTAGTTCAAACTGCAGCCAGACACAGACTGAAGTAAATGTAGCCTGCAAACTCCAGTCCTTCCTTTGTCAATGAAGTTTCCCGAGTCATTCAGAGCTCCTTGTAAGCTTCATCTTGTATGTGTGATTAAGCCTCTGCTATTTAATGAGCATTACTTGTACACACTGAAAGGCTAAAGCAAATTGAAGCAAGTGTCTCCAGACTTTGTTCATTCATCTTGGGTAAATGTTCTTTCTCTCACTGGAGATGGAAGAGGTAAGAAGCCTGCTGAGTAAGTACATAAAATTATTGGCTTGGCATATGGCAGAATTTACAATGAAAGGCAAATAACTGCAGCTGGGTCATTGGGTCTTTCACTGTCCTCAGTACTGCATTATGTCCAAAAAAAAAAAAAAAAAAGGAAAAAAGAAAAAAAAAAAAAGAAAAAAGAAAAAAGAAAAAAGAAAGAAGAAAGAAAAGAACATTCTATAAAGTCCACGTCAAAGCTTCCATGATTACAAAGCTATATATAACCATCAAATAAGACTTCTGTGCCTGACTAGAGGTGGGAGCTTGTCCAGCTGTCCCTAAGCACACAATGCAGCAGTACCGTTAGATGTACTTAGTGCGCTACGCAATCATCTGCTCTCTTTAAATGTACTTATCTCCCCATGTGGCCCTGCACAGAGCTGTTACTTATGTGCTAGGGCTCTTCCCATCTTTAGCTGAGCAGAGCATATCTGAGGTCTGTGATTCCCATTGGCTGCTGTCAGATGCACAGAACAGGGCTGGGAAGGTCTGTCACGAAGCAGCTGTTCTCTCCAGCAAGCTGCCAGCTGCACAAAGTACAGTTTGTGAGGTGTGAGTGCCGGCAGTGGTGGGAGCAGAGCTGCCAGATTAGCTCATGTCTTAATTGTTCAGGAGAGACAAATAGAGAGCACCCAGCTTACCAGCCTAAGTGCAAATTGGTGTTTCCGCTGTTGGAAACATCTGTTGTAAATTAACTCCGTGACACCAGTAAGAAAACCCTTCATTTGTATCTGTTTTTCTTTCCCTTCCATTCTTATTTTTCAGACCAGTTATTTGCTCAGGATGAGATGAAGTCTATTCAGTTGAATTGGAAACAAATTCTGACGAGTGACAATGATTTCCTTTTCCTAGGACTTGTGAATGTACTGCAAAACACGCTTTGAAGCACTTCCAGCTATTACAGCACTTTCCGATACCTGCAGAAAGCAAAAGTCTCGCAATGTTAGTGATTCTGCCTCTAGAATCTGACCCAAAGTACCTGTTTAAAATAAATGGGAAGTGGGTGAAAAGGATGTGGGAGTGCAGGAAGACAGAAAGGTAAACTGGTAAAGTCTCTGCGAAGCAGATTTCTTCTCTTAGAAAATCTAATCATCCATGCCCACAGCCTAAGATCAGAGAACCTTGAACTTCTCTGCCGGTTCTTGCAGGTGGTGTTTATAGGATTGGCTAACATTTCCTTTTAAAAATAGCTTGCCTATTTCTCTCGGTATCCAATGACATGAAGTCAACAAGTTAACTCATAATGAAATTATTGCACATGGTTTTTTCCAGACTGTGTATGCAGAGCACAAATAACTACAAGGTTTGTCTAGAAACTGGAAGCTCTTTTTGAGAACTGTTAGCTTCCATAGGCGAAAGCCAACAGTATTTCTGTGTGAGCAAGGCAGAAAATGCCCTCTCTGACAGGAAGACAGGGGAGAACGTGACTGCTGTTGCTTGTGGGATCTTATGGCAGCTGCAAGCCCAATTGCTGCTGTTATTATAAATGACCTTCCATGATAATGGAAATAAAGGTAAAATGCTAATTAAACTGAAATGCAATCAAGCTGCACATGCTCCGCCCTGATTGGATAATAGCAAAGGGGAGAAATGGAAAACATATCAGTGTTTTAGTCTTTTCCGCTGCACCTCTTGAGAACACGTATGTTACACAGAGATACAAAAAAGATTTCTGTCTTAATATACTCTGATGGAACAGCTCCAGAGACAGGAAATAATTAACACTGTTATATCTTCACCAAAGCCTTGGGAAATGCTTTGACTAAGAATTTCTTATTTAGTAGCTGGTCAGTCTTTTCCCCAGGGAAGGAGACTCAGAAATGCCCTGGGAGGTGTAGCAAGCCATGCAAATTTATTTCTTTGTATCTGGCAGAGGTGAGCTTTAACAATAAGTGCAATAACAAGAGCATTCTTGATGATGCTAAGTATGTTGTGCAATTTGGCGCTAAATCTAATCTCAGAGATGTCTACCCAGGGTTCATAAAATCCGAATTTAGAAATACATGTCTTTAAACCACCTCCAGCTCAAGGGGCAATCAGACATGCCGTGGATGGGTTTCTCCGCTGAGGAACTGTCAATGTTGCCATAGTAATTCTCAAATGGGTTCTGTTGTATAATAGCATCTCTTCAGACACCTCCAGGGAGCACCACTTGTCATGAGTTATTTTATGCATTATAAATAAGCTCAATGCTCATTTAGCCCTGCGCTTACTCCAAACTTATCTCTAAGCACAAAACTACCTACCTTTACTGATCCTCTTTCTCATTCTCACATTTCATTTGACCTTGTGCAATCATCCCTTCTTATTAAAAGACACTACTTCAACAGCAAATACGGTTTTCCTGCAAACCCTTACATTTCTCTATTAGAACTGGACATTTAAACCTTTCAGCTCATTTTCATTTACCTCACACAAGCACAAGACCTTGACTTGCTAAGTTCCGTAAGAACAGACAAATTTCTAGAAGCTTAAATAAAGGTAATGCTGAAATATTGTAGTACAGCAGATAATCTTGCCTAGTAAGTTTTCTCTGAGTCACTGCTTCTTATCAGTCTGTCTCATCATGCTTTAAAATGGATGTGTTCAGTGAGAATATTATCCTATTATTCTAGGTAGACAAACATTGCTCAAAAATAAACAGATGAATGAGGATAGAATATGTGCACAAGTTATGCAGGCAGAAGGGTATTAAAACCCTATTGTCAAACCCCAAGAATGAAGCCATTAGTTTCTTCTGATACACTTTCTAAAGACCTGCAAACACAATGTAAACTGTTTACACCCACAGTTTCAGAAAGCAAAGCTAAGGTGAAACATGCTATTTGATTTCTGCATTATTGCCCTGTCCTGGTTGTCAGTACAGTGAGGCAATTTGGGTAGATTTTCACAGACACAAGCCACAACTGGATCTGTGTACACCAACACACCCACTTCCCTCAGTTTTCAAGTTTCATTTAGGCAAAATACAGCCAGTTACAGGTTATCAACTTGTATGTAGTAATATTGCCTCCTTTATTATCTGTGCACCCAAAGCTTTGCAAAGGAGAGGGTGGATTTTGCTTTTTTGATTTTCTTTTTCAGCCTTGCACCTTATATTGCGTTTTATCCTCTGTCTTTGAAGATTTCAGCAAAGGATAAGTTTTAATCCATTGTTCTTGTAGACAGCAGTGTTTTGAAGCATTCGCTGATTAAAACTTGCTAATAGTCTGCACTACACTATCAAAGCAAGCCAGCTCAATTACTCAGTCCCTGCAACTGCAGTGGTGTGATGCTCAACTTGACTTTCTCCCCCTCAGTAAGAATCATGGCAGGATGCCCATCCAAAGCCAATTTTATATTTCATATTAAAGCAGCTCAGAGATAAATTTTAGCTGTGCTGATTTAATGTTTTAGATCTCGTGCGCTTCACTGCACATCAGTGAGAGGACCAAAAAATAAAAAATAAAAAGCAGTTACAGAAAAAAAACAGAAAAGAGATTGCATCTCCTCCAACCTTATGGAAACAGGGTGTTACGTGACTCAGAAAGCAAAATAAGACTGGCCTGGGAGCTGGGGGGCTGTGGCAGATGACTGCTCTTCTGGTCAGGCCTCCGCATAATGTATGAAAGAACAGTAGGTAGTCTGTCTTTATTACATTTGTTACTGATTTTCAAAACCAGAAGTAAGGATATCATTGAGTATCTACCTAGAATAATATACTCACTGGATACAACCTTTTAAAATGAGATCAGACAGACTGATAAGAAGGTAGTTGCCTTGCTCCTCACCATGCTTCCATGGACTCCAGATTCTGCACTGGTGAAATCCCAGTCTGCTTTACTAGGCTGCTGGGCTTTGTTCAGCCTCACAGGGCTGTTGGGACAAAGTGCGAATGCTCCCAAAACAACTTGTGAAGTGTCATAATGCTAAGAGAATTAGCTTGGACTACAGCGGGCATTACCAACTTGGGGTAAATATAATGAAGGTCTTGTAGGGGTGAGGAACTAGAACATAAACACGGCAGAAGCAAGCACAAAGCCAACAGAACACGGTGATCCTGGCAGGACTTTCCTTTTTGACTTATGTGGTAGAAAAACTGAAATGAGGATAACCACAGTGACTGCGGAACACTTCTGGGAACTAAGTGCCAGAAACGCACAGAGACTGTTGAGTCTCAAGGTGGAGGTCAGGAACAAATTAGTCTGGGCTGGTTTTGACTAATAAAAGCTTTTGGCCTTCGGGAAAATGAGGTTCTGGAACAAACCTCATAGAGTGGCAGTGGGAGCAAACTTCCCAAATATTGTGAAGCAGTTGGTGCTGCTTGCTGTCTTACAACAAAAGCAAGAAAAAATGCTTGCAAAGAAAACTAAAACTTGAGATAACGTCTCTTGTTGGTTTTAATCACTACTCTCTCTGGTCATATTCCTGCAGACAAACTGTTTTGAGAAAGCTAGAACAAGAGACATATTTGCATTAGTCACAGGTCTCAAAGGACAATTTTTAATTGGAGATAAAACCTGCTTATATTCTGCTGGAGTGAAAATAGTCTAGTCTAGAAACCAGAGCTCCTTAAGAGCTGTAGGAGTTTGGTGGGATGGTCCCACAGTGCCTCTAAAAGCACTGTCATTTGGAAGTTGTGATCCTAAGAAGAGATTTCAAAACCAGACTACCAGAAGTGTAATATCATAGTTTTCCATTTCAAGACTTAAGAAACTTCAGTGATGCTGTTTAGCCTTATCTTTTCTATCTATTTGAAGCTCTTTGCCCCAAAGAGCCAAAACATTGCTGTAGTAAGAGCAACGTGGAAGGAGGTGTCATGACACTCCTCTTGCTCACAGTGAACATTGGTCAAATGTGGTCTTTACAATTGCCTGAATTCTGACTAAGGTTCCTGCTACTCCCATAAAATTTAGGTTAATTATGCTGCAATATGGATATGAAGAAAGAGCATGCTTATGAGCTTGGTACACCAAGCAAGTTATCTCCTATTAGATCTCCTGTTTCCAAAATGGTTTTACAGTTCTCGCAGTCTCTGGTGCCAATCCTAATAGATCCTCCAAAAGAAGGTAAGTGCTGCTACTGCTTCTGAATCAGAGCCCAGGCTAAGGAGGGCTCCTGAGTTTCTTCAGTGCAACTGAAAGTCACCAGCACCTAGGAGCAGTCCTGGCTCTCCTGCAACCTGGTGTCCAGTGACAGGGAGGTTTACAATCTGAAACCATTCATTATAGGCTTCTGAAATAGAGATAAAGGTTCTCAAGTGAGAGCAGAAGAAAATAATGTGTTCTTCAGAGAGAGAGGTTAATTTGAAATGATCTTGACAAAGCTTACCCGCTTCTCTTGAACTTTAGAGGAAAGACCCTTTTGTTGGGACTCTGCATCTGAAATAATCACTGTGGGTTTTTGCTTCAGGTTAGATGACACAAAAAGGGTGTTTTCCCTCAGGTCATCCTAGATTTACTGTAGGCAGTGAATTCCTGAATTTGGTTACTCTGCCTTGACAGTATATAGTAGATTTCTTAACCCCCACTGAGCCCCAGAGTCCAAACATAGGAAAGTACACCTCTGAAGCTGCTGTTAGTGGGTAGCACAGAAATCCCACTGGGTTTCTGTCTTGTGAGTTGACCTAAGAGCAACAGATTCAGCTTTCTTTACGTGATCATGCACTCTACCAAAGTACAGTTGATGGTGTCATCAAAAAGATCTCAGTGCTGTCTCTTCTTCTATGCTTGGGGCCTTCATACTTTCCTCCTCTTGCCCTTCACATCCTCCACTGCCTTTCCCTGCAGCCTTCACTCAGGATTGGAGCAGCTGCTCACACACTGCCCTGCTGACATGTCCATTAAGCCCCTTGTGGATTCTGGCCACCCTAAGTCTTGGACCTCGCATCAGACAGATTAATTAGCTTTGAAAGCACTTCAAATTACCTCCTGCCTTGCCATTGGGTAAGAGCAAAGTGCTTCAAATACAATAAAAGGACTACATTTTCATAAAGTCATAGGTATGGGAAATCATTTCATTAGAACTTCTCCTCTGTGCTTTTATCTACTCATACATACCTCCTCATCTATAAGGCAATTCCTTTAGCACTTGTGTTCTGTTTTTAGAAGAGACTTTATTACTGGAGGACACTACTTGTTTCTATCTAATTTTAGCGTACGAGAATGTGGGAAATACATAGGTGATGTCAAAGTGAAGGAGAACAGTTGTCACTTCAAATTTAAGCTGCCAACAGGACTTGTCAGCTCCGCACAAGACTGCCAAAATCTCATTTTATAAAAGGAACTGAGCTGAAATAATTCTGTGAGTCAATAAACAATCTCTTAAATAAATCCAGTCAAAATCTGGGTGAATACTTTTTTACCTATATGACTTATTTCATTCCAAACAAAGGAACAATGAAGCCAGTAAAAAAGCCGCCCATGTTGGTCAAAAGGGTTTAAGGAAAATAAGGTATTTCTTTTTATTACATAGCTTTTGTGATATCTCTCCCCCAGGAGGCTATCTTGACTCCTTTCATAAAGATGCCTTTGAGGAAGCAGATGCTTGTCACAGTGGTATCTAGTGGATTAAGTCTTTTCTCCCCAAAAGTTGGGGGCTTTGTAACTGAAGAGCCTTGAATTATAGGCATTGTAAAATTAAAAGGCAGTTCTGCTCTGAAGCTCAGTTGTGTGCTGATCTTGTAATCCTCAACAGAATATAACAAAGAACAATTGTTTTAAGTTTTTCAGACATGGTATTTATTTGGGAATCAAATTCTGAGCCTCAGTTTGGGCTAGCACAATTGTGTTTGCTCTCATACTTCTGGAGGAAGATCTATCACTGTACTATCAATGATTCTAAAAGCCAAAGTTTTCTGCTAAACCTCAGACAGCTGTGATGGGGTGAACCGGCACTGTCTTCACGCTTCATGCTTTTGTAACATGACTGTCAGTGCCAACATTCAGCCTAGGCCAGTTCCCAAACCTAGCAAGGACCATCCTTGCTGCCCAAGGCAGGAAAATAATCACTCTTGCAGTGAGCATAAGGGCAGGTGCTAACTGACTTGACAGAAAGCAACATTAACTATCAAGCCATGTTGTCAGAAGCATCACAGAAGTGCAGAAGCATCAAAAGTGCTACAAACTAAGCAAAAGGAATAAAAATTAAAGGCCTTCAAAAAGGCTGTTATATTTTTTAATTAAAATTTTATGATAGCAACACAGACTTATAGAATCAGTAAATCACAGAATAGCATTGGTTGGAAGAGACCCTAGAGATCATCCAGACCCACTTGGGTAGGGGAATCTCTTCTTAGATCAGGCTTCCCAGGGTCCCATTCAACCTGACCATGAACTCCTCCAGAGATGGGAAATCCACAGCTTCTCTGGGCAGCCTGATCCAGTGCCCCATCACTCTCTGAGTAAAGAATTTCCCTTTAACATCTAACCTAAATCTCTCCTCTTTTAGTCTAGAACCACTCTCCCTTGTTCTACCAATTACTGAAGCCCTAGTAAGAAGTCTATCACAGTCTTTCTCATATGCTTGCTTTAATACTGAAAGGCTGAAATAAGGTCTCCTCAGACTTCCTGAGATGAGGCTCAAAATGGAAACAAAGCCACAGTAACTCTTTTCTTCCAGCTCGCACTTCATGAACAGAACATAAATGTATATAAAGTACTATTTTATGCATGTGTCAAGTCCTGATCCTGTTACTCCTGAACTCACAGCAGCAAAAAAAGCAATTTTTCCTTGAGGAAGAATTTTTTTTGAGGGCTTTAACTTCCCCAGGTATCCTGCCAGAAAGCATGGAAGGATGTACTGAGCTTTGAGACACCCCCCCTCTGATCTTGTCCAGCCTCACAAACTCAAGTGGGTAAAATGATATAAAGAATGGAAAGCAGGAAACAGCACAGTTCTGAATAGAGTGGTGCTGATAAGTTTGGCCTTGTTGCATATCAATGTATTAAGAACATGTTTATCTTACAGCTGTCTAGCTAAACATTCCTGAAGTTTCAGTTGAATAACAGTCTTTGTTTTCTGTCCCAAATTCTCATGTTCATAAAGGTGACGTAATCTCCCAGGCAAGTTTACATTTCAAAGCAACGTTTATCTATCAGGAGCATTTCAGTTAGGTAGTATTATGATGAAAGAATGGCGTAAATGGCGTTTATTTATTTATTTCATCTGAAATACTGGTTCAGATTAGGATTACAGATCTTCTCCAGAGATTTGAAGAACTAAAGTGGCTTAAAGCAACCATGAATGTAACAGGCTTTGTACTTCATTACTGCATGCTGAGTGCTAGCTGAAGTGCTACAGCAGCACAGACGAATGGACAGGAACTTTCATTCTGAGGGCCTTTGCCAAGCATTTGCCAAACAGTCTCAAACTCTCTGATCCCAAACTGTGAGCTCTCCCGGCCTGTTCTTTGTCCAGAGCAAATAAGTAAACTGAACAACAGGCAGAATAACTGTACGAAACATCACTACAAGAGAATATTTCAATAAGTTGCCTTTAACCAGAAATTGTATTTTTCCTGCTCCAAGAGAAACTGATATTATCACATTAAACCTTCGCTATTTATTTTCTGTGATGGCATTATGTCACACCCCCAAAGATTATGATTTCTTCTAAGGATAAGTTAGTTTGAAATGAACAGATTTTCAAGGAAGGAAGAGAAATACAGTTAATGCAAGAATAGTTATTCCATTTGGAATCTAAAATTCCATTTTGAGTCTAAGTGTCCATGTTATATGACATTAAAATCATTTATTGAAAGAGCATTCATCGATTTGTTAACAAGCGAGTGAGCTCTTCTGACTGCTGCTGACCCTGCACTAGGAATTCAGCATGCTTACTGAGCTCGCCAGCTCACCAGTATGCCTGCAACAGGAAAGCAAAGAGTCAAAATTTGTCGCTAGTTGGAAGGCAGAAATATATAGAAATATATGTCTGGTCTTGTGGAGGGTGGATATGTGGAACAGAGGGAGCATACAGGTTTGGAATATGCTGTGAGAAAAGGCTCATTAGGCTTACACAAGAATAGACGTCAGGACTTTCCAACAAACACTGGTTACAAGGCATGGCTTTGGCAGAGCCAAAGATTCATCATTTTCCCCTTACCTCTGCAGAAGTGATGCCTCTGTATCTCTACTGACAGCAGGAATGACAGGATCATGAAGCCAACTGGGAGAACAAAGCTGCACACATATTGCAACTGCCCTTTGCACAACCCTGTTGGGTTGGACAGGCACATTTTATTTTCTAGGCGACTGGATCTCATGGTGGAATGCCACCAAGTCAGTGGGAAGCAGGACTGCGGGTTTCAGCTCATAAAACCCCCAGTTTACTGCAGATGCCTTTGGATGGCTCTGTGGGAGTATTCCTGGAACTGATACTCCCATGCACTCTGACCATCTTACATACTTTGCCCACATGAAGTAAACAACCAAGCTTGCCTTCACAACAGTGAAAACAAAGAAAAAAAGGGAGAAAATCTTCAAACAGTGACAGCACAAGAGAAGAAGTCATGACTAATGCTTCAGAAAATGGTCACCAAAGGAGAATATTCTCCTCCCCTTATTATTACTTCAAATGTTTCAAACGATAACAAACATCACCCCAAAATTAAAAGAATCCTTCACTATATTTTCAGCAAACACAGCCACACTGAATAAACGAACTAAGGACAGAAGCTACACTCAGCAAGCTTAATGCCAAGTCCAGACAACAACAGCTACACAGTCTACATTTCAGACCTTTGAAAGAGCCAGTGCAGAAAATTGCAGGGGGTTTAATTAATTTGTCATGCTGGTGTTTGTAAAAACTGATTAGGTAACAACATCTGATATGGTATCACATACGAGAGGATTCATCAGACTGAATAATTACACGGATTAGAAGCAGACCCCTGAATTGCTTATGGGACTGGCTCAAAGAGAAATGCAATCAGCAATATCAGATGGGGATGCTCTGGTCTCAAATGAATTTACTGGCAGGGCTCCTTAAGATCAAGCTGATATTCTTTAGTATTTTCATTAATTTTTATTCACCACATCACAAAGAGTATGAATATGCATTTACAACTGTTAAGGATGCAAATGTATCAAGCACCATCAGTACGGATGACTTTGAAACTTGTGTAATAAAAAGGGGATGAAAACAAAGTATGAAATGCCAAACCAAATACCGGGGACTAATAACAAGAATTTCTGCCACAAGCCAGGAGTTCATCAGTTAGAGTGGGTGTATTAATGCATTGCCAAATGACTGACTGGTAATGTGATGCAGCCATGGAAAAAAAGCAAATGTAATTGGAGGATGGATCTGGTGAGGCACTTCTGGTAGAAACTGAGAAATACTGCTGCCATTGTAAGGCTTTGCTAAGATAGTGGTAGGAGGAACGCTGCACCAGATCAAGGACACTGACAGAGCATCCCCAGGGCAGTGGAAGGTTACTGAGCTGATCCAGGGGAGCAGAGAAACCTGATCAAGTGAGAGGAAACTCGAAGAGCTTGTTTTCCATAGCAAAGAGAAGGCTGAAAGGCTGCTCTCTTTCAATACGACCATGGAAAAAACATGGAATAAGGGCCGTTTAATTTAGAAGATGGTGCTGGCCTTAGAACAAATTGGCATAAACAGGACTTGGATAAATTCTGGCTGTGGTTTAGAGGAAGACACACTTACCACTGAAACAGAAAACTGCTTTTCCTCCATAGGTAACATGAGCAAAAAGATTATGTGACCTAATCTCTCACAGCAAAATATAATTGGACCACCTAACTGGAAACCCAGCCTGGTGCCTCAATCTTACTTTTTACTTAGTTTCACTGGTACAAGTATCCTATGGGTCTCTTGCCTCTTTTACTCCTTCCCTGTACAACACATAAAATTAGGATCAGAAAATACTCTCAGAAGGCAGCTTTCACCCAAGGGGACCTTCTTCCATTTGCAGAAGTTGCTCCCAGGGACATCCTCAGCAGTGGGCTCCAGCTCAGGTGCTCCAGTACCAGACACATTTCTTCTCCTTCTCCATCTGTTTTCTAACACAAAAAGCAAGGCCAGCCTGTCAGGCAGCACGTTTCTGTGCTGCTGAGAGTCAGGCACATGTGCTCAACAGCTCTGTTATACTGAGAAGTTGTTTTTTAGTTTTCACACCACGGTGTGGCTATAGCTTCCTCTTTCTTTTCCACATCACGTAACAGGGCAAACCTACAATCTTTCAAAAGAAGCTTGTGAGGAAGGGATGAGTGACATCTGCACTGCATTGCCCCTCTTTCCTGTGCCCTCACCTCTCATAGTATCTGGCTCTCCCTTCTCTAGGTACAATGCTAACGTTGCAGGAGGATACTAGCAGGATTCACCACTGTACACTCAGAGGTATTACTTTCTGTTTTCTTTAATCATGCTGGCTTCAGTTTTTATTAGCCTTGCCCAAAGCTATCTCCTTTAACATCAGTAAAGCCAATATTTTATCAGCATCCCTGTTTTTGCTCAAGTGCATATACAAACAAAACATATGAATATATATTAAAAGATGCAAAGGAGATTACTATACATGTACTGCAAGCCAAGACAACGAGAAATTTGATTAAGAACTTTGTGCTGTATGTCTTAGAAGTGGAATATTAAACAAGGTTTCTGCACTCTCTGTGTTGCTCAGACTTAAAAATGTGCAGGTTCAGAAGCATATTTTAGTAGGAGAGTTTTACAGGATCTATGATCTTCCCCAGAAAGACATTAAGTGGGGGAAATGAGGAAAGGCAAAAAATACCTACTGCTACACTGTGCCTATTATCTAAGCCTGCAAAAGGCTAGATATTTTATTCAATTTGTGTCATGCCTGCTCTTCTTTAGACTTAACTGCCAGGAACCTGTATGGCATCCTTAGTAGAAGGATTATCGTCAAGATGTTTAAAGACTGACAATTTAACAGCAAAAACAATGCACGTTTAGAGAGCTGGATGATAGAAGCTTTGAGACAGCATGCTGTAGTTTACAGTCTTCTCTGTCAGTTGCGTTATTCTTACACAGAAACGGTTTGGTATCAGCTCAGAAAGCATGCAAGGGGAGGAGAGACACATATCAGGAGGCTGAGGCCTCCTTTGAAATGCACTGTGTTGTGCTTCTAAGCAAGGAACTTAAAAGGCCCCAGTTTAGTTTGGTATCTCACTCCACTTGAAAGAAGTACTTCCTTTTCCTACAAGGTTCCTTCCTTTTGTTTTCTGTTTTTAAATTTATTTTTCTGTGTGTGTTGGGGACGGGTAGGGGGGTACAGGAGGAGGTTTGTTTTTTTCTTTCATGATTTGGTTTTGCTTGACTTTCTTTTGTTTACATTATACTTCTTGGTCTTCAATGGCTAATGAGTCTGGCCAACTGATAACACAGTTCTTTCCAACACTTCTGGATGCAACATATATGCTGGGACAAACTTAACTGGAATGCCCGATTACAGAAGTGACTGCATTTGTTTTCTGAAGCAGCCGCACAGGCTTCAGTGGTGAATCCTCTGTGATTCCAGAAATCCCTTCAAACAAAGTTCTGCATGAAGAACACTGTGGTAAGAAATTTCAAGGACAAATCTTCACTGCCTTCTATTCTCTACAGATATTTGCATCTGTATGAAATGAAAAAAGGAAGCTTACCTCATGAGGTATGAGATGGAGGAGAACTGAAATGGAAAATGAAATAAATCATTCTGTTTTGACTTGTGAGTAATAACAGCTGAAGCCAACCTTTCCACACAAAATGCTCCATGGGTTTATGTGGCCAGGATGTTTTGCCACCAAAATCTAGGTGGAGTCAATTGAAATCTGTCCTGTGGGTTTTGCGGTAAGTTAATATGTTTTCTAAATTTAATTTACTCCTCGGCAGAAGTCATGAATTCCTGAAGATAGAAACTCCTGTATGTTTTTCCTTTTCCTTTTTTTTTTTTTTTTTTTTTTTTTTGGAAATAGACCTCCATGGAAAGGTTTCTTACAGCTTTCACTTCTTCCTACCACAGGCTAGACAATGAACCTAAATTTATCCACTGTGTCATCATGCGAGAGGTGCTCATCTATCTGTATGTCTGAAAGAGTGGACGACTGCTAAAGTGAGGACAGAAATCCTGTAAATGCATGTAGGAAGGAGAAGCAACCTTGGTCATTTTTTAATGTAAATAAAAACTGAACGTTATATTCTTTGTGACAACCCTTTGAAGAAAAATGATGATTGGTGAACAGTTAATCGGGTATCATGAACTTTATTCCATTGCACATGCTGCTGAAAAAGCTCATCAGCACACAAACAGTTCAAAGAATTGTACCAAAAATTGACAACAGGAAAGGCAGAACTATGATTTGTCTGGCAGTGTACTTCCTGATGACTAAGCATTCACAGCACAAGAGCGGAAAAATCTGATAATACACTTGAAGACCAGAGGACATAGTCCAAAAAAAATCTCCTGTAACACGGAAAAGGTCAGTGAGACTAAGATTTCATTCAGCTCATGAAAGCATCTTCAGTTTTTCATAAGCACGAGGACAGGCATGACTTCAAATGCCAGACTTGAAACTCCGATACAGGAAATTTGGTTAAGAATGAATGAAAACTTACTATTCTATTCCCCAGAGATGTAAAGCCTAAATAGCTTTAAAAGATATCTGATGCAGAGAAGAGACTATTCACTTCTACGTGAAGGTGATACAAAGATCTAAGTAGTCACATGGGCTCCGCAGAAAGAACTTTCTTCCCTCTGGTTAGACAAGTTCGGTGTTATATTTTATCTATGCTCAGGCTCTGTATCACGCTAACTAGCTAGCCAAGGGTGAAAAAGATAAAAGGATGACATTAATTTTAAAAATTTCATATATAATGAAAAAAATCATAGACAATTATCTTGTAGATACTAACATAATTTACAAGTCCTTATCCAGGAGTTAAACCAAACAGTGGAGATTAAACCACTGCTCTGAAGTTTTGTTTAACTACGGCTGGAACTTATTTGAACAGTCTGAGCCACTGCTGAACTTCAAGTTGATCTGAAATGGAAAACAGGTTTGTTTGCCTCCTTCCCTGGCAAACACTCATACTTCTACAGACCTTTCTGTTAGAGGTTAACCTCTCAACCCTCTCTCAATTTTTTTTGCCAAAGAGCAGTGAGGATAAGAGCAATTCTCTAGAAAGCTAGTAAGTCTTTTGAGGATGATGAAAAGAGAATAATGCACACATACCATTTAACTATAAGATACTGGATGTCAGACCTCAGCCTTACTCATAAATACTGCAGTGTTTTCCTTTAACCTACTCATGCACTTAACCTGCAATGCTACGTTATGACAACTGAATATACTGTTCCCAGTCTTTTTTGATGATGGAAAGAGGAGAAAATAAACTATGGGCTGGCTTGCACTGACTGAATATAGTTTCGTGAAGTAATGATTCTGTAAGCAGAAATGTAGGTGAATCGTTTCAGATGCATCAGAAGTCCTTCTCAATTGCTTTGTTTAAAGTTATATGTATTTCAACGTCTATCGTGTCTTTTTCAGCATGCATTATCTTCCTCACCTTGAAACAGGAACAAAAAGCACTCAGATTAAAAAAAAAACCAAAACTGAGACACTACAGCTTTCAAAGGTAACACCCTGTGCTTTTTCAGATATGCTTATCTGTCACTTATCCTATTCTATCCAATTCTACAGTGAATTGTAACAGATAACCTGGCACTTTCTTAATGTAGCAATGCACAATTGAGCTCATTTTGTTTCCTCACTACTGCACAGTTAAAATAAGGCACAAATTGTTGCTATGCTTAAAGCATAACACAATGCAATGAAGTAGATATATAGTTTTCAATGCAAAGTAGCTCTTAAGCATTAGCTAAATTACAAGGACATTCTATGTCCAATGAAAAAGAGCAGGTATTTTCCAGTGATACTACCATTATAATCCACTCATCACTGTTCTTCAGTGCAGCTCTGGTAAGAGCAAAACTGGAAGCAGTGAAGGGGGACAATAGTTTATTTTACTTATTTATAAGCTCAGCTATGCATGCAGGAAATGGCTTTTACCAAGTTTTCTTTCACTTTCTCTTTGAGATCTAGTAATGGTTTTATACCAGTACTCCGTAAAAACAACCCAGACTTGAAGGAATGTAAAGAAACAACGTAGTAGGCCTCCAGGCCTATTTCTTTAGAAGTAGTGAAGGAATAAGAACACAGATGTACAACCACTATGAAAATCTGTCAGCTTAGAAAAATAAAGTTGGCATCGTTTTAACCCACTAAAGTGTTTGTTTTTTTTTTTCACTCCTTGAAACTGTACTATTGTCAACTTTGAAAAACTGAACCGCTGGTAAAATCATCAAACTCAGAAGGAAATATCGAATATAACAACATTTGATTACTTGAATACTTGAACATTTTTTATATTGCTGATACTGCTTTCCACAAAGCATATGTACAACATATCTCTAGATCAATTTAATCAAACTACTTCAGCATATTACTTCCTCAAAAGGCTGAATTCTAGTGATAGAGTAACTTTATTCCACCCTGCTATGCAAAGACTTATCTCTTATTATACTTATTTATACTGAAGTGAATCGCCATTTTTTTTTCCCCTGACCCAAATTTTCTCTTTCAGTCTACACATCAAATGGAAAAGAAAGTATGTGCTCTGATGCTGTTACAGAGCCAGCTTCATCATCTGGACACGGGACCTGGAAAGGCACTTTCCTTCTGCTTCAAATGCCTTCTTACATTGGTTCACAGCCACTTAATTGATTTTGAAGGTATCTAGTAGTATTTAGGAAATCTGATTTAGTGTGTTTTAAGCTGACTCTTTCATGTGCTTCTCATTAGCGTGCTCAGCTGGGATTTCCTAAGAAGAAATTACTTAATCTTTTTTTTTTTTTTTTTCTTTTTTTTTTTTTTTTTCCTGGTTATAGCCTAGATGCTCGTTAGAATCAGTTCATTAATAAATCACTTGTCAGTATCATTACCTTCTGCCAGTGGTTCATTAGGTGATTTTCCTTACCAGAAAAAGACAAACCAAAGGATACAATTTCTTGACATTAATTCCTTCCAGTGAAACAGGCAAAATACAGAGGTTGAAGGAAAGCGGACTTGAGAAGTGGCAGCCATCCAAGTGGCTACCAGTACTTTGAGATTTCTTTAAGACTACTGCCTTGGTAAAAGGCAATGCCCAAGCAATCCCTCCAAAGCCATTGTATGCACTCTTTTAGGTACTGTGTATCAGATGTCTGCCTCGTGGATATAAATTTTCCTCCTGAAAGGAATAAATCTTCCACAAATAAAGGGAAGAGGAGATATGGTTTCTAAATGAATGATTCATTGTTGGAGGGCGCCGTTGTGATTTGCTGGAGTTGCTATGATACCTCAGAAGCAATGCCAACTTGTAATAGTCCTCAACGCCTTCTGGAAGCTCAACAAGCTGAAAAGGCACTGCCGAGGGCAATTATTTCTTTATTTTCAAGCAGAACAAGCCTATTTACAGTGAAACTAGTTTCCACCTCTTACCTTTCTTCATCAGATAGCCTGAAATTGTAGCCTTGTTTTCCCCCATGGGCTCTGAAGGACTGAAGGGTATAAACAGGAAGGCAGCATATGCTGAGAAAGATGGCAGGATGCCCCAAAACAGTAATTGAAAAAGCTCTCCTGGTTGTGCCTGCCAAAACTTGGTTTTAGGCCTTTTTTTCTGATAAAAAAGAAAAATATTGTCAACAACTTTCCACTGCAGTGAAAGCACATGTGGCTTTGCTGATTCATGTTTACCCAGAAAAAGAATGAGGGCGTATGGTGCATACTCTTTGTGAAAAAGCACAACAAATTTCTAAAAGAATAAAGCTGGAATTTCTTTTGGGAATTCTCACCTTTAATATTGTAGCTATAGTAAAATCTGACTTCTAGCAGCATAAAAATTGTATCTTGCACAAAATGCCACCTAAATGGGGTTGGCACTAACTAGAGTGGAGCACCTTAATTACAAAAATGGGTAGTACAGATGGGAAAGAAGGAGAGAAGAATTTAACTGCCAGCATACAAATTTGTGACACACCGAACTGCAAGGAGAAACTGAACTTAAACGCTAATGTTGCTGAAAGAAACTCGGCTTCTATTCTAAGTCTGTGACTGTCCTAAGAAGAGGAAGACAAATGTCACAACCCTGACATCCTATCAAAAATATCACAGAATTCAGACTTTCAGAGAAAGTGAAATATTAAAATTAATGTAGTAAATAAAATACCAGAGAATCGTTTCAAAAGAACAAAAAGATAACATCCTCTGTTTAAAGATTACCTATGTACATGTTTCCTGTGTTGCAAAACCAATTAGAATTTCTACAAAGAGCTGTAGTGCATGCTGCCACCTTCTTGCTTTTGAAGTTCTCATTAGTACTTTTAAATCCAGAAGACAGATAGTACTATGAAAGTGGGAAGTCAGAGGGGACTTCTATTTAATGTCTATTGCTCCTGCCAAGTCACAAAGTGCAAATAAAGAAAGTGGGATGAAAACCAAAGAAGGAAAATTGCTTGCAGAGGATAGTTTAGATAACAGGGTAATGGATACCCAGCCTCTGCTGCTGAAAGAAAAAGAAGCGGTTTTTAGGTAGCCTTAGGGTTGGTGGTCTGTTTGTTTTTTGTTTTAGTTGAAAGAGTTGAAGTTGTCTTTAAAAATAAATAAATAAACAAACAAACAAACAAATAAATAAAAGACAGGTTCCTTTCTAAATTGGTGACTTATCTGGCATGGGAACCATCTTTGTGTGGTTCTTCAAAAAGCACAGCAGCTTCTAGTTTGAATCCATGTTTAGTTAAGTACTGTGCTTTTAATACATGGTGCTTCTTGACTGACAGCTCAGTCACATTTCACTTTTAGCACCTCCAGAGAATTGACCAAGACTGAGGAGATACCACCAGGCATGGTTTTATAAAGGTAGAGCTTCAGTAACTTTTTTTGCTTGAATATATGCATTTTTTTAAGTTGCCATTAAGTCATTGTATCACAACTAAAAAGCCCACCTAAGTTAGAGTAGTGGCCTCAGAAGTACATTCATTAATTTATTCATAAAAATGACTTACTGAGAACTAACTCTCAGTGCCTGACTCTCTTCTAGCTGTTCTGCATCTATATGGATTGCAAGTAAGAGATTTTCTGTGTACTGACCAGTACTGGTTTCTTATGCAGAAATTTCTATGAAGTTTATACTATTATTACTAAAATCCATGCAGTATTCTTGACTTTAATTCCATTGGCCATTCCTGAGCCCTAACATTACTATATTTCATTCAGTTAGAGATTTTCCTCCTTTTATTGCTGCTTCTTATCATGAACGATTGTTCAGAAATATCTCATTAGAGTGCTACAAAATGACCCAACTAAAGAGTGGATCTGGCATTACCTGGAACAAATGGGTTTCAAAAGATATAGCTTGAATCTAAATATTTTAAAACTGTTGATGAATTGGTTTTCATTTCAGAGGTTGCTTCTAAAGCTGAACAAGCAGACGTTTCACCCTCAAACTACTTTGTATGTATGTTTTTCAGTCCTGTTCTTCTCAGTCTTTCCTCTTGGCATTCCGAAATCTAATTTCTTTGGTGCTTGGCAGTAGCAACCCAGGAAAACTGGGATGTTAAAAAAGTGAGTAATACATACAGGGACTCAGAGGGAGTACCAGCAATGTCAGGAGGAAAGTATGCTTTCTGAATTAATGCAATACTTCCCTGCATCATCTTTGACCTTTGACTATGCCCAGAGCCCATGGACAGAGATATCTGAAGGAATCATAAAGGATACACAGAAAAATCACAGGAATTGATGAGAGTCTTCCCAGATGGTCTTTGCCATTTGCTTTCCTTATGAAGTTAAAAAAAAAACAAACAAAGAAGAAATGCTGTACACAATAACAGAGATGGGGCTAGATATACCATGGTGGCAGTTTTCAGATTTGGGTTGCCATCATAGGGACTGCACTGCATAAAGGGGGGAACATTAAAAAGGGGTCATCCCTCAGAAGTCACCCCTTGGAGTGTCTCTGAAAGGGTACAGGAAGACAGCAGCTCTCAAGCAAGGCTGCACTGTTGCTACACCTTTTCCAATACAGCTGGGGGAAAACTGCATGAATAATCTGACCAGGTGATCTGATAGACTGAAGTGGGAGAAAAAGTGATGCTTCCTTCCTTTGGTGCCAGTATTCAGAAAGTGTACCTTGCATTCTTCTCCTTTGTTGATAATTCCTAATGCTTTCCTCTGACACCGGATTAATTATGAGTTTGGCACAATGTCTGCAAAACAGAGTGCAGTGACACTGCAAAGCAAAAAGTAAAAGGAGAAAGAATTGATCTGCCTGCACCAGCAGCTGAAATACAAATTACAATGGAAAAAAACAACGGCACCTTCAATGTAAGCAGCTCAGACTGCAGAGTTTATATCCAAAGGAAGCTCAGTCTACAAATAGCTACTGCTGGAATTTATTACATTATAGCTAGCTTAACAAGAACATTCTCTGACAATAGAAGAGAAAAGAATCAATTTTTTTACTTGGGATGACAAAGGAGAGACAATAAATGACAACAACCGTGATACAGCTGTTCTAACGGAAGGAGCTGTTGCAGCAGCAGCCATCCCTGAATCAAGGCTGACACAAGCTAAAACCTTTAGCATGATGTGTCTCTGGGTTCCTCATCCGAACACCAAGAATTTTAACTGTTCATATAAACTGAACCAGGAATCATGTGTGAAATAAGAGCTCTGCCTCCAAGGGCTGTCCTGCACCTGAAAGTGACACCTGCTTCTCTTGAATCTAATTTAAATACTGTTCTAAAATGTAAAGGACTTTGTACTTTCACTGATGAGAGAAGCAAAGTTCCAAATACAGGCCAAAAGTTAATACAGGCATAAAACACAGAGTAGGGCATGAAAGCCCATTCAGTTGGCAGCGAGATGAAGCAGAGACTGGGTTAAAATAAAAGATGAGCAAGTGATAGCATCTTGCCAAAGAGTGAGCTGTTTAACTGAGACAAATACAGCCTGGAAATTTTAAGGTCATGTGAAGTGAAGAAATTGGGTCTTTGGTCTTGCCAAGTTAGAGACTTACATGACCGTGGTTATAAGAGCATCTTTGCAACACACACTGGGAATTTAAATATAAAGAAATCATATAGAAGAAAAAGAAATGCCACAGAAAAAAAACAAAAAACAAAAAAACAATACCAAACCAAACCAAAAAACAACAATATCTGAGGCTGACTTTCACTGTGTGGATTTGGATACCCCATTTTTATACATAAAGCTGTGATTTTTAGAGGAGGATAGGAAGCTTGCACATTGTCAAGAGGAACAAAATATAGATCTAATTCTAATTTTATTTTATTTTTTTTAACAGAATAAAAGTAAACTGATGCTTAGCAGTATCACTAAAGCCAGAGCTCTTACACCAATATTATGATTTGGTGCGCTTTTGAGAAGAGTTGTATGCTTCAAGTATACATTTACATTTATGGGTGTAATCTGTCATATCCATTGAAGGTATTTAAAAGACAACTGGTATGGAATGCTGGTTTGCTTAAAAACACCAGCAACTATGACAAGTTCAGGTCATTTGGCATTTGCAAGGTTAAATTTTTTTTTCTTAAAATGACATTGACATGTTATCCCATCTGTAAACCTTCAAATGTTTTCAGATGCTTGCTTCTGAGGTGACCAACCAAATAATTTCTATGGCATTCATATAGGAATGAACAAACTGACATCAAGCAAATCGCACTAATTGATCTCCTTTTCTTTAATGTACACTCGAGCTGACGTTCCAAGCAGTGTTTTTCCCCAGTGCAATTAGGAGAGAGAGGATTTTTTTCCAAAACCTCTCCAGACAATTAGGCACCCAGCTGCTCCAGAGTCTCAGCAGCCAGAAGTGGCCTAAATCCCTCAGCTGATGCAGGGCTGGGTATTCATTACCTTCCCAATCTCTGCATTATCACCCTGCAATTAAATTGGGAAATTTCAGATTGAAATAAAAGTCGTATGTCATGCTAAATATTGTTGGCAAATTGCAATACCACGTATGAACAACCATTGCTCTTCACTTCAAAATGCAGATCAAGATCAGTGTTCATTGAGAAGCTACAAGGAGGTTCCCACTAGTATGGTGATCTCTCTGGCTGCATCATGGGACAGCAGGCGTTGCTCAGAGAGCCTCTGCCATGTTGCTCCCGCTAGCACTTCTCCCCTGACAACCCAAGCTCCACTTAATCAACAAAAACACTTCCTTAAATTGGTATCAGGCCATGTTCTCTACTGCTAAGTAAACTTGTCTATTTTGCTTCCGTAGTTACTCACACCTGAAAACGTGATCACAGTAAACCTAAGTTTGGGTGGAAAATAAAGGGAGGCCCACTCAGCATTCCCATTCTGTTAGGGCACACAGCAATAGCAGCACCAAGTAGGGGTGGGACTCCAGCCTTCAGTATCTCTCTGTAAGAGAAGGCCAAGCAACAAATGCAGCCAATATTGAGGAGAAAAGGAAGAGGTCTGAGAGGAAAAACCACCAAGTGCACATCGTACTTGGTTTTGATCCAAATGGAGCCATGCAAAACAACAAGACTGGAAAAGCATATTGCAGAATTACATTGTGAAGAATTTTCATGAAATCAATCCTAATTCACTCCTTAAGCACAGTAACTCCAAGAGGACCAAATCTGACTTGAGATAATTACAGAAATACATTCATATCTGAACGAAGAAATGTGAAATACTCTCAATGGTGTCCTAACAGGCACTCTTTACTCTAAATTTGCTAATCAGTTTCTAAATTGAGTAGACATACAGTTTACCTATGAATATGGTTGCATGGCCCTAAGGTGTTTGGTTAAAACTTTTCCTTTGTCTTTTTCAATTATTTTCATTTGACATGGAAGAATACTTCAGGTCCTTCAAGGGGAATGTCTGACTTGTTCTTACGCAGCTTTAATAATTTAAATGCCAATGTAAAAATTCAGGAATGGAAACAGCACGTTCCAGGAACGCTGTGGTAAATTAGTAATTGTGATCTGCTTGTAATTGCTGATTATCCCAATGAATTCTATCCAGACTAGTGAAGTGAAAGGCTTTCACAGAAGAAAAGAAACTTACTGAAATTCAAATGAACAGTGGCCTGCAACTTTGAAAAGGATTTTCCATCTCTTTAGAGCTGCTCTGAAAGTAATGCCTCTGATTATATTATTTTGGCCTATGACATCAGAGGTGGATGTTGGTGGTATGGCAATAGAGCTTGCACCTTCCCAACTGCATCGTGTTACACTGTGGTGCCACGTGACAGATGGCAGCAGAGGGACAGTCTGACAAAATGATGTCTGACATGGAAGTGTGTATGAAGCAAACATGTGTCACTGAGGTCCTCCATGTGAAAATAATGGTATCCATTGACATTCATCAACACTTGCTGAATGCCTATGGAGACCAAAGCACAGTGATGTGAGCACAGTGAGGTGGTGAGTGGTGCATTTCAGCAATGTGAAAGACAGGCCATGTTCCAGACAGCAATGCAGATTTTTATGACAGCAGCATGCAGGCTCTTGCTTATCACTGGCAAAAAAAATCCACAACTAATGGTGGTGACTATGTTGAAAAACAGCGTTTTGTAGTTGAAAATACACTCTATCAAGTAGTATTATTGTGTTCCTTGTATCATTGTAGTTTTTGTGTAAATATAAAAGAGACATTAATTTTGGAGCAATTTTTGTATAAATAATTGCACATACAATCAGAGACCTTACTTCTAGAGCAGGGAAGGGGCAAGAGCCATGAATGGCCTATATGTAAATAAAGGATTCTGTTACCAGGCTCTTACATTACAATGTCAACACAAATACTGTAGCTAGGGAAAGGAGAAAAGAAAACAGGACTGTACAGGAAATCAGCTGGTCAGAATGCAAGGTAGCAGAGTGATGCATCCAGGCAGTTTTTGTATATGCCAAAAAAGATATGAATGACACATGGTACATGATGCAAAATAATATGTTAATTTTGATGTGTTTTTCCTACTGGTTGTCTCACTCTATCTCTTTTCTCCCTTGATAATCATTTCAAGAAAAAAATCCTATCTAGGAGGAGGTAATAAATACAGAATCATTGTAGATCTGAATGAGCAGATACGGGGTTTATTGCATAGCAGGCTGAGATCAGATGCTGTCATCAAAAAATACCAATAAGAATGCCTGTACATTCTGAGGTATAATTACCCAAGAAAAATGTTAGAAGAGAAGACAAAGATAACAGATGGCTAAACAGAAGATGAACTAATAAAACTGGAGAAGAGAACTAACAAAGGAAAATAGTGGTGAGCTGTGATGCAAATTAAAGGAAAACTGAAAGATAAGAAATGCGAAAAAGAAAGATGGCATTTTGAAGAAAGGCCATTTGACTTTTCCAGGGGCCAGTCACTAAAGATGATGAAATTGATTTCACTGAAATGAAATGGATGTCTGTAGTGAATTCAAGAGATGATTCATGAGCTAAAGACATTAGATAGGTCAGGTATTGCAGATGAGTAGGTCAGAGCTCTGGCAAGCCAGCAGCATGTAAATTAGCCCTCTACTCAAGGAAATTAGGAAAGCAGGTGAGAGGTAGATGAAGGTGCTGGAGGAAGGCAAATGGAAGCACAGATGACTAGGAAGTATTGAGGGTAAAGCCATGTAGAAAAATATAAAATCACCTTAGTAAAATTCACTACAGATCATGTTGGACAAAACATACATTTTAGCAGCCCCAGATGTGACACAGGAACACTCACTCAAATGTGAATCCATAAACCATACCTGGTGCCTTTTTCTGTTCTACCTCTGAGTCACATTCAACTACATTTGACTGGCACTGAATGTCTTCAGCCTGACCACAAAATAATATCTTGAGGCATGCACAAAGCTGGTTGGAAGACAGTGGAGCACTACAGATGTCTGCTTATATTCATCAAAATGCAGAGGATCACGTGCACAGAGAATGTTCATTTTTATTGTGAAATTATGAACTTTTTTTTCCACATTTCCTCTTAAAAAAAAAAAAAAAAAAGAAAATACTATTGGAGCAAGAGTGAAGCTATTCACGTGAAGTGAAAAGGTTCACATTAAAACATCCATGCTTAGAAACAACAAAATCTATATGTCTAAGTCATTTCACTGTCACTCAGAATCAGTCTGGCAATCATACAAGCAAAAGACCTTTGCCTTTCCCTTGCTCTGTTACTCAACATATTTACCTAATCCATCACTAAAGACACTGTAAAGGTACAATATATTTGGCAGGATTAGGAAGCCACTTTTATCCTAGTGCTCTCTTTCAACTATGCTAGTTGCAAAACCATCTCTACACATATTTTTCCTAAAATATCAATAATCACAATTTGGTGTCCTCTAAAAATCAAGAGCTTCTATCTGAATACTGTTATGTTGCTGCCACTGCAAGTGTTTTCCCTAACTTGAATGGATATGACCAAAGGTACCAAACCTATTGGTGGCTTTTAGGCAGGAATTAAAGCGTTTCACTAGTAAGAATGCTTTCATAATCTTGGAGCTCGAACTTTTGAGTTCATGCTGAATGACTGAGTTTTCAGAGCTCTAAGATAGTACAGAAAATGGTAGAACTTTCCTGTTCAAACTCCAGTTCTGCTGCCATTTGTCCAAAGAAACAAAGACTGAAAATTAAGGTAAGATGGAGGAAATTGTGTGGATAATGTCTTTGTTTCCTGAAACAAAATTTCACAAGAGGCATGAGAAGAGAACATCTTTAAGTGATGCTGCCACCGTATAAGCCATGCCATGCCCATTATTGGTTCATTAAGTCATGTCAGCTTACACATTAACAAATACTAAGCTAAAATCTGTCTCTGAAGTATCAGCAATCACTGATAACATCAGTATGTGAAAAAAGAGAATACATATAAAAGCAAGCCTCCATATTTGGATTTGGTTCTTGTCACCCCAGAGTTCCTTTGTGTCCAGTCTATCAACTTTCATGTATTCATTTTTTTTATTACATGGTAACTTAGAACATTTCTAGAGTTTTATGCTTGGATGGGGACAAGGGATATTTGCCTTTGGTCTAGGCTACCTCCAGAAGTGTCTTCCTCACTCTCCGTGGTAACTCTAGGACATGTTTCTTTCATGTAAATTCAGTCTGTTAACATATAATGAAGTAGAACTTCGTGGGCCAAGTTTCTAGTCAGAGCTGTTCCTCAGCTCATCCAACCATGCATGCCTACTTTTACAGACTCACATGAGCAAAACTATTCACCTTTGTTGAGGTATTTGGCTTTCCATTTTCTTTGTATTTGCTCATTCCTGCTTTGTAAACAGAGCAGATAATGCTTGAGATACAGCACAGAGATTTTGCAAGTTTCAGTTATGATTGCACAAGAAATAGACAGAATTAGGTAAAAGAAAATTACTGTTTGTGTTTTCCAGATTTGGAAATTTTTCTTTTCATCACTGTTTGTTAGGGAATTTGGAGCCTTTGGAGAATTTAGGAACCTTCACTGACACAGATTTGCCTCCTGAAACTCCTCTCTGAAAACAGCAAGCAAGATAAGTTCACCCTGATAACTATGGGCCATCAAGGTTTAGTAACCTGCCATGGTCTTGTCATGGCCACTTGCAACATCACTGCTTGGAACTTCATCTAAATGTGGACTGTAGATGTAGTTAAGATAGCAGAAGAAGGGATGAGGCCTACAAATAAAATGGAGCTTACTGTATGATAAAGGTCTTCACACAAAGTTCATAACCTCCAAAATGGAGCTCACAATTTGCATTTGCCCTGAACAGCCAGAACTGAGAAGTCCTTTCTCCAGTCTGCAGTAGTCAGCATTCATGATCATAAAGAGGAAGGAACAGAAGCAGAAATGGTGTTTCATCATATCAGTCTTCCATAATCAGACTGCAAGCACCTATCTCTATTTTTTGGTGTGGTGGGTGAAGAGGGAAGGATGGCATTTTATTTCACATACTACTTGGTGAGGTTTTGTTTTGTTTTGTTTTGTTTTGTTTTTTCTTTAGCCTGGAAGAGCCTCTCAGCTGCAACAAGAACATGTCTTCTGAGGGTCATCACTCAGCCCATGGTACTGAACCGTGGCACAGTAGGTCGCTGCCTCTGCCCACTGCAGGTCAGAACATAGCCCCTGTTCTTTAACCAGAGTATCCAGAGTAGAGTATCTGCTTTCAAAGCGGCACATTTTCTTAACTCATTTTGCTTCTTATTTTCAAAGGCAATGACTTGAATTTTGGCTAGGACAGTTCTCAGTATGTCAGTGAAAAGCAGAAGACTGTCACAAATCATAAAGAGAAACATAAGGGGAAAAAAAAAAGGAATGACATTCTTAGCTCACAGTGCATGTTTAAAATATCTTATTTATATTCTGACTTTTAAAGATCCCTTCTGTTGTCAGATACATCCTCATCCTGCTAGCAAGAATCTGCATTCTGACAGAAACATAAAATGGCCTTGAGTTCAACGTGGGAAAAATCATTATGCATATTTCATTTTGCTACACATACACAGTTGGCTAAATTTTCTTCTGCATAATAATCTGCAAATCAGCTTTAGTACTTACATACTAATTATTATTCATTTTTAAATACTTGTTGAATAAGGAGGAAAAAATCAAACACAGTGGCAAATGAGTGGCACAGCACAGCTCCAGGTACTAGAAACAGCAGATGAAGTGATTGTCTCTCTCTGCTCTGCCCTTGCGAGGCCCCTCCTGCAGAATTGAGTCCAGGCCTGGGGCTTGCAGCACAAGACATACATGGAACTGTTGTAGTGGGTCCGGAGGACTGACAGGAAGATGATCAGAGGGCTGGAGCACCTTGACTCTGAAGACAGACTGAGGGAGCTGGGCTTGTAATGCCTAGGGTAGAGAAGGTTCTGAAAATGGAGTTCTGTATTGTTGCAAACTTTCAGTAGCTGATTATAATTATCATTCTATCTGTTTAATGTACTCTGGTCTCTCAACTTTTAATTCCTCAGATGATGATTTATCAAATGAATCAATTATTTAAGCAAGAATTAGCTTTAATGTTAATAAGCTTACTTCTACCAGGAAAGCAGATGTGCCTCCTCTAATTGTTCTTGCTCCCCAGTTCACACATGAATTACATTTTGACTGAGTTTTCTAAACACATATGATGAAGTTGATATGAACAGCTTTGATACCAAGGTGAGAGCAAGTAAGTCAACTAAGTGAACATTCTAGCTGTGGAAGGGGAGAAAATCAGGTGTTATCTGAATAAGATGTCCTCAGATCTGGCAGGGCAGAGACGTTTCTTATGGAAAAGGGAATTTCCTTAGGATTGTGAGGTAGCCTGAGACATGCATTTTATTCACATTTAGTTTTAAATGGTACTGACCACACAGTTACAAATTACTGGAGAGCTACACTGAGGCTATAGCAATACCCTAACTCATGAGAAGAGTGCTACCCAACTAAAGGAAGAGGTGAATAGGTGGCAGTTCAGTGGAACACCAGTCAGCTTGATATTTAGAGAATTCATTACGTTTCCAAAAGAAGCATGACTCAGATACATGTGATCAAGAGTATTTGCATAGAAATTGGAGGCAGGTGTTTGCTAGCAGGCAAAGCACAAATTGTCAAAGCGATGAACTGAGTTGAAAAGGCAGCTCTTTGGGTTACTGCAGAAAAAAAATCTTTTTGCCTATGACTGTAATAGTAAATAAGGGATTAAAGTTATAAAGTTCCAGTGCCTAACTATCTAAAAAGGAAAGAAAGAAAAAAAAAGAGAACCATTTACATGTTCTATGGCATTTTTTAAATAGAAGATGCTAGATTTTCAGATACTAAGAAACAACAGCCTATATGATCTAGAATGAAACATCCGTGGATGTGTTTAAGAGCCGTTTGGATGTGGTACTCAGGGATATGATTTAGCAGAGGGTTTTTAGACATAGGGTACTGGTTAGGCTGCAGTTGGACTTGATCTTCAAGGTCTTTTCCAACCTGAATAATTCTATGATTCTATGATTCTATGACATTAACATACAGAATCCTATTACTGAGCTATAGGAATGTGTATTTAAATTCAAAAACTGCACTGTTTTCAAAGTCTACGTTTTTCGGATACAAGATACAGTAAGACAACCAAGACATCATAATGAAATAATCCTCTCCTATGCATAAGAACACTTAATAATTTTTACGTTAAAGCTTTCCTTTAGTATCTATAAATCTGCATGCTCACCACTTAACAGATACTGTAACTCTATGGAAAAAGCTGAAATACAGACTTGTTAAATGTGGTGAATTGAGTAAATCACTTTAATTGTACAGTGGAGGCATTTTTCTTTCTTTGAATAGGACTATAGATGTGTTCAGGGCTATATCTTCTCAACATCAGCAACTTTTTGTGTTTATCTTTTTTTTTTTTTTTTTTTTCTGAAACACAGTGTTGCAACTGATACTGTTTGTTCTCTACAGCTCTTGCACAACCTTTCTGATTTTGAGATGTCTAAGGTTTGTTCACAACCTGCTACTAAATTTGGCTGGACTAATCCTGTTTTCTGGTCCTGATATTAGTTTTATAAATACAACTGAACCAGTTCCACTGGTAGGCAAAACCAACTTCTTTAGAAGGAGACCCAGCAGCCAGCAAAACTTGGAGACCCAGTGATAGCAGATTGTTTCCGGAGAGATGTATGTCTTATTGTAGCGATAATGATCTCTCCACAGAGGTAAACTTCTATTAAGAAGATCAGTCTATTAGAGCAGTAAAAATACTTCCTTGGCCTTGTCTCGTTACTTTCATTAAAACCTGTGTGATTTTGCTACTGTTTTCTATGACTGACATCCTGCAGTGTCATTAGGACGATCTGGTAGCAGTTAATTAGTAAAGTTGCCTTTCTGTACATTGTTGCTGCCTCTTTTTCTAGTGAGTGCTGGCTATATTCATTTTCATTACTGAGTTCTTGGTCCATGGCAAGAAAGGACCTGGTGACAGTGTTAGTACAAGACAAAGGTATTTTTAAGGGAGTAATACAAAGACAGGCATTTCAACTACCAGTTTCTCTGTTCTTTCATCTCCCTTTCTTCTGAAACGCTATTATTATGCAATAAGCACTTGGTAATGATTTCAACTCTACACTATTGGAAGTAAATAAAGTTGAATCATGTTATATGAAGAACTACCCTAGCTCTTACTACAGCATAAACTTCCACAAGAAGATGCAGAACTGTTAGAGCCAATGGCTTTGATTATACAAGTGAAAACGTAAGGGGAACAGATGGCCTAATTCCCTGTTGGTGAAAAATGGTGGACCTTCATCCTAAATCCACACTACTCTGACAGGCTAACAGACTGCTGTTTGAAGACTTGCATTTGTTCCTCTCGCCTGATCTTTTTTCTTGTCTGAGTAAAGAAAGATTTGCTTATTGGCATATCCAGAGCTCTTGAGTTTTATTCTGCTTTTTACATAATAAGTTCTTTGTCCTGAAAGCAAAGAAATGTGATGACTATAGCTTTTGTTCCAAGATCTGGGCTGAGTTTTGGGCCATTAAGGCTCTTTCCAATTCTAAGATGTCACTCCCCCAGGCTTTCTATGTAATGGGTGATAAAGGAGTTGGAAAGCAAATTTATTGCCTCTCTTTCTTAAAGGCCTTCTTTTTCATCCTTGACAGCGGCAACGAGACCTTTACAGCTGATGCTATTTGGTTTCTCCTGAGTGTCTTATTCTTCGGTGTCATTAACAAGATAAGTTATCCTTTCTAAAATCTCCTCCTCCTGTTCACTTTCAAGGTCATGTTTTTGCATGGCTTCAATGTTAATGTGCAAGAAGTTCCCACCAAGCATATGGAAACTCTACAGAGTGTTCTGGATTAGGACTGTATTTATTTATCATGGATCTAGAGGTATTTTTTCTGGGGGTATCAGACATTACAGATCGCCACAATTTTCCAGTGAGCCTGTAAGAACTGAAGCTGCTTTTATGTCATGTGATATTCCTCTTCATTCTTTTTCCCAGACCTCTGCTTCTCTACAGTCCAGAAGCTCATCATTGTGCACAATATTCACGTTCCTAGAGTGGATTATTTCTGATGTCTTCATAGTTTCAGTGGCTGAAACCTCTTTGCACAGGCAGCATCAATTTCTGTTTGCAGACAGTCTTTATTCTGCTTAGTTAATGACACAGCAAATTTCTAATTCCCTACCAACAGCGAATTAAAAAGATCGTGATCTATAAGAACTGAAAAAAAAATATAACACAATAACATTTTCTCCCAATAATAAGGAGTTTTTTTATCTATCTGTGGCTTTTGGGAGCATAATGCCCCTCTCAATGAGGGGCACATATTCAGGAAAATACTCAAACTGCACCATTCTTCCCATGCACGCAGTCCAGCAATGAAGAATGATCATTAGAGATGAAAAGAGCAGAGCAGCACTGGAGAAAGATTTAAACTTTACTGAGTCTAGGATGTATGCAGTACAGTAAACAGGCCTGTCATTCTATTTGTGGAAGAATGAACTCTGCTCTGATTAACAAAAATATAAAGGTCAATAGCCTTCATGTCTCATGTGGACACAAGCTGAATGTAGCTGGATCGGGTATTATCCCCAGTGGGACAGAATATGCACAACTGAGTTCACTGTAAGGATTCCAACCTCATTCTGAGACATCCAGAGCTGAGGATGATTGGAGACAAAGGCTACTACTTTGTAAAAACCTGTTAAGTGCCAACACTAATTAATCCCAGTGTATTTTGGGGACAGGAATCCTCTCTTAGTTGTACACATCCAGTGCCCTTGCACACAGGCCAAGGCCTACTGCCAGTCCTGCAATACAAATGTTTCTTCACAATCATAAAGACATGGGATTTTAAAAAAGCCCTTGAGAACAAGAGTGGCAGAAGGATTCGCATCCCTGCTTGTACCATGGAAGGCAGACTCAAACAAAACTGTTGCCTTGCCCTCTCCTTGGCTGTTCCTCTTTGGCAGTGTTGAGCATGGAGCAGGGGCAGAGTAGCCAGCAGGCTGGAGCAGATACCATGCTCCTGATGCTCTGTTTGCTTCTCTTCACTGTAAGCAGAGTGTTCAGTCAGCACTCTGACACTCAGAAATACATGATACAGCTAAGAAGAATATAGAAACACCCTAAACAAACACAATGCCCTTTTCCCTCAATCTTGATTCAGCCAGATGAGAATGCAAAGCTGCTGAGACACAGAATTAAGCCTCTAGTGTCTCATCATTTGCTCTTCTTACAGGACACCTTGTTCCATTCACATCATCAAATCATTTTAAAAGCTCATTTTTAATTAACTAGAGCAACATAACTAGAGCTTCTTGGTCAGTGCATTTATGCAGACACCAGCATATTTAATACTCTTGTTTCTAAAATGTCACATTCCCAAAGCTACTGCATTGTATAGAGCTTGTGATAGATATTTTTCATGTAACGTGTCATTACTGTAATTGTGGTTGCTTTGCTTTCGGAAGGACTAAAGCAGCATAATTCAAATGGATGGAAATATACAGACTGTGATTAAGCAATTCTCTCTTAGTGTAGACCTCATGCTTTCCCCTTCAATGTTCTTTAGGCACTTCTGAATATTACTAAGAATATGCTACAGCAGCAATGTTTAAAAGGATTTTCAAACCAGAATGCTTGTCTGCTACTTGGAATGCTGGGAGAACACACGGGAAGGTATTTCATGTTTTGAGATTATCCTATATCAGTCTCAATGGCAATGACAAAGCAAACATCGAAGCTCGGCTCTGATTTACCATTAGCATGGAAAATAGGAGAAATGAACAGATAAGCTACCCTGTGAGCAGTGATAAAAGGGCATTGCTAAATCCTCACATATTTTGTTTAACGTGTTATCTTTGAAAATCCTTCTTTATGAACTTGAATCTCCATTGTCTTCTCTCATTATATTTTTCCTCATGTGATTGAGCAGCCTCCATCCTCAAGCTCATCTCTCTCCTGTCACCCCCCACCCCCACGCTCATTCTGCTGGAGCATAAAATGAACAGAGCTTCATTTGTTCACCAGCGCCAGCACCAGCAGTAATGTCAGTGCAGCAGAAGCAGTAGCCCTGCCTCCACAGCTCTGGGTGAGGGGACATCTCATGTTTCCGGGAACCATGCATCCTAATTAACTGCTGTTCCTCCAGGAGAACAGCTAGTGGTGTTGTGTGGGTCTCTTATAAGCAATGATTTCTTTTGAAAAAAAATAAAATAAAATAAAATAAAATAAAATAAAATAAAATAAAATAAAATAAAATAAAATAAAATAAAATAAAATAAAATAAAATAAGAGGCATTGAAAAACAGTATTTTAGAGCTGCTGCATCTTCAGCTAGATTTCAAAAATATGCTATAAGAAAAAGCCTTCAAAACTAGGGCTTAAGCTGAACTGGCAGGTTTAGTATAAGCTAAAATCAGAGCATCTAATTTCTTGAAACTCCTCTAAAGGACTCTCTTCTTCTATATACATATCATCATCATAGTGGATCATATACTGGAGATAGATATATAAAAGATGATAGTTGTCTGTACTGAGTTCTTCTTTCTCTCTTCCAAGAGTGTAGGCTTCAGTTCTTTGCTGTGCTTCTGGGATGCATGCAACTCAATGGCCTTCATGAACTCAGTCTTAAAACCATGTAGTTCAGTTTGCCTGTCCCTGATCTGTCCAGAGCCCTCATTCTTTTGGTAACCTGAAGCCTTCCTCATTTCCAGCATTAAAGTACTCCCTGTCTACTTACGCTCAAATGCTGCTACCCAGCTTGCTCCTGTCTATGGTTGGGCAAACACCTTACCTTATCTGCTTCCAAAGAACAACCTTATTCATGCTGTGATCATCTTCACTGGGATACTGAAATCAAGTTCTTTCAGCTTCTTCTTCACAGATAAGATAATAAGAAATGGAGAAACTAATTGTTGAAGGGTTTTGTTTTGCTGTTGTTGGTTCCTCTCCCTTCCCTCCCCCCAGACTTTTGAACAAGCTTCAAGCTTCAATTGTCTTCAAATGTCAAGCCAAAACTGTGCAAAGCACCCCAGGTGAAATCTCAGTTGAGTCATATATTAATATATATATATATTTTATCTCTTCTGGGAGGCAGACCATAAGATAAATCCTCCAAGATTTCCAACTTTCTTCCCTATCTGTCATCCTTGTGTATTTCATACACTTCTTTCTTTTTCCAGAGAACAGAAGCCCTTTGCAGTGATATTTCAAACAGTTTGCAGTGCGTTGGTAGAGAAACACCCATTCATTTTCATTAGGAGATGAACCTACTTTGGTAAACACAGAAATCTACAATCCGAACTCTTGGGAGTGCTAGGCAAGCCAAAAAATCTATCCCCTGAAGCTGTTATTTCACTAACTTTTTTATTCATAGTATTTATTCCTTGTTGAATGTTTTGGTTCTTTCCTGCACGCTAGTTGGCTTGTTGGTTCTATGCTGTCCTCAGCTCTTCCGATTTACTTTTTCTTCACTATAAAACTAGAAATGTAATTAGCTTCTGTGCAGTGGGGAGATTTTCACACTCTTAAGATCAATCTTGGCTCAGGACAAGTTTAATTTAGAACAGGTAATGGGTCTGACTCACACCATGCTGTTCATGTCATTCATCTCCGATTTGGAACAAGCTTACTAATTTACTTACGACCTGAAAATGTCTGAAATCAAATTATATATAGCATTTTAAAAATACTTATATTGTTAAGAATGGTTATAAACAGCACCAAAGTCCCTCAAGATGAAATTCTGCTGCACAAGTTCACGAGGGTTACATCTCTTTCTGTAACCTACCCTGAGCACCTACTTCCCAACATCTGGAATGCCTCACACAATATATTCATGACATTTACAAATGACAGAGCTCAACATGTTTCTCACAGGCTTCCAAAAAAACCTGCTTTTAGAAGTATACACCAAAGAGCAGAATGATTCTGTGATCTGAAAGAGGCTTTGGTGAGATTAGATTCCCTCAGCGCTTCAACATCTTTATCTCTGACCTTGCAGGTAAGAAAACATCATTGGTCAGCTACAGCAGGATGAGCAGTCATGTAAGGAATGCAGGCAATGATATTCTCGTCTGTGATCCAGAAATTGGCTTTAAGACTTGGTGAGAGAATAATCACTCTGACCTTTGTACACAACATCTTAAAAAAACAGTGAGGAGAGAAGGCACTCACCATGTGCCACCAGATGCTAGTGTGCAGGGAGAAAAATTTCACTGTTCTCCCTACACAGCATTGGGCTGAGCAGGAATCTAAAACAAGCAACTGGGGAGAGGACAAGAGGGAGCCACAGGTCACTGGCAGTGGCAGAGCAGGCATATCCACATTTTGCCAGCACTGCAACATGCCAGATAGGAGAGAGAAAGCCTCTGAACAACACTGACCCAGAGCTGACTCAGGTACAGTGGGATGGGAAGGATAAATAAAGTTAGCCAGACAGCAGGTTTCCTGGCACCACAACTGCACATGTGCAGGAGTAAGAGGAAAGCACAGACTGTTTGCTACATAAAGTCCTGTAGCTTTGCAAAGCACATATTCTTAACTCGAAGCCTTACTGCCTCATATGAGATAAATACCAGTGCATTTGCTTAGCCTGTGCCTAAAATTAAAGCACACAGGTATCAAAAAGATGTCAGGCATTCCTCTTGTGGAGCTGGGCCTCTCATTTACAAGGGGCTTAGTATAGGGAACCTTGTTGTCATTACCACGGTGGCAATTTGCCTGCAAATGCTAAGGGAACATACTCTGAGGGAAGCCCTTGTAAAAGGCACAGGAGAGGAAAATTAGATTTATGAGATGACAGCAGGTTAGCAGGTCTCTAAAGATTACAGATAGCTCTGGAGACTAGGGCATGAATCAATGATGCTATGGAAAGGAGTGGCAGCTGAGGAACACAGGAGCTGTCCAGTGTCAGAGCCAGCATGGCACAGAACCTGCCAGTGGGCTCAGCTGAAGGCAGATGACGTTACACACAGCCACTTTTACATAAACATATGTAAGCAAATAAAGAGGACAAAATGTGTTGTAAAGGCTTAAACTGATGATGGTAGGTCCTCTTGGGTTCAACTCGGCAGGCTGCAGATGGCTGCTTGTGCTTCATTGGTGTGATACCATGAAGTGGAAGAGAAAAAAAGGATTGAGTGATATGCAGGGCTCCTAATTTTTATATCCTGTTTCTCTTTCTCAATTGGATGTTTTCTTGCTTTCACAAAGGAATCATGAAGCAAAGGGACAGACACAGTAGACTTGAGGCTACCAGAATCTTATCTAGTCAAAACAGAAGGACGTGTAGAGGTATTTGATGTTAAATGTCATGAGACAGAGGCACTGCTCCTCACGGAGAGCAAATGAAAGATGCTAAAGCTGGGAGCTGTCTTTGAAACCAACTCCTAGAAGTTGCACTAATAACCCCTTGCAAAATGGCCACTAATCTTTCTTTCTTTGCAATCATTTCAATCTGTTTGTGTATCACTCCCCACTACACTGTGTCAACAGCCAAGTGTTTAGAGTCCCTAATGCTATAAGCCTGCTAAGACTAAAAAAACATTAAAACACTCTTTATTCTTCCAGGTATAGACATGTATGGGCAATTTACTTATTTCTTGCCATAGAGCTCATACTCAAGAGTTCTCAAGAGGTAAAGCAAGCTCTTTTAGATATCACTACTGATATATAATGGTTTCTTTTGGGGTGCAGCTACTATAATTATTTGCACTTGAAAAAAGGTCAAGGATAGTAGTGAGTCATGATTTTCTTTCCATGCATTTCTACAGTTCAGGGCAGATTATCCTTTATCACCAGTTGGACTTGTATTGCTTAACATTCTTCTCTGTAGTGGTCACAGAGAAGCCAATTGCCTTCTTGTTAAGCTAAGTTTATACTGGCTTTGTCTACTTTAGTCTTACAGTGGAATGAAAGAGGAATAAATGTCTGTTATTCAGCAAGATATCAGTCATGAAAGCATGGCCCCACTGCCACATGGTATGTAAGTATCTTAGCTTTTCTTTTTGAGGTGAAAAGCTCTCATGATTTAAGACAGGCATTTGTTGCACATTTCTGGGATGTGCTGGTACTGCTAAAGCAAAAGCTGCCAGGCTTTTTTCCTTTCCTGCAGATTCCTCCTTAATCTAGACCTTTCTTTAACCACTTGCCCCATTTCTACCTTTAAACCAGTGGACATATTAAATACAGAAGAACCCAAATTTGCAGATTACTGCAAGCCTGTGTAAAACAAATATGCAGCTTAACATACATTCCCTTCACTAAATCCTGAGGATAGGATTGTGCCTTTGCTTGCTATGATGTATCTGGTGATACAGGCTGGAGATTGCAGGTGACAAAAAAGGGGTACTGTGATTTGGAGAAGCTAGCCTACAGCCGCACAGGTCATTTCTGGACAGTGACTCAAAGCTCACCAATAGGTCAACCCTAGAATAAGAAAGTGTCAAGCAGACTATCTGCTGTGTTTTCTCATAGATTTATTGAAGGCAGAAATGTTGGTCTCTGAACTGTATCAGCAGGAAAAAAAACCCAACAAAACCCCAAAACAACTGGACACTACTTATATCAAATCCAGAAGTCACTGCTGAAGAAAGCTCTTCCAAAGATGATTACAATGCTGGAGCATGTCCTAACCAGTAGACCGTTGACTGTATCTCAGAAAGCTCATATAAGAACAAGCCAATGAATGCTGAAAGGTCGTCATGCTTTCATGCTTTGAAATAAAAAGCTCTGAAGCAAAATGACTGCCCACAATTATGTAAAGAACAGTGGGGCCATGAGCAGGAGTGCTTCAAGGTTGTATTTCAAGATGAGATTCATGTAGAAAATCAGTTATTCAAAAATAAAGCCACATTTGCACATGCAACCACCACAGCAGCATGTAACCAGAGGTAGCTCAAACTACAGGAGGCAGCCATGCACACATGAACATACCTAGATAGTTTCACATGCAGCTTTTGTCCTTTCTCTAACCATCTTGCCTCACACGCAAGAGAGTGAGCAATCAGCACAGCACTTAGCACCACTCAGTAATCACTCTTCTGTAAATGCTTTCTCTTCTCATGCTCACAAATAAGATACAATGTGCATGTATTATACATCTATCTTCCGTAATAGAGGAGCAATTGATAAATATATTTACCTGAAGCAAACAGAAAGGTTTTTGTGGATCTTAAAAATGTTTTATGGTTTGAACTTCCTTTCTCTTCCAAAGCAAATGTTTCAGACTGTGAAACTGTCATGACTCAACGTAAACATGAGGAAGCTGATCATGCTGTCGTAGTAGATTTGTGGCTACATGTTATCAGTCATTTTGTACTATTGAAGGGCAGAGTAAAACAGCCAGAAATATCTCTGTGACTGTGAAAATTGGGGTTATTTTAATGGGCTTCAAATAAAGAATGAGCAAGAGATGGCAAAATTAAAATTTGATAGAGAAGATGATCCATTCACTGAGAAGGGAAGATTTATTCCCCACCAACTATGGGGCAGCCTACAGACAGTGTACTGGTGCTAGTGAATGAAGGAAGCCAACAATCTTCCCAAGCATGCCCCAGATGCATTTGGTTCTCCCTCATGTCATTAGCAGCAGATTTGAGCTCCTCTCCCTGAGCAGCCTCTTGGGCTATGGTCAGTGGATTGCAACTCAAGCATTCCAAGTCATTTACAGAATGCTAGAGTGGTTGAAGTTGGGTGGGATGGTGGAGTAAGTTAGAAAAGCGAATAGCAGAGCAAGGGCCAAATGAACTGACTGTCTGAGACAATCATGATGTGATCCCCCAAGGAAGGCAAGAGTTTGAAGGGGAGGAAAATAAGGAGAGATGTGCTTGTCTACACATCCCTTCCAGAGACTGGTACTGGAATGAGGGCTCTGAGCCCTGCCTTCCCTCTGCTGCCAGTGAATTAACTGGGAAATCCACACACATAGGGCCTTTGCATGATCCCCTGCCTGACCAAGTCAAAGGGAGATTGGTATTTACCTATGAACAGATAGGATGCCCATGTAACTAAACTGTTTCAGTATCTAAGAGACAACAAGGCAGAGCAAATGAACCACAGTAGTGAACTGAAAAGACTACTGTCTTTCAAGGTACAAGGCTGGAAAGCAACACATGCACTTTATGTCATCACAGTAACCAAAACACCCTTTGTGACTGCTGAGTGTCTTCTCAAGGCAGCTATCTCTTTAAGTCCTTGAAAACCCTCTGCAAGCCTCCATTGTAAAATGAGAGGCAAGATCTCGTGAGGAAATTCTAACACTCAGTTTCCTTCATACTGGAAGGCTCCTTGGATTCTGAGAAGCTCAGACTGTTTGCATTTTTTTTTCCCAGATCTGCCACCAAGACTCAAGAGTTGCATACTGCTTGCTCAGGTAGCAAAGAATATGCTGTTCCATTATTCACTTCTAAAATGAACATGACAGGGACCTCACAATCAATACTTAATTAAGTACATAACTGATTTCCTAGCAAGCCATCTCTGTACACTGAACTTGGGAACTGTTGTGTTAAAACCAGAATATTATCATTTAAGAAAACTGTATAATGATCACAAAAGCCAAAGCGATTGAAATTAATATCAGAAATTCCAAACCTCTGAGTAGTACAAGATATTAGGAAGAGTCCATGTTAACTGTCCTTAACTGCCCTTCTAGATTGCACTGATCATCTTTGAGAAGTACATAGTTGCCCAGTTGCATGACCCTCTGACCAGAAGACATGGTCTTCACATGCAATACATCACACTGATCACAATACCATTTGCTTTCAGCAATTCATGGAATTTGAGCCTATGTAAAATGTCACCAACATCTAATGCCATCTAAAGCCTAGCACTCTTCGTGCCAACATATTTTAGAACTAAGTAATGTATGAGCTGGAACAACTACTGCATTTTACTTGGAAAAATTATCTGGAAACCTTTTCAGTCTAAATTATGTTTAATTGCTTCATTCTCTCTTGTTGCTCTGGGACACGTTCTTCTCTGTAGCACTGACCTAGCTAACACTGTTTCTTCTCCTCCATAATCACACTGCAGTTCATAGACTGCAGACAGCTATCAAGTTCCTTTTTTTGGGGGGGTAAGCTTAAGTGTTTCATTTCTATAATATTTCCCCTTATGTAACTGCCATTTTATTCCCTGTTAACAGAACTGAAAATGTGGTGTCCTCCTGCCTTGTAATACTGTAATATTGTTAACTACTTATTTTCTCTTCAAATGTGCTAAACACTTTTTAATTGGTAACAGAGGGAATGGTAATGATGGACAGTGCTAGCCTGTCTTTTGTCTGCAGAGCTACACATTCCAGATGAAAGGCTCCCAACTTACTGCAGCATACCAGTATGGCACAGAAGTGAAAATCTTCATAACAGGATGCTGCTGGAGGCCTGTCTCAGCTCAGCTCACCTTGGCTATGGCTAGAGAAGCAGCAAATGCCATTCACTGATGGAGAGGTTGTAAAATTAAGACACTGGCCCCTGATTTGCAGCAGAATTAAAGAAGGGCAAACACAGTGAGACTACTATGCAAATAGGGAAAATAGTCTAATCAAATATGAACATAAACTCTATAGTTTCAGGGAAGTAAATGTCAAATACTGTCACTAAAAACAATAGTGGATGCAGTGAAATTTTACCTCTTGTGCCTACACATTCTGCTTATCTGACTTGATTCAGGAAAAGAAAAATAATGGTTGCAGTTAGGGTGTTGTGTTTGACATACAGCCCACAGAACCCCGTACTAGAAAAACTACATACAAAAAGTCAAACAGCTAAGAAAAATGTGAACACTAACAGGCTACTCAACTTGTATGGATGTTCTTTATGCATCTCCACTAGACGATTTTCAAAGCAGTAAAACTGAAAAAGGTTGGAAACAACTGATGTAGCAATCCAATTGCAAAGCAAAAGAGCTATCTACTGCAAGTCAACCGAAATTAAGTTGTGTGTTACAGTTTATTCTTGCCAGTTCCAACAATGTAGTCAAAACACTTCCCACACTAAAAGCTGGACATTTGTCGAGTCACCAACGAGAAACGGTGCCATATCAGCAAAGCAAACTGGGCATGCCAACACCCTTTCTCCAGCAGCAATAATCCTGCCAAACAAGAAACAGTGAATTCCTTGCATAATATTGGAGAAAATAATTAAATATGATTTCATTCCATTCTAACACTATGTTTTATTTTTAGCAAACCGTTGTTTACTCTCCAGTATTTTTCCTTTGTCCTTTCTCAGTTTGCTCTTGAAATGGCTATGGAAATCAATTGCATTCACAAATAGCAATGCTGTACTTCAGCATTCCTTGGAACCAAAGGCTTGTTTACACCTTGAATTAATTTTTAGTTAACATTTTACACAGGCACTTTTATTTTACTGTATATCAAAAAGGAACTAATCAAGAAAAAGTGCACATGCAAACAAACTCTAATGTAGAGTAACAAGACTATGTAAATTCTTCCACAGGAGTGATACCACAGAGCAGACAGAAGATAGAGAACTGCAGAGCTTTGCTTTTTGGAAGCAGAAGTTCATGGGTTATTCAGGTCTCTTATTCTTGCGGTCATTCTTTTTAATTCTCAAGCTAGTGGTTACTGGAAGAGGCATCAGCAGCTCATACCATGACTACAGAACATGTCAGTAGAAAATGAAGCAAGCAGAAGAAAGTATAACCTAATAATCTAGTTGCACATTAACATCCCTGCTTCCCCCTCCCCAAAATCCACAGGATTCTATGCACAGAAAGAATGAGGTATCAATACCTAGTTAGATTAGCTCATTGAAATCTAAGGTCATCACAGGTTTCCCTTTTATCTTTTGCAGAAATGCATGTTCTGACATGCCGTTTAAACTGGAATCAAGCTTAGCAGTAATACATGTTATTTAAGAACATCACAGATTTCTGAAAGTAGCTACAAAGCAAAATCTGTTTGGAATTGCTCAGTTTTATGCACGGAGGTTTCTGCATGAGTTGGCAGCTATATTTACATTTTCTATTTATACAGCAACTTACATCCATGTTTTACAAACATGAAGGAATAAACTTTGTAACTGCCTTGTGAAACACATTTCTATTTTGGAACTGACAGGACTCACACAAACAAAGGGACAAATGCCTTGTCTAGGATCAAGTCAATTAACAGCTAGAATCTGTACTTGCAGAGTTGGAGCCCAGCATCTGTGCCTTCTTTGTACACAGAAGCAGTCACTTATCTTCAAATAGTCTTAAGATTGGTCATGTCATTCAAGGTTTTGTACACAACCAGGTAATCCATGTAGTAGCAAAGTAAGCAAAGATTAAAAACAAATGAGTTCGGATCTAATCAAATGCAAACAGAAATCGGCTTGCATACTTCTGTAAAAATGCAACCAAAAGAAATGAACAACAACAAAAAACAACAAATCAAATGGCCGTTTCAACTCTGAAAGAGGAGTTCTGCTTTTCCTTCTGTGATGCAGAGTATGGTAGTCCAAACCCCTATGCTTTAGAATTAGACTTGGAGTGTATCTTTCCTTACTAACGCTGTTTTCATCTACTGGACTTCACTGAAGTAAGGGGAAGACTTCAAGTGCCCCGTCCCCCAACATGCAGCTGGAGTACTTGGCCACAACATGATTCTTTCCCAGTGAGGGACCAGGATAACTCCAGAAAGAGCCCTCTGCCCTAGACGGATCGCTAGGCAATATGGTAAATAACCCTGCCCTCCCACCACACCACTTAATCTTCAGCTAGGGAAAATAACTTTCAAGCCAGGGACCAAGAAATCCTATAGCAACCTACTGGGCAAATGCTGACTGGGGGGTGGGAGACAGTGGAGGTGGAAAGCAGGGAGCTGATTTTGTGTAGGAAGGAGAGGGACGGATGAAAAATAGCACACTACAGATCCTATGTCTAGGTTAGATATTCTATTGTACAGCAGCACAGAGCACTGCAAGGAATGGGCTCCTTGTTCTGAGGATCATTCTCACAATTTCTAGTAGCATCCAAATGGATCCACAACTCTTCATTACCTGTTTATTTCTTATCATACTTGCTACCAAATGACAATACATATCAGTTCAGCTGCTGGGAGAATGCATCTTTATTACAGTTAAAAACAATAATGCACTGCTGAGATTTGGCTTTTATCTGCTAGTGATTTATTAGATCTTTCACTTCTCCCCAGATCTCACTGTGTACCGCTTGCTGTGAAACTCCAGCAAACACTCTGTATGACTGGTGTGTCTGGCATCTAATGCCCACTGCAACTAACGTAGCCATGTAAGCATAATTAATCACTCATGTATTCTCAAGAACTGTCCACAGGGTCTGCAGAACACTTAGCACTGGCCTGAAACCTCCAAGTGCTTGGCAGACAACTGTTCAGCAGCCAGGGCTGTAGGACTCAGGTTGGCATGGAAGATGCGCTTTGCCTAGGAAGTCTCTGGAGCATAAGTGTTCGGATCAACATCCTGTAAATCACAACTCTGTGGGTTTAGTTCAGTTTCTGATTCTATATGATGCCGTCAGATAAGACTTAATTTACTAATTTAATTTAAAATTTCATGTAGTTCATGCTAATTCAAAACAAATTGGGTATTTCCATCATACTCATACTTTGCAAGTGGTAATAACATACAGTCATCATCTGCGCTAATTACAAGACCTCACTGGGTTCCTTGTTTGTGTGATACTAAAGTCCCGCAACATTTCAGTGAGTCACTGACCTCTGGCAGCAGCACTAACAGGAATACTTTGCACTTGCACGGCACCTTTCATCTCAGAGCACTCCTGAAACACGCGTTCTCCTTATGGCCCTGTGACACACAGGCAGGCATCCGAATACACTTCAAAGCCAGATGAACTGTGGCACAATGAGGTTACGAAACCTGGCCCAAATCCCTCCAAATGCTTGTTCTGAACGTCCAGACAATAACACTTACCCCAAAAATGAGCTTCATAAAGTATTAATCAAAATGTTTAACCCCCTACCAGTTTGCAAATGGCACGGACAGCAGATAAGCTCGCTAATTCTTTTTGATACATTATTCATGACTTGTTCCGCTTTTCTGGCAACTTTGTTTGTTTGTTTTTTAAGGAAAAACGAAGAAAAATGCATTTAAATACAAGAAAAAAAGGTTTGGTTCTTGAACAATTATTGAAAAAAAATACAAAGAATTAGAAGCTAAAATCTGTATCACCTCCTTTATAGTTTGCCTGCTGGATCTCAGCTACTGAACTGTGCTCAGTTCCCTGCAGGACATGAACTCTCCTGTGATCTCAGGAGAAATTGGCAGTTGGACTCTGCTTGCCTGGGTTCAGTTTCCAAGCAGCTGCATGCCACCGAACATTATGTCTGCATGCCTAATAGTAGCATTTGTAAATAAAATTACCCAGCCAACATCAGTTGAAACTAAAGATTCAAGGCCCGGCTGCACTGTAGTGTGAAAGGGCAAAGCACCCCTGTTCCAGTGGATAACTAAAACAACTGAGGGACAACTGCAGATAGGTCACTGAGGGTCCAGATACTGCAAAATATTGCCATATTGACCTCTCCCATGAGCAGCAGACAGTCACCAGTCATACTTGCAAACTATATTTCATCCTGCTGAAGGCTGATTGTGCACTTCGAATTAAATAAGCTGCACCTCATCTCACCCCCTTGGTAACAATGCTAATACAATATATAAACTACAAATGAGGCCATGATGGTATACGTGAGCAGCTCTGAAAGTGTGTTACAAAGAAAACTGAGGAGGAAAGTAACAGACTTCTGAACGCATGGGGTTACAGCAGTGCTATTGGCTGGGTGAGTTGTTTGAGGCTGTGCTCCACTCCACCGCATGGGAGCAGTTGATCTATTTCCTTCCAAGCCTGTACGCTTAACATCATTTTCAATAGAAGTCAGGATTTTTAGTGCAAATCCTGATCTACAGCACTCAGTCACAGTGAATCCGGGGATAAGGTTCTAAGAGTGAAATGCTCTAGCCAGCAGAATGAAGGGGCTAACCTCTCTTCTGTTGCTGTCAAGCTCTTCAGATAAATGCTCTGTCCTATTTATTTGTGGGTGTACACAGAGATAAGAAAATAAACACATACCTGCATGTGCATGCATACACACAATCAAACTGTTTCTGCAGAAAAGGGAAAATGAAGCAAAACATTTGGGATTATTTTCCTGAAGGCCTTTCCCTCAGAAGAAAATTTCCTAAAAGATATGCAATAGTGTAAATAAATTGTTAAGAGAAATGGGTTGCAGAAGGTAATGGAAACAGATCAGGAATGGTTTACTTTACCAGTCTGCTGGCAATTTACCCCGTCATACATCAGGATTACTTTTTTTAGTAGAAAATGATATCAGGTATTTGTCTAAGAAGGTTTCATGAGGTGAACAGACGAGGTCAGATGACTGAACTGGAATAGCTCTGTAATACAGCCTTGGCATGAAGTGCTGCTGGATGAGGGTCCCAGGGTCACCGGGAGACTCTTTGGCCACGGTGGTGCTGAGCAAACTACAGGAGATAAGCCTGCCAGCTTTCATGAGCACTGCTCCAGCATTTTTTACTTCCTACCAACTAAACAAAATTGTCAGAGAAAACACACGGTGTAGGACAAGGACGACAGCCACAAAATATGTTCTGCAAGTACTCTGCATCCCTTGAAGTTGCAAGAAATCCAGAGACGGCAACACTGACAGCTATTTGGCAGCTTCCTACTGATGTTGACTGTTGGACAAAACTATTCAACACCTAGAAAAGTCCCTCCGGTAAAAAAAGACTGAGATTCTTTTTGCTTTGCACTCTTCAGTCCCAGGCTATTATTGCTAGGTTCTGTTATAAAGGTTGTGCTTTGAATACTTCTTCCAAATACCTTTCCCGTTCGAGAGAGCAATGTATGAATACAACATATCAAAAAGGTTTCTGACTTACGGTATTTTTAAACACCTTTTCCTCTCTGCTCATGCAAAAAGCATTCTCTGCCTCATTTTTGCAGTCATCTCTTACTTCTGATCTCTAGTTCTCCTGTTTCTTTTACAGTACTGTCCAGAGGGGGTTCGCTTTACTTTGTGATAATTTGACTGCCATTATCATTCCTAGAAATCTTTCTTATCTGAAGCATACATTCACTGAGGGACATACCGGAGCCCTTTCAGAACTATCAGTTGGCACACCCATTCTTTTATGTGGCTTCCTTTCAGGCCTGTTATTAAGATTATTACAGTTTTGGAGAGCAGAAAGGTGACTGGCTCAGGAAGCCAGTGTGTTTTCAGCGACACAAGTCCTAATGTCCTATGAGTGTTAAAAATAATGCATGTAATACATGCAAAACTTCGAGTATGTTTGCAATTACTGTCTTTTGGACAGTAAGAGCATTTCTTCTGACCTGGAGTGACTTTGTCTCTGCCTCAGTTTCCTGATTTCCACATAGGTAAGCTCCAACCAGGTCAGTATGCAATGCTTCTTTCCAGCTCCCACTACCTATCACAGGTTTTCTTCAGCAGTCTCACTACTTGCTAGATTTTCCCCTCTTTAATTAAACACCTACCCAGTCACCCATCTCAAAAATAGGTACCCTAACACCTCCCAGAAAGCCAGACTAAACCAACGCCACAGCTATCAAACAAAATCCACTTTCTGTTTTGTGCACGCTGCTGTATAAGATAGATAAGATAGATAAGTACCATCCACATATTAACATCCCTGCTGTGTAATTCATTCCACATCAGACAGAAGAGCCCTCACTTATACACTTGCAGTCTTTTGTTCGTTATTTTTTCATATTCTAGCCCAGAGCACACCAAGGATGGGATGTTTCTGACAGGCTGACATGGGTTTTGAATCAAGCTGACCTTGTATGAATTAAACTGTATGCATGCACCTGTCACGTGGCATTTGCTGAACGAACTATTTTCAGTTCAACTTCTGTTGGATGCTATTTACGTGGTACAGTTATTAGCATTTAAGTCACCATTTCCCTTGCTGTTTCGACCTTTTTTTCCCTAAGCATGATTTACAAAAGACTGATTCAGTAGGAAGATACTCAGTTGTTAGACAAGGACGGAACAGCATTTTATTTAATCACTACTTATTTAAATGACTAGGAAGCAAAATGAGATTAAGATAAACACATGATAATTGTTTTTCCTACTGTAATACGTGTCCTTTGATTTTTCTCTTCATAAACCGGTGAAAGTACGCATTTGTTTTCTGCTATCTTTGCTTACGGAGTATGGGAGCAGGTGCCTACTCTGCTTAGAAACCAAGAGCTTCCGAGCAGAACTGAGTGACCTGGGGCAAGGAGAAAAGCCGTATGGGATGCAGTACTTATTGTGGCTACCCAGCTTAACATCATGTGCTTACTGTGTCCTAATAAAAAGGTGGTGTGAGCCCCTGTATCCCAGCCGGCCACAAGGCTGGAGCCTTACCTGTCATAACCAAAAGGAGAGACCACAGAGCTCTCTGCAGCATGATATTACCACATATGAGCATCCTTAATGAAGAGCACGGTCAAAAGAGCAGAGTACGTCAAGTACGAAAGGTAGTTAGCTGGGTTCAGGACAGCCTGGGATGCCCCACAACACTCGGGTATCTGAGCAGGGCTGAGGTGCACGTACCCTCCAGCTATCTGAAGCACGGCCGCGGCCAACCGGAGAGCAGCAGAGCAGGGTCACCGGCTCGCAGCCCCGCGGTCACCCCCGGGTCGGCCGCCGCCCGCCCGCCCACCCTCCCCTCGGGACGGCCCCGCAGGGGGACAGCGCCGATGCGGCAGCGCCGGGTGGAGACGGGGTGAAGAAGCGCAGAACCCTCCGAATGCATTATGTAATGTCACGTTATATAATCCTGAAACGCACGGGGGAATTAAAAAGTCCTTCCCCGTCAGCTTGAGGTCGGGGTAGACCCGGTGCTCCCGGGCTGGCGGCGGGCAGCGGGACGCCGGCAGAGGACAGCGGGGCCCGGCCCGGCTGCGCTTTGCGTCGCGTCCCTTCCCTTCCCGCTGCGGCCCTGGGGGAGAGCGGGCGGCGCCTTACCTGCTCCCCGAAGTCGATGGCGATGTTGGTGATGCCCAGAGGGACCAGGAAGCGGATGAGGGGCCAGTAGTTAGTGAGCGCTGGAAATTTCACCATAGTCCCAGCTGCGCGGTGGCCTCAAGCACATCTGCCGCCGCGGGAGACCGCGAGGGAGGACGCCGGAGGGGAAGGATGAAAGGGCAGAGGAGGAGGGCGCTGCGTGTCCGTGTGCGGGAGGACGGGAGCGGCGAGGTGGACGCGGACCCCCGGCCGCCGGGGCCGTCGCTCGCTGCCCGGCGCGGCGCGGTGCGGCCCTGCCGGGTGCTGGCTGGCAGGCGGGCGCTGTGCTGCCGCCTCAGCAGGAGACCCGGGAGATCAAGTCCATCACCGCTGCCCTCCTCCCACACAACAATGATCCGCCGCCGCCGCTGCCGCCGCCGGAAAAAAAAAGAGGAGGGACGCGGCCGCCAGCCTCTTCTGCGGGCAGCGCTGCCATCCTCGGGGCGCGGGGGCAAGGGGAAGGGCGCGGAGCGGGCCCCCCCTCGCCCCGCCTGACGCTCGCCGGCGGCAGGGCGACGGCCGCAGCGCCGCGGAGGAAAACACCGCCCTCTCCGCCCCGCCGCCGCCGCCGCCGCGGGGCCGGCGCAGGCCGCGGGGCCGCGGTGCGGGGCCGAACGCCGCCGGGGGCCCGGGCCGGGGCGGCAGGGCGAGGCGGGCGGCCGTGCGGTGGGACCCGGCCGCTCGGCGCCGCTCTCAGAGCCGGGCGCCCGAAACACGTGGGTTTGACACACGCACCGCACACGGTCTGCCTGGCGGAGGGGGAAAGAGCGGCACCGAGCGGCTCCTCCTGACGCCGGAGCGCCGGCGCGGTATCCCCGGCCGGGCGGGCTGCCTCAGCCGGGGCTTCTGGGGTCGGCCTGAGCCGCACCGGCACCTGTCAGCCTGCGGGCGCTCTGCCCGCTCTACGCCGGCCCAGGGCCATCTTGAGGCGGTAGGTGGCGGCTGGTTTCCGTTGTCTTTCAGTTCTCGCAAGCAGAAGGCCCCAGCGAGAGCAGCGCAGTACTGTGTGGGAGCCTGGCTTCCCTCCGGCGTTTCCTTAGTCCTCTGGCTGCGAGTGCCGAGCAGCCCCAGCTCCCTGCAGGGCCTGCTGCACAGTCTCACGATGCCTTGTGTGTTTGATGCCAGCCCTCCTAATGCAACTGGGTGCAAACAGAGCTGGGACGGTAAAGGGCTGCTGGCTGCTTCATGCCAGCATACAGCGGAGGAATCACAGAATCATTAAAGAAAAGCTCTCTAAAACTATCGAGTACAACCATTAACCCACCACCACCATGCCCACTCAACCATGCCATATGTCCACATTTCTTGAACACCTTCAGAGTGCTGACTCCATCACCTCTCCATTCCAGCAGCTCATCACTCTTTCAAGATTTTTTTTCCTCATACCCACCCTGGACTTCCCCTGGAGCAACTTGAGGCCATTTCCTCTCTTCCTATTGCTGTTACCTGGGAGAAGAGGCCGAACCACACTTCACCACAACCTTTCAGGGAATTGTAGAGAGCAACAAGGTGTCCGATTCCCCTCTAGACTGAACAATCCCAGCTCCTTCAGCTGCTCCCCATGAGAGTTGTGCTTCAGATCCTCCACCAGTTTCATTGCCCTTTGCTGGTTATGCTCCAGGGCCTTGATGTCTTTCTTGTGAGGGGCCCAAAACTGAACACAGTGCGCAAATACTTCTTTGCCACCTGGACACACTGCTGGCTGATGTTCACCTGGCTGTTAGCAAACATCCCCAGATCCTTTTACTCTGTGGTATTCATGCAGTGAGAGAAAAGCTGAGTGGGGATCTGTAGCTAGTCCTCAAGGACATCAAGGAGATGTCTAGTCCATGGCTTTTCATCTTATAAAGTGCACAAATAAAGGGACAATGTCTGCCAGTATCCTCTGCTCATTTTTCAAAGTCTCTGCCAGAGTTCAGGACAAAAGGAATGTGTTTGAGGCCCAGCCCTGGTGCTTGCAGGCTGAGAGCACACATGGCTTTCCGACCCACAGCGCTGAAAAACTGAGAGGCTCTTTCTGTTCATCAGGTAGGAGGAAAGACACAAAGCCCTTCTAAGAATTTTGTGGAAGTTTCTCAACATTGTAAAACTCACAGGGGGATTTTGTGGTCTCATTACAATTGAGTAGCATTTAGAATCATCTTAGAATCATAGAATCATAGAATGGCCTGGGTTGAAAAGGGCCATAATGATCACCTAGTTTCAACCCCCCCCACCATATGCAGGGTTGCCATCCACTAGACCAATTAGCTCAATTATTGCACATTTCACATCTCAAGAAGACAATGACTAAAAAGAGGGGCTGGCAAAGAGTTCAGGAAGGCTGAGGTTGTGTGATGACTAACATCTGTGTCTGATCCTCAGAGGAGCAAAGAACAGTGGAGAAGTGGGCAGATGCCCTAGCCAAAGGCTTGTGTGAAAGAGGACAAGAGCCCTCCCAGGTGATTTGAAAAGTCAATGGGAGGTGAGCTCAGAAGATCTGAACAGGCAGATGTGAGGCCATTGGGTGGAGTGACAGTTCACATGGCAAAGCCAGCCACAGCTGCTGTTGGATCTGTTGTCCCTCCCATGGCTGGAGCTGTCTCACCTCATAGGCCTCATGCTGGAATAGGGCATGGCCTTTCTTGTGGGCATGCAGGATTCAACTCAAAATGCTTATGATCTTTGTGAGGATGCAAACATGCCTGTGGATCAATTAACATGCCACAGGTGTGGTGTCATAGGAATGAGGCTGTGTAGCAGTGTGAAGCAGGAGAGGACAATAAACTGAGATTTTCTGTTTGTCTAAGTATTTTTGTACTAACAGCAACATTATGTTTGATAGGAAGGTCCCCTTCTTTGTCCTTTGGTGAGTGTATGGCATGCCCTTGAAGCATAAATGAGAGTAAATCCTGAGCTCAGTGCCCCAGCATGACCTGTGGCTGCACCCATGTGAATGTTTCATCATTATTTTTCAAGGCTATGGTGAAAAGTACAAACTCATTTGTTTTCTAAAGAAAGTAAACTGTAAGCTCTGCTTTAGGTAGGTACCTATCTAACCACCTCCAGTTCTTGCTGAAGATCATGAGGCTCTAACTAGTGGCTGGTCCATAGGACCACTTTGAACCGAAGCCATGATGGGGAATCATAGAATCAATCACAGAATCATAGAATCACTCAGGTTGGAAAAGACCTTAAAGATCATCGAGTCCAACCATGACCTAACCATACTACTATATAACCTACCATACTAACTAACTAACCCTCCGCTAAATCATGTCCCTGAGCAGAACATTGAGTCTGAACAACTTGACTGAAGTTAGGCTGAAGTAGAAACTCCAAGGTGGAAGCTAGCTGCCTTTCTTCGCTTGCTCATGTCAGCTGAGCTGAACTGCCTGCCAGGTTAGACACAGCCTGTGTCAATGCTTATGTGCCAGGCTGCAGATGATCTGCGTAGAAGGACCCTTTCTTGGAAGGAAGTCTCATGGCTTTTGAAGACAAGATTGGATGTATCTCAAAGCATTAAATCAATATTTGATTCTCTCTCCTGAGATTGCATTTGGTTTTAGGTAACTGTATCCAAGTACTGTATTTGTTCCTGATTGCACTAGGTTTTACTGTGAGTGAAGTCATTCCTCATTGTCAGGGGTCTGAGAAAAACTTGTAACTGAGACTGTGGAACAACATTGTTCAGAGCTCTCTACTTCTACATATTTTCTAGTTAAAGTTGCTGTTTTGTTTCAGTTCAGGATTTTATTTATCTATTTATTTATTTATTTTAGGGGAAGGAAACCTTTAGTGCTTTTCCTGAATCAGAAAAGAAGTGGCAGAGGAGCCTCCAAACTGTTTATAAATACCTGATTTTAACTTGCCATCTGGAGTTTTCAGGTGAGCTGATGTTTGAGAACTCCCTCTTCTCATGTCCAGCAAAAACAAACCACCACAAAATTAAAGCTTCCTAAATCAACATTTCAGCACTGCACATGTGGCTCACGGTACTAATTATAAAGCATCCGTAGTGATTAATTACTTTGTCACAAAATTATGCCCAGGCCTGGAAATTCTGAGACACCTGAGCAGTTTAATGGACTGTGACCAGAGTAGGTCCATTTGGGGATTTATTATGTATTTATAAGGTAGTTGATACTTTTTAACACCAGTAGTAGACAGTGCATCAGATCCCTTAAATCTGCTATTAATTTGCATCTGATTAGGTCACTTGAGAGCTTCGCTTAACTTTCTATCTTCCTACTGCCTAAAGAAAAGGAATAGTTTCACTTTAAGAATGGTTTCCATATAGCTCATAACCTGTGCTGAGATGTCTTGGGAAAATATTTGCATAATTGATACTCTCTGGGTTATAGATATTAAAACTATTAAACTTTTTTAAATAAACAGTTGGACTGTTTTTTTTTTAGGTTTGTCTGTCTGTCTTCTCATTCATCTCTTCTGTTTATGGAATGAATGTGGTTCTTGTGTGCTTCTCTTCCAGTCTAGGTCATATTTACGGTCATAAAACATAGTCCCTGAGATTCATTACAGAAACAAAATCATATTTGGAACCTAAGAACAAGAACAGTTTCTTACATCTTGAAGTCAGTAGTTTGCTCAGCTGATGAGCTGAGGAAATAGGTCATTTTAGCTGTCTTGGGCAAAAAGCGGTGATTACTAATCGTTTCCTTTCTAGCATATTTTCTGTTATGCTACATTTCTTACTCATATACTAAACACTGTCTGTTTGTTTAATGGAATAATAAGACACAGAGAGGACAGTTGGAAGTAATTAGACACAATCTCTCTACTTTTGATGGAAGAATAATCTAGCCCAGGAATATCTTGAAGCAGGGCAGTCAATGGAGATGGAAGTCCATATGGATCATATAGGATCCTGTAGTGTATATTATGTTGTGTACTATAATCCTCTGCAGAGAATTGTAACACAAATGATGAAACATATCGTTAGAAAACTTCCTTGTGCCTGGTAGCAATATGTGCCTGATAGCAATCTGTGCCTTTAACTTCTGTTTACATAACAGGGTCAAAGTTTGGAGTTGTCTCCGTAGCAGATTATATGAGGACAGTGCACTTTAGCTTTACTCATGCTGTCAGAAATGCAATGTGCAGGTCAGTGCATGAGCTTTAACATGCCTAAAAATTCAGTCATTTCCTGAGTTTAAGGCAGGTTCATCACCTCAGACTACAAGACAGGAATCCTGAGAGGACCCTGCTATGCATCTGTGCATCTTGCTTCAGAAAAATGTCCTCATTTCTTTGTTGAGACTATTGCTAACTAGCTATAAGAAAAAATAAGGCTTGTGTTTTTTAGTTTCTGGTCTTCATCTGTCCATCTCCAGTTGGCTATTTAACTGTCACCTGTGCTTTGTGGAGTCACTGGCACTCTTCCAAATCTTAAATTCTACCTAGATTTTTTTTTCCCTTACAGTCCAGTGATTGAGAAGCATTCAACACAGAAGAAATTCAAAGTAGCGGTTAACAGAATTAGTAAGCCCCTTGCTCCATGGATGTCAGACAAAGTAGGTATCCCAGCCTACAGAATGACCAGTGATTCTGATCTTTGCATGGCCTTGGTCTGGAAGAGAGTAGATGGCAACTGTCCTTTACTGCCTGTTATCTGAGAAATCGGAAGGATATCCCTGCGGTTATGTTCTGCTTCTATCTTCAGTTATTCTTCACCTTGCAACATCTGCTTCTTGCAGTCAGAAGTTTTAATTTTTAACAGAATCCAGTGCATCTTTCCAGCTCTTCCTACAACAATAGTTAAAACAATAAGATTGTAATTTCAAAAGGTTGTCAGTTATGACTGTGTGAATTCTCAGAATGTGTATTTACAGAATCTTTAGGTTCCCGTTCATATTTAGTGCTGAGCAATAAAGGTGAAAACCCACTTTTTTAGGGGACTGGCCAGGCCCAAAGACTGGTTTTAAGGAATCTCCATCACCCAGCTGAAGAACAATGCAGCCCTTCTTCCCTCAGACTCTAGTTCTGCAGAATGGAAAATAAATCTGCTCAGCCTCTTCTTTTCCAGCAGGGCCAAGGAAGCATGTATACACAAAACCTTTTCTTCTTATGTGCAGACTAGGTCTATATAAATACAGTTACTGTGAGCTCATTCTTCTTCTGAAAAGGCTTTGTCTCATGGGGTTAGTAGAAATTACCTCTTCTTATGGGCACCATGTTCTTGGACTGCATGCCTGGCTGTAGCTTCTAGGCTATTGCAGTTCATAACCAGAAAGAATACAGAAATGCTGTGGGAACAGGCCATATATATATAACATTATATTTCATAAAGAGATAGAGCTGAAAGAAAAAACAGCCAAAGGAATCAGGGTTGCCAGGCGAACAAATGTCCAAGTAATCAAATTCTAAATTAACTGCAAGCTCAGTGTGAGGAATAAAAATGATCTTTCCTGTTGTCCGATGTCCCTTCCCTAAGGCCAGTCTGCTCCGGCCTCAGCTGGCTTGTCAAGTTAGATAATAAAGACGATGGCCCTGCAGGAAGCCCATGTCTTTCTTTTTTGGCTGACATAAGTGCACTGGGAGCTCCAGGCAGATGTTCCCCAGCTCATGATGCAGGAGAATCTTCCTATTAATACTTAACAAGTCAAGATAAAATGAATGGCTGTTTTCAGTGGTACAGGAAGACCTGGGTCAGTCACATGTGCCTAACTCATTTTGCAGGTAAGTATCACAGTTCTGTCCTGTGTCACCCACAGCAGGAGATCGGCACAGAAAGTGCCTTCTACCACAGGACATCAAGAAATGTTTGTTCTGCACACCTTGTCTTCACACTGGTGTCTGTCCCACAGCTCACTGTGGCTTGCAGCCAAGGGTAATCCCAGCTGTATGTATGATCTGTGATCCTGGAGTTAAAAACCTTATATTTATTTGGGGTTGTGTTCCGAGTCCAAAATTATATCTTCTTCTGAGATGGCACCAGGCACATGACTCTGCAGCATCTCCAAAATGAGGGAACTAGTAGGAGCAGCTGGTGTTAAGCTGGAGGCTGTCAGCGCGGACACGCAGTGATGCCCAGCTGCAGAACCACTAGGGCAACGCTGTGCCATGTCTTAGAAACTTAATCCCAGTGTCTCTTTTCTTAGCACAGGCTCTGCCTGAATTAAAGATTTCTCTCTTTTAAGTGCATATAGCGTGGCATCTGCATTCCTTTGGGACTTCAGTGCTTATGAACCTTGTACACTACAGAGAGGACTGCATTGTCCTTACATCATGCCTGAGGCTCTGGCGTTGTTTTACGATCAGAGCGGGAGAAGAAGGAGAGAGATCTCCTATTTAGCTTTCTCATAACCAAAGCAAACATATACAAATGTTGCTTTTTCTCATCATAGGGGAATTTAAGCCTTTAAACAGAGGGCTTTTGTTGTTGTTGTGTGCAGTTTCACTCCAGAAATTTCCATAGTTACTTAGGAGCGTGGATGTATTACAGAGAGGTAAATGGGGTTTTTATGCTTATCTGAAATTGTGAAAATGGAGTTTTATTTTTAACAGTTAAAGACATTTAGATTTTACATTACACAGTTTATATAATGATTATGATAGATGCATTCAAAAGTCTTGGAAGAAATGTAAATAATGTTTTGAAAAATATTTTTCTGAAACTTATATCTAATTAATAAATTAAAATGTAATTATCTTCAATTCACCAGGAATTCAGAATCATTTTTATGTGTATTTGGGATCTTTGGTCCAAGCATTAGGTCTTCTTCAAGCTATTTACTTTTCTTTCTAAAACATCTACTTGGTTCTTTAGCTACATAGTAAGCATATAAACTTATCACTATAGTAAGAATTGCAAAGGACAATCTTGTATCTTTAAAGTGGTAATCCGTATTATACTTTAGCTGTCTATGAAATCTAAAGGTGTAGTTGAACACCTTTAGCTAACACTTGTAGGAGAAGGTGTTGAATTTCTGTTCCAAACTCTTCTGTTCTGCAGTCTTTCATGATGTTGAGCTCAGTAATGAGATTAATTGTTGAGAATAGATTTAAATGTTTCAGAAATATGCATTTATGAGCTAGTAATAAATCATGCTTCACAGCTTTCTGTAGGAGGAGGTCGTTTTATCCCAAATAGGCATCATGCCAAGTACAGGTTCTGTATTATTGTGGCAATTATAAAAATAGCCTCTGTACACCATGTGTAGTAAAGCAATAAATAATCTAACATGTTTGTGAGCAATATGCAAATACATAAGCATTATTTATTAGTGTTTCTGCGACTTAAAATGCTATAGTGTGTGAATGCTTAAAGACAGCATTCCCAGAGTACTCTAGGAGTTGAGAATAACAGTAAGTTTTATCTTTAAAATATACAGTGTTGCTCTTCGACATCTTAGACATTGTTACTGTCTGGTCACCTGATATTTGAGAAAATATGCTTATCTTAGAGGACTGTTATTTTGTTCTTACTTTCCTTTTACCCTCTGGGAGTTTTAAATAAGGATTTGCTTTTCCGTTTTGGAATGAGCGCTTTGTGCTTTTTAGATATAGATATTGTTAAAGAGGGTGTACAAAAATGTTAAAATGCCAAAGTAGCTGATTTATGAGACTATAGAAAAACACTTATCAGCTCTTTCACTGCTTTCTGCCAGGCGTGAAGTGTTCTACAAACCTGAGGTTGTCCTTTCATGATATGTGCTGCAGTAACAGAAATAGCAGTGTCAATAAAGCCCCCTTTTTTTTACAGACGAGCACAATATAGTATAACTAATGGCTTGTGCAGATTGAGCAGGAGGGTACATCTTTAACTGACACTGTTCTGATGTATTCAGATATTTTTTGCTGAATCTAAATGGAAAAAAAAAAAAAAGAAGAAGAAAAGAAAAGAAAAAAAGAATTTTCTCACTGACAGGATGTCCACTCCTACCAATTAGTTTAGAAGTATTTAGAGATAAGAACTTTGAATCCAAGTATAGTCAGTTACTTGTGTGTGGATAATGTTCTTATGCAAGGTCTATGCAAGTTTATTTTTCGTTTATAGTTTTTTGTTTCTTTTTCTCTATTTGCATAATTTTCCTCTCCCACAAAGACGTAAAGTTTAAAAAAACAACAACAAAAACCAGTTTCATCTGAAAGCTGAAAGGCTTTCCTCCAAGGCCTGGATATTTCTTATTCTTTGAGAAAATAAAGTAGAAGTATGTGTCACTGATAGAAGAATGCGAGTTGCTCTCACAGTCTAGTTAGTATCTTATATTACTTTTCAAAATGCTTCCTACTGAAAAATGGATTGACTTTTGGCCATCTCTCTTCTGTCCTTGCAGGGTGTTCACCTTCTCTTCAAATAAAGGGAGTGTTGATAGTGGGTAGTTAAAGGATGTCTGCTCAATTTTTTTTTATCTGATCAGAGAGGAAAATCAATATGTCCTATTCAAACAAATGTAGCTGGTAGATAAAGGTAAATGATAAAAATCTAAAAGCAATTCAACTCCAGCTAATATAAAAATTCCTCTTTAATATGCTACTTATGGCTACCCAGAAGTGTCAGGTTGGACAGGTCCTCTCTAAAAGGAAGCTGTGCTGTCTGATGAATGAGAATTCAGTTTGCATGACTCTTCATTACTGAAACTGTCTAGTAGCTGAAAGATTTCAGCAGAAGATCTCTCAGTGATAAATTCTGTAATATTGATCAAATGCATTTCAACAAATAAAAATGAATTTGAGATTTAAAATATTTCCACTACTTCATTGCACTTCCTTTCAAATCCACTACAAGAGGCCCTGTAAGCTTGTTAGAAACATGCAGATATAACTATGCAGAATTATGTAACTATTGGCATCGTCCCTTCTCTCAGCATTTTTGCTGTCACTCTTTTCTGTAGTTTAAAAGCAGTATTATGCAGGGACAGGGAAGACTAGGCCAAGTATTACTCATCATTTGCATGTGGATACAAAGTACCTTAGGTTCTGCTGGATTCTATCAGATTCCCCCAGCTTTCTTCGCAATGACATACACCTTGGGACCCTCAACAAGTTTGCTGATGACACCAAGCTTAGTGGTGCAGCTGATAGAAGGAAAGAATGCCATCCAGAGGGACCTAGGCATACTCAAAAAGTGGGCACAGGAGAGTCTAGTGAGGTTTAACAAGATCAAGTGTAAGCTCTTGGACTTGGGTTAAGGCAATCCCAGATATGAGCGCAAACTGGGAGAACTCATTGAGAACAGCCCTGCAAAGAACTTGGGAATCTTGGTGGACAAAAAGTTGGACATGAGTCTGTAAACCTGTGAGTCTATGATTCTCTTTTGTAGATTCACATCCTTAGTGTACATGCTGTTCAGCAACAGATAAAGCATTGTTGTGTTATCAACATTATTCTCAATTTAAACCCAAAAAGCATGACCGTGCAAGATACTAGTAAGAAAATTAACACCATCCTAGCCAAAGACAAGACACTGTCCAAAACTGTAGGAAAAATTCTGCAGTGGGGAAGTGGTGATGGGTAATGACTTGGATGTATTCTCTGGAGGTGTTCAAGGCCAGATTGGATGGGGCCCTGAGCAACCTGGTCTAGTATTATACATGGAGGTTGGCAGCCCTGCCTGTGACAGGGGGTTTGGAACTTGATGATCCTTGAGGTCAGCCCAAGCCATTCTGTGATTCTATGATTCTATGACTTGAGACTTTGCTAATTAAGGTCAAACCGCAGAGGAGAAAAGATGTGCATTTCTTGAACTGATAGAATTTTGTTGTGAGTGGTCACGGAAAGGTTTTTATCCTTGTTCGTTAAAGGGCAGGAAAAGATTCCAGATTTTAAATGTGTATCATGTGAGGCTGATGACTTCTATCAGTATCTCCACAAAACAGCTGTGTGGCACCATGGTTGTTGCTGTAAGCAACAGCCGTAAGTGATGTAGTTAGCAGGAATGGCTAACTAACCAGTAGTAGCAGACAACTTGGGCACCAGGAACAGTACTTTAGTGACTGAAGTTTGGTTTGGTTGCAAACAGAAAGCTATTCAACATTCTTGAATGCCTTGAAGATACAATTCGGTTTATCAGATGCTCTTATGATCCCCAAATGCCTAGCTGCTAATCCTTAGACAACTTGAAAGGTATTCTCATTTTTACTCCTCTGTCAAAAATTAGTTGAAGATGATCAGATGATTTCAAGAGCGTCAGGCAAAGACAAATGGATGGAGTGGCAGAGTGGCAGACTGCCTTATATGTTTAGGAAACACTTAGTTCATGCTCACTGTGGCCTCTAACCACTATGCCTTCAGCCTGCAAGTTTTATTGACCTATAAAGTAGAATAACAAAAAAAAGTATTTATTTGTATCAGATATTGTATGTCAAATTATTAACTTTTGAGTTATATATAAAAGCAGAATGGATTCATAAGACTCACTAATGCAGACAAAAGACATTTCACTAAGGCCTAGTATGATATACAAAAGGCACATAAGAAAAGAAACCATGTTCATTGATTGGCTCAGATGAATCACTGGGAGCACAGTGTAAGAATCAATACCATTTGCCTAAAGATTAATCTCCCTGTGAAGTTTAAGTATTGTTTGATTCACAGCATACTAACTCTAAGCAAATTATTTTAACTTCGAGCTTTGGTAGTGAAAGATGTTATAAATGCAGTGAGTTAATTTGCCATCCCCAATCCTTGTCATGTGATCTTACAGCTCTGGGAGTTCATACATCCTTTGGGTAAAGTGACAAGGCTCTGTTATGTTCACTGAACTGAAACTATGTGAATAAAGCACAGCCTTCAATGTTTTAGAGTACTGTGTTATGTGTTTTGACAAATTTAGTTGAATCTTAATAATTTATATAGCTTCAGAATGTAAAGTGATTTATTTCTGCAAAAAGGAATTGCCTTTGCTGCATGAGAGCAAGCCCTGTTAGTAAGCCCCTGTGACAAATTAAAGACCTGTCACCAACAAGCTGTCAATGGCTGCTTATTTCCACTGGGGGGTATCTTTGTTTCTGTACTAACTTTGTATTATTTAGCATAGGAAAATACTCTTTCATCTGTATGCATTTTTTTTTAATTATTCACTTAATAGTTATGCTACAGTCACTTCCTTGTATGTGTTAATTAAGAGGATTAGATGAAGAAAATGCATTTCTTTGAGATTTCTCTTTGCTGTTAGGGCCCTGCTGCTGATCAGTTCTATGGTATTATCAATGGGAGTCACAGTGAACAGAGTGAGTGTTCCTCCTGTAGCTGCTTTGCATAGATTTTCCAGGCTGTCAGCATCTTTCCTGAGCATGAAAATAGGAGCTACGCTGGCCAAGGACATGTTCCTCGCTGTGAAACAGTGGTTCCTTATGGTGTTTGATAGCCCTAACATGACAGGAATGTCCCTCTGGTGGCTTTGTGCTGACCTTCTAGATCGATGAGAAGCAGTTATTTGCAATATTAAACGTGGGGCTGATCAGTTGCTCATAGTGGTCAGATGTCCAGAATCTATTTCTGGATTCTAGCTGCTGAGATGTGATTCAGAGGGCGCTGGTTATAGTGAGGAAATTATGAAGCCTTGGTATTAGTGTGTGCATAGGTAATTCTGAGACAGACTTGCTGCTTGATTGCAGAATTTGCCTTCTGAGAATAGATAATATATGTAAGTTTTTAAATGTCTAATCCTGAACTCTTCACGTTCACATTGTCACTTAGGTCATTGGGAATGTTGGTGTGTAAGTGCCCTGGAAAGACAGAGCTGAGAAGAGTCTGAGTTTTTACTTTTGAAAGTCCAGACTCCCTTACCAACCAAAGTCATTCTTCAGAAACTGATCTTTATTCTTTCATTCTATCAAGCTAGAGTTTTATTTAAAAATAAAATAAAAGAAAATAAGGGAAGAAAACAAAAGAAACCCCAAAAAACAGCAATACTTTCTTTTCAAGAGTGAATCAAGCTGATACCCAGTTCTCCATTAACTTTCTGTAAATCCTTGGTTTTGTTTTAAATACAAAGGTAAGTACTTATATGTACTAAACCACTACATCAAGTGGGATTTCCTCTTCTGCTGAATGTCAGTGCAGAAGTGGTTAGGTCAGTCAGGGACAGCAGATTTCATGAGAGAATCATTGTTAAAGCTCTGTGTGAAACCTGACTATATTTGTTGTACATTTTATAATAGGTCTGACAGTGCTTGTGCTATAACAAATAATTGAATGAATCTTGATGTTTCTTCCGAACGTTTCTTTATTCTTCACGCACATTTAGATACTTTTGGAGTACAGGGTTGAAAAAAAAACAACAAACCACCACAGATATTTTATACTGATTGCGACATAAGTATTGAATTGGATTCCTTCTGGTGCCTCTGGTACTTCAGCAATAGTATAGATGAAATACGTTTGCAACTGCTGTCATGTTGGCTGCATTTTCTTTTTTCTTTTTTTTTGCAAAACACATTTCTGTGTTGCATTTTTTGGCCCCCTATTGAGGTAAAGCAGGCAGTGCCTTTTGTTTAAAGGTAGTGGTGTCCAGTGGACAGGACGCTGAGGTGCACCCCATGGGAGGGTCCTCTCTAGTTTCTGAAAACTGAGATCCCTCTTCATGGTCACAAAATTACCCCCAAAAGCAACAGGTTAATAGAAACTTGGTGCAGCTGAGGGTTACAACTACTTTTTTGCTGTTGATTTCCAAAACATCTCTGAGGGGTTTCCCACTTAGGAAAAGATACTTGAGGAATCTAAAAAGCAATAAGCTTAGTTGGTTTATTATGTGCAGCCATTCAGGGTTCTGACTGAAAATTGCTTAAGCACTGTTACACATAATGATAACTTGGAGACTCTTGCTCTTTAAACACATAGTGTTAAATGGTTCCCGTGCTGTTGCTGATAGCAGCGCCTGCGGCTGGTCAATGCACAGCATCTGCTTGGGCTGTCGAGCCCTGTTTCTTCTCTGTATGTGCATTCTGGCACAGTATTCTCACTCAGTAAAAAAGCTGCCGCAATATAACTTCCGTAGAGAGTCATTTATTTGCTTTGCATTGAAGAATAAGTGAAAATATTAACGTGCAGTTGCAGAGCAAAATGTAATGTGTTCATTAGTGTTAGAAAATTATGAATGTTGATTTATTTCCATGGGGTATCAGGGTACCAAAGGGCTCCCCTGGTGGGATGGGTACTGATGGGCCCTGCTTGCCTCTCCTCAGCAGGAGCAGGGCACTGGGAGCACCAGGGTAGCCCAAGCCTCCAGCAGTGAACACCTTCTTGCCATTGCAGCTGGGCTGAGTCCAGGCCATGACATGGGCTTGAGGCTGGGCACATCTGAGTGGGGGCTATGGCCTGGCACAGGTGTGCCATGGCCTACAACGTGGCAGAAGTTGTAGCTCAGGCAAGAGGTACAGAGCAGAGGATAAGCTCAAATGTGGATCCTGTGGGCAGAGGTCAACCTCACTGTAGTTCCACCACTGTCCCCAGACACAGAATGAAGGAAAGAGACCGCCTACAGCTGCTCTGGCCATTAGCCCAGGGAGCCAGCCCTCCAGGAAAGGCCCTAACAAAGGACTATCCCCTTGACACAGATTTATCAAAGTTAAATTATCTGAGATTGGCTAGTTACTGGACATGTTTTGTGAGTATTAATTGATAGAATGGAGATTTATATGCAATGCTTATTTTTAATCTTTTACAGATCCCTATTAATCTACCCTGTTTCCACTTCTACGCTCTCAGCAGAAACAAGCAGAAACAAATCTGTATGCTGCTTTTCTGTTTTATCTATGAAGGAAACAAAGATTTGTTGTCTGCCTGCTTTGTTCACAGGGATAACGCTGCTGGAATCCCACGAGCCTGCATCAGGAGGCATCTGGGAGTTAGACAAGCCTAGCAGTTAAGCAGATTAACGATGATTCCTTTTCTTCAGTCTGGCAGCAGGTGTCTGTAACTGATTCTGAGCTTTGCAAGATGATACTTTATCAAATAAATGTGCTGTCAAAGTTAATTAGTTACTTTTTGTTTTACTGTTCACTCCCATGATGACAACCTGCCAACAGTGAAAAGTGCTCAGAAAAAAAACATCACTTACTGGATTTCACGGACACATGAAAACAGACTTCTGGAAAACAAATATGAAGGTTATATTGGATTTTGCTTCCCTGGTTGTTGCTGACAATATAAATGATTAAAAGCTTTTGGAATTTTTGACCACGCTGGCACATTTCAGGAGTCTGTTATCTGTCTTCATTTGAAGATGTCTCTCACCCTTGCAGTGATGCCATGCACACACAGAACCCTATGAACTGTGTTTGAACTGCGATTACCACAAGGCTGACCATTGCTGCCATATATCATTTGCAATGGTATGAGGAAAAACTGTGCTTCAGAACAATTTGCGAAGCATGCCTTAGTGCTTACCTCATATTCTGTGAAGAGGGGTTCATCTACCTACTTGATACCATCTCCAACAAAAACAACGCACTGACCATTCATTTAATAACTGCCAAACTGCTTGACAAGTGGTTCAAGACAAACACCTGAGTATTCACAACACTTTGAGCTATTTTCATAGAGACAGGGACTCTGGCATCACAAGCAGATAATGTGTATAGGAAAATCCTCACAACTGAAGCAGGATGTTTTTCTCACTTTCTACCCCAGATACTGACCGAAGACAGGGTTAACTGAAAAAGGCAACAGAAGTGTAAAAGACAGCAAACACCTGACAGCAATTGCATAAACAATTGTAGCACTGTAAGGATTACCATGTTGGTTTATTATTTATATCTCAGCAAAATTAAAATAAAAACGTGGCAGTGCCATCTTTTTCGATGCAAGTTATGGTACTTGGACAGGATGCTTCATTCATTTTCTTTAGAAATATGAAAAGCAGCTTATACTAACTATCATCAACAACTGAATTGTTGATGAGTTGTGCTTTTATCAGCAGGTAAATTCAGTTATGACATTTTACAGGTGTGAAATCTGGTTGTTATGTAGACTGCCAACAAAAACTCTGATATTGCAAACCCAAGAATCTATTCCTTGAGAAAAAAGCATCACATTGATGCAGTTGATGTTAAATAACAGATTTTAGGAAGTTTTGTATGTTTTAACTTTATTCTGTTTCTTTCAGTGTCAGGAAATACCTAGCCAACAAAATGCCTTGATAATATAGTAGTAGGATTCCCTGATAGTTGAGCCCTTAGCTCTTTCAGAATCCTTCAGATAATCTGGTCAGAAAACTTCACTATTATTTAAAGTGTTTTTTGAATCAGTACTCTTCCAGGAGTCACACATACCAAAATTTCTTATGTATCACTGACACACACATTTAAAACTGTTTGGGAAGAGAATCTGGAGAGTTCCTGGCTGTTCTGTCAGTGTGGCACATCAGCTTCCTTCCACTGAACTGATAGGCCTTTCTGAAGATGGAAGTTTTTCCACCCTCCACCACAGACAGTGGAAATGGATAGGTGTTTCCAAGATATGGCTGAGAAGGACTGAATCATCTTTCTGTTTGATTCTCATGCTTCACTCTGATGATTGTCTAGGGAGTCTAGCCATGCTAGTCACTGAATAAGTAGTCACACCTTTCCATTTCTAGCAGGGCATTATACCTTCAGTCTAAATCTGTTCTTGTTTTTTATTTCTGTTTTCAAATGACAAGTTGTCAGGATGTCAGAGTGGTAAAATTCACTGAGGGAAGATGGGGGAAGGTATGACATATCTGCCAATTCCATGAGGGAAATAGACTGGGTTCTACGGTGGATCTCAGTAGTTTGTCACAACTTCTGGGAAGCAGTCTCAGTCAAGTGGACAACTTCCCACTGCTTTCTTTCTTAATGGGGTAGCCACATCCTCCCCATTTACCCCCCACCTCCTTCCTCCCTTGCAAAACTGCTGTGATAGCATAACCCACAATTACCAGAAGCAAAAACCCATCATTACATTTCCATCAGACTCTGCAAATACTAATTTTAAAACATGGGAAGTCCTTATGTTGTTGCTTACCTACATTCTTTAGGAAGAAAACAGACAGACAGGGATTAAGATATGGGTGACTGTTGCTACTGACACGACAAGCTTAGATTCTCTACCAGTAGCTTTCTAAATGCAATACAGCTATAGTCTCCTGCCTTTTCCTAAACAGTGAGTTAACTGTCATGATGTGGTCCTAATTGGGCTTCTCCAAAACAAACTGCAAATTTTATTCTGTAGATTCAGTACAACGTAAATAAATAGATGCATTTAGAGATCCTAGCAGATCTGTTTCTTCAGTTATGATAATTAGCTACATGTCCCATTAATGTTCAGCACTGAAATACTAAGTCAACGTCTTGCAGGTACAGTGAGTGCTTTCTCTGTGGGGTACTTATTTCTCTCAGCTTTTTTTAACAAAAACTTCCTTTGCAGATATGTCACTCAGCAACATAGGCCTGTAATTAGTTGTTAATTTAGTCACAATTGATGGGTGGAGTTCACTAGCTTTGCCCTTTTAACTGGGGACTGAGTCTGGATTAATATGTCTATGACAAGATATATACAATTGTAGAAATCTTGTGACAGATTACATTTCTGAATATGGTACTTTACATTCTGCTCCACATTGGCTACAACCAGCAATTCCCAAAGACACTGGCTTTTCAGCATTTTTCCATATTTAAGCTGAAAAAACAAAGCATGTATTTTACATTGGTTATTTTCAAACTAAGGAAATGTGTTTTGTTTTGTTTTTTTCCCAACTAAAAACACTTTGTAATGCTATCCATCCTAGCAAGTCTGGGAGATTATCATCTGTTTGTTTCCAGTGGATGCATGCTACATAACCAACAGCTCCATATCTTACAATAGAAATGGAAAAATAATTGTCTAAGATGCAGAACCAGACTCCATTAGTCAGGTTATGCTGAGCAGAAGGGTCTTCCTTCTACTTTATGAAATATAATCATGGTCTAAATTTACTGTTAGACTAAGCATGCATGTTCTCTGAAAATGAGGGAAAGGTTTTTTGTTTTTTTTTTTGTTGTTTGTTTGTTTGTTTTTTTCAGTGATGAATTTTCTACAAGAGAAAAAAGAGCAAAAGAGCAAGGAAACCTAACCAGGCCTGAACAACAAAGTAGCAGGAGCAGCTGGTAGAGTCTTGTGATCAGAAGATAAAATATTATTTTCCTTTGTGGTGTAGGCATGGAAGAAGGGTAAACTAATTTGTTTTTCCATTGTGATAAATTTTCGGGAAGACCTAGGCTTCTGGAACTTCTTTTTCAAAGTCAGTTTTTGAGATTTACAGTAAATTTAGCAATCAGGAAGCGGAGTCATCCTTCCTGACTTATGATGAAGTGCAAATATCATCTCTTTAGTCTCTTGAAAGTCACCTACTTGGACATTTGCTAAAAATATTAGTATCTTACCCCCAAAATAATAGACCACTAGGTTCACAAGACACTTAAGCTCAGTATAGAAAAACAAAGCATAGAATCAGAGAATTGTTTGAGGTGAAAGGGACCTTTGAAGGTAATCTAGTCCATGGACAGGGCATCCACCACCTCTCTGGGAAATCTGTTCCAGTATCTCATTGCCCTTGTTGCAAAAAACTTTTTCCTTATGTCCAATCTAATGGTTGGACTAGATGATCTTTTAGGTCTTTTCCAACCTCGGTGATTCTGTGATTCTGTAAACCTCCTCTGCTCTAGATGGAAACCATTTCTGCTTGTCCTGTCACAACAGGCCTTGTTAAAGAGTTTGTTTTCTTTCTTCTTATAGTCCCCTTTTAGAGACTGAAAGTCTGCTCTCAGGTCTCTTCTCTAGCCCCAGTTCTCTCAGCTTGTCCTTGTAGGGAAAGTGTTCCATCTCTTGGGTCAGTTTTGTGTCCCTCCTCTGGATACACCCCAATAAGTTCACATTGTTCCTGTAGTCCACATCTTAACATGGTACTCCAGGTGAGGTCTCACCAGTGCAGAGTAAAGATCAACTCCCTTGACCTGCTGACCATGCTTCTTTTGATGTAGCCCATCAACATCTCTTTGCACAACTGGATACCTCACAACTTCTCAATGTTTTGAAAACAAACTGATTTTATCAGCTTCAAGTACCATGAGGACACTTGTTTTTCTCTTATTATTACAGTCATTATAATTATTTAGCATTTTTATCTATGTTCTAGTTATTTTTTTGTGTTCAAAGGGACTATCTATATGGAACACAATGGAGAAAGCCTGATATGACAGGCATAGAGTACCTGCACAGGGTACCTGAGAGCCATAGTCAAAGCTGATATACATAGGAAATGGATATTTTTATATGCCATTACTTCAGTAGTTCTCAATGTTTAGAATAAGAACTAAGGGAAGTATATCTGATAGGATCTGCAAGGTAAACATTGAATTCTTAATGGTTCCTATGCTACAGTCATATACCTAATGTCAAAAACAGTTACCTAAGTAAACCTGTCCAAGAGGATTGGTTTAGTGGGCACATCTCCATTTAGCAGGGGCAGTAAAATTCAGTGGTAACTAGATCACTGAGTAAATGACTGGCATTTCCTTCTATTCAAGGAAAATTGTATGGTACACATTTACTCTCAAGACAATCCATCAAGTTGCCTGCAGAAGCCAAGCAGTCTATGTTCATGTCAAATATTTCACCCATAATTCTTATTTTTCATCCTGACACTTTCTAAAGAGTAGCACAAAGTGGATGTGTGTGGGTATGTAGGGCAAGGAAAGGCTTTCCTACTTAAGACCCACACGTCTGGAATTCTCTCTCCATAGTAATCAACTGGCCAAGTAAATATCCTGTGTGGGATGCTTCACAGAAAAGTTCAAGTTCTCTTCATTTTCTTTTTATCGTGGTTCCCCTATAATTGTTGCTTCATGTAGTCTTGATGTAAGAGTGAAAAGGGACAGTGATATGTCATGTGTTCAGAGCTTCTTTGAGGTGCCCCTCTGAGTTATCTTCATGTTGTGCCGTTTGCTCGGTTTTCTGATAAGATTCTAACCAGTAACTTCTGAGCAAAGAGGAATTTCCAAAAAAGGTTGCTGTTAACTGTTTGAAAGAAACTGCAACAATATGAACCTTCACTATGTCTTGAACTGCCAGCTCAGTATTCCGATCCCCTGAGGACATTTGTAGGATGTCAGCCGGACACATGACTTCCTGCATTAAGGCTAACATAAATCGGTCATTGAAGTCAGTGAATGTTTGTACAGTCCTGATTCTATTCCCAAGTTCTACTTTCCATGTGTATGTACTTGGAAGAGGAATACAATGGGATGAACACCTTATTCTTTTAAGGTTTTCTAGTCTAATATATGAATGAAATTGAGACTGGAGATTCAACTGCTGATGTAGGGTTAGCTTGTTTTTTCCCCCCCTTGTGATTAAGTGCCAAAAAAAGTTTGTACTGTCAGAAGCATAGCTGCAATACAGGGAATGGACTGAGACAGCTCAAGATCTTTTGTTTTGCAAACAGGCTAGACTTATTTTTGGTGGCTTTGGTTTGGTCACTTTTCAGCAACCTCTTTCCATAAGGGCTCTTCCTGCCTTTAAAACCTCAGTTGTTTTAGCAATAACAAATTATAAATGTCTCTGCAAGAAAACTGACTTGAACAAATTGAAAGGCTCATGTTATACCAGATGGAGGAAACAATGTGCTGAGTGCCCTGCAGGCATTGTCCAGAAACATTGCTGTGTAGATTTGTAGATGTGTGGGCACAGAATTTCACAAAATAACTATCTTCACAAGTAATTTTGCAGTAGAGTTGGTTCTAAGCTGATTTATTAAGAGAAATAATGTCAGGAAATATGCAACAAATGAGCTGCTGCTCTTGGTTTCCTTGGAAATGGATGGAAAGCTTACATATAAACCCAACAATTCACCTGACATACCAGAAAGGCTGAAGAGTGGACTGTATCATGATTTTTGGTTTGCTTCCAAAAGCAGCTCACAATTATTTATGTAGTTCTGCAGTTTTTTTTTTTCCTGTTGTATTGTTGGCTGATTAGTCCCTATCAGAATGTTAGTTCTATGGTACAATGCAGCATAAGACCCCAGCATCATGTTTTCTTTATGTCATCCTACAGTGGCACTGTATTGGTTTACGGGGTAGAAAGTGTAGGTACTATGGATTGTTAACTGCTGACTTGAGGCACTTAGCTAATATACCTTAAGGATCAGAATAATTTCTCTGGCTTATAAGCAAAGGACTTCAGGCTTAAAATTTGTCAGCTGGAAGTTCTTTGTAGTACAAGTAACAAAAACTGAATTATTTGGTTTTATCTATATGAATTGTAGAAATGACTAACAAAGCAGCTGGTATGAAGACGTGAGGTGTATTTCATATAATAATAATGACAAAAATAAATACAGAAAAAGCTACTTACTTCTGGGTCTATTTATATATATATATATTATTTTATTTTACTGTCTAATGAATCAGGTGGAAAACATGTCACTGCAGAAAACATGTAAAGTCCAAATGTTTATTTGCAGTAGTCTTACTAGAGTCTACAAAAAAAGCATGTTATCCTGTGAGATTTATTCCTCTGAACATAACCAAACAACTCATGCTGAGTAAGACTGGGGCTTCCGTTCAAACAGTGGTGGTAAAACTGTGGGACTGGAATCTCCTGTATGAAGGGAAAATGTTAAGATGAATACTCTCAGTTTGTGGAAGTGTAACATACTGGGCTCTTTGTGCTTCAGAAACATGTAACAATTTATTTATTATTATTATTATTTTACTTTGAGAATTTTGTTGTTTGAAAATGTCTGAAAGAGTTTTTACAAACTCTATCTAAGCAATGTGCATCAAGTCATAGGCAGAGAAAAGTTGCTCACTGTCTGGGAACAGACTTTTTTTCTTGCAATTCCACCCAGGTGGGGTGAGCGTTTGGCTTTTAACCAGATGATCGGTTTTTAACAGCAACCTCAGAGTCCTTAAAGCTGGAGACACCTGCCAGGAGAAAGCCGCTTCCTTACATGAAAGTGGGACTCAGATGATGGACTGGAGCAGTATTAGATAAAATTCCCATCTGTTACCTTTGCTGGCCCAGACTTTCATCCCTTTGGAAGATATTTACTGTGTTTTTGCAGTGATTGGCTTCCCTCTGTGATACTGAGGAGTGGCTCTGTGGTAAGCCAGTTATGAACAGAAGTAGCAGGGCCCTGCTCCTTTTACAGTCCCAACCTGGGGCAGGCACCGACTGAAAAATTTTAAGCGGCCTGAGATGATAGTTTAAAACTGTCTGACGATGTATCTTCAATCAAATTGAGCCCTGCAGATTAATGGAAGTATTTATCAGCAAGAGAAGTCAGTCTTGACCCTTTGTGGTGCTACAGTGAAATGAGTTTGAAATGCTACAGTTAATGAAGTCAGTGGGGGTAGGAATGGAGGAGTGGGGGCTGCTCAGACAGCTTTTTCCATTTTTGTCTGCATTTCTAATTTCATTTCTTGATTATGTGCACAAATGCAGTCTTTAATTAGATCACCACATCCTATTCTTCATTCTGAGGCAAGGCTGAAGATCAAGTTCCCAAGACTGCAAAGATACCAAAACAACTAAAAACCATTGTGTCTGAGTCAGTGATGAAAACTGTATGATGCATTATTTATCCTATATTATAGACTGAGCACAGATTTTATTCATATACATAATGTCCGCTGTAAAATACTTCACACAGAAACATCCCAGCAAATGCCCCCCAGAAAAGCACCACCCACCAAAAAAAACCCCACCTTTTACAGAGGCAAGGTGATCTTCGATGGCCAGAGATCATCTTGAAAGATATCTCAGTGCACTGACAGACTTTACAACCTCCTTTCCCCAGCCTTCTATGTGGCTTGAGTGAGAAGCTGGCATAGTGGGGTGATATCTCCCAGTGATCACTAGCTGATAGCAGGGTTGTTGGCATGCAGCAAAATTTTGAGGCCCATGTGGGCAATTCAGGGCTTACAGGAAGCTGTCACACAGCTGTCTGAGGTTCTTCATTTCGACTCTGTTTATAATGCTGTGCATCATTTACAGCTCCATACCACACCTGCTGGCAGGATATTTATGTTTCTGTCGAGTACTTTGAATAGTGTGCCCTCTGGGAACATAAATTCTCATACATCCCTGTATGAAGTACTCTAACTTTAATGGTGATGATCGAAACATAGACAAAATTGAAGTCCAAGTTGTTAGGTAATATGGAGTACTCTGAGATGCCTATAAGCTGCATATGAAAGAGTTCTAGTGTTTGATATATTCAAAGTATGGCTCCACTACTGCAACTGCAACTTCATTTGTGGCTATGTGTACTCTGAACACTTTTAAGCTAAAGCTAAAGAATCCCCCTTGAATACATGGAATTTATCCTTTTGACATTTCTAGATTGAATGAATGTCCTGAATGCTATGGGGATTGTGCCAGAGATCACAGAATCACAGAATTATCAAGGTTGGAAAAGACCTAAAAGATCATCCAGTCCAACCATCACCAATACTTCTCAGCTAAATCATATCCCTATGATGGGCATATCATTGACTTTTCCAGCACAGTATTCACTTGCCTGAAGCAAAACCACTCAATCTCACTGTGATTTTCCCTGCAACTGCATCTTCTATCTGCTTGTCAGTCTTATTTCTAGGGAACAAGTAGAATCATTAGTTATGTCTCTGAAAGGTTCATTGAACACAGCACTGATAAAATTGTTGGGAAAATAGGAGTTTTACAGTTAAGTAGGGTGCTCTGACTGCATAAGTTGTGACTAGTACAAAGTCTTGTATTTTGGCTGGATTATGGGAGGTGCATTCCTTTCACTCCTGTGACTGCAGTCCTATTCCAGCAGACTGCAAATCTTGCTGAAAAATGCTGGGTAGGATTTTCAAAAAGGAATAGTTTGATTTTTCTAATTAAATCAGGGAGACTCTTTCTGCTTCTTAGAAATTACAGATTTTTTTTTCTAAGTCCTAATGCCTGCAGGCTGAGGAAAGATCCAATATGGAAGATGTGGCTAACTTATTAACTATATAGCACTACCAATTGCCTTATAGTGCTAGACAGTACTTGTCTCTATCTATTTGAAATCTAGAAAATGGTAGAGTCAAACCCAGAACACAAAAGGATATTTCTCACACTGCCCCAGCTGTAGAATTAACAACAACAACAACAAAACCCATTAATTGGTAGAAGATCAGGAGGAAGAAAACTGTCAAAGATGAAAATACAGTGTGATTTAGAGCTCCAGTTTGTAGAAAGGACAAACTGAATATAAAAGTGTGCCCTAAAGATATGCCTCTTGCAGTTGACTTATTTATTTAAGTTCCTCTTGTGCTTTCGCAAACAAAACTTTGGTGTTTTGATGTTAAGGGATATATGGTCCTTTGTTTTCAGATATTTTTATGCAAGAAGTATTATTCAAAGTTTACTCTAGGTCTAAAGGGCAATTTGACACTGATCAGTGGTGTTATATTTTCTACTACTGTTGGTTCTTGCCCAAATCAAACACTTCCTACTTCACAGATACACAATAAATAGAAGATGACTCTCTCCTTCATTGGTAAACAGCCTTGTTTCTGTCACTCTGCATACTCTTCACTACCTCTGTTTTTCATGCAGCATTTAACTAATTGGTTGTTATGTTGCCCTTCCGTCCCCTATATCCCACGATTCTTTCTCCTGTGGTCAGTGCCATTGCATAAACCAGTCATCATAGTCTCCTTGTGGAAAACAGGTCTGTGACTTCATCATATTGTGAAATAAAGTCTAAATTGGTGCACAAAGGCGTTGTACAAAATAACAAATAAATATTTAAGCTCACAATCTGAGTGTAAAAATAGAGATCAAGTCCAGTGATTGCCCAGTAGGTTCATAGCAATAAAGCAAGGTTGAAGTCAAGACAGGAAGTCAATCTGCGGCCCAGAGTCTGAACTAAAGGGGTTTGTTGCTAGGCATGGCTTAGTGCTTTGACAGGATAAGGTCAAAGAGACATAGCCCAGGCCTTTTAAGATGTGAGGGCTCAGAGCTGAGCTTGAATAAAGCTCCTAGACTCAAGGATGAGCAAGCAGCCTCAGGCTAGGCTGGTCACAGCTATTAAAGCAGGTTGGTCCACTTAGGGACTTGACAGACTGTTTTGTAACCTGTTCCAGAATATTCTGAGCGTAATTCCTGGTATGCAGGAAAGATGCATGCTTTGCATTACTCTTGTTATTCTGGGTGCCCTTGGAGCCAATGCTACATGAAAATAGTGCAGATAAGATATTCTTCTTATTTTAATGTACTTAATTTTTAATAGTTTCTGTTGTGTTTCTAATGTGTTTTCATTAGAGCTTCCTTTTACTGTACTGCTATCTTATCACTTAAATGTAGCAGATAAAAAAGAAAAGGTACAGATAAGGTGCTTCATTATGAGTTGAAATCAGCTTATGAAAGACAAATTCTACAGTTTGCAGAGCATCAGCAGAGCAAACACTAAACTTTTTATTTAGTTTAGATGTTTCATGTTTCCCAAAGACCTCTTAGAAGTCATGAGGACCTCTTAGAATTCATGAGGGAGGTAGATATGGAGAAATAAAAGCAGAATTGCTGTCATTTTACAGTGAACTGGTGGGAGGGAGGAGAGGAAATATCTGGATTTCCATATCTAAAGATATACTGGGAAGACTGAATAGGAGACTTTTCTATTCTGTTAAGCTAGGACATCAAATATGGACTTGAGCTACTGATGAAATATGACACAAAGGGAATGGGAGAAGCCCCTGTTTCTCTTGATAAGATGCATCAGTTTGAGTTATGAGAAGCTGAAGTAGAAAAACCTGAGCTTATGATGGTGTAGAAATGCTTTCCATGAATCAGGTCAAAGCATTTTTAAAACTGGTGATCATTTCATTATATGTAAGCCAAGCAGTTTTATGGATTTTCTGTACCTGAGCTTGAAGCTTTATGTGAAATGTCATGTGATATTTTCTTATCTTGCACTTGCTGGCCTGTTTATATTTGTGTCTTAATAGCTGTACAATGAGTTTAAAATTACATTAGTGTTTGACTGATACATATGCACTCCAATTTCTACTATACCTTTAGTATGTTGTACAGTCATGAACAGTTTTCAGTAAAGAAACCATGAAATTGATAAAAAGCTGCAAACAAGCAGTTGGTGGAGAACTAAGATAAAAGTTCAGTGCAGAGCTCAAAAAGAGGAGTTCCAAGGGATGCTGAGTAGCTCCTGGGGAAAAGAACCATATTAGCAATATTAGCAAATGTTAGCAATATTAGCATATTAGCAATTTGTTAGGGTTAGGTTTCTGATTCAGCTAGGGTACATCACAGTATCTCATTTACATACTTGAGGTTTATGAAGAACTTACACAAGTAGCTGAATATTTTAACACAACAGGAGTCAAATTATCTGTATTTCCATGCTGGTAAATGTTAAAATGAAATGATTCATCTTTTTAGCTGTATCGTTTTGCTGGTTTATTACTCTTTGTGAGCTGACTCTGCAGCTGGATAAGTATCTGACTTGGCAATGAGCTGCAAAGCATATCATGTTTTTCCAACCTTTGTTTTTTTTTCTCCCCTGTATTGTGAAATTCTCAGAAGCATAATTGTCAAAAGCAGGCATACACGCTGAAAACATAGATTGCTAATCATTAAAAAATATTATAAGATTACCTTTTCCCCTCTGAAAATAAATTCACTCTGTTCTGTTCTTAACTGGAGTTTCCTAGGCTCCTATGATATCATGTAGCTGTGCTTGCGGGGGCAGAACAGCCAGCTTCTGTCACTTTGGTTAACCTTAGAAATGATGCCAGCTGTCTCATTATAGCATCCTATGAGGAGCTGGAAAGTTGCTGTCCGGAAACAGTGCTGTAATTCACCTATTATCCTGCACCATCACCCATGATTAACTGTCTGAAACTTCTTTCCTGGAAAATATGGTTCCACTGACATCAGAAGACCAGCACTCATTCATGGTGATATCTGCCCTCCTGACTTGAACCGAGTAGTTTCCAGAACTCCCTCAACTAAATGGAAAATTAAGGGAAAATCCTGCACTGTAAAGCACTTGAAGTACAGGACCACCTCCTGACCCTCTGAATGCCATGCAATGCTGTGCAGTTTGCACTGGCACTGACAATACATAGTTGTGTGGTAGCTTGTGTCTTGCTGTCATTTTGAGTTCATCTGACTGATTTCTCCTTCTCTAGACCCCAGCTCCGCTTCTAGTAATATCCTGTTCCTCATGATACCCTCTTTCTTTGATCTGTGCTTTAACCTGTGCCATGTTTCTTTGTTCCTGTCTCTGGAGTCCTGGCCCTGCACCCATCCAAGCTTAGCATAGAGAGAAGGGATCTTCTTTAAAGTGAGGAGCAGGCTATTTAAGTTTGTTGAGTATTTTCAGGAAAGGAGAGAATTCAAGTACCCAAAAGTTACCCAACTACCCAAAGATTACCCTACTAGTAATCTTTACATCGAGCTACTTTAATATCTATTTCTTGTTTTTAAAATGCTGCCTAAGATTATTCTGATTGCGATTCTAAAGGCATAGTTGCATTTTTAACTCCCCCATCTTATTAAGCACCACAGTGTTTCACTTCATTGCAAATGTTATGATTGGAGGGGGAAATGGCAGCAATAATCTTCAAATGGCCTTTGATTTTTCATCGTCATTCAACAGTCTGAGGTGAGTGAACCTCCTACTTAGCTCTTATTTTATTAAGCCTCTTGGACAACTTTTCATGGTTACCCAATTTCTTATAGATAATGCTGCTTTCTGCTCAATATACTCTCCACTCCTCCTAACTACTTTTAAAAACTGAATTTAAAATAAGTAAAACTTTCCATGTTCTAGTCACACTGCTGGACTGTGAAGTAAATACATGTAGAAGTATTCTGGCCAGAAGCTACAAAACACACAAGTATTTTTGTTTCACACACATAAGATGTACATTGTTTACATTTGAATGAAAGAATAGATCTTTAGTAATAGATCTTAGCTTAAAACCTTTCTCTTGACTCCATGCTGATGTCCTGGAAATACTGGTCAGCATCTGCTGACTATTACCAAGTTAAATTAGACACTTTTAGATTTTCTGTTTGTAAAAACTCTTCTTTCTTATAGAGCAATATATTTGGTAGAACTCTAGCTATGTCATCATAACGTTTTACCATGTGACTGCAACCTTCTAAGTTGTCATTCACAAAAGGTGGATAAAAAGAAGTATAGTAAGATGAACACATTATTGACTACTTTGTGTTGAAACATTACCGACCGGATTACAATGAGCTGTTTTACCTGTAAGAATATAAATTCTGAACACCCAGTCTTTGTTGCACATGATAGGAATAATAGAGTTAGGCAGTGCATAAACCCTAAGCATAAGGCTGTAAGTGTTCTTCTCTTAGCTTACTTGGAAGTAACAAAACAAAGTTTTGGTGAAAATCTTTATTTTTTTTTAGTTTAGAAAACTTAACTGACGTTGGGAATCAACAATACTTTTTCTTTTTTCTGTATTGGGGCTTCAGTATAAATGTATAAAACAAAATTTTACAGAAAGTATGTCTCTACTTCTTATGAGAGGAGATAATCTGTAAATAATGTGTTTTTAAAAGCATTTATTTTCCTTGCTGTACTAAAGAATGAACTATCTGTGCAACATTTATTTGACTATGTGATGGTTTCTTCAGTTCCTGCTGCTATCTGGGAAGAAGTTTTGAATCTACAGAAACAGTACTTAGCGCACTCACAAATTACATTTATCAGCACTGAAGCCTAAAGGAAAGTCAATTTAATTGCAGGAGATTTCTAGCTCAGGATGACGAATTGCAGAAGTTTAGTGCAGTGTAATAGCCTCTTGTAGAACAAGAGTCTTTCTGATTCATTTGAGATATTTCATATTTTTACCTTTGAGCACAGAGAAACAGGTTTTTATTTAGCCAAACTTTATTGCATTGAATAAGACACGGGGTTCTATGGTAGATGACTCACAGATGATGATGTCTCAGACTGGGATTTCAAATGTGGTAACCTGTGTTTTTCTTCATTTGGTACTGACATACAGTTAACAGTCACATAAATAAGGGCACAGGAGTATCTGTTTATCACTGTCTACTTGATACTATTGTTTTATTTTGACCTTCCCCTTATCAGCCTCTACACCAGAAAAGGCAACTTCAGTATTGAAATTACTTTAGCCACGTAGGCTGATACCACTGGTTAAACTGAAAAACAAAACCAATAAAAAAACAGCACTTATTTTGAAAAGAAAATCAAATCTTTAATAAATTGATTTAAATAGTGGTATAGGAATCTTGAGATCTGTTCTGCAAACATAGCACAGGGTGAGGAGCACTTAATTACTTGAATAGCTGCTTTGTAATCTGCAGCTGTTCAAATCTATGTAGCCTTTACATGGGCTATGCATCAATACCTCTTCTACACATCCATGCTCTACATTTGCTTGCAAATAGTGGAAGGTGTGTCATGCACTGGTAAGTATTTCAGGAGCCTGTTGTCAAGCTTTGAATTGAAATTTATCTAACTGAGAGTTAATGGGGCAAATCAGTGGGACCTAAATCCTCCATCCACCCATTAACTCGATTTCTCTCCCCTGGTGCAGGATTGTGCTTTGATAAGGTGAGTGGTAAGTGAGCTGGAAAAGCAGTGGTTTAGCTTTGCTGACTTGTTAATCAAAATCACGGTGAACTCTACTAAAGGAAGGGCATGGCAGTAAATCCCAATTCCTTGTACTATACTTTTCTGACTACAGTCATCTGAATACTGACCCCTCATGTAAATAGAAAGTAGACTCTATGTGTAGGTTGCATTTCAGATTACTTCTACTGTCAAAGTGCTTTTAAGCACTGTTAAAAGGATAATGATGATGATCAAAGTTTCCCAGTTTTCCAGGGGACTGTAAACTACTTGCATAAGAACATTTCTAATTTTTGTGGAAGTGTCATATGTCAGGTTTCTGGGGCACAAATAGAAACTAAGGGCCCTGTTTAGCCTTATCTGGGGCCTGAACCACAACCCCTACCTATGGCTTATTTGAAACCCAGGCTTGTGCTTCTCTTGTTGCTGGGAAATCTAGGAAGGGTCAGCAAGCTCTGGTAGTGTTCTTGGGACTACCAGATGAGAATATCAGTGTTACCTGTGACAAAAACAGAAGTCTCTGAGTTTGTTTCCGTTAGTTAGTGCATATTCCTTTTCCACAACTATGTCCAGCCTAAATGCTGAACGGTGAGAGCTAATGAAATCTTTGCAAGTAGGTTATAATAAGGTCTGAAGATGATGTTACTAAACTATTACCTGCTTGCCTTGTAACACTAGTCAAGGTGTTGACTGTGACTTCAAGTGCGGTTAAAAATGTGAAACATGAATCTTGTGCTCTTCCTTCCTTGCCATGCTAGCTCCAACAGTTGTGAAAGAACGGGCTTGCTGAGGTGAATTTTCAGCTAAGCTGAGAACAAGACATTCTCAAGAAGTACTCAATCTCCCCAAAAGAAAATGAGAAAGGATCAAAATATTCAAACCAGTTTGAATTGCATGTTTTTCAGGGCTTGTTTTGATAGCTGGAATGAAGCAGTAATATGTAATGCAGTTTTCTGTGGTTGGATTCCGGTTTGGGAGGATGTAGGAGAAATGAGGAGGAAAATGCAAATCTGACTACAGTTCCTGAAGCTAAGTATGCAGGAGGCTAGTCTCTTTTCATATAGTTAGGAATCCACCCACTTTCACTGAGACTTTTAATTAGAGTATCACGGCATCAATGCTGGATCTTCACTAGGACTCTCACACTGTTCAGTTCATCAAGACAGAAGAACAACTTTGTCAGCTAACAGAGTGTGAGCGGTGCCATTCAGGGAGGACTTTCTCACCTGCTTAGCAGGTTTGGGGATGTATCCTGAGAAAGTAAGTTTCTGGTGTTTTAAACTTACTTTTGCAGATGCTGCTATAGAGTTGTACTCAGAAATGCTACCCATCATCTCCTTACTTTTCAGTTCTGCAATAGCCAGTCATGAAAGGGAGCTTTAAAAAAAAACACACAGAAAAACACCTTGAAAGACCCCAGTAAAAATAGCCCTGTGAATCTCCATTTCTGAAGAGAGGAGGGAAAACAGACAGATGCACTTTGTTGACCATTCTCTTCCCCCACGCTCTCCTCCCACAATGGCTTAGATCATTAAGCTCCTGTATAATTAAAACTTGGTCCAAGTCACACTAATTCTGTTTACTGGCCACAGTGTAGGATATAAATACCTAATCACTTCCTTACACAGAGGCTGCTTCCTGCTGGTGGTTTGCAGTTGCAAGCACTCGGTCCCTCAGTGAGCTCTGTACAGCTGCTCACCCTGAATGCGCGAGCCCTGCTACAAAGTGCTCCCCTGCCACAGCACATTTATTTCTACAGATTTCTTCCTCCTGTGTTTTCCAAAGGGAATGATGTCACTTTCTATAAACAGGAGACAGAAAGGCTATTGTTAATGCATGTAATACCTGGAATTAAATTCATGGAATGGAATTAAAAGTGGAGGAAGAGGCTGTCTTTTGAGAGTTTCCCAAAGGACTGTTGTTCTAATGGCCAGCTGAAGCCACAACACTGAAAGATCTCACAGGTCCTGAGCATAAATCTACTGAAGTTACACCAACGGTTTGCTGATGGCAGTGTATTTAATACATAGTTCTTTCTGTTCCATGTGGATTGCTGAAGGCCCATTGATAATCTCTGAAGCATGCAGAAGTTAAAACAATGCTGGCAATAAGATTTCACAGGCGAGTTAGTTCCATGAGACAAAACTCTGTCTATTAGGAGAGAATACATGGGACAGGGAAAGTGGAGGAGAATATCTTCCTAAATTGCGTTATAATGGTGTTGTGATGCTGTCATAAGTAGCAGGCTTGAAATAATTATTTGCTCCTGAGCTCTGATAGAACTGATTTGGCTCACACTTTTATTTTGGTGGGAGTGGAGGATGTAACGTGGTGTGGAGGTGAGCAGAAGGTGGGCAACAGTATATGAAGTGACAAAATCGTACAGGTTGGAAGGCACCTCGGGAGACCATCTAGGCCGACTTGCTGCTAAGGCAGGTTTCCTACAGTAGGTTGCACAGGAAAGCATCTGGGTGGGTTTTGAAAATCTCCAGAGAAGGAAGGAGACTCCACAACCAATCTGGACAGTCTGTTCCAGTGGTCAGTGTCTCCAAGTAATCAGTCCATTATATCTTGCTTCTTCTGTAAAAGCAAAAGGGGCAGAATCAAAAATGAAGTGAAGCCAAACAGAAGCACTTCATTCAATTCCAGTACTTCAGTATTGCTGTCTTTTCCCTCTCATGACTTTTGATATGTAATTAAATAAGATTTGATTGTATTTTCCTGAAGGCTTACATATGTAGCTGGGTAGAGTGCTCAATGGTAAAAGATACTAGTTAAGTGAACATGAGCTTCAAGGTCCTTTAGTGAAAATATACAAGTTGTAGTGACTTACCAAGTGTCCAAGCAACACTTGGAGTTACTCAGTGGCTTGCTCTGCTTTTGTTGTTGGAGTCTGCCTTCTCTTGAGGTTTTCAATACTTCCATAAGCTATGTTGAGTTGAGGGCTACTAGTTGTGTACCTGACTTGTGACATTAGATGTGTACTGATGCTCCCATTGAATCTATTGTAGAAGCATCGCATTTCTAGTTTTAGTTACAAGGATGGTTAATGATGACAGTAACTTTAAAGTAGTAGTGATAGTCATCATGCCTTAGAGTTTAAAAATAAAATTGTCTCTGGGATACAAACTGGAGAGAGTTCATCTGAACCAAACTTGTTTTAAGTAGAAGTAATTTCATAGATGAGAATTTAAAACGTGCTGGCTTTAACTTTAACCATTTTCTGCAACAGAATTATACTGACCTAAATGTCCTTCTGTCTTTAATATAGGGCTTACATTGCTTTGTCTTAGAAGTAATGATTGAAGTGGATTTATTTGATTTAGGATCACTCAGCATTACAATTAGCTTGCCTTGTTCTCCTGCTATCTGCACCACTGCAGAGCTCCCCATGTTTCTATGTTCTGTTCATCTTCTTCTGTAAGGCCACCAAAAAGCTGTTGTGATTTTTTCCTCCCACCCTGTGGGGGTAGAAATGCAGTGGATTGTTCTGTGGGTGGCTTTTCCCTTATTACATGCAGATTTTTAGAAAAGGCAAAGAAAAGAAGTGAGCATGAATTTTGTGCTGGATTTTTTTAATATTTTTTAATATATCTCCTACACAGTGAGTATTTCTTCCTCCCTGACTACTTCATTCCTGTCCCCAGGAGATGCCCATAAAGTCGGGAGGGAAGAATGATTTGCTCCAACTTTCAGCCTGAAGCCTCTGATGGTCTGTTAAAATCAGGTGGCTGATCTCTAGTGTTACTAAAGTATTACCTACTCAGATTTCATTCCAACAAACCTTCCATCATCTTTTAATTGGCCTTCTCCACATACTGAATCATTGCATGTATTAGTAATGCTCTGTCAACAAAGAGCTGTATGTCATCCAAGTATTACTGGTACTTAAGTAAGTGATATCTGGCTAACCTGAGTAATTAGAATTAGAAAATGTGTTTACAGGGTGCCATGGGTCTCAAAGGTAGAGATACAGTTCATGACAGCAAGGAAGACTTTAAGCCCTTCCTTTACATTATTACAGGATGCTGTTGCCTGTCTGATAGGAAAGCAAAAAAGTTACCATTAAAAGTATGATGAGAAGGATGATGAGAGTTCCCACACAGTTTCAACTTTACTGTCAATCCATCTTCACATTTAAAACATAGATTAATGATTAAAATACTCAGAAAATTCTATGTGGAATCCACACATTGGAAGCAAAATACTTGATTCAACCTTAGGCATGGTGTCATGGTTCTTATCTCTGTAATTAATAATTGTGCCACAACTGTCTGTGTAATAGCAGTAATGCACCTCCCTGGTGTTTTTTCTTCTGATTTCAGAACTTTCAGGTTATTTCATTCTGCATTTAATTGTCTGAATTTGTTACTTAATGGTAATAGAAGAAAAATGTTACTGTATGAATGGTAAGATTTTGCAAGCCACAAAGAATTAGAAAGAAAGAGTGAGAACTTATTTTTTGAGTGCTTTTTAAAACATTCATGCTTTCCTCACATTGAAGACATCATGCACAACCCATAAAATGAGGGACAAATGCTATTTCTGGGTTCTGAACTCCTCAAATGTTCTGTGAGGTTCACTATAAATGTAATAAATTTAGGGAGACTTCCTGAGATGATGTGGAGCTTTTGTGGGCTGAAAGGGGACAAAAAATATCTCTCTCTCCTTCTGATTAACTTCTGTGGGAATTAGAGTACGTTAAATATGTAAAACTGGTTGGAAGAGGAGATGTGCCTGTAGAGCTTGTTTTCAAATAGCTAATTTTGTTTTAACTGTAGTTCTTAGCGAGATAGTTTATTCTGAATTTGTTGCCTGGAGTCACAGCATAAGGAGTATACTGGCATGTTTATTTGCATATTTTACCTTTTAATTGTGAAGCTGGGATTTTATATGCTGTAACGTATACTCGGAGGTCAATGTAAGTTATGAATCTGCAGATTGCATGGGTACTTTGTGCAACATGCATAGATGTCAGTGTCACTATCCATATGGATTAGGCTAGTATGACTATCATCAGATTGAAAGCCTATCACAGTTATTGCAATAATCTTCACTCCATCTTGCTTGCCAAGGCTGGATGATTTACTTTGCAGGTCAATAAATAATTCTTCACTAACTTCTGTACTCGGTATTATCTAATCTACAGATATCTTCTGTTTCAATTGTTCAAGTCAAACAAACAAAAAAATCGAAGTGAAAAAAGAAAAAATCTGCCCAATTCAATGAATAATTGAAGACAGAGTTGAGTTCAGAGAGAGGTGCTTGAATGTGAGGAATAATGAGGGGGAGAGGAAATGGCAGCTGCATAAATAATTGATAAATTCTCTACAGCAGTCACTTTGTTGTTGAGTCTGAGGGAGATAAGGGAGCAGTGCTTTTCCTCTGTCTCCTCATATGGACTGCACTGTAGGCAGCCGCCTGTGTAACTGTGACACAAGCAGTGAAATCACAGCTGCTATGGGAAAGATAATGCTTGGCTTATCTGTCTTTTGGAGGACAAGTAATATGCACTAGTTCTGTTGCAATGCAGAGTGTGTATCTTCACCATTTCTTTAGGCAAGCTTATCTTTGACCTGCATGCTATAAGTAAACTGTACTGTGGAATCACATTCTAAGTGCTGTCTCCACCACTCCTACTTGAGAAGACAGAGCTTATTTCTCTTCATAGGTCAGCAGTCAATACAGTGCAGCAGTTACTTCAGTCAGTATTTCTGTCACAGGATTTTCCTTATGTGGGCCAAAATAATGATGCTAAGATATTGCTACACCTCAACATACCTGAGACTGACTGCATAGCCACAATCCAAGAAACAACTGCCACTTATAAAATTGTGCAACTCTACTGTCAAAAGCTATTTTCTTCAGCTCTGATTATGGTTTTTATTAGGGCATCTTGTATGCTTACTGCATGCAGTCATTTTTTTCTGCAAGATCTTCTGCATGAAACTCTTCTGGACCGTTGTTTTTTCAACAGTGTGGAGAAGTAAAATCAAACCTAATAGTAGATAGGAAAAAAAAACCCACAAACGAATGAAAAACACAGCACAATGGCTAAAAAGTGATGCAGTGGCAATATGAATGCTGGCTTCCCAACTAATTATGCCTTCTTTTACATACACCATTTATTCTGGACTGTTACTCTTACCTACCATTTCAACTGCACTTTTGCCAGTCAGAGTACAATGAAGATGCCTTTGATGCTATAATACATTATGTTTTTAAACAATACATTGAAAGCCAGCATCACTGTCCTAACATTCATTGTTAGTTACTTGCAACAGGTTACATAGAGGTGTCATTAACATCTCTAGATATGCACCATATATATAAATGCTGCTCCTTTTCCCAAGAATTTAGGTTTATTCAGTAGCAACTGTGAATTTAAATGTCAGACTACCTGCTGCCTAACTAGAGAGTATTTAATCTTCAAAGCTCAGTACACTACTGTAGCAGCCTTCCTCTGAGAATGCAGCAATAGATACAGTCTACAACTCACTGGCTCAACAACATAGGGGAAACTAATCTTTTCAACTTGGCATTAGATAAAAACAGTGCACAGAAAATATGTCTCAGTATTCATCAGATGGGCAAGAAACTTAACATGTTTCTCTGAGTGAAAGTAACAGAAATTTCTATGAAATAGATATGTCACAACTGCATTCTGCCAAGACTTCCAGGGCCACAGTAGAAGATGAGATGTTAAAGATGTCAGTTTTCTCACAGAGGGGAAGCAGTGGTAAATGTGAGTAAAGTTGCTGTGGAATGAGTTTGAGTCCCCCATTGAAGTACCATAGCTATCAAGTTAGTGTCTTCATGATTTTTACCTTTAAAAATATGTTTAACTCACTTTTTCATCGCAATTTGAAGCAAGTGGAAAAATTCCCTGTCAGAAAAACAAACATTATTTTTGACTGTTCCTAAGTATGGAAAAAATGTTTGTAATTAACAAAAAATTGTTCTGTGCTACTATGCAAAAATAAGTTCCAGCACAGACAGAACAAAGCCACGGGTCACTTTTCTTTAGGCTTAGACTGCTTGCTGGACTGCCATTTTCAAATCCAGGAAGTAATGTCCTTACTGATCATGTTTTTTGGTGAAGAAAATAATCTGTATACAGATTGTATTTTTGTGGTAATAAGCTGTGAAAAGCAGCGCCGAAGATTTGAAGAACATATCTTTCATTGGTCTCAGTAAAAGACTGCCATCCCCTCTAGGGTGATGGTACTGTCCTTCAAGAGGAGAGGCATACAGTGGGATTTCTTTTCTAGCCAAGATGCCAGAGGATTGTCTGCCCTTCTCCCCACATTCTAGACTCTTCTAAGTACAGACTCATTGCAACCTTAGTTCTACATTCATTTTCTTCATTTTGTACTGTGTCTGGGCCTGGACAAGCACAAGAAAGACATGGAGCTGTTGGAAAGAGTCCAGAAGAAGGACATGAGGGTGATCAGAGGTGGATGGAATACCTCTCCTATGAAGAAAGGCTGAGGCAGTTGGGCTTGTTCAGCCTGGAGAAGAGAAGGTTCCAGAGAAACCTCCTTGAGGATTTCCAGTACTTGAAGGTAACTTATAAACAAAAGGCGGACTGACTTTAACGTGGTATGATTATAAAAGCCATTCTGCCTTGTCCTGTCAAGTAGGAGAGGGAAAACTTAGATTAGGTGTTGGGAAGAAAATCTTTACTCATTAAGCAGTGAGGCCCTGGCACAGCTGCCACCCAAGGAGGTAGTGGATGTCTAATTGCTAGAGGCACCCAAGTCCATATAGGATCGGGCCCTGGGCAGCCTGACCCACTGGGTGGCAGCCCTACCCATGGCACGGGGTTGGGACTCGATGATCATTAAGATCTCCTACAACTTAAGCCATCCTATAATTTTCCCACCCCACATAAAGCTTTAGAAATACCCCCACAACCCACCAAACTCCTATTTTTTAAGAAGGTAGTTGTTTTTCTGTTTTCTCACTGTATCTCTGTACTGTATTTCCTTACCTTTGTTTACTGCACATTAAAGCAACAGCATTGCAGTCTTTTATAATCCAGAGAAGAAGTCTCTAATTCTTTCCCATCCTCTCCAAAAGTCAGAAAAGGAAAAATTAAGCTCTTAAACACTCTTCCTTCTACTGCTTGTCTGCAGCTTTTTATAGCCCCAGTCATCACGTCACCTGGGCCTTTCAGCATATTCTCTTTCAGCTGGGTCAGTGCTCTTTAATCTTTTCTTACAGGAAATCTGCTCTGCCAGGTGTTTTTGTTTGTTTGTTTGTTTTTAAATGCCAATCTATGAAAGCAGCACAATCCAAATTCTGCTGTAATCATAAACCCCAAATTGTTTGAAGATTGTACAGGACATCATAGCTAACTTTCTGGATGCTCCTAAACTTTTGTGCAGCAGGGTTGATCACTGGGAGGAAAAAAGAAAAAAACTTTCCTAGGTTCTCTTTTTTGCATCTGGTTTTTGGGGCTGGTACAGCCAAGCATCTGCAGTCTTGAAATAGCCATGTGCTAGAAAGTGCTGTGGCTGCTGCCTTTCCAGATGGACTGCATGAAATATCTGTAATGATTCTTACTACTCTTGTGGCATAATACTTAGAAGCTATGATTTCTGCCTTCCTCTGGCATATCCTAAACTTCCAGATTTTGAGCTGTCTGAAGGAAGCTTTTATTTGGAAAGATAAGTATAGGCCAGTCAAACCTAGCTGAAAAAATCTAGTGCTAAATACATATTTGATAGAAAAAAAGGAAAACCAGTGATTTGGTTTAGTATCATAATGAAAAGGAAGTACGAAGTATACTTGAACTGCCAAAATTGGGGTGAGGCTTCTGCAGCCTTCATGGGAAAGCCCTGAATCTTGGCATAAAGGCATTAATTCTCTGAAACTAGTTACTAGTGAGCATTGCAAGCAGAGCAGATATTCATAAAACCTTTATACCATCTAATGAATACTATGGTGTCAGAAACGTATCCAGGCATAGTCAAGTTTAACTAAAAATTAGTCATTTTCCTATAGAAATTGCTGTATAATTTAGCATTATTTGCTTGGTCTCTAACTTGAAATAAAAACACGGGAAGACAGAGAGAAATAGGGCATTACTAACTTCCCAGAAACTCAAAAGGAACTTTGAAAATGGCATTCATATCAGCTACTTTAAAATGCCTTTGACCTCTGAAAGAGGCCCCATGCTGCAGGACCAGGATTCCTTTGTCCAAAAGAATTTAGTTAATGTAAACAGTCCTTGCTGGAGCCCTGAAGGCACTAATGGACTAGGCCAGCCTCACCTGGGGCCACCTCCAGCCAATGGCCAAGGAGCCCCATTGCAACTTGGCCCAGTGCCCTTTCTTCTTGCCTGAGAAACTCCGTAGCAATACTAGTCTGTTGTGCCTGTGCCTCCATGTGGATACCACTGGTCCTGACCTGAGAACTGCTGCCCTTGCCTAGTTTTGGCCTGTTCCTATGAAGGCGCCCGGTGCCTGGAGCTAGGGCTGCCTCCAGCCTGCTGTGCTTCCTGACTGGGATAATTGAATGGCTCTTGAGAGCCTGCACTGTTCTGGCCTGAGGCAGCAGCCAGCCTTGTAGTGCCTCAAAATACTTCTTCAAAAGTGAGCAAAGAAAATATTTGTTGAAGCCTACCAGCATTCCAATAGCAAATGTGTTTGATGGTGGTGAGTCAAAATTCACATCCTGCACAGCTAACGTTATTCCTTTGCTCATGTTGATATGTGTGTGGTAAATAATGAGCTGTAAAATATATATATGTGTATATATATATTTTTAAAAGGGGTGAATTACAGGATGCAAGTTAATAACATTTTAGATTCACTGCGTTTGTTGTTTGTATACTAAGATAGAAAAAGTAGTAGAAGCAAAATCTGGAGATGGCTAGCCTCAACAAGTGTTCATAGATGCTTGAGGCTCTAAGCTTCTTTAGACTGTTGGTGAAAGCTGATGGAAAGCTGAGCTGTTAAGATCACAAAATATACTGGATGCAGATGGCAGGAAACTGATGTGAGTTATGCCTGCCTTTCTCTGGAGATTCAGCGTGGGAGGTCTGTCTGTGAGTTAAATCACCTTTATCCTCGCAGGTCTTGTGAAGTGGTGCCCAGAAGTTCTGTTCAGAAGGCAGACACCCTAGAAGTTAGGGATTTAAGAAGCCTGGGGTTTATTTTTCTCGTATTTCAGAAATAATCCCTGAAAACCAGAATCTAGTGTTGCATTACCGTCATTTGGTAAAGGTATACCAGTTCATGAGACCCTAAGGAGAGCCTACTGTTCCACTGCAGTCTGGCCTCCACCTGAAAGGCAGTATTCAAGTTTAATTTCTGCTTTGAAGACTGTCTCATAGACTGAATAACAGTAGTAATCTGAGGGGGCCAGAAATACAGGTTTCCCCACCTGTTGACTGACCTCATCGCTGGGATCCAGGCTCAGGCTTGCTCTTCTCACCTGAACACTGCCTGTATTGTCACCTGGCCATAGAGGGCCTTGATGATAACAGTCTCCTGGTGGGCAGGGAATGAGTGCACAGTATCATGGACAATGGCTGTAATTGCTAGACCACTGCAATCCATTCTCTCTTGTTTTTGTGTAAAAGTGACTGGACATCACGTTTTATAGTGGATTCAGCCTCCTCTATGCACAGAAGATTATAAAACAGATCCTCCTGGAAGCTACGCTAAAGTACATGGTAGAGAGGGAGGTGACATGGGATAATCAGCATGGCTTCACCAAGGGGAAGTCCTGCCTGACCAACGTTGTGGTCTTTTATGATGGTGTAGCTGCACCAGTGGATGAGGAAAAGCTATTGATATCATCTATCAGGATTTCAGTAAGGCCTTTGACAAGGTCCCCCAAAATATCCTTCTCTCCATCTTCTCTTGCACCTGGGTTGTGGCAGCTGTCACTATCAGTACAAGCTGGGGCATGTTAGGATAGAGAACAGCAGTGCCAAAAAATAACTTGGGGGTACTGGTGGATGGCAAGCTGTACATGAACCATACAACAGTTAAGGTTGGAAAAGACCTCTACGATCATCAAATCCAGCTGTCTATCTACCATCAATATTGCCTACTAAGCCTTGTCCCTAAGTACTACATCTACTCTTTACTTACCTCCATGGATGATGACTCTGCCACTTCCCTGAGCAACCTCTCTCAATGCTTAACCACTCTTTCCATGCACTCTTTCCAGCTTAGAAAGCCAACCATAATCTGGCTTGCATCAAAAGAAGCATGGCCAGCAGGGCAAGATGATCCTGGCTCTCTGTTCTGCACTGGTCAGGCCTCACCTGAAGCACCACATCCAAATGTGGAGCCCTCAGTGCAGGAGAGTCGCAGACCTGTTGGAGAGCATCTGGAGAAGGGCCACAAAAATTATCCAAGGGATGGAATAACTCACCTGTGAGGACAGGCTGAGAGAGATGGGGCCATTCAGCCTGAAGAAGAGAAGACTCCAGAAGACCTGAGAGCCTTCCTGTATCTAAAGGGGGGCTGTAAGGAAGAAGGGAACAGACTCTTTAGTAAGGTCTGCTGTGATAGGACAAGGGGAAATGATTTCAAACTAAAGGAGAGGAGATTTAGATTGGATATAAGAAACATTTTATTTTTTTACAATAAGGGTAGTGAAGCACAGGCACAGGTTGCCCAGAGAGGTAGTGGATGTCCCATCCTTGGAGACATTCGAGGTCAGGCTGGGTAGTGCTCTGTAAGAACTTAAATCCATGGGAAAAAATATGACAGTTATCCTGTTCCAGAAGCAGATATTGAAAACAGGCACCGTCTAGAACTGAAGTGTGAATGTTTAAGGCCATTGCTCCTTTAAGGAGTCAGAGTTACAAATTCAGAGTGAAAAGAGAAGGGTACATTTTTTTCCCCTTCCAGTTTGTGTGATGATACTTAATCGACAGGTGTGTTTTTTTTAATCCAAGTTACTGAATGACTGCAATGAGTGTAAGGGCTAGTTTACAGCTACTTCACAGGGGAGTCTCCTTTTAGAGAATGATATTAACCCCTTGGTTAAAGGATTTGAGTGTAACCTTGGTTTGGCATGTTCATAGCTTGGCCTTGTTCATATTTTCAGAGATGATGGCTTCCCAAAAGTGTCTTGCAGAAGTCTCTGAACTGTCAAGATTAGCCAAGGCATTGGAAAGGAAAACTGTTATGCTTTGTAATGATCACTGTTTGGGGAGAAAAGCTTAAGTTCTCATGATGTTTTTACTTCTGTGTTGTACTAACCCTTCCATGAAGCTTAACCAGCATTTACCTTACTTCCATTCCTTTAATTCTCTTTGGCCCTAGCCCTTTGCCAATTTGTTGAAAACAACTTGTTTCAAATTAGCATTAGTTCAGCATTTAAACTAATCTGTGTGAATGTCAGTTACTGTCTCTGGAAGTTATTAGAGTAGCTTAAAGCTAAAATGTCTGATAGGTATGGTATAATACATGTATTCAGTATCATTCTAATGTTACTCTGCAGGCAGCATCCCTCCCCCTCCAATTTTCTTTTTTCATCCTTGTGTTTTATCACGTATCATCAATATGACTTAGGAAACAATGTAGTCACCTCTATTTTTTATTTTCCAGCAGTACTGTCACAATCTAAAATAAGCAATAATAGTAGAATATCACTGTTGAACAGGCTAATTCCATGGATTACTTTTCTTATTCTTAAATACTGTTTTCCATTTTTTCCTTCTCTGAGTAATTGACTTCCAGAAAAAAGGTTGACTTTTACTTTGTTCTTCCTGTTGCCATTTTTATTTATGTTTTTTTAATGAGCCTCCATAAAGCACTAATTGAGTAAAAAACATTTTTGCTTTGCAAACAACCAGTGTGGCCAGTGCTAGTCATTCCTTGTTTTTTTTCCAGAATTTTATTTGGCAAGCAGAATGTCTGTAGGAGGAAAGAAACTGAATTAAAGTTGGGGAAATACAAGATGGAACTTGATAGGGTGTGTCCTCAGATGTGTGCACATGTGTCACACTTGCAAACTAGATAATTGCATATTTAGTTTCCTGTCTGTATTCATGTGTGGGAGCAAATGTAAGGTTTGTCTGCCATAAGGGAGATACGAACACTGAAGGCATCATCATTTTTAGTCTGTTTTGAACCTAGTGCTCTGGAAGAACTTACACTGTGGTGACTCAGAAATTCAGTCTGATTTGTGTCTGACTAGTAAATCCTGTTAATAATTGTGATGTTAAGTAAGTATGTTTTGAGGTATACTAGCATCAATTAAGTATGAATACACTGCTGTCTCTTGGGGGCCGGTCGTCCTCAGGTTCAAGTAGAGCCTGGCTATCAGCAGCCTTATTCCATTATATCGTAACTACCAGTACATTCTGGATACTGATTGTGTTTTTCTTGTGGAAAATTACCCCTGGTACTGGTTGATACTGTCACTTGGATAGCTTGAAATAAAACTTGGAATAAGAGGGAGATAAAGAGGGCACATACAGGTCAACATTTAGTGGCAGTGAGGTGCAGCAAGATGATGAGGTTTTCTTGTAAACAGTTTATATTAGTAGTTAAGAAAGATAAGCTTAATGCTAGTTTTCATGTTTCTATTCTGTATCCCCAGCCTCCCACCTGATGATGACCACCTTCCATTTGGGCTCCTTCTAGTTATAACTATGAAAAATATGCTATTTCTGATATGCCAATAAATACGCCTGCTTGCTTGTCCTGAAAAACAACTCCCTGCAATTACCACTGTGGTAACTACACATAACAAATGGTAGAGTTAGTGGTGAAAAGTTTCACCGTCATAACAACAATTTTAAAATACAGAATTTTAAAATAAGCACTGTTTGCACTTTGTATAGCGTGTTTTTGAAGCATGTTAAAAGCAAGTTAAAACCTTTTTGCCATGAAAATGAGTGATACGGCTGTTCACTGGAATAACATCTGTGGGTTTTGGGTTTGTTTGTTTTTGTTTGTCTGTTTGTCTGTTGAGTATATTTACTTCACTTGAATGGCAAGGAAGGTTGAAGTCAGCATCTTATATCCTTGAGTGCCAGCCTTTGAAATTAGCTTGGGAGTCAGTATCTTTGAGCCCTATAAAAGGGTAGTTCTTGTCAGAAATGCAGCCACTGTTAACTGTGTGTTGACCTTCTTTTGCTTTTTGTTGTAGAGCTGAATTCAGATGTGCTATTCATGGAACCTAGTGAGCCTCTTGGGCAAGTTGTTGTCTTCCATATCTGAAGCCAAAGTTTAAGCATTTTATTCTAGAACACAAACATCTTTCACTGTCAGTTTTGGAAATAACCTGATGAAACCGTAAGCTAACATTTTGATTCTCTTCTGTGGGCTATGAAATCTTTGAAAAACTAGAGAACATAGAAAACTGTAGTTTTGAAATGGCTAACTTTCTGAAGGGATTTCCAAACTTACAAAGAGGTTTTGGTAGGTCAATAGTTGGACACTAACACATTTCTATTTTTTATTATTATTAATAATGGTAGATGTACAGATGATGTGGAGTGCTAGAATGGTGTGCAAATAATGGAACTGTCCCTAGTGTAGGTATGTCTGTTGTCTACTACTGCTTGCTTGCTTGCTTTATTATGTGTCCTAGAGGGCTTTTGCCATGGCTTGGGTCCCTTTTCAGTCTAATCTCTCTCTAGGACTCTGCAGCATAAGGGCTTAGGCCCTTCTCTTTGAGAATCAAACTCACTGGGGAAATCTCAAGTCTTAGAGATGTTTTGGTTCCCATTGGACGTAATGGGCTGAAGAAGGCTGCTGTGGGAGTTTTTATTGGAATAACTATTAAGCAGTTCAAGAACTATACAAGAATTTAGGCTCAACACCTGCCTGTTTTTCTACAGTAATTCTAGGATGTGTTCAGTTTAGTGCTGTGCCCCTACTGTCAACCAGAACAAGGATCCTTCCCCAGAGAAGCACAAACAACCTGTCCTTCCTGCAAGGTGCCCCGTAGCTTTGAGAACTTGCCAAAACTGGATGAAGATGACTGCATGAAGTGTCTGCTAGTTCTTGATTCTTCTTCACACTGTTTTTCTTCCAATTCAGTGAAGGTGTCCTCACTTTTGTAGCAGTCCAGTGGTTAAATTAAACTAATCCGGTTTCTTTAGGCCTTGAGGTCATGCTACCAGCATGAATTGATTTCTCACTTAGCCAAAAGCTGCCTTTGCCATTTTCTGTGGTGTTGCTGAGGCACAGCAGTAACATTTTGATGCATCACAGGGAGAAAAGCTACCTAAAATAATTGAACTACCTCAACTGTATAGTGCCCAATTGATTCTGTGCAGGTGTGGTTGTGTTGCTCTATGCCAATGTATTGCTTTTCAACTTGTAGGAGAGTGATCCTTCTGGGTTCAGGAATGATCTTGTGGTTGGTAGTTGTGCTTTTCGGCTGGGAGAGAGAAAGGAGGTAAGAAATTGAAGCAGGCAGCATCTCCACTGAAGCAGTCATTCAGGAATGAAACCCGAGGGACAGATTTTAGGCAAAACATCCTGTTCTACACACATCTGTAGTTAAACTCCTTTAGTTTTGTTCGTTTGTTTTTTCAAATGTGGAAGATTTGAATATTATTTGCTGAGATCTTGTGGATTTTTATAAAAATAGATTCTGTGACTTCTGGAAAATTCAGCTTTTCAGTCACGCTTTGATGCTTCTTGCAACATTTGATGCCCTATCTTTTCCTGGCTTATTTCCAGTAATTAAAACCTGTTCTTCTAACAGCCTAAAACTTTGTAGTCAGCACCGTAGACTGAGTATTAGTGGCTTTTCATTCAAGTCCCCAGCCTTAAATTGAACACTTTTGAAACAGTTTCCATTTTAAAGTGAACCCACATCTTTGCCTGTCTTCTTAAATCCACTGTAATGCATGAAAATAACAAAACAGTAATTGTGAGTCTGCTTGTAGTTGCAGGTGTGTGTATGTGACTTGAATATAGAATCATAGAATTACCCAGGTTGGAAAAGCCCTTGAAGATCATCAAGTCCAACCGCAGCCTAACCAGTACCCTAACTCTAAAAACCCTCCACTAAATCCTATCCCTGAGTACCACATCCAAACAGCTCTTAAACACATCCAGGGATGGCGATAAGTGTGTGTTTTTTCTTTTTGTACATTTGAAGGCTTGAGTTTTATAGCAAATTCAGCTCCTTACTTGTGTCTTAATAGTTTTCATTCTGGATGGTGCCGGGTTGTTTGATTTTTATTTATTTATTTTTTTTTTGAAGCAGCAAAGAGGAGAGGAGCCTGTTACTTGTCTATGTGAGCTCAGCTCTGAGAAGCTCGAATCAGAGCCAAGAGGTGACATTTCATCAGCCCAACAAGATTTTTTCTCTCATTGTTTTCTTCCAACCCCCTTGGCTTTCTTGGCTCAAGTTGCTGCTGACTGGTGTCTTCCATGGTACATCAGTCTTCTGCTTTTTCTGTTTTTCCCTTCATATCAAGGCATTGCATTGACTTGGCATATGACTGTTACTCAGTCTGGTCTATACTATGGCTTCCATCTTTTGAATCTCCTGAAAGAGATGTGTATTCCTTCATGCAAACTGTTCACACTCCATCTGAAAGCTTCCTACAAGTTTAGATTGTGGTGTTCAAGTTTGTCATCCTGTACAGCATTTCTTACAGTATAAACCTCCAGCTGCTTTTCCTGACTCCTGGGAAGTGAGAAACTTCGAACTCAGCTATTTATTTTTTAATGTATAAAATGACACACAGACCAAGAACAGCCACTTGATGCTTTTTTCTGCAGATCTGGAGAATCAATTGGGCTGGAACAGCACTCTCTTTCTTAGACTTGGAGTTGTATCTAGGAAATCTAGTTCTAGCTGTTGGTGGTGTTTGCACTGGAATCAGATCTCTTTGCTACAAAAACAGTATCCCACTTTATATTTTCTGTTTAAAGGTGATTTTTCCCCCTATGACAGAATTTTCCATTCTGTTGTTCTCCTTAAAGCCTTTTAATAGTTGCTGAAAGTTTACTCTGATCTGTTTCTTGCTCCTGATGAAAGATAGGAAGAAATCTGGCCAGCGGATGAAAGAAACAGGAGAATAAATATTTATTACCTCAAAAGGCAGCTGGTGAGTTTGTCCTGTTTGTAGTTTGTAAGTACAGAGTTTGTCTTGGGGAGTCTGCATTCATGAAAGAGAAGCCACTAAATGCAGGTGACTTGCTGGCACCCATTAGGTGGAATGAGTTTGTGTGTTCTCTCTATACCATCTTCAGTGAAAAACAGTCAAACAGATTTCTTAATTCTGCAGTTGGATTTCTGTGCAGCTCTGAAGTATTTTAACTTGTCTGGACCCTGATACATGAATAGTAGTATCTGACTTGGCAAGTGCCATACCAGCTGCATCACCTGGGGAAGAGATAGCAATAGGAAAGCATAAGCAGAGCTCACATTTGTTAATATCTTCAAAATCAAGGGAAAGGAAAATAACTGGATCTGTTCCCCTAAAATCACCAGTAGGGGATTTTTGTCATGATCACGATGTGCTACCTGGAAAGAAAACATATCAGCAGGAAATATTTTCTTCCCTCTCTCATATGCTGAAATGTTTCTTAGTCAGATTTCCCCTCTATCCTTAGGATAACTGGTATTTTTCTATTCTTCTCTGAGTTTTATTACTTCCCTGGCATGCAGGTTGGAAATTCTATTTCTGCTCCGATGCTGAAGAAAAAATGAATGAACATAGTGTGTGAATGTGTCTCTAAAAACTTAATGAGACTTTGTTCTTCTTTTGGTCTAACAATCTGTCTCCACACTCTTGGAAAGGGCATGGGAAGAAATACAGTCCTTTAGAGAGTCTTAACTCCTTGTGGGATGTGTGTATCGGAAACTGCCTTTGTTTAAGCAGGGAGTAGTCAGTCATTTGGCTGAAACTGAAGGCAACTTAAGTCTTGATCAAGTATGTTGATTGTGGCCATCCAAGTTGGTTAGGCTGCCCTCCCAATGTCATCATGACCAGTAATTTACAGAATCAATGATTATAAGAAGGTGTAGAATACACAGTGAATTCCAGTTATATATTAAAAGTTGGGGCAGCTGTATCCAGTAATTCAACAACAAAGAGATTGCTGCAGCTCTGTGCCCTATCTGCCACCCAGCAGGAGACTGAGCATTTATTTCCAGTGGGATTATGTGACACATACCTGGCCACATGGATCAACACAGGCAAAAACAGACGGTACCAATGGCCTCATCCTGTGCTCTCTGGTTGAAGGTCTTAATGTGAGACATTAATAATATATAATCTCATGTATCTCTCTCTGTTTATAGAGGGATAGGTACATATAGGCACCATTAATTATATATTATTATGGTTACATGAATAATAGATTAATATCTATTAATCAGTACTTATCACTTCTACTTATCACTAGTACGTATTGCTAACTACAGTAATTATTAATTATAATTACATTTAAGTATAGCATTGTTTCTGCTTCTCCCTTCCTGGTAGGGTTCCATAGTCCTGCTCACCACACCATTCCTGATACAAGCCAGGATACCATTGGCCCTCTTGGCCACCTGGGCACACTGCTGGCTCATATTCAGCTGACTGTCCATCAGTACACCAAGGTCCCTTTCCATCAGGCAGCTCCAGCCACTCCTCCCCAAGCCTGTAGGGTTGCCTGGGGTTGTTGTGATCAAAATGCAGGACCTGACACTTGGCCCTATTGCAACTCCTACAGTTTACCTTGGCCCATTGATCCAGCTCATCCAGGTCCCTCTGTAGTACTTTTCTCCCCTATGGAAGATCAACATTCCCTCCCAACTTGATGCTGTCTGCAAACTTACTCAGGGTGCACTCAATCAAGGTCATTGATATTGAACAGGAGTGTCTCCATTACAGAGCCCTGTGGAACACCATTCATGACTGGCATCCAACTGGATATAACTCCATTGACCACAACTCTTTGGGCCCAGCCATCCAGCCAGTGTTTCACTAAGCAGGTCACCTCGTCATAGAATGAAGTCAGGTTTGTCAAACAGGATCTACCGTTCATAAGCCCATGCTGACTGAGACTGATCCCCTGGTTTGCCTTTGTCTGTGCTCCTGTATGTGCAGATGGACTTTGTCAAAAAATACAAGACTGTATATAGAACATGCAGAAATTTGGTCTTTTGGGTCAGGAAAACAATGGATTTTCAAAAGAATCTATGCTCTTATTGCTTCTGTTACAAGCTTTCTACCACTATTAGGTTAGGAGTAACTTTTGTGTTAAAGATCAGAGAGTATGATGGGGGTTAGAGGAGCAAGAGGAAGAAGACAGAGCTACAAAAAGACCATTTTAGGTTTCCGTCCCAAACTTATGAGGAGAACAGCAGAAAAATTGTAAACAAAACTCCAGGGGATGGGAGAGGGCAGTAAGGACAGATGTGCCACTATTTTAATTATGTACTCTTTCCTTTTAAAACCATTGCCTGTATGCAAGGGATATAAAGCACCACAACCAGAGCTGATCGCAGAAACCTGTTTGCTCTTCCATGCTGCTGGCAACCTACGCCTATGGATTCCCTGTATGGAGACAATTCCAGCACAACTATGACTGTCACTTCTGTTATGTAAGCATGTGACACCAAAATATAGAAACTGAGCTTCTCTTCTGAGTGTTTTCTGGGCTGGTATCAAATCTGGCTGTATAATGGAGCACACTGGTGGAAATACTAAGATCCTTGTCAGTTTCATCTGTACCTATAATGTTTAGTAGCAAATACATTACAAAAATATTCTATTAAAAACAATAGATCTGTGAAGTGAAACAGCAATATGTTTGAGACAAACTAAGTTTAAAACCTTGTTTGCTGTCACATACAGTCTTTGCTGATAATTTCAGTGTGGTTCCCCTACCACCTTTGGATGCTTGCCTCAGCCCTTCATTGGGAAATGTTCGTTTAATGAACAGCCACTAATATTTTGAACCGTAGCGGAATGACTCATCTTCATAGCAGAGTCTATGCTGAATTAATCTCTCCATGGCTTTTGAGAGTGTTAGTAGACTGCTACATGTTTCATAGAGTCACAGAAACACGTGGCTTGTAAGGGACCTTTAAAATCACCCAGTCCAACTCCCCTGCAATGGACAGGGTCACCTACAGCTAGATCAGGTGCTCAGAGCCTCATCCAGCCTAACCTTGAGTGCCTCCAAGGGTGGGGCACCCACCACCTTTCTGGGCAACCTGTGCCTCACACTGTAAAACCTTCCTCCTTATACCCAGTCTAAGTCTCCCCTCTTTTATTTTGAAACCATCTCCCCCTGTCCTATGACTGCAGACCCTGCTAAAGAGTCTGTTTCCTTCTCTCTTACAGCCTCCCTTTAAATACTGAAAAGCTGCTATCAAGTCACCTTGGAGTCTTCTCTTCTCCAGATTGAACCACCTCAACTCTCTCAGCCCGTCCTTTATAAGGACGTGTTCTACTACTTGGATAATTTCTGTGGCCCTCCTCTGGATGCGCTCCAACAGGTCCATGTCTCTCCTGTTTCTTAAATACCTTATTTGTGTGGTATTTCTGAGTTAGTTAAGGTGTGTGGGAAATGGAGTTGTGCATTGAGACCAAGAAAGTGGGCAGAACAGGTGCCTACAACTTAAATTATTTTAGGATAGGAAAAATTAATTTCAAATAGGACCTCATTTTTTTGAAGAACATATCAAGTGTTATAAATATCCATGATTAGAAACTGAACATTCATCTCTCATCACAGCTGTGGGCTTTCAGCTTTTTAATGACTCTAATCCAGGCAATACCAGGCACTTGAGAAAATCTGGTGTATTGAATTAGCTATTGGCTTTGAAAAGTGTGCCTTGTTACTCAGCCATATTTAACCAGGAACTCAAGGGGCAGAAGCAGAGGGTTTGGTTTTGGGTAGCAGAGCTGAATTGTTTTGACTGGCAGACTTTTATTTTAATTGCCTTTCTCCTGTAGCATCTTGCTTCATCAGAAAAATAAGAAACCTACATAAAGCAGCCTACTTCAGCTATGTTGTTCTCATTCATACCAAAGGCAAGTCTCCCCGTGCTTTGAGATAGGAATATTCTGGTTGAGACGGGAGATGATGCACAAAGGATGCTATAGGGTAGTTAAAGATGATGGTTTTATTCCATCTTCCCCCTTTTCTTATTGGACTTCCTGTTGGGTTTGTTTGTTTGTTTGTTTGAAAACAGATCTTCGGAATCTATATTTCAAAATTATTTTTGTAGAAGTTATTGATGAATTTTCTTAAGGGAGAAGCAAACTATGTCATGTAGTAATGCTGATATCTGAGGTTACTTCATGAACTGCTGTGCCTACAAAAAGCAAATAATTGCTGCTTGAATGAAGGAAGTGACTGATATGGTAACATATGATCTGTGATCAGGGCAAGATTCAATGGGTCACTTTATCAGCAGGTGCTAGCTAGCAAGTAGGAGGTATGTGGGCTTCCTGTAGTAAAGTGCTAAGAGGGATTCAGCCAGAGCAGTATCAGTCTTGTTTGATACAGGCAATTGTGCTATGTTTCAAAGCCAACAGCAGCTGTTTTATGGCAAGTATGCCTGTACTTGTCTTGGGGAGCAGAGGCTCTACTTCTGATCTGATTCAAAGCCATCCACTGTGGGGCTGTGCTCACTCCTTTGCTCCCTGTTAAACTCCGGCAGTTGCTTCACATGGATCATTCATTCAAAACACGGCCTTAGTTCATTCTGCTTCAAACTCTCTTCCTTCATTCTTATCCCATGAAATCAATAATGCTGCCTAAAAAATATGAATGAAATGTGATCCTTTTAAACTTTAATTGTCAAACATCCAAGCAGAATAAGATTTATCCTTTCCAACTTGCATGAAAATTTTTGAATGGCAAAACTATTCCTCTTACTAGCATGGTACAAATTTGCTAACCATTGAGAGGGAAGGGTTGCATATAACTTAGCATAGAATAATAGAATGTCCTGGGTTGAAAAGGACCACAATGATCATCTGGTTTCAACCCCCCTGCTATGTGCAGGGTCTCCAACCCCCAGACCAGGCTGCCCAGAGCCACATCCAGCCTGGCCCTTGAATGCCTCCAGGGATGGGGCATCCACAACCTCCTTGGGCAACCTGTTCCAGTGCATCACCATCTCTGTGTGAAAAACTTCTTTATCTATTTTTATATAAAAAGCTCAAGTAGACTCTCTTTTCCACCTTTTTGGAAAGCAGTATCTTCATTTATAAGCATAAGACTGTTACATTTCTTCCTTATGGGACTGTTTGGGGCAGGAGTGAAAATGGTCCTCTGAAAGATCATATCAGGGCTCAGGATGAATTTGTCTATCAGAAATCGTGAATATGTGAGATTATTCACTAGTGTTAGAAGATTCCTGCTTGGAAACTAGCCCAAGTTCCCCTCTCTCTCAGCTATTAAAATATTAGAATGCACCACATTAATGCCTAATCCTCCCTTCTACTAGAACAATTATTTCCAGTTATAGATTGGCAGTTTAGTAGGTAAAAGATGATAAACTTAGTGTGATGTATTTGTTTTTGTGATTCTGTGATTACATTTATGCCATCAAATGACAAGTATGACCGTTCAATGAGACAGACGAGTGGCAGGAGGAATAAAGAGCAGGGAAAGCAGCTGGCATGCAGAAAGCAGGCACTTGCTCCTGCTGTAGGCATCTGCTTCGCACAGGAGTCATACTAGAGCTTAAAACCAAGGAAGGACTTGCTTTCCTTAGCGGTGAGAAGGGAGTAAGCCTTTAGGGCTCCCTTTGCCTATTGAGAGGGCAACTGTTGCCCTCTGGTGTTTACTCTAAGGAGAGCGTCTATGGAGAAGCGCTGCAGGGCCAAGGCCTGCCTGCTGAGGTGCCTGCAGCAGGGACATCCAAGGCCAGCGAGTGTACGAGGGACTGAGGAAGTAACAGGTTTGCATTGCTTTTTTTCATATAATATCCTGGATGCAGCTGTGTAATCAGAAATGAGCATGAGGACAATAAAAGGCGTGCTGTGCTTGCTGTAAGAAATTGCCCAGGCGCTGTACTGAGCTTCTGTGGTCTGTGCCAGCAGTTCCTTACAGGTGAGTGCACAATCCTGAGTGCACTTCTTCTAATGGCAACATCTGAGTGTGTACTGAGATGCACAGCAAAATCATGTGAGAAGATTCCTGCATGGTTGAGTTAATTTCTGCTTCTTGGCGGCAGGGGAAGTGAAGGTAGAATCTGGAGCTGTAGAAGCTGACAAGTGCATCAAATTCAAACACCTAGTAGGCTGTCAAACTTCACTTAGAAAAAGAAAGCAAAATTAGTCATTTTGTGTCACTTCTCTCACCTGATTTTTATATTGATATATGTTGTTCTCCTGAGCTCCTCTTTCTGTTGGGGATGGGAGAGGAAGGGAGTGAGGGATCTGTATTAAACCGCGATGCTGAGTCCCGTCTGTGGGATAGTCATGCTATTCATGATGATTAAAATAGGACTTGATTTCTTTAAGTAGATGTTAAACTGGCTTAAAAGACTGTAGGATGAGAAAGACCCTTGTGCCTTAGAGCAAATGTGCTCTTCAGAGAGTGGTGATGGGAATCTGTGACAGTCAGTCTAGACAGTCCCTGAGCTATTGCTGCTTCAGTGACTGCTGATGAGGAAGCAGCAGAGCTGTGTGTGACCTCAGGGACACTCCGCAGTAGCTCCTGAGGGCAGCTTGGGTCTTAGGCAGCTGAGAAGATTCCTCTCTGCTTTGCACAGATCTTTTAGAAACAGTGGAGAGAACTGTTAGTGTGAGAATAGTAAAGGTTATTTTCTATCCGAAAGTGGTGTCAGGTCTGGAAGACTTCCTTTAAAATTTCCTTTAGAAAAAAGCAAAACACACGCACAATGACATGAAAGACCCAATCTGTTCTACTTCAACAGTATGGTTTGTAGTGTTTACAGTACATGTTTATGTGTTTACGGAAATTAATGATTCTAACACAATCGTAAGTAAATACTGAGCACTTGCTTCAGTACCTGACTGTGTCTTATGATTAAAACAATTAAAATTAAGTAGGCTGTCATAGCTTTGTTTTCTCTTAGACTGCTACAATCAAAGAGTCTTCTCTCTCCTGGAGAAAGCTACAGAGAGAGAAAAATAGTTGACCTGCAGATAACGTATCAGCGTAGCCTTCCATGACAGTTGTTGGGGAAACTTAAATTCTGGTGTTGTTTGTAGGAGTAATCATATCCATCAGTGGAAAAGGACTTAGTAAAATCTTGATTTTTATTTTCATTTTTATTTTTTTAAACATTTAATTGTTAAAACATCTTTTCTTTCACCAAGAAAAATAGGTACTGCTTTCCATAAATCACTGAATCATAGAATCCATAGAGTTGGAAGGGACCTTTAAAGGTTATCTAGTCCAACTCCCCTGCAATAACAGGGGCACCACAGCTAGATCAGGTTGCCCAGGGACTTGTCCATCCTCACCTTGAAAGTATCCAAGATCAGGAGTTTAAGCACTGCTTATGCAGAAGTGTGAGTTTTCTCACTAGTCAGCTGTGGAAGCAAGCAGGAGCTGAATGAAAGCACTTCAGAAGGAGTAGGAAGAAAGCATTGGACAGAGGAGCTATACAGGTAGGAAGCAGTCACAGTGGTCTGTGTGCAGAAGGCACAGTGCCTGGCTCTTGTCAAGATTCATCATGTGGCCTGCACAAAAAAAGAGCTATTATCAGCGTGAATAAGCAGAAAAGCCCGATTTCTTTTTCAGTCTTTAACAACAGCCTGAAGAATGTTTTCACTGAAATGATTTTATGGTTTCTCTGGAACACATTATAGCCTGGATATAAATTCACTACTGGCTGGGATGCCTTGTGGGGGAAAATGGTGTCTGGGAGGACAGGTTGTGAACTGACAGATGACATCACCCTGAGCAATCAGACTGGCTGTGCAGCTGTGCTGATGTCATGCAGCTGACTGCTTTAAAGTTTATGTCTGTGATATTACAGTCAGTGTAACAATAACAACGGAGATGGTGGGAGGTGGCTATGGGACTTTTAGATGAAAGTGAGAAAGAAGACAGTGAAGTACAGATGTTTATTAAAGGACCAGTGGCTTGTGTTTTCTCAGGAACTCAGCAGTAATTTCCCTCTCTTCTATCTGATGTCGTCTCCTGTGGAATTCATCACTATTCTGATAGTAAGAATTATGAATGTATTTCCTTTTTAACCATCTTGGAAACACTGAAGTTCCCAGGATCTAGCTCCTGGCAAGTGGCTGAGTTGCTGAGTTGACAAAGGGCAAGTAACACACTGAAAGAGCTTATCTGGAGTGCTCAGTTTTACTGCCTGATTTACAAATCTGAACATCATGTGCTGACATGTGAGAAGGCTGCACTGTCATGCACATAGCTGCGCTGCAGCAGTTGTTCAGCTGAGGCTTAAGTGACATTAATGAGATCTGCAAGGACTGTGGCTCATGTGAACACAGACTTCACCAGAACACATCCTGTTTTCAACAGGTTACAGGTTCAGGAAGGGCCATGCTGTAGGTTATTACTTGGAATATAACCTGCTTCAGAAACGCAAAGGGTTTTTCTTTTCATGTACTCGGTGTTGCTTAGATGTTAATAAAACTGCTGTCTGCATTCTTCATGTTTGGTGTTTCCTGCAGCAGGCAGCTGTGTTCTGCCTCCTGGCTCCTCAGTGGATGTGTGGATGCAGGAACTCCCTGAGAGCAAGGGAGAAATAGTTCATTCGGTCTCTGAGAGAAGGATATGTCCAGCGGGTCACTTTACAGCTGGTCTTCTTAAAGTAAAGATTTCTTTCTCTTTTGAAGGGTTAATTAGTCAACTTTTGGACTGGGGCTTTCTGTGTAGTGTTCCAACTCTTCTGGAGACAGATTTAAAGAAATGAGTAAATGCAGAGATAGCAATGTTATTGGTAATATTCTCCCCAGTTAAGGTGCTCCTGACACACCAAATAAACTCCTTATATTAGATTTCCTCTCAAAAGAAATAGTCTATAACTTTAACTGTGTCTGAAATATGTTTTGAGAGGATAGGAAAAAACCTTTTCTTGAGAGAACATTGCTCATACTCAGCACTAAGTAGGACTGTTCTTTGCAAATTGTTTGTGCTTCATCAGTAATGGTTGCATGTGGTGTCTCAAGTACAGAAACTGCAGGAGCAGCTGATTGCTGATTGCTTACAGTCCTGGGAAATTCTGATGGTTTTGGCAGCATAGAGGCTGACAATGATTTCCATTGGAAAGCCTAAAGTACTTAGTGTAGGCGATGTCTTCATACAAGTAGAGCAGCCCCACAGGATTTCTTCTGAGCATGAAGAGGAGGAAGCCTTCCCTCAGCACCTGAAAAGAAGGGGAAGCTGACTTTGGAGAGTCATTTTCTATAGCTGGCTTGAGATTGTTTAAGCTGTGCTGAATTATAGTAATGTTCAGAAGGGAGGTGCAGGTAAGGTAATGCTGCAGCTGGTGGTGTTGGTTGAAGAAAACCTGGACAAAACTGACCAGCCAGTCAGGCTATTTTTTAAAATAGGATCATAGAATTGTTTGAATTGGAGGGGACCTTTAAAGGTCATCTAGTCCAACTCCCCTGCAGTGAATGGGGTCATCTACAGCTAGATCAGGTTGCAAAGTATTCATGTTTTTTAAGAATCTCATATTCTCCCAGCCCCTTTTCTAAGAGGCTGTATACTGTAAGGTGATTGTAACAGCTGGGAACTCTATGCCCCTTCTGGTCTGTAGGTCTGTAGGAGAAACTACTATACAGGCTTATAATACAAAAACATGAATGCAAGCTTGGAAACATGTGACAGAGGTGCTGGGAAACCTGTCTGGTTTGAGAGAGCAGCCTGCTACTGATGTAAAATCCTGTATCTATTTTGTGACTGGAGTAGACTGGAAGGAGGCTGAAGGTATGAATCACTGACTTTGAAAGTAATCACAGATTTAACCCACTGAGAGTGGCAGTGTAGTAGTCACTTCTCAGAGACGGATGCTGTGAGCAATTGCTTTGTGACAGTGAAGTATCTTCTGTGATGGCAGGCAGTATCCAACTCAGCCCTTGGCATCACAAAGCTGAAATGAAACTACTGCTTTTTCTGGTGAATGTGGAAACAGATGGCAAAGAAAAAATCCACAACCACACTCATTTCTTACAACAAGTATATAACCAGTGTGTTGGTGCTCCTAATGAAAGCTGCAAAGAAATGGGTATGTCCTTGGTCCTTTGTACCACCTTTCATATGTTAACCATCTCTGCTCTTTTGGTATACTGTTGAGGAGGTAATAAATTATTTTTACTTGCAATAAAGGCAAAAGAGATCACAAGGGAAACCCTTTTAGAAAGATCCCAAGTTTGGAAACCTTGTGAACATTGCAGGTGATAAGAAACCTAAGAAAGCCTGTAGTATTAGATGCACTTCTGACAGTAAAATTCTTAATACGCTGATTAAGCACTGGAATAAATGATGAGACTGATTAGAAAGTAAATTAATTTTTTTTTAATGTAATCTTGACATGCATATTGGAAACAATGGGACTGTGAAGTACACTGCTTAGAAATGTCTCTTGGCTAAGGATCACCAGAATGTGGCAAATAGAATCATACAGTAATTTATATCTATGAAACAAAAGACAAAAGTTCATGATCTTGGCCTACATGGTAACCCCATGTCTGAAATTTTCCGTATGTGCTAGACTCTAAGCAGATGTTTGGAAAAGAGACACACACAGGCTGTTTCTGTGTATAGTTAGTTAAGTTGATTGCAGCTAGTCGACTTTCTGAAAGGACAGTCCTAAGGAGGTAAAGTTAAAAAGCTAATTGCCGATGAATTGACATCATTCTTGTTTATATGATGAACTAATGAATCTTGAGCATGAATATTCTCTGTAGGATTAAGAATTTAAAGAGAAGATGAAAATATATTCCATATATAAATATGTATGCTTGCGTTAGTGAAAGGGAGCTTTTGTGCATGAAGAAAACAAGCTTATCCTGGGGATATTTTGGAATAAGAAAAGCTCCCGGCGTTAAGATATATGTAAATTTACCATTTTTTGAGGAAAAAAAATTGCTTATAGTATAGGTAGTACTGTGCACAACAGCAGGTACAGGCTTGAATCTTAGTTTTACTTGTCAGCTGTTGTATGGGAAATTGGTAATCACAGCCTGAACCTCTGATTAATCATCAGATGAGGCAAGTGTTGGGTCAGCTGTGGGAGCACAGGTGAGAGTAATTTAGCTGTGCTCCCAGAAGGGGTGGAGCTTGACTCCACCTCCTCTAGACCTCATTTAAGAGCTGACCACCACTAAGGCAGTGTTTCTTGGAGATTGCTCCTTGGTGTAGATTGTCTCAGCAGTTCCCAGCAGACCAAAGGCTTCCTTATGAGTGAGTTTTTCCTGTAAATAACTTTTTGGGTATTTACAACTACCATCTTTTCGTTACTGTTGCCATACAGCTGTTCAATGGAAAGAATGATTCTTAAAGAAGACTTGTTCATGTCTTGTAGTTACTCCATCTAGAGTACTGTGTCCAGGCCTGAGGCCTACAGCGCAAGAAAGGTGTAGAGCTCTTGGAATGGGTCAGTAAGATGATCAGAGGGCTGGAACATCTTTTCTATGGAGAAAGATTGAGAGAACTGGGCTTGTTTAGCTTAGAGAAGAGAAAGCTCCAGGGAGACCTCATTGTGGCCTTCCAGTACTTAATGGAACCATATAAACAGGAAGCGGAATGACTGTTTACAAGGGTGGGTAGCGATAGGACAAGGGGGAATGGTTTTAAACTGAGATTGGGAGGTTTAGGTTAGTTATTAGGAGGAAGTTTTTCACACAGAGGGTGGTGACGCACTGGAATGTGTTGCCCAAGGAGGTTGTGGATGCCCCATCTCTGGAGGCATTCAAGGCCAGGCTGGATGTGACTATGGGCAGCCTGGTCTGGTGGTCGGCAACTGTGCACATGGTATAGGGGTTGAAACCAGGTGATATTTGAAGTCCTTTTCAACTGAGGCCATTCTATGGTTCTGTGACACTGTTGGCATTTGTATTACACTCAGACATATTTCATTTGCCTAGGTAAGGTGAAAATATTTTAAAAACAAAGCTGCTCTAAGTTAGTTACTGGCTTAGACATTAACACCTTCCATAATTTAATCAAAGAATAGTTGAGCTTGGCTTGATCTCTGGAAGTCATCTACTTCAACCCTTCTGCTCAAGGCAGGCCAATACAATCAGGTTGCTCAGGACATTATCTAATTGCAGCTTTAAAATCACGAAGGATGAACATTGTTCTGCTGCTTGACTGCCATCACCATAATAATTCTTTGTTTTTCTTATGTTTAAATGGAATTTCTGGTATTTCAGTTTGTGCTATCTCTTGTCTAGTCACTACATAACACTGACAAAAGTCCAGCTTCATTTTTACTTTTCCCCACTCTGGGATTTACGTACATTGATAAGATTCCTTTGAGCATTTTTCTTATTCAGACTAAACAGCCCCAGCTCCTTTGTCTTCATATGTTAGATGCTCCAGTCCCTTAATCATCTCCACAACCCTTCACTGGACATGCACTCTCACTTCTTGGCTGTGAAGAGCCCAGACCTTGGTCCAACACTCCAGATTCATCCTTAAACCAATGCTGAGCAGAAGGGAAGGATCTGTCTCCCAAACCTATTAGTAACATTTTTCCTAATGTAGTCCAAGCAATACACACCCTTCTTTGTCAAGGGTGTGTATTGCTTGGTCATGCTTAGTTTAGTGTCCACCAGGGCCTTCTTTGCAAAGCTACTTTCTTGCTGATTGACCCCCATCCTTTACTCGTATTCAGGGTCATTCCTACCCTGATGGCAGACTTTGTAGTTCTTACTGCAAAGTTCCTGTTTGTCTGTTTATCCATTCCCTCCTTCACATGCTTAAAATGGCTTTCATGTTTATTTGCTGCATGACCTTCCCATGGACAAATGCATGGTCCCTCTACTATGTTTCAGGGCAATTAAAGTCCCCCATGAGGATTAAGGCCTACAAATGGTTCTTTTAGTTCTCCGAAGGAGGCCTCCAGAGTTTCTTCTTCCTGATTAGGTGTTCTACAGCAGGCACTATGATGTCACCCATGTTGTTCTGCATTCTAATCGCATTTCAAATTCTGCTGTCTCATTATCTGCTCCAAGCCAGAGCTTTGTGAATTCCAGTTGCTTTTCATGTAAAGGGGAATTCTCCCTCTTTGCTGTCTCCCTCCTATAGGGCTTGTCTATATCCACTGCAGCACTCCAGTAACGGAAGCCATCTCATGCACCTCCATAACCCTCTCCAATTTTACCAACTAGTTGGCAGAGATATTTTTGCCCCACTTAGGTGGATACTGCCTATTCCAAGAAATACTCAAGCTTCAGAAAGGACCCTGTGGTCATAAGAAAACCCTGTTTTCAACACCAGCTGTGCAAGTTATAACTCTCCGAAGGTGTGTAGGTTGAAGGAGAGAAGAAAACATCTCTAACATCTAACATCTCTTTTTTTAGTACTTGCTGCTGCCTTGAAACTTCTCTGGAATGTTCTGTATATTTGTGAATCAAAGCTGTTTTGTTGTTGTTGTTTTTCCCTAAACATCCTGTTTCTTGTTATTGTTTCAAGCTACTGTGCCCTATATATAAATCATCTAGACAAGGATCTGCACCCTGAATGCAGTTAGCGTGGGAAGCTGTGCATTCTGTTGTGGTACTTCTGGCAAAAGGATGATGTGCCACCAGACCAGTACCTGAAACCAAACCAAGCCAAGTATTTTCTTTAGGAAAGTTTATTTTACAGCTCTTTTAACACATAATTAAGCCATCTCAGAAAGCCATGCATTTTTTCTAATGTAATTATGAGAAAGCTGTTTAGTTAAATTGCTTGTCACTGTCTAGACATCCTACTGGAATCTCCTAAGTTGGAATTCAATTAAATGGAGAGATTTTCTGTGGTTCTAGACAGAAGTATTTGGCTCAAGAGCCTTCTAATTGAAGATGTGGTTTGGAGGAGAGCTAACTAGGAACCATAAGAAGGATAGGAGAATGTAGATGGTTTTGAAATTAGATACTAGATAGAGGAGAGCAGTTGGAGAATGATTTTGTTACCACTTCCAGGGATGATCATATTCCTGAAAGGAAACAAGTTCTATATAGCAACGTGGCTTGGCAAGAAATGAGAGAAATGTGTACGATTGCCTGTTGCTGTCCCTAATTATCTCACTGCTCTTTGCCTTGGCAACATCTGACACTGTTTTAGTTTTAGCTCTTCAGTTTTTTTTAGGGCATAAGTCATAATATCTGATAGAAGCATCCTTTCGAATGTTATGGTGTTCAGAACTGATTATCCTCCGTAAGCTGCTTACATCTCTGGGACAGTTTAGCAATTAAGTTAGTATTCACATCATCTGCTCTGTTTATTTCTGCGCTGTTGGCCTAGCATGCAGATTTAAATGCTGGGTTCTGGGAAGCAGGAGCACTACAGGAGTCCTGGCTCTGCTGGTGCAGTATCAAGCGCAAGCAACCCCAATTCCAGTTGAGCAGTCAAAATTCTACCTATCAAGAGTAATTACTGAGATTTTTTTGGGAAGTACCCCTGACTAAATGGGGAGTTAACAATGCTGAATATTTTTTGGTTTGTGTCTTAAACATGGAAATGTTGGCTGCTGCTATTTTCGAGACTAGAAGTGAAATTAAATACTCTGTTAAGTATTAGCAGATGCTAAAGATGTGGACAGAATAGGGAAGGAACCTCTTGTGAGCAAATGGTGAGATTCAAAACTCTAAGTCTGTGTACAAGCCATCATCTTGGCTAAAGTGGTTTTGCTGATTAAGTTCTTAATGTCTTTCTGGAATGTTTTAAACCAGATACTGACTGCCTTAGAGGAACAAAATAATCCTGATGTCTATCACCTACTGAGGAAAAGGGTCAAAACAAAACAACCCAGGCTGAATTGTCTTCATAAGTGTGTATATATATATACACACATGTATTTTTGTAGGTTTGGGGTTCGTTTTGTTTTTGTATAAGCACATGTATTTCATATCTGTGATGCTTTTTTCTTTTTCCTCATTATTATGATGCTGAGTATGGACTGCTGCTTCTTATGTTGGTAAAGTGGTTGAAATTGGATTAATGCTATACCAGTAGTCATCCAGCAAAAGGATCTAGTTTTTGTTAGAATTACATCTTTTCAGTCAGTGACCCATCAATGGAGGAAGAGGAGATGTATCCAGTTATCTGACCTCTGTACCAAAATGGTAATGCCTTAATGACCTTACACTTATCATTACACAATTTGTGGGATCTGAAACATGAAATGGGATCAAGTCTACAACTGTGTTCATGCTATGAACTTGGAACATCCAGTTGGGTGTTTTGGAACAGTATAGATGAGGTCTTACATCCAGATTTTATTGCTATGTGTTTTCTAAGTTTTCTATATTGTTTTTGTTTTTCTTCTTCCCTTAAGGAGCAAGAAATTGTTTTGTGATGCATAGAAAAGAGAAAAGTCATGTTCTCAGACACTGTTACAAAGAAGTTCCATGTTTTCTTATACAGAAGCATTTGTATTTGTAGTTGTGGTGCAGGACTTACTGATGTAGTGGTGATGGAGGTATGTTGCCATGTATGCTACAATGCCACTGGCAAAGGTAACAAGTGACATCATAGATTACGAGTTCCTCAGGGGCCTATCTTAAGACGTGTTCTGTTCAATAAGAGAGAGCCCTGCAAAGTCCTCTTGCCAATGCAATGAGGGAGGTGAAATGGAATAAGAAGTTGCTCAGTTGCTTCCTCTCCTTTTATTCCTACAGAACTAGCGTAGGTGAACCTGGTCTGTGAGTTGGTGTTAGTAAGTACATCTAGCTCCTAATGAGTAGAATTCATAATGCCAATCAGCCAACTTGTTTCACATTTGTTTTTTTTCCTCCCCTTCTAGAAAATAGAGGACATTTCCAAGCAAAGGGGATATTTGCAGAATGTTCTGTAGTGTGTTATGCCTTTCTTTCTGGAATATTACAACAAAGGTGTCTAGCAGCAGGTGAAGACAGTAAATCAAAAAGTAAAAATGTTAGGAAAAGATCTAATACTAATAAGTATATATTTCAGTTTGCTTAACACTTGCTCAAATCTCTGACAACTGAAATGAGAGCGCCTTATTAAGACAAGATGTAATTTTCATGTCTGTCTCAAGACTGAGGTTTATTGTAGAAATTGGACCTACTATTTAGTTTTACTTCAACCTCACCTTACTAATATAGGTAGAAAAAACAAAGCAGTTCAATACATTCTTCTGGTAAAAATCTAAGAGTATTCTGCCATAGGATGCTGAAGAATAACTCTAGTAAAAAACACTGAGTTTAATACAGCCCTGAATATGTTTATTTACTTGCACTTTTATCCAGTTGGAAAATCAGTATTCTTTATAAACAGTAAATATGTGAGAAAAGCATCAGCTTTCACTGTGCTATTTAGCTGTAAGCTTTTCTGCCTTTACAGACTGCTTTGTATGTTGTTTTTATTTTTGCAGAATTTTCTATTCAAATAAAATTATCCCCAACAAGAAAAAGCTGTATTATTATTTTACATTAAGTTGCTGTCTACAGATACTATAGGTAAGATTTTGAAGGTAGTTTTTGACATGCTGTTATATACTTCCAATCATTTTATGCTTAGTTAACTTCAGAGCTGTACTCAGATACATATCTATATATATATAATGTTATCCTGCTAAGTACCTCATAAGAATAAAAGGTGCTCTGAATCTCTTCCCTAAATGAAAGGAATTAGTCTGAGTTATGTTAGTGAATGAAGGCTTGGAAGTCTAGCTCATTAATAGCTTACTGTGCTAATTAAGTGTATACACTTACAAGTGTATACACTAATATATATATATACATTAAATATCCAAAGTAGTAATTTTTCTCCATTCTCTGATATTCCTAATGTAGTGAGAATGGCAGTTTGCTACTGAAATCTGAGAGTTGTAAGAATGGTTTTATTTGCAACTTTGCATGCACTGGTGCTGAAAAGGTTGCCTTAATACTCGTGCTATTACGGTGAAAAAGCTACCGGTCAAGGAAAGAAACTGTCAAGGAAGTTTAGGAAAGACTTTAGGAAAAAGCTAATTTAAATAGCGAAAAAAACCCCTCAGTCTTTCAGAACTGCTTTTCTGAAATGTTTTAATATAAGAGCAGAAACATTATTTTGTTTGTCTGTAAGTCACGGACCTCTTTTCTCTATTTCTTAAGAGGCACAAATATTCTTCCAAATATATTGTAAGAAAAAGTTCTTTCACAAAAGATGTGAGAAAAGTCTGCTAAAAATATTGCTGAAGTTTTAATACCCTACAGTGAAGAGGTAATAGCATTGTAAAAATGACGACTGTTTCCTCAGGGTAATGATAAAGTGATTTAAAAATTGAAGGCTGAAAATGTTGCCATATAACTGCCATCCATAATTTATCTTAAACAGAACTTTGCGAGCTATAAACAAGTCTTTGCCATTGATTGTATTCATACTTGGCAACTTCGTAATTTACATTATATATTGCATATTTATATAACTTCCATTATATCACAACTGGAGCTTACCTTCTATTTTACAGGACATAAATATTGGTAATGAAATGCATAGCTGATTTTGTATGTATGATTGTAATTGCAAGCATATGTATCACTAAATGTGAACATAGTTTATAGTGTAGACCCTGCTATAATGTGATCCTGTTTTTCGACCTGTTCATGAATGCTTGTTTAGAGGCAGACTTGTTACAAAACTGCTTACTCAGATACTGAGGGACTTAGGAATCCGAACAGTTAATTTTTTGTTGTCTTTGTAGTTAAGATAATCTGATAAGTCCAATTGATCCTTCCTGGGAGTGGTGAAGACTCATGGCAGGGACAATTATTTTTGTTGTACAGACTGGGAAATGAAACGTGCTGCAGCTTAGAATCATAGAATCGCAAGATTGGAAAGGACCTACAAGATCACCGAGTCCAACTGCAAAGCTTCTCCCCTGAGAAGGGTGGCCTGGGTGTATAGATGTGCCAAGAAGGGACAGAGAGAGGAAATTCAGGCTGCTGCTTACAAGGACACAGACTTAAATAATAATGAGTAACAATAAAGGTGAGTAACAGAAACAACTAAGATGGACTCAAGTTTAATGCCTTTCCTGGTTTTGCATCTCATTTAACTAGAGAGAAATGGAAGCAAACTTCATGGAAAATAGAATTAAGATGCTTTTCAGCTGACTCCTCCTGCATTCAGTAAAATCAAAAGTTCTGACACTTGGGAATACTTAAGGTATATCTATTGTAGGGCTGCCTCAGTGTCTCCTTGAAATAAACAGTTTATTGTCACTGAAATGCCTATTTTGAAATTGAGCAGTGGAGGGCTGCCCAGTTTTGTACTGTCTCTAGACTACCACATGATGGCAATATGATTTCTGTGCTAATGAGACAGGAGCTGACTTCAGCTGTCAGCCTTGTGTGAAGGGAAAGGCTGACGGAGATGCCCTTTGTCCTTGGCAAAGATAGGATGTGTTAGACTCACATCTCTTATTATATCAATTAAATTTTAAATAACTAGAAATGATGTTTTACTGATCTTGATCAAGTACATCGTGTCAGGTAGTACCACAGTGACTTTAGGTTCACTCAATACTCCCTAAACAGAAATAACTGTACCTTATAAGAGGATAATATGAAGCATGTGCCCAGTAAATGAAAAACCAAACCACTCTATTTGTCCAGTTCAGTATATATTTCACAAATGTGACTAGACTTCAGTTTTGAATTAAATAACCCTTTTTTCTTTCCTCAGTCTAAGTGTTTGTATGGTAATCTGGCTTGGCATTCAGTCCTGGGGTAAAACTTCTAAAAATGTTGATGACTGTAGGGCACAATAGTTGTAACCTGTAAACTGTTCATAATTTTTTTTAATAGCGCCGTTTTTGACTGCATGTTGCAAAATTAAGTGTGATGTTACCTTGCCAAAGTCTAATGCAGAAGTTCCAAGAGCGCATAAAGGAAATAAAATATTACTGGCTATGCAGTTATCTTTGGATACTCTCCAGTCTGAAGACATTTTTTCATTGTAAACTACCAGAGGTCTCAGTGTGAGACCATTTCTTTGGACCCACCGCAGGGTCCCCATGAGTGCCAGACCCAGAAAGGGAGGAGAATTATTGTCAAATACCCTAGAAAACCCAGCAAGTGTGGTCTCATCACCATATAAATCCCTGCTTAGTCCAGTTTTGCTGCATGGTTTCTTTGTCAGGGCTTCTTTTTAAAACTCTGGTGTCAAAATTTTAAGTCAAAATAAAAATGTGTGAAAGGCTGCCCTAGGCAAACATGTTTTCAACTCTTACTACAAGTCTGTAGTACGTTCTTGCTCAAATTGATGAACACTTTGTAATTAACTCAATTATTTTCTCTTTCAAGGAATAGCTGGCTCATGCCAGGTTGTTCAGTGTCATGTATTAGCATGCATGTTGTTCATCAGTAGATACTGGCATCAGAAAGTAGTACATGGCTAATGTCAGTGAGGTAGAATGAAGACCAAACTATCAGTGAACCTTTTTGTTTTGTGTATTTTACAAAGATAAGGAGAACTTCTGAATATTTGCTGTCTCTGCAACATAAATGCAGCGTTCCTACCCAGGAGATAACTCCTAAGAAAAGAGGACAGTGAATGTCTTGCAGTGACAAGAAGGTTATTACTTTCATAGCCCTGAGCACCAAGAGTTGCACCCACTGCCTGTGTGTCCAGGAGATCCATTTTTAAGGTTAGGCCCAAGCATTCATTTTCTGCACTATTCTCTTAAGTTCATAGCATAGTTTATAGCATAGCCTTAAGCCCATCTCTGGACTTACATTGTAACCTTGCCTCAGACCCTACCTCTTCCCAATTGTAAGTGGCAATTGGTGGCTGTTTTGGCCATAGTGACTATGAAGTACCTGGGTTTAAAATCTTTGGTAATGGGAGGAAAGCTGCTACCAAAACTGCAACATTGGATATGGAGAGAGAAGACTGCATGATTCTCAGAGAACTACTTAGTAAGATTCCTATAAAAACTGCTTCTGAACATGCTGGGGCCATTAGTACTGGTCACTTTTTAAGGAGGTCTCCTAAGAGTACAGCAATAGGCTATTGCAAAATGTTGGAAGTCGTGCATGCAGGTCAGAAGGTAGGCATGGCTGACCAGGAATCTTATTGTAGAGCTTTGGCAGAAAAATAAGGTATATGGCCAGTGGAAGGGAGGTTGAGCAACACAGGAGGACTACAGAGATGCTGTTTGCCATTGTAGGGAGAAGATTCATGCAGACAAAGCTCTGTTAAGAGTTTGGGCTGGCTGTTACTGTGAGGGACAACAGAAAGAACTTTCAAATTAAAATATATTAACAGCAAAAGTGGGACCAGAGACCATTACTTGATGAGGACAATTGCTTCACTAATAGGGATATAGACAAAGCAGATGTTTAGTGTCTTCACTTCAATCTTTAACACAGGCTGTGGTACCATAAGTGACCCAAGCTAGAGGACCACAATAGCACTAATAATAAACTTAGAGCCAACCCCAAACTGATGCAGGATTTTCTACTCCAGCAGGGTGTACAGAACTCATTGGGGCCTGATGGGCTTCATTCCATCAAAGAGGTGGGTGATGTCCTTATGAGACCTCTTTCAACTGATTTTCAATGGTCTTTGGTCCTAATTGATTGGAAGCTGGCAAACATTGTTGCAGTTTTCAGGAAGGGCAGGAAAGAAGATCCTAGTTATAGCAGGCCTGTCAGTCTCACTTCAGTGCCTGATAAGATTAGAGATATTATTGGGAATTTCAAGAAAAACTCCTGAAAGTCAGTGCAGTCGCTGATTGCAGCCAATATAGGTTCACAAGGGGAAAGTCCTGTTTGATGAATTCAGTTCACTTTTATGACAAGGTTAGTCATCTAACTGACCAAGATAAAGATGTTGATGAAATTATTTTGGATTTCAGCAAAACTTTCAGTTCTGTTTCTCACAGTATTTTCCCAGACAAAATGTCCAGCATACAGCTAGACAAAAATATAATGTGATGGGGAAACAATTGGCTGGTGGGTCAGGCCCAAAGGGTTATGGTAAATGAGGTTAAATCAGACTGGTGGCCAGTCATTAATGGAGTTCTACAGTGCTCCATTTTAGGGACAGTTCTCTTTAATGTTCAAAATGTTTAATGTTTGACTTGACTGTGGGACTTGAATCCATACTAAGTGGGAAGTGGCCATGGCACCAAGCTTGCTGGACTTCAGGAAGCATTTGGACAGTGCTTTAAGAGTTATAGTTTGATTTTTTGCATGATCTTGTGTGTTGCCAGGAGTTAAATTCAAGGATACTTTAATCTCTTCCAGCTGGGGATATTCTGTGATTCTACTCCTTCTTAGTTACCCACATAGACTTTAAACCTGGTCATCAGTTCAGTGCACCTGGGATTTTAAGCAGACCTTGCTATCAGCCCCAGCTCTCCCAGCTCAGATGCTAAAGGACTGTGCCCTAACAGACAGTTGAAAGCACCATCCTGTCTCTTCTGTGGCCATGCCCTGCTTGTCCTCCCTCATGGGGCAGCCCCAGTCTTACTGTATTCTGACAACTTTCTTGTCTTTTATATCACTGCTGTTTGTAAGTTACACAGCTAGATGAGAGTTTACTTTCACTGAGATGCAACAAATAATGGTCGCTTGGCTGGTGCAGACAGCTTGCTGGTGCAAGCTGGACACTGAGTATTTTGCCCTAACGTCTTTTTTGGTGTTGTTTTAAAAAACACTTTAGAATGATGAAGCAGTGCTGTGAGCATAACTCCGCACTTAGGGATCTTTTTGTTGCTTTGGGACTGAAGTGATGTGGTTTTCTGAGCTACATCAATCTTCATGTAATCCTCTTAAGGTTGATGGAAGTCTCTTAGAGGTGCTTTGTCTATGAATTCCCACATTCTCCTTCTCTTCTTGTTACCTTATTCTGTAGCAGTCTAGAAACATTCCCATCCAAGCTCGCCTAGTTGCATCGTACAAATTTTCATTTGAAGCTCCTGGATTTAGAAAATAGCCTTTCAACCTTTTGAATCTTCCTGAGCAGAACACCTGAGGTAATTATGAGCCCATCGACAGCTGTGTTTGGAGCAGTGGACTGACTGGCAGCAAACTGGCAGTAAACAGGAGCTTACTAGAACAGCAATATTTAATGAGAGGTAAAAATATCAATGTAAGCTGGTAGGAATATAAAGGTGAATCCTGTGTTTTTCACATTTATTGGTTTGATGAAGTATTTTCTTTCCTAAAGGAATTAAATGACAGAAAATCAATTGTATTCAAACCCATTCAGAGGTTTATTTCTGACTTGTCTTGGTGTAAATGCAGCTTAAGGACTGTTTTCTGACCTGTAATAGTACTGAGACTGCCAAGTTTCTACTACAGTTCTAATCACCATACACCTTTTAGTGCAGAATGTCTGCAGTCATGGCCAGCCCTTCATGGAGGATAGGCAACCATCACTTCCTGCAGTTAGTAGATTGGTTTGTGTTTATAAGAGGGAAAGAAGTTTGTGGTGTTTGTTTTTGATGGATTAGATCCTGATAATTAACAGCTGGTGAGTGCTGCATGTTTAATAAAAGCCCTCAGAGAGCAGGAGGTTGCATGCTGTTCTGGCTGGCTCCTGTACAGTGACTGGTGGGATGCAGTGACCTGCTGTGCTGAAAGCAAGCAAAACACACATAGAGTGCAGTGGAAGTCTTGGGGATCTTCAGTGTCATAGACTCCGGATGAGAGTTAAAGGTGACATACTAGCTAAGAAGCAAATACATTTTGGAAAGGTATTTGATAATTGATATTTCATAATATAAAAAAGATATGTTAGGATGCAGCAACTGAAAACAGGAGCCATGCTGCTGCAGATTGAAGAAGTTTTATTTAGTCATAGAAGAAATGAACTGTTGCAAGAGATTGTGAAAGGGTTGTAGTGGCTTCTGTTGACAGAATTGTCCATCAAGTGTAGAAGTCTGTCTGAAAGTTGGGGCTTTTCTGATTTTCTAGAGAAAGTCCCTGTCTCATACTTTGTTTAATGGACCGGCCCTTTCTGGTCTGCTCAGTGTCTGCTCAGTACATCAGCTTCAGTTCTGCTTTTGATTCTATCAATATTGCTTATGGCTCCTCAGCTTAGTGCTGATGGAGAGAATTGGCCTGCTGCTTCTAAAAATTATGACACTGGTTGAATTTTGAAGTGATGTTTGACATTCCAGAAGTAAAGTTTGGAAAGGTATATATTTTTTTTCTGTAACAGATTCTATATTTGTTGGCTTCAAACATAATTGGAGGCAAATTATAGAAATCCATGCTTCCTTGTCATGTTTTTGTTGAGGATAAAGTCCGTAGTCTAGGGGTCTGGGTCATGATATCATCTTTAAGTAAGATTGCTGGTAAAAATGGTGTAAAAAGAAAAGAAACTTTAATGGTGAAAGAAATGTTCTAATGATGCCAGTGATTCAAAACAAGCTGTCTCTGGAAAAAAAGTCTCTAAGAAGTTAGCAGTGGGTTCTCACAGCTGATGAGATGGTTTCTTTGTCTCCATTTGAGATCTCACCTTCTTTTCCGTTGCCATCCCAGTCTTCCAATTTACACATGCCTCTTCTTAGTTTTACTGGCATTTATCCAATAGCTAGTTTATACTATACTGCACACGAGCATCTCTTGCAGAAGGTAACTGAAGGTAGAGGTAATGTCATGTGCGTTACCAAAGACTATTTTCAGCCTTGCTCTATTCCAGCAGGCATCCCTGTCATAACAAGGAAGAGTGGGAATGATTGAGATGTTTTATTAAGAAAGAAAGACCAAGGGATGTTTATTATGTACAAATAACAATGATTATCTTAAATACTCTCCACTATTTCTCAAAAGTATGCAGTGGAAAAGTAGAAGCGGTCCTCTTGAAACCACTGGGTTTTGATACTTTTGGCTGAAAATCTACAAGTTGTTTAACATTGAAAAAATATTAGAACTTGAAAGGAGAGGTGACGGAAACCAATACTAACCTTCCAGTTTGAATAGCTGAATTTGCAATGCTAGTGAATTTTGTCAATGTTCAGTCTTAAACTGAACGCAATCCCTGCATTATCTGTGGATAAGTGCTTTTCTTTCTTCTGAAACATGATTTTAGACTGGACGGAGTTGAAGTTGGCATCATTCCCTTTGCTCCCCTTGATATCAAAGTGCACCATATATTTTAACATTTTAGTAGCTTCTGCCAATAAAAACAAAAGTTATAATTAATAGTCTCAGCAGTTCTGTTGCCAAGAGTTCCTGGCCACAACTCTTAGTTTGTTTTATGCTGCAGATGCATACCTCTGAACCTTGTTAACAATTTTTTTTCCCTGCCAATAATTAAAGATTACTAGTGTTCAAGGATCTAGCCCTCCTTCAAAATAATAATAATATTTTCTTGAAAAAATATTTTTTGAGACAAACTTCTTGAAGAAACTAAGATTCTTGTTATGGTTAAAGAACCACCTCCTGCATCATGCAACTTATTGTTCTAAAATAATTTTGACCATAGAATTATATTTCAGGAAGGGTGTGTCAGACTGCTCAGTAATGACTCTGTACAATAAGTATATGGGTTAGCAGATTGAGGTCTTATCCCTTTGCTCTCAGGAGCATCATGTAATTAATTGCCCTAATAATTCCATCTCTTGAAGACTGATAAAAGGACTTCCTCAGCAACATGATATTTTAAAATTATTCAGATATATACTTTATTTCTATATGTATGATCTGATTTCTAGTGCTGGAGACAGCTGAAGAAGAACAGCTCTAGCACAAAGTCTTTTGGGAAGTGGTAATTTTTCTTTTCTTGCCAAATAAATAGGTCTAGTCTTCTGAAGGGATTTATTTACTCTGTATTTGTGGAGTTAGACCACATAGCTTGCTGGGGTTTGCTGTTTTTTGTTGTTTTTTTTTTATTATTATTTAATATTATTAACAACTGAAACTGACTGATGAACTTCCTTTTGCTCGATTTGGTGATAGACAAGTGTTCTCCTACTGTGTAAAAATGTAAGTTTTTTTTTTTTTTTTTTTTTTTTCCCTTGCTTTGCATTCATGGTAGTTTTGCTACAATAGCATAAACCATATATCAGTATGACAGGGCTTTACTATTGGGTTCAGCTCTCTGCTTTTCATCCAGCTTTTCTTCTGCTTGTATCTATTGTTGTTTTTGTTTTTTGTGTGTGTGTGTGTGTGTGTGTGTGTGTGTGTGTGACTGTGTCTCCTGTGGAAGCCTCAGTGTGGGTGGTTCAAATCCTGTATCTGGTCAAATGCATCTGGTTAATGAGCACATGCCTGGGATTAATACCACAATAAGTGTCTTGGGTAGGCACGAATCGACTCAGGCTATTATCTTTGTCTGTTGTAAAGATTTGTGCTTAGTAGCTGAGCTGAATGAAACTTAAAATAGAAACCATAGACTTATAAAGAAAAAAGAATTTTCTATAATTTGTTGTCTCCTCCAGTAATTTGTCCACTTTTCAAAACTACAGTTATTTGAAGGGAACTAATAATATGCCTCATTGAAGCATTCTCTGAGTGTTTGAGAAGTCCCAAAAGGCACTGCCTACGTTTCTCTGAAACATGGCTTTCCTCTTTTTAAATAGCATTTTCTTCCTCGTGCTTCTTTGTTTACCTGGTAATATGCTACTTTCTTATTATCCAGGTGTTCCTTGTATACATTTGGTACTGTATGGGAAATTGGTAATCACAGCCTGAACCTCTGATTAATCAGCTGAGGCAAGTGTTGGGTCAGCTGTGGGAGCACAAGTGAGAGTAATTTAGCTGTGCTTCCGGATGGGGTAGAGCTTGACTCTACCTTCTCTGGACCTCATTTAAGTGCTGACCACCACTAAGGCAGCATCTCTTGGAGACTGCTCCCTGGTGGAGATTGCCTCAATGTTTCCCAGCGAAGGCATCCATATTGGTGAGTCTTCTCTTATAGATAACCTTTTGAGTATCTGTTACCATCTTTGTCTCATTCCACCTTACAGATACTTACTGTGCTCCTGTATAAGGTGTCAGCATTTCAGATTCTCCTGTTGGGAAGGCTGATGTGATTCAAAACTCAGTTTTCTTTGGTCTTTCAAATGTATTCTACCACACTTCCAACTCTTAAGTGGGTGGCATTCTCAATTTTTTACATAATTTCCTATATTTAATTTTAGAGTTGTCACCTTAAGCATCTCTGTAAATCTTGTGTTTGAAGAGAGAAAGTCTTCACAGAAACAAGCTGCCTGCAGTAGAGTTTTAGGTGTTCTGAACTGGACTTCTTCTGTCAGGACAAATGTTCACAACTTATTTGTATTTCAGAAGTAACTTATTGCACATTGAGTGCTTGGGAAGATAGCTTGAGGATCTGTGGCTTGTTCTTTATGTTACTGACATAAAGTTGAATTGGAGGGATGGAGAGAAGGTTGTCTCTTGTTCAGTAACCAAACGAGGTGTGCATTAATAAAATAATAATAATAATTAAAAATATATATATCTGATTTGCAATACCAAGTAGGCCACCCAACCTGCTGTAACAGTTCCAGCACCAAGTAACGGCACCTGTTTTGAGCAAATACTAAATGATCTGTGGAACAGTTGGCTAGCTCTAAGGCCATAATATGGAAAAGATTACTAATCTTAGGTATTATGATTTGTAAGGCTTCATTATATTGATTTGCTTACAACTTCAGCTTTCTCCATGGTAGCTCACTCCACCCAGCTTCCAGCGGTAGCAATTTGAAGACAAGTGGGACTGACTGACTGAAGCTCTGTCAATGCTACAATTAACAGCACCTAAGCCAGCATGACTATTTGTAACAGAGAAATTGGCAGAGACAATACAGACAGCTCCCAGTGAAACCTGTTTTTCTGTCTCCTCAGTATCAGTCCCTGGGCTTTCCAGGTGGAAAGCAAATCTCTGTAGACTTCAAAGTATTTCCAAGTATGGGAACTGGAGTGGCAAACAGAGCTTTGTGTACATAAAATATTCTTGAAGGTAGTTATAACAAAAATGTATTAAAATAGGAATTGATTGTCTCAGTCCTGCAGTGTAAGTCTAAGTGGTGGGAGGACAAAAGGAAGTGGTAACTCACTTGTTATCACCCAAGATTAAGTTAGGCTTAAAATTTAATCACAGAAGAAATTTACACATGATAATGAGTGCCTTCCTACTTTTAATTATCCTTTAATGAAGCATACCTCTAGAGATCTTGAACTGCCCCAGGAGGAGCTTCTGCTGATGAGATGTCTGGGAGGAGAGTCTCCCTGGACAAGGCTTTCATCTCCTATTCTTCTCAGAAGTAGCTTCAATTTAGAAAGGTGTGCTGCGGAGATACAGCTGAAACTCTCTCTGGTTATTTTGTTCAAGAAACTTTTACCATGCACAAGAACAAACAAATAAAACACAAACAAACAAAAAAAAACCCACTCTGCAAGCAAGATATACACAACTTGGGAGTATTTAGCAATTGTTTATCAGCTACTAGCACTGAAACTTAGAATTCATGTGTTAAGCTAATATGTAATACGTAATATGCTGACACACATGGTGAGATTACAGTTGAGACAGGTCAGGAAGTTGTTGGTCTTCAATGTTCCTTGGAACAGGATGATTCTTAGTGGTTTTGAGTTGTCATCTTTCAGCTCTAAACATTTTGAATTAGGTGGTGCAGTTGTGTCCCACTCCTGAACAACTCTTGTTCTTTGGAGTTGGGGGAAGAGTTCCTGAAGATTTTCCTTAAAGGTCATTCTTAGAATTAAGTTAACAAATACGTCTTTGCAACAAGAGAAGATAACAGTGTTATAGAGGATTTTTATTCTGACTCATCGTATCAGTTCATAATACTCACTTGACTGCTCAAATTCAAAACTGGAAAGATGGAGTCCAGGTTTTCTGTGATTATTATGTTTTTCCAAAATAACTTCAATTTGCTCATTTTCAGGGCATATAACAAATTCTGTTGCTAGCTTCAGGTTTTATTTAATGTCAACTTTTTCTTCAGGTAAAGAAGATAGAATAAGACTTCCCTCTGTTCAACCGCTGCTAATGCATTCTGACAAATACAAATGCTTACTAGTAGAAATACTCATTACTGAATCTATCTACAGTCTAGCCAGTAAGAAATCACACTGATCCTCACTTTGTGCCATCTCCTTTTATTATGCCAGTGCAAGGTGATTCCATGTCCTACCTTGGAGTATCCAGTTATTTTCTTAAGTCTACTTCACTGGTTGCCAGAGAGCAGGGGTCTTTAACATCACTATCTCCAAAGAGTGTGTATAGTTTGCCTGTAATAGAATTACGACTGTCAGTAGCATGGATGAACAGAAAAGGAGATTAATACATTACAGGCTGCCCAGGGAAGTGATGAAGTTGTCATGCCTGGAGGTGTTCAAGGAACGTGTAGATGTGGCACTTATTGGCATGGTTTAGTGGGCATGGTGGTGATGGGTTGATAGTGAGACTAGATGATCTTAGAGATCTTTTCCGTCTTTAATGATTCTATGATTCTTAGTCCCTGAGGTGACTATGGAAGGTTCTTCATGTTTGCTGATTAGCAGAACTGAGCTTTCTGTAGCCTGTGGCAAGAACCAATGAACAGGAAACTACATGTTTTCCATGTAGTTTTTTTAGTGAAAACGTAAGTTTTTGACTTCTTGACAGATTTCATTACTGCAACTGTATTTTGATCATATAACCACTAAGGAAAATGTTACTTTTTTGCCTCTCCCTCTTTGCAAAAAGAAAATGTAGTGAAAAAGCCAATATATTAACTTATATCATGAAACACTGAAACCACTTGGAACTATAAGCTTTCTCTACTTTCATGACTTCTTGCTGTACTTTCCCATTTGTGTGGTTTACCTACAAACATGCATCCAGCAGGACTGTGTGTCTGTAAAGAGGAGAGCTGGCAACCAGAATATTCCATGTAGAGAAATACCTCTCTCTATTTGTGTGGAAGAACTGATGAGACGTGCTACGTTAAGAAAAGTAAAACTGGGAAATTAAGCACTATCTTTAAATAGGAATACAATCTACTTGCTGAGGTGACAGCATTTGGGTACAGGTAACAATGTAAATGTGGCAGTGTGTGGTATCACCTAGCTAGTGGATCTCGTGCTTCAACCTTCTTGGACTAAAAATACGCCCCTACTGAGTCCGCTGAACTATTTGCAAGCTGTTTTCTGAAGTCAGCATATGGAAAAAATTGTAAGTCTTATGTTAAAAAACCTTTTTCCTTTCTTGGGTATGAGATCTTGTGAGTTCTGGAAGGCATGCATCTGCAGTCTATTCTGATGGTCTGAAGGAGGAGACCCTGCCAGTCTACATAAAGCTGGCTTTCACAACAGTCAAATAACTGGCAGGGTGTGATAAATACTAATAAAAGGAAAGAAGGAAAGACTTTAATTAAAGTAAGAATTCTACTAATTGTATTTGAGACTACACAGAGGGAGCCCAGCACTGGATATGTTTTTCAAACTGTTGGAAGAAAAAAAAATTAATTACAGTCCCAGTCACAAGTTGAGGTCATTTATTTAAAGGGAAACAGTGCTATGGTGCTTCATAATTTATATGACTGGGTATGCTTTACATAGCTGGACTTGTAATGTGATATTTACTTTTATGCTAAACATTATTTTATTCTTAAAAGAAAATCATACTCTAGAGGTAAAATTAAAGTTCTGTTATGGGAGCTGGTGGCTCTCCTCCCTGAAAGCCTGTAGTCTGATTTCTTTTGCTGCTGTTCACCTTGGTGGCATATTGGAAGTCTTTCAGCTCAGTTAAATGGGTGTTGGATATTAGCTCCTTTCCCATTACTGCACCAAAACAGAATAAGCAAAATGTCATTTGCTAGAGTGATACAACTGCTTTGAGCTGCTTTTGTTTTGTGCAATGCTGGCAAATTCCTCCTCTAACAATGACAGCAAGTAGAGATTGAACCTGACCTTGTCTGTAGGCTGATAATCTTTGCCTGTCTTTTCTTCCCGAGGTCCCCTACCTTGGGAGTTGAATTGAAATGTAAATGGAAGAAGCCAGCTACAGTCTTACTGACCTCTGAGAAAGGAAGCAGCTTGTTCAAGTCCAACCATTTTGTTTGTTTGCATGTTCTGCAACTGAGCAAATTGGACAGTACCACCAGTTTAAGTAAGTCAGCACAGTATTTTGCAGTAAGGCTCAAAGCTGAGATGTTCTTTGATCTTTGAAGAACGATCATTGGGGAAATCATTCGCTGTCCTATCATCTGGAATAAAAATATGTGGAGAGAATTTCCATTGGAGTAAGAATGGCCCAAAGTGCTCAAGATTCACTCACTTGACATGGTTTGGTTTAGACAGGTTACTGATGCAGCTTAATATTCTGTAAAATTTCTATAGCATATACTAGTTGTATGTGTCTTTTCCTGTGGATCCAGAAAAGGTTCAAAGAAAGAGGCTCTGCAGTTATTGTAACATCAAGGTATAAAGCTGTTATTTTGAAAATGATGCTTGAAGCATGCTAGAGAGAGGTTCGGTCATCTTTGAACTGTTGTTTTAGTTGATGGCTAATTGCATATTATTCTCATTGAGTTTTCTAGAAGCAGTATATATTGTCTGTTCATTAAAACTTGAGAATTGGAAAGGCTTCCAAATGGATTTGCTTCTGAGAGGTACCAGAAAAATGCAGGGAATTCAACGCTTCATGGAAGAGCACCTACATCTTGTTATTGCTGGCTGTCATTACTGAAGTCCTTCTTTAGAAATGAAGTGGTTAAACAACCACTACTGCATATTCTGTTGGTATATGTCAGGAATACAACTATGTCATGAAAACGCATTGATTTAGGAAAAATGATAAGCTTATACTTTGCTGATGAGAGTAAAACTTTGCTGATGAGAGTAAAAGGTTTTGTTTCTTTTTTTTTTTTTTTTTTTTTTTTTTTTTTTTTTTTAATTAAGAACACATAAAACAAACCATTTTGTGAGCATGGGGAATAATTCTGCCCTGATCTGCACCAAGTGATCCAGTTCATCTCTTCATTTCTAACTTCCATAAATAAGGTGTGTGCCATGGAGGAGTCTGAATCAATATACTGTGACATTATATTGAAACGAAAATGCGAGGTCAGTCTGCTTGAAAACTCAAACCAGCAGGAGCTGTATGTGGTTCAATGACAAATAAATGTGTAACTTAGCAAATTGTAGCATGGCCTATAGGGGTTCTGCACCAGAAGTAAGGTTTATAAAGTAGCAAAGCTTTGAGTGGGCAAAACTGCTACCAGTGTACATTCTGGGAAAACTCTCTGAAAGTATTGAGTATGTAATGATGTGCTTATACTCTCTTCAAGTCCAGAACAAAAAGGCAGGGAATGTACTTATTGTGAATGGAGCCACTTGGCTGCATGCTTGTGGTATGATCTAGCATAGTACTTGTCACTGTCAGTAGAAAGCCTCCCTGAGTCTGTGCCTCTGTTCCTCTCTGACACATATGATCATCTGCTTCTGTTTGTTGTTCTTCTGGTGTTGTATTTCCTAGGCTTAATTAACAGCAGACACTGTGGGACAGGCATTCAATAAGAGTAACAAACAGAGCTGTATTAAACTGTCAGCTCATGACAAGAGGAGATGTCCAAGGCCTCTAGTAGTAAGATGTCCAACTATTCAACATAGCATAGATCTCTGATGTTTTTATTTGTCTTCCTAAGGACCCATTGCTTACATGAGTGAAACTAACATTGAAGGTATTGTATTTTTTTCCCCATTTAGGTAGATCAGAAGTGCTATACTTATTGTATTGTTTTGTTCCCGCAATATAAACATTCTGTACTCTTTGTGAAACTGTTTAACTTTGGCTGAGACTTGTTTGAGAAAGTATGATTTATCATGAGTACTGCTGACTTGCATTGGTATAATTAAATAAGATGGACATTAAGGAGTCTGAGAATCCAGGGTGTGGTTGAATTGGAGAGACTTGGGAGAGTCAGTACTGTATTCACCAGTGATATTTGTTGTTCTTCTGTCACCAATATTTTTGTTCACATCTGTGTATATCTCTGCCCTCTGTATAACAACATAACTCTGATTTTTGGGTCACAGAAGTAGATAAATGCACTGTGTTGTACAGAGCAGTTGCATGTGAGAAAGCACTAAATGTGGGGGGGACAAACAAAGTATCTTAGATTGGCTTGGATTAGAAGGGAACTTAAATATTACCTAGGTCCCTATAGCTCCCTGTCTTGGTAAATTTTGAAACTTATTTTATGTTGAGTTTCTGTCTTTAAATTTTGGTGGAATTTGGAGGAGAAGCGTGAAAACGAAATTCTGTAAGTGTTAGAAAACAGAGAAATGTGTAACTACTCATTTGTTCAGCTTTTTTAAGCCTTTGTTTCAAAAACTGCTGTGTAATGTTCTGGTGAGCTGACATGTGTGAGCTGTCAGTAGTGGAGAGGACCCTGTGTTAGAGATGTCTCGCCACCTCCACAGTCACTGGGAATTCCTGTCACCTTCATTAAATCCTGATGTTTCTGTTCATTGAGCCCAGGGCTGGCAGAGATTCTTTCCAGCATTTGACTCCCATTATAGCAATATAACTGTTAGCCCATCTCTATTCTTTTCAATTGATATTGCTTCCACACATCCTATTGAAAACCCTTTTTCTTATGGTTGACTCATTACTGAAGGTCATTTGGGGCTTAAATTCCTGGTAAGGGGATACTCCAGGTAATAGATGCTATGGCAGCTGGTACAAAAGTGTGCATGCAGCTGACAGACCTGGCTGTGTTTGTTTTGAACTCTCTAGAACAAGCTGAAGGTAATGGCTTTTTCATCCTTGGTACAGTGGAATCCCCAGGTCACAGTCTGAAGTGATGGTTGAGCACCAGGTGAGAAGACATAGCTAACCCAGGGAGCACAGGTGCAAGCAGTGTACCTAAGTGATCAGAAAGGATGAGCCTGTTGGCACTCAGCTTGGTTTGCAGATCACCAGCTTCGGCTGGCAGTTTACAAAGGCAGGGATAGGCATGGCATATGTGGCTGTTAGGCTGCTCTTTTCTCTTTGTTTCTTCAGGAAACAGATGGTGCTTGGTTAACTTGAAGTTAGCAATTTTCTGAGTACTTAAAATCATGTAACAAGAGCATTCTGACACTGCTTTCAAAGTCTCATGATTGCTAATACAAATGGAAGTGGTGTGGGAGCCATACAATGCAACACTGTTTGCACACATCTTAATGTTGTTTCAGCTGCGAGTGGGATAGGGGTGGATGTGGGGAAAGCGTTGAGCTGTTGAAAGTATCAGTGCTGTGTGGAGTGATAATGGTGAAGGAGTAAAACCAAATGAAGTCCAAAGGCACAAGCTACCCTCCTTGATGGTTAAAAGACTGGATATATTCCTCTTGTAAATGAAATGTACAATGTACATAAAAATATATGATTCATTGTAATGATTTTCTTAAAGTCTGTTGAAAGCTAGTTTTGATAATCAAACAATGGAGTCGATAGGTGGCTATGAGAAAATGAATGTTTCTATTGTGTTTAATTTAAGGTTGTAGATTCAGCTTATATGTGAAAACAAGCCTACTCTACAGAATATAGCAACTGAGGCTACGTTTACTCATTGGCCACTGGATGCCAGTGTTGCTCTGCAAAAACTGGTAGAGGGAAGCTTGTTTTTGTGACTGATGTTGCAATGACTGTTCTGATATCAGAAGAACTTTATCACCGGTTTTCTAAACCAGAACAGGGAGTAAGAAAAGTGCTACATAAACTGTACACTTCCAGTCACTTTCTTGAGGAACTGGACACAGAGTTGTTGATTTATATTCTATTCATGTTACCATACAAAATAAGCTGCTAAGGCAGACACTGATATCTAATGTAATGAAAATAACATCATCTTTGTGTTTGGCTTCTTTCAAGCTATCTTTAGTCTATTTTGCTGTTGGTCTTTACTACCTTGGAGTAGCTTGGAGAAGGAAACATTCTTTGACTCAGAATTTATAATCCTGGCACAGATTGAACAAATCTGTGGCAATTTAAAGCATCATGTAAAAATGGTCAGAAGTCTAGGATGTGAAGGACTTATGAATTTGAAGACAGTCTTCTTCTGTCTAGGAGATATCATACTTGAAGACACAGTGGAGAGAGAAGTTTTTCACTGCCTTAATTATGTTAAGGTATTTGTATTTATAATCTTCTAATGTTTATCAGTTTTAAATGAAGTTTAACTTAGTTTTGTGGCAACTTGGTTGCTATTGCCACAAAGATCACTTCACAGAATACTTAAAGGGGTACACAGTAAGATACTCAACAGTAAGATACTGAACCTGGCAAACCTAACTGTCATATTGAAACACTTGAGCGGGGAAGTATGCTTTCTCTGTTCCACGTCAGTCTGGCATGCCATCCTGCATGCTATAGCTAGCATGAAAAAATCATTATTTCTCAAAGAAGCAGCCTCTGGGCAAGTAATCAATGGGTGAAATGGAAATGATAGTGACTTCATTATTCATCCTTAGCCTTGTCACACTCTTACTTTGTTCCTAGAGGAAGTCTTGGCTTTTCCCTTTAAATATTCCTTAGAAGTAGCTTTAGACTAGAAGTAGCTGGTGTAGGGCTGTGGGACATTCTCTTCAGAGTTTTATTAGCTGATTTGGAGAAACAAATAAAAGAATTTTCCATCAAGATCCTTCTGTTGTAGGGGACGCGAGAGTTTGTTTAACAGCAGGGTCCATTTGTTGTATTTCAGAGGAAGAGTTATTTAGAAAATAAAAAATTGTGAGGAACTAGCCTAACTTTAATTAGGTTTACTGTATTTCAGACCACAGAATGCTGGCAGGGATTCAGAAGTTCAACTAACTGGATGGCTCGTAATCAGTGACCAAAAACACTGTCCTGTTCATTATGTTCATTAGTTTGAATCTGTTCTTGGATTCCTGATGCTGTTAGTCTTTGTGTTGTGCTCATTACAACTAACTCATGGTAAAGTGCTGTAGGGGTCCTGAGTGTTCACCCTGCAGGAGGTATAAGTGCCAAAGTTCAGGGCCAGCTTAGATGGAGAGGCTGAAGGCAGACTCCTCTCTCTCTAATGATTTTTAGTGAGAGAGTGCTGCCAGACAGCACTGTGGGTAGGACTTACAAGGGCTTATGCCTTCATTTTTATTTTTTTGGTCTCAGGGGAACTGCTGTTAAGCTGCCTCTCTAAAGCTTCTCTTTACCTGAGCTCTGTGGAGTTCTGGCAGTGTCACACCTGAAGATCATAGAATATCTTGAGTTGGAAGGGTGCCACTTGGATCACTGAGTCCAAATCTGTAATCTATGAAGTGCACAGAATGCACTGGAGAATACAAACTTTCTTGTTTAATTTTTTTTTAATTCTGCTTATGCCTAAAATGACTGTAATAAACAAAGAAATGTGACTCTGAGCAAATCTTTTAGATACTGAAATCAAGGAAATCAGAAAATATAATTGGGCAGCAGGATCATAATGTTTGCCCAGAAGGAATAGATAGACTTGGTAATGGATTTATCTCAGTGAAAAATGATGCGGAGAGTTGGGCAAACAGCTTTTGCTCCACTGAGGAGACAAGGAGAGCAAAATACTGCTATTTTTCTTTTCCTTTCAGCTCCCATGGGACCTGTACAGGAGCACAGGTAACCCAGGTTTCATTTCACCTGCCCTGCAAAATAAAAACGTTGTGTGGAGTTGGTTCAGATTTTCGCTGCAGACAGATGACATGGTTGATTTTCCTGTAGAAAGTCAAATAGCTCCCTCTTACTTTGGTTTAAAGCTCTCTCTTTCAGAAGTCTAAATATTTTGTTCTTCTAGCTCGTGGAAATAGAGTGAACTGTGCGACAGGAACCAGCCAAATGAGGTACATTAACCAGAAAATAAATAAATAATAAATAATAATAAAAAAAATCAGTTATCATGTAACGTGAATCTTTTAAAGGTGTTGTAGGGAACTTGGCTTTTACTGAATGGATCATCCTCTGAAATATTGTTTCAGTCCATGATGTGCTGATTCCTTCAGGTAAGGGGTGAAAAGAGGTGTACTGCCGGAACAGTCCTGTTGAGAGAAAAGTCTCTTTGTCAACCTTAAACTGGATTCTTTCTTTGTGAACTTCATTGCCACAGCATTTTGTTGTTCTATTCAGATATCTACTGAAGATACAGAGTTGGGGGAATTTTCAATGTAAAATTAAACATCCAGAAATAGATGAAATGGCTGAAGTATACTCCTCCCTCTTCATGTCAAATTTAGTGATGTGAGCTTTGAACCGTTAGTTTTTCTAAATGATTCCATTAAAATACAAAGTAAAATTATATGCAGTGAGATATTGCTCTATGAGAACTGTTTTGTTGTAGGAGAGTTTTCTTATTCTAGTGTGAAATTGAATCATTAATAGGTACAGACTCATTTTTCAGCCCTGTGTTTTTAATTTGATAGTGTTACAAACACGAGCATCTTGGTGAGCAGTCACGAGTGAGTGCTGCAGCTGGATTTAATCCAGCATGTACAAACGCCTCGGTAGGATCTGGGATTCTAAGTGTGAATCCAAGTGCACATCTCATGGCTGGCAATCCTATTTCTTGCAAGGAGAAATTGGTCTTGGTTCTTAAGCCAGTGATAAGACATGCTAAGCCTTTTCCTGTGCACTCTTGTCCTAAAATCACCTTTAGCACACACTCTTCTTCAGGATTTTGTTTCCTTTCGGAACCCTCTGAAAAGCTACACAAAAAGCGTAGTCTTTGTGTGGAGGCAAACATGCTTTGGAAATAAACTTGTTGTGCTGAGGGGTAAAGGAATAGCACGGTTTTGCTCATTTCAATATGCATCTGCTGTTTTTCAAACATCACATTTCTAATGATAGATGATTAGAAACTATTGCCATATTGGTGGTAGTGTATAGTTAACTTAGAACTCTCACATCCTCCAAAGCATGCGAGTCATGATAGAGATGTTTGAGTTCAGTTTTAGAAGCTGCTAAATCTTATTGTGAAAACAAGTCACAAAGTGTCGGTTAAGGAAAATGTTTGTTATATAGAACTCGGTCTTCCTTGAAGGCATGTGTGGAAGGTGGCTGTTCCAATTTAGGTGTCTGCCTTTCCACTGGAAACCTTATGGATGAGAAAACTGATTTATGTGCAAAGCTTTGGGGAAGGATGCTCTCCCTCCTTACACATCTTATTTCTTAGCTGGTTTAAGTCTTAGAGAATTATTCTTTTAGCGTGCTTAGTTAAATGGTTCAGATTTGATTCAGATACACTGTCCATTCTAACAACTTTGTTAGCAAAATGATTGTAAAATACCCATTGAATAGAATAAGCTGGTGCATTTCCACATTTATTTGACAGTTAACCTTAAAACTGTTCTAAGTCTTTGCAGCCCACCCCTCAGCAATTCTTCCTTGGAAGGCAGAAAGTTAGGTGCAAACCTAGGCTGCTCTTTATTTTTTCTGTTTCCTGTTCAGTAAGAGCTGCATCCATTGGCTGGTATTTCTCAGAAGCATTAATAGTTGGTTTTTTTAGGAACAGTAAACAATGGGCTATGATTTTTCTTACACTATATTAACTGCAAATGTTTTCCAGACAGTACCATTGCTAATTCAGCAAGGCACACTCACAGGTTGCAAAAGCTCTTGTAAAAGAGGATGATTGTGATTTTGTGTTTCTGTAGGAGGGAACACACGCACACACACAAAAATAAAGATCTCTGCAATTGGCTCATTTTACTCTGCTGTTCTAAAACCATATAACAGTTTATGGAAGCACTGGTATTTATCTATGCATTCATCCTTTAAGGAAAAGGATGGGTCTTAATCCACTGGAGACTTTGCTTATTAGAGATGTGAATCCTCTGTCCTTCCTGCTGCGTGTAGCTGTCTGTAATAACAGGCAACTTTCACTTCTGAGTTCCAGTGCAGATGGGCAACTGCTGGGTGACTGCTTTGTCGCTAAGTAGCTGCTTAAAAAATAGTAGTGCAATGATACAATTATTGCAATATGTTTTAGATTAAAAGAAAAAAGACCATTTTGCTTTTTACATCCCTAGAAGCAATGATGTGGTCTTCCTTATGTAAAACTACAAGAAAACCTACTGATGTTGAAAGGTTAGTGTCCAAGCTTTCATGCGTAAACATTACTAACGTTAATCTCACTACTTGAAGAGTGACATAGCTTTGCATGTCTAAGGGTCCATTGGTAAAATCCGTTCCATTATTAAGCGGCCCAATCAGACTGTGCCTTTTGGCTTGGAAATATTGCAGTTGTTTTCCTTTGGAGGAGTCCTTTTCCCCTTTTCTTCTTTTTTTTCTTCTTTTCAGAAAAGCTCTTGAATCTTGAAGCAACAATTAAATAAAGGCAAATTGTTTTCAGTTGTTTTGTTGTTTTTTTCCATCAAAGCATGGAGAAATGTAGCTATCTGCCTTTCTGTGGATTATAAGGGTAAGGAGGGGAAAGCTATGCTAAATATGTATGGAATGATGAAGTAAGGCAAGCTGTGCTCTGATTTTCGGTATCAGCAGCATAACTCATCTATCACTGTTACAGCTTGCAGCTGGGGATATTGCAGGGCTCTGACATGAATTCTAGTGGGAGGTGGAAACTTCATAGTGAGTTGACTGGCTAGCATAGTAATGAGGCATCAGCTGTTTCTTTGTGTTGTAAAAGCTTCTCTTTTGCTGTAAGAAAACAAGGATAGTTTTAAGCAAGAAGTTGAATGACTTCTGACCTGCAAAGGTCTAGGCAAATGACCTGCACTTTCATTTTTAGTTAGCTTTGTGGGTTGGCTTTTTTTGTAGCTTACCAGGAGTGCCATGTACAGTGACACCTTCTTCATGTTTTCTTGAGTGTGTCCTTTAGTCCACCTAAAAGTAACCTCTGAGTTTAAAAGAGTGTTGAAGCATTACTCCTCCATAGACATGCTCACCAGTGGTTCGAATATTCCAGCACTCATTTCTTCCTTGCCATTCCATTCTCTTCTGCCTATACTTCTGCTTGATTGATTTTTCTTCCTGCCACTTCTTTCCCAAGCATCTCCTTATTCCTCAGCTTGTTACCCTCCCTGAATATTCAACTTTCTATTTTGAATACAATCCTCTCCTAGTTTCAGCAGCCCCTATGTCCCAGCAGCTCTTGCTATCAGCTTTCTGAATACTGGCAGAAAAAGAGCCCAGATCTTGTTAGCACTGGAGCTAGGAAGTGGTGTTACCACAAGACAGGTGAATGAAACCCACCTTTCATGGAAGAACAGAATGATGGAGACATGGTTGCCTTTTTCCCAACCACTTTAGCATGTAGCACCTTCACTGCTATGCAATGGATGTTTTTAGGTTCTATGATATATGGTTTTTGTGGAGAGTGAGTCTAAATGGAAAGAGCTTTTGGAAACCATAATATCATAGAATCACAAGGTTGGAGAGGACCTACAAAGTCATCTAGTCCAACAGTCTTCTCTTTACCATACCTAAAGAAAACCACTAAACCATATCTCCTAGCTCCCTATCCAGACGCCTCTTGAACGCTGCCAGGCACGGTGACTCCACCTCCCTGGGCAGCCATTTCCAGTGCCCGACTGCTCTCTGAGAGAAAAAGTTCCTTCTTATGTGCAGTCTAAACCTCATCTGACACAACTTGTGGCCATTTTCTCGGGTCCTGTTTGTTGCCTGGAATCAGAGGCCAAGCCCCTTCTCATCACAGCCTCCCTTCAGGAAGCTGTAGAGTGCAGTGAGGTCTCCCCTGAGCCTCCTGTCTTCAGGCTAAACAATCCTAGCTCCCTGAGCTGTTTCTCATAAGACTTGTGCTTCAGACCCCTCAACCAGTTTTGTTGCCCTTCTCTGGACATGTTCCAGTGATAACGTTTCAAGATAAGTTAGAACTGCAGGGTTTTCTAAAAGTTCATAAATTCCATCTCTGAAATTCAGAGACTCAACATTTTAGTTACAGTTAGTGTAGTGTATGTTCAGTTTTGGTAGCTATGTTACCAACAAAACTGCTGAATTACTTTTTCAGGGAACTCTTCTGTCATTCAGCTATTGGGACTGGTTGTACCAGCTCTCTCTGTTGGGAGTTCTTATGACTTTATAATGATTTCTGAGTAAGATTTAACACAGTAGCATTGCTATCTATGGGATAAGCTATTAATGTTTCTTCAAAGCATCACAGAATACCATGGGAAGAGATTTCAGCTGGCATACCTTCAGAAAACTGTTTTTTTTTTCTAAACCATTTGAATGCTAGAGAAAGATGGCTGATGAAGCTTTTGTCAATGTAAGCATAGGCAGTGTTTATTAGTATGGCTTCATTTCACAAAAAAGAAGTGGAAAAGAAGGAGAATGTTTTTTTGTTTTGTTTTGTTTTGTTTTTTTGTCTTGAACTAATGTAAAGTATGTGTTGTAAACAACTTACTTTTGCACTGAGAGGTTTGCTCTTTCAACCCAGCCTCTCCTTCAGTCAAGCACTTGCATGACCGAGAGTATCCACTTTTCCCTAAAGACTCACAGCTTAACCACAGAAAGCTTTTGAACAGTATAAAGTTCTCAAGTTTGTCATAGCTACTCGTGATAAATTATATCCCCCATTATGACACAGAGGGAAGGGGGTCAGGATAATTACCTGTGTACCATGGGTAGCATCCTTGGAGCAGGCTCAGGTGAAGGAAGAACTTTAGCTTAGGAAGTTAAACAAAAGATCAGGCAGCAAACTTGACTAGGAACTATGTTTTCTCTTTGAATGACACTACTTTCCTTTGACAATTTCATTTTAGACATTTTTTCTAGCTGTTTTGTTGGTGTTAGAGCAATGCTCCTCTTCTAGAAAGCTTTTCATCTTATTTGTCTTGGCTTAGGTTTGAGATTAGGTTTACAAAAACAGTAAGCTTGCTTGGTTTTTACAGTGGTTACAAATATAGAATTGACTACTCATAAATCTAAATAAGGCCTGATCTAAATCTTAAATACAACCCGATAGTTAAAATAATGGAAGGGATTTTCTAGTCTAAGCATGTGGTCTTCATTTCACGTTCTTACATCCCCTATTCCTCAAAAAAGCTCAGCTCAAGCTGTTGTGAATATTTCAAGTCAATAATACCACTCTTTTGAGTCAAGTACCCTGTGTGACACAGTGCAAAAAGCCACCTGCCTGGTAGTCACTTTGGAGCCATAGGCTCATGAGTCTGTCCCAGGTGTGATCTAATGACTGCTGATAGGACATGTTATTAACGTTTTGTTTTTTTTATGCTTGGTGATAGGTTAATGTGTGCCAGCAGGTGAAGGTGCCTACAACCTGACACAGGAGTCCTGTGGTGATATTTATGTCCTTCCTACTCTTCTCCTGTCCTGCTGTGGGGTTCTTAGCTGCCTACCAGCATTAACCTGCAGCAGGAGCCAAGCTTCCATCCATCAAACAGCAGGGGCAGCTTTCGTAGCAGCCTTGATTAACATTTAGCAAAGAGGATGGGGTATGGACAGAGTGTAAACTCTTCTGGGTAAGCAGACAATGGTGGGGGCATGCAGTACTTGATGGAGAGGCCCAAATAATGCCTCCTCTGTGCTTGCTCTCTCTTCTTTGCTGCCAACCTGATTCCAAGTGCCTTTGATTTTCTCATATGCAGTGGCAAGAGGATGTGTGAAGCTGGAGCCTGGTGGCTTGAGCTCTGCTTTTGCAAACAAGTGTGTTATATCTCCCTGTTTTGAGGGAATGGAGCTCAAATCCCCTGTCCCCTGGAGTATCCTGTGCCCCACATTATTTTGGTAAGAGCTAGATCCTTTGGGGGCCATGTTCCCAGGGAAGGGAGGAAATTAACCTGATGCTGCAGATTCCTGGCACAAAAAGGGGTTTGGATGCATGAACATATGACCAGAGATTTCAATGTTTTTGAATGTAAAGCATCCAACTAAAGTGCACAGCAAACTGAGCAATCCTCTGACTTCCCTTCTGTGTGCTGTTTGCTGTTACACAGTAAAGATAATGCTAAATCCCTCACCTTTTTCATTTTCTGCTTTAGACCTGGTAATGTTTGCAGACATTGCTACTGCATAAAACCTCATGTCCAGAAAATGTGTTTTTCCATTCCATAGAAATATGCATCTGCTGTGCATGTCCCCAGTCATGCCATGACAGACTGAAGCACATCTTGCTCATCTGGAAACTTACTTAACTTGGGCAACTTTTTGTTGTTGTTTTTTGGGTAAGCACCTGCTATTTTAAATATATCTCATAAAAATAATGTTAGTACCCATTAACTTACTGCTGCCGCAGAATATTTAAACTTGTTTTCTTTCATGTAATGTGCAGCACCAGAGCTTGGCAGTGGATAAACACCAGGTAAAGCACATAATAGTTAGGAAATGCCTCTAACCCTGGAACTGGTTCTTCTGCCACTCTGCAAGCTTCCTCTAGTTCTGCTTGCCCACCCTTATGTTCAGATATGCATCTGGGAGTTCAGCTGCATGACCCAGGCTAAAGTCTGCTTTATTTTATATACACATACAAACACATGCAACACACAGAACAAAAAATACCTTGGGTGAAAAATGTTTAACAGTTAATGTGGTTTAAATTTTGTAGCTTCCTATTTTTTATGAGTATGTTCCATCCCTGTTTGTATGAGCAACATTTTCAGACGCTTCCAAATGCAGGTAAATTTGGAATTTATGGTTACTGAATCTATTTTAACAAATGCTGCTATATACCAATGAAAAAATTGCCACAAATATGTGATAAATTAAAAATGAATTCAAATGGCCAGAAATGAAGACAGTGAGAATCTTTGACCCATCCCCAGAACTGGATCTCATTAGTGCTTGCTGAAACAATTTGGCAGCAAACTGCTGCTTTCAGGTAACTTTCCAGCCCTCTGACAGCTGTGTGCTCTCTTCATCCAAATCCATGAAAAAGATTTGTAATTCGCTGGCACGTTTGTTGAATTATTCACACGTGTTACTTTGGATATTTGAAAGCTAATATTTGGACATGCTATTAGCTTAAGTGATAACACAGTCGACAATGCCCAGTGTTTCCCATTGTAAAATTCTGCACTGTATTTTCTGTAACCTTTTGCTAGCCTTGAACAGTTCAAACTGAATTTTTCTGTTTTGGATATCTATCTCAAGTGGACGGACGTGGATAAGAAAAGGGGGCTGAAATTTCTTTGAAGACTAAACAACACCAAAGAACAAAGAGAAAGATATCAGCTTCTTTCTTGTAGTTTAGCAGCCTCGTGCTTTGAAAAAATGGCTTGATGTTTAACAGGAAGCTACTTTCATATTAAATGTCCTCCTGTTAATATAGGGAGGGTAAAAAAAAAAAATCCAAAATGGGTTAAGATGAAAACCTTTTAAAATCCTCTTAATTTGCATCTGAATCAAGAGCACGTACTTGCAAAAGTTAAGTGATGTTAGTTGAAATGGATGCCCTGGTGATAGAGGATTCTGAGAAGGTGAAGATTCTGAATGCCTTCTTTGGTTCAGTCTTTAAGGCTAAGGCTAACCCTCAGGAGTCCCAGACCCTAAAGGTAAGAGAGTCAGGGGAAAGGAAGATTTCCCATTGGTTGAGTAGATCTGGTCAGAAAGTGTTTAGCCAAAAGCTGCTTGTGCAGATCCATAAGCTCCACTGGGATGCACACGTGTGCTGAGAGAGCTGTCACGGGTGATTGCCGAACCTCTCTTTCATCTTTGAAAGGTCTTGGTGAACAGGAGATGTGCCTGAAGACTGGAAGATAGCCAGTGTTAGTCCAGTCTTCAAAAAGGGCGAGAAGGAGGATATGGGATATTTCAGGCCAGATAGCCTCACCTCTGTCCTTGGGAAGGTGATGGAACAGTTTGTGCTGGGCACTCTCTCCAAGAAATTGAAGAGAAGGTTATCAGGAGCAGTCAGCATGGGGAAATCATGCTTGACCAACCTGGTAGCCTTCCATCACTAACTGAATAGATAGGGGTTAGGGGAGAGTGTGGTGCAGTGGATGTTGTGTGCCTTGACTTCAGCAAGGCATTTGACACCATTTCCTGCAACATCCTTGTTATGAAACTTAGAAAATGTGAGATAGATGAGTGGACAATGAGGTGGGTTGAGAACTGGCTGACTGACAGAGCTCAGAGGGTTGTCATCAGTGACACGGAGTTTGGCTGGAGGCCTGTAACTAACAGCATTCCGCAGGGGTGGTACATGTCCAGTTTTATTCAGCATCTTCATCAACAACCTGGATGAAGGGTTAGAATCCACCCTCAGCAAGTTTGCTAATGATACAAGTGGAGGAAGGCTAACACACTGGAAGGCTGTGTTACCATTCAACAAGACCTGGACAGATTTGAGAAAATCAAATCTGGTCAGGGAAAAACCTGATGAGGTTTAACAAGAGCAAGTGTAGAGTCTTGCACCCAGGGAGGAATAATTACATGCATCAGTACAGGTTAAGGGATGATCTGCTGGAGAGGAGCTCTGCAGAGAATGACCTTGGGGGTCCTGGTGGACAACAGGCTGGCCATGAGCCAGCAGCGTGCCCTTGTGGTCAAGAAGGCCAATGGAATCCTGGGGTGCATGGAAAAGAGTGTAGCTGGCAGATTGAGGAAAGTGATCCTCCTCATCTGTTCTGACCTGGTGAGGCCATATATTGGATAACGTGTTCAGTTTTGGGCTCCACAGTTCAAAAAAGTCAGGGATCTCCTAGACCAGCAGAGGACTACACAGATTATAAAGGGCCTGGAGCATCTCCTGTATGAGGGAGGACTGAGTAACTTGGCTCTGTTCAGCCTGGGGAAAAGATGACTGAGGGGAGATCTGATTAATGTTTATAAATATTTAAAGGGAGGTGGGAGGCAAATGAATGAGGCCAGGCTATTCTCAGTGCTGTGTAGCAGTAGGAAAAGAGCAATGGCCTAAAACTTGAATATAGGATGTTCCATTCAAACATATCATACACACATTAATAATGTAATATTAATGTAGGAAAATGGACGAACAAGCAAATTAATGTCAGTTTGCATCCGCTGCCAAATTCAGACATTTTTATTAAGTATTTATAAACATATGTTTATTGCAGAAATGTAAGTGGATATTGTATCAGAGCAGAATGTTCAAACCAGACAGAGAAATTTAAAATACATACATGAATGCTGTATACGTTTGCCTCTGAAATTACTGTGTTGAACTTAAAACAAGTTTCAACTGCCGGTTTAATTTATTTTGAAAATAAGAAGTTGAACAAATGCATTAATTGCTGGTAGAGGATTTCAATCAGTTACCAAATGATCCTAGCACAGATGCTTCTAATGATGGCAAAATGAGCGCTCCATTAATTATAACACACTCTTTTGCCCTATGTGGATAGATGGTATTCACCGTATTCCCACTGCTTCACATTATCATACATGCACTCTGGTCATTAACATTTAGAAGCAGGCTTTATTATAGACAGAGTTCTGCTTTGGGTATACGAGATCTGAGCTGCTGCTATTCCTAGAATTCCTCTGCTGCTTAAGATTTATTTGAAGCATAAATTTAACATTTCTTTTTTGTGAAAATTGATTTTAGTGTAATAACTGAGCTCATAACATTAACCAAGAGCATGCTTGATTTCAGAGTGGGAGTTCAGTCAATGTTTTTGCTGGAAGCAAACTTCTGTTACCCTGTACTACTGATCTTTGTTTTTCTTTTGTGGCTAAAACAAAGTTAATGAATTGGTATGGTTTGCTTTGGGAACACCTGAGTCTTTTCAGTTTTTGAGAGAGAAATGTTTTTAGGTCAAGAAGTACTTTGATTTGCACCACTAGTAGCTCATCAAGAAACCTTACCTTTATCTTGTAGTTCTAGGTTAAACTGATAAACTTTGATTAATGTTGCTTTGATCTTTTTGAGGTGATTATTTTTAGCAAGTCAAAGGAATTGTAAAATGTTATCGCCATCTTGGATGTCAAAATGCGCCTCCTTTTAATAATGCTTATTTCCTTTATATTTGGTGTGCCTCATAACATTGCCCAACGTTCTGCATTTCAGTGTAACCTCAGACACAACTGGAAAAGGATTGATAAAAGCTCTATTATGCTAGCTTTCTTTACTTGCCCAAGGGTGCAGGCTAACTATAGAAAACTGGTATTTTTATTTTTATTTTTAAAGACTTGAAAATCGTTATTATGAAAAGCAACCCCGGTGTCATGGTAAAAACCTGATAAAATGTGGCACGTATCTTTGGGACTCTAGGTCTAAGACAGGAAGAGGTTGCATGTTTCACAGCCTTTGCTGTAGTAGAAAACCTCATTTCTTTAAGACCTAGAATAATGCTGTCAAGGTTAGAATTACTCAGTGTTCAATTTCTTATTTGTATTATAAAATGAAAGCATGCTCATTGTATTTCCAGGTTTATTGTTTTAATAGTCAGTGCTTTATTGTAAAGAGAGCAAAAATAGCTTGTCGAGTTCTATCAATATCAATATAAAACAAATACCACCTTTGTCTGAACTTCAGCCCCTGTTCAAAGTTGTTGGAATCCTGTTGGAATTTCCTAGTTCCTAAACCCAGTTTTAGGCAGTTCTTGCAATTAAAGGGATTTATCTTTAAAGGTATCGGAATATGTTGTCTGCAAGTAATGATGAACTACCATCCATATCAGTAGCGCAGATACCTTGGGTGATGTATTTTGCAGATCAGCGTGCGGTGTGGGTTATTGTGAGTGTAACAAAACAATGCCAATTAGCTGGGCAAGAAGAACAGGAAATTTTACATTAGGTTAATGCTTGTTGGTAATTACTGCATTTGGCTGCAAGTGGGACGTGTGGGGAAGTGCATCTCAAGTCTTCTGGCAACAGCCGTGTGGATTTGGTTTCTGGTACTGTGTGGAATCCTAGCTCACAGTGATGACCAATTAAAATTCAAATCATTGATGAAGAGGGCTTATTTCATTATGCTGGCAACTGAGTGAATGCTGAATGCTGCATTTTCTAGCTGATTTACTGAGCCTGGAAATTTTCCTTTGGGTACTCATAGATGACAGTAGGATGTGCTCAGAATAAAAATGTTTTTTTTTTTTTTCAAAACAAGCTGTAGAAGGTAGGGAGCAGTTAGAATAATACAAGGCTGTTTTGTTTTGTTTTTAAACTTGTCTGGGCTTCACTGAAACCTCCCTCAGAACCACTGTTCTGGATTCTGGTCTCACTGGTCCTTTTCAGCATGTCAAATGAGGTCTTTGAACAAGGCTGGTGATCATTCACCAGTGTTACTGATGGAGGCCAATGCCCTCCATGTGATGTCCGTGATGTTATGACTATAGATTTTTCTTCTATTAGACTGATATCCTTTTTTTTATCTCCTGCAGTTTAAGATGCTTCTTTTCTATGCTATTTCCTACTTTTCCATTTTTTTCAGCGAACAGGCTGTAACCGTGTATCTGTGCATCTCATAATCACAAAGAGGGTGTTTTGTTCTCTACAGTTGTTTACTGGCATTGGTCTCTATTTCTTAGCTAGTAAAAACATATTTTCTTCTTTCACTTTAATTCAGAGGAACTGAGGTTACCATGCTGTGCTGTAAACCTTGTTGTGAAATTCTGCAAAGGAGTAGTCTCTCTCAGGACATCTTTACTGTGCTGAAAGTTCATCAAAGACTGGGTTGGAATGTAAAACTGCGCATCACAGATATGAACTTGAAGTTCTGTCCAACCCCATCCTCATCTTTTGCTTCCAATTCTTTGAGTCTAAGAGACCAGGAAAACTGTCATGTTCAGATTTTAAAGTTCAGTACGTTGTAAAATCATAGGTTCTTGTATAGTTGTTGGGTTTTTTTTCCTGTAATGTAATCTTAATATACTTCAGCAAATCTCTTTCAAAACTTCCTACAAACCTTTTTGAATGGGATGAGTACTGTTTGATTTCTTTGGGGAATGCCACTGGTGTCTAAACGGAGGGGGGAAAAAAAGGCTAGACTGTATGTAGCGTGCATTCAGCAGAGCTGACTTGTTTGAAATGAGATCAGTTGTGCTTGAGCTAAGTGTACTATATCTAGATCACATGTTAATTGCTTGTATCTAGCAGAATGCAAAGTCAGCATAGGGTGTGCATCCCAGTGTCTGAAGGGGCAGAAGAGAGAATGTATTGCTGAAACCAGCAGGTATGTGTTAAGAATCTAATGCTCATTTCTTTATGGGAGGTATCCACCAACTTAATGAGACTGCTGTTGTTTAACATATTTGCTTTTTTTGTCTTCAGCGTAGGTAATAAGAGTGTGAGGGTCTGTCTTTGCTTAGCATTCACTTTATAGCTGTATGTGCAATGTTTTCATAGACCTGGACAGTCACTTTTGGCTGATTAACTCAACTAAAAAGATGTTATCAGAATAAAATAAAATCTCAGATCAGAAATCCTCATAGTGATATGTTTTCAATGAAAATTTGGGGAAGAAGGGATCATTCTAAAGCAATCTGAGAGCTTCAGAGTAATGAAATATTTAGTACTTGGTTTCTAAATTCTCTTCTTTCAGTTTTGCCAGCATAATAACAGGTTTTTATGCCAGGAGAGAAACTGCTGGGGTTGAAGACATGGCACCCTGCTGAAAGCACAAATAAAATTCAGTTGTTCTCCTTTGGAGTGAGAGTGAACCACTGAAATATTTTAGTCTCTACTATGGGATTTGATGCCTTATGATGTCTGAATCTTCACACTGAAAAAGAAATAAAAAAATATATATTTTTATTAGCCTTTTATGCTGTTCTGAGAAGCAGTAAATCTGGATGTTGGACAGATCTATCAGACTGGCTGAAGCCAAGAGAAAGTTGCTGGTCACCTCCGAAGAGCCTGTAAAGGTGCAGATGTTTATGGAAGGATTAGCAGCATTTCAGCAATAACTACTGAGGAAGCAAATGCTTAATGTATCCAAGATGGGAATTTACTACATTACTACAGCACTATTCAATGGCATCTTGCATTTCATGACATGGCTGTAAAAAGTAGAACCATGGCCTCAGTACTGCTGCATGAAAGGGCAGATGTGGATTTCTGGCAGAGCACAGTTGTGTTCCATGCTGCTCTTCTGTCTGGATTGACCACCTGGTGGAAGGGGATTTAAAGTATATTGCTCGCTTGTATGTCCTCCAAGAATACGTAGAGAGGAGAGATTTATTCAGAGCTGCTCAAGTACTGGCAAGATGATAATAATTTTCTTTATTCTGTGTTCTGCAGTTCCTTGCAATGGTCAAACAGGCACAAAAAGCAGTTCAAGGACTTAAGAGGTTGTCAACAAATGAGTTTTTGGTACTTGTCTTAAATGACATTGATCTCAGCGTCTTAAAGAAAAAATCAACCCTGTTACTTCCCTCCAGTAAAAGGAAGAACGTAAGGAACATGCTCATTCTGTACCATTCTTCTGCTAATTAGTGGTTTAAAAGAACTGTGCATGAGAAGCTCCCCACTGAGCTTACTGAATTTTATGTCACAGCCTTATTATGTGGTGTTAGCGTTAAATGCTCATTTTTCTGTCATGTCCCCATATTGATAGATGAAAACCTGCTGTTTAGGCTCTTGCATCAGCTCAGTGTTATCTTCCCTTAGCACAAGGTACAAGCCTTTATTTATTTATTTATTTATTAGTAGGGAAAATTCGTTCTGCTTAGGAAAGTGCTTGGCACTATTTTGGGATGTATTTTGTGACTTTAGTAGCAGTTAACTGAAACTATCACATGGTATTTTAGCTACTTATGGGACTCTACAAAAAGCACAATCAATGATGTCATTTCTCCCATCTTCCCTGCTGTTTTGGAGGAGGCATGAGGCAGGGGGATGGGGTGGAATTATGAGAGTGGTTTCCAAGATGGTTTTGTTAGGGTTAGAGCTTGGAGATACTTGAGAGTTTCTTGGCTTTGAAAAAAGAGCCTATTGCTTTGTCTGCAACTTTTCACATGCTTTATATTTCCCAGATATTTACATAGCTTTTGATGTTTATATGTGTGGGGGTTGGCTGTTTTAAATATTTAAATTAATATGAAGTAGATAGCTATCTTTAGCTGTGACTTGCTAATTGAATTGTATGACTAGAATATTTAGCTTGAGATAATGTAAATCATGTAAGACATTTATGGCAATACAGTAGAAAGGCTGAAATGGTTGAAACATGTCTTTGTTTCTCTCCTTCAGATTCTTGTGGTATTTTCAGTGTGAGCAGTTTGGTTTAACAGAAGCTACAGACCATAGTTGATAGATCTCCTGCAGCAAGCTAGAATTAATAACCTTTTGTATTTTGTGCTATTGCTGTATTTTTTTAATGTTAACAGTCAATACTGAAATGCTGCCTATAAAGAAAGGAGAACCTGAAGATAGTCCGTGATTATTCTGGGCCCTTGTTTTCATAGTATCATAGTATCGTGCGAGTTGGAAGGGACCTTAGAGATCATCGAGTCCAACTCCCAGGTTTCGAGCCCTCTGTGTAGCGAAGCGGCACTTCTACGCCCTGCGCCACAGGGGGGATTCGAACCTGGGCCCTCCGGTTCTGCAAGCAGCACTTTATACTACTGTGCCACGTGGTTTTGTTTTGGCAATAGGGTTACCATTTCACTGCTGAGCACCTACCACTTTTATTCCTAAAGATAACTAGAGGTTCTTCTCTTACATCCAGGAATTCTGCCCTATGTTGCTTAGGCGGACCATGAGATTTCATGGAGAAGGAAGAATGCTTTCATCCTGTCCTCAGCTACTCTTCCATAGTTGATACTATGCAGAATGTACCCTAGCATCTCTCTTGTTCTGGAAGTGCAGCTTCATAGCCACATTCTGAATCAGTTCATATTTCTCTTTACATACCTTTCTGGCATCCTGTGCCTTGTCAACCCTGTCAGCAGGTAGAAGTTATTACCTAAAGCCTATGCTTCACATTGGTAATTCATAGCAATCTCCTACAAGTCTTCACAACCTTTCCAGTTAGAACTGCTTTCTTATCATTTGAAAGATTTGAACCTGTATTAGAAAAGGTCTTCAACTTATGAAACATTTTCTCATTATGTCCCATGCAACATCTATGTTGCAGCCAATTGGTGGTGTTCACCCTCTGTGTCTGTTGCGATCAACAGTGCATCCTAGGTAAAAGGATTGGGTCTTCTCTTGAAGACTTTTACCATTCACCACTTTGAGTATCCTTCCATATTGTCTCCATCCTTCTTCAAAGGCTGTTGTTTAATCTCATCGCTTATCAGTGAGATAAGTCTCTTCAGTTTTCTGTTCCACTCTGATGTTGGTCCTGCCACTGGGCTCCAGCTCTGCACGTTCAGCCCAGGAAATTTCTAGATTAGATGCAGTGAGTCTCTTGTCATTATTTAGGAAAGGGGATTATTCTCAGAAGCTGTTTAGTGTTACTGCAGTATAAATGTACAACCTGTCAAGAACTGGTACAAGAAATTTTACATGTGAATAAATCTTGGGAAAAGGCTTGTCTTACGTGATTACAGTACATCCCTTTATCTCTTTCCTCCAGTCTCCAAAATCTCTGGGAATTTGATATTGAATATATATATATATATATATAATAGATGGTAGGATATAAGGACTACTTTAAAGAGTATTTCTACATTAAGAAGTTTCATTGAGCACATTCAAACTTTTGGTGTAAACTCATGAGTAATGACAAACAAACATGAGTAAATTAATGAAATGGACCTGAGCACATACTTTTTATTTATTTTATTTTTTTCCTAATAGTCCATTTTTTTGGGGAAAAAAATACTTCTAGTTTTGGTGATGCAGTTATGAAGTTTGATAGGAACCAGATACAGTATTTTGATCCCAAAATAAATTTGCGCTACTGGTGTATGAGGAGAAAAAACTCCCTGGGGAAGTCATTCTATCAGTGAGATTCTTGTTAGACCTTACCAATTACTTTGTAAAGCTGAACGGCACATTATGCTATGTTGATATGACAAAGTCTTTTTTTAATATATATATATAATTTTTTTCCCCCATCAGCTAGGATAGCCAGTCTGCATCTTATAGCTGAGGTACTGGAATTGATTTGCCTTTGCCATTTTATTTTACAAATGACATCTCATTTTAATTTGAACTTTCAATTTCACTCAACGGTGGAAAGAATAGGATCTCATAATGGTTAAAAGTTGTCATTCTGCAAATGAAATTGAGCGCCATTATTGTATTATCTATACCTATGAAAGGAGGAATAATTCACTGCAGTTCTTTCATACATTTCCATTACTGTTAATACAGTCTATAAATAGTCTCCATCTGGCATCAGATATTTTCACCATTGTCCTGCAATCTGTAAGTCATTTTTCCAGGTGATGTCTATTTTAAATTATATATAATTTTCACAATTGCGTCAATGGCTTAGGCACTTCTCTAAATGAATGTTTTAGAAGTAAATGGACCATAATCACATTTTTAGTTCCATTTTCCAGGGGCATACGTGTTCACATTTGGACACTAAAAAATATCCCCTCAGACTGACAGAGGCTTAGACATGGTAGAATATGTAAATCTATGAAGTTAAATTATGAAATTTTTAGGACGCCAACCTAACAGAATAGGCTGAAAGCTCAGGGAGAAATGAGTGCATAACTGCAGTGGGATTTTTTTTCAGCTGTGACTATTAAGTTTTCCTTTAGACAGAAATTCCTTAGGCTCAGAATGAACACAGTGCTCCCCAGTCTCCTTCACTATTGAATTTCAGACTCAAGGAAAACTAACCTTCACGTTTTTCCCTTCTGGGGCTTTCTAGAAATTATTATTTTCTGATGTTTTCCCCAATTAAAGTGAATTTTTTCACATTTAAAAATCATGCAGTGCTGTTCAGAGTGAAAACCCTGATGCCTTATCTTTGAAGCTTTCCATACTTCACATAATCTGCTGTAATTTAGACTGTCAAGCTGGAGATCCTAAGAGACCCTTTCTCTCTACAACTATTTAACTCCTTCTGTTCATCCTGTTTGCATTCAGAACCAATTAAGATAAGTTCCTGAGACTGTTGGCAGAATTGTTCAGGTCTTAAGGTGAAGGCTAAGCCGTTCTGGTGCTCCTGGCAAATAATGAGAGGGAACGTGTCTGTTCCAGGCATAGGAACAGGTTTTTAGAGAGGCTCCTGTTGCCTGCCAGTCATGCAGGGGACAGGGGCTCGATTCCCCGGCGCGGAGCCGCTCCACCTTCCGGCACCGGGCTGCCGGCTGCTGCCGCGAGTTCCGTTTGCCCCTGGCTTTAAACACACTAGAGACTTTAACGGCGCATAGCCCTGTGCTCCCTCACGATATTGAAAGCCTCACATACGTGATTCTCAAGCTGGTGCAATATACATTCTGGAAAGAGGGGTGGATGACTGAGCTTGGGAGGGTTGTGGCAGCTGAACAAGATGATCCCTTTCACCCTGTGCATGGAATAGACATGCAAGAGGGAATTAAAGCAGAGTGCTTGGAATATAAGTTTAGCCCTGAGATGATGCAGCTGGTGGGTTTTGATATTCAACCATGTGTTAAGAAACTATGGAATATGCAGAAACTGGTAGGAGCCCTCCAGTGGGTTCGGGGTGCTTTGGGGATACCTGCTCGATTGATGAAGCCCTTGTATGGTCAGCTAAAGGGATCCGACCCAAAAGAACCCCAAAATCCGTCTAGCAAAATGGCTGCAGCTTGGCAAAAGATCTTACAGAGCTGCATGGAAGGATCGCTTGCACAGTGGGACACTGCTCGAGGCCTTGAAATGGCCCAGCTAGCTCAGTTGGTAGAGCATGAGACTCTTGATCTCAGGATGGTGGTTTGGCAGGATCCCAACCGTAGTTCACAGGCTGCTGTCTTCACAAACCGAATGGTCAGTGTGCAGATGCTTGAGGTGATGGCTGTGACGGTCGCAGTGCACCTCTGGCAAATGATACCCTCTAACACTGTTGCTGACTCCATCTTTGCAGCCAAGCTGTTGGCCCGCAGGGGCTGGGAGGACTTCCCAAGTTCAGAGGCTGCTGGAATTTTAGATGAGACCTTGGCCTCTCACACGGCTCCTGTTGCATCCTTACATGTGCATGGTCACTCTGAGGTGCCAAGCCTTTTTACCAGAGGTAATGTAATAGCAGATACAGTTGCCAGCACTCCTGTCTTTGGCCTAGGGTCACTGCAGATCTGGCAAACTGGTGTCATCTGGGAGCCTTGCTTGTCTCCCCGTCAATGGCTGGCTATTGCTGTGAATACCTCCTCTACTGTCATCACGGCCACTGAGCATGTCAGGTCTGGCTTGACTGCAGTCCGATACCATTTGGCAACCGCTGTTGCTATGGTCGGTTTGCCCAGTCACGTTGAGACTGACAATGGGTCCTGCTTCACTTCTCGTTTTACTCAAGAATGGTTGGTGAAGACTGACTATGGGAAGTGGGATAAGAGTTCTTTCCTTACAGGAGCAGTTGGTGGGGAGGCCGAATCTGGTACCTGAGACTGTTTTGCTGCTGTTGGTCTCGGTGATTAGTACCGCTCAAACAACAAGCGCGGGGACCTTCTGGATTCAGTCTAGAATTGTCGGGTCTCAGCCAACAGTAGATTCACACTTATCTGTATTTGCAACTTCACTTATCTTTTAGGATGTGTTCTTCTTATCCTATAGAGCGTGATTCTAGTTTCCTAGTCACTACATATCGATTACACGCTAATGTAATGATGATGCATGTTGCCGTGTGCTGATGAGCTGATGGATGCTATCGAGGCTACGGACAGAAGACTTTGACTACTGTTCACCATACAGAGAAGATGCATCATGCAAGAATGATGAAGAATGGAAAGAAGAATGACGAAGAATGAAGAAGAATAGAAAACATCACGGATGAGAACTGTTTCTCGGATGGTTCCAGACATCAAAGGGACTATCTTAATATACACTTCATTTAGTTGTGGTATTGTTTTCTTTTGCACAAATGTAACTTGCACTACTCATTATATCAGATGAAGCTTTTAAGGTTTATATAAAGTTTATAGAGAGTAAGTTATATTAAGAGTAATATATTAATAGATATTAAGGTTTATATAAATTTATAGAGTAAGTTATATTAAGAGTAATATATTAATAGAGTAATAGAGTTATGATAAGAGTAATATATTAGTAATCGTAAGGATTGCATTAAGATCAATCTTAGTTTTGTTAAGGTTAAATTTGACTAAGTAGATGAGTAATTCAGTTAAGCTGAGTACAATAGTATAAGTATATTGCATAGAACATATAGAATAATATCAAATTTATAGTAGATTATACTTGGGATTTTAGTGTTCACATTGAAAAGGGATAAATTGTTGTCTTGGGGGGCGGGGAGATGTTGTAGATGCTAACGAGGCTGAACCTTGTAGTACAAGCATATAGGCGGTAGCGGGGCTTTTTCGGGATGTGACGGTGATAGTAAACCAGCCTCTTCCGTCCCCTATCTAGTGATGTACTTTGGGCGCGCGCATTTCAAACGTGCCCTAGGGGGCGTAGACGAAGTAGTAAGGTATATAAGGTATTGATTACTCCTAATAAACGCCATTTTGCCACCTTTCTTGATGAGTCACGGTGGTCCTTTTGGCCCTAGCGAGGGTCTCGCTAGCACCTGGGCAAGTATGGGGTTTGGATTATAATTGCGCACGGCAACATAGAGACATCTCAATTCTCCTGTGCATCCTCAGGTGTTGACCTGGTTTGAAGTCTAAGCTTTCTGCTCCTTGCTTGGAGAGTGATTTTATGTAGAAATATGAAAATCTGTTTCTCAGTAACTTGGAATATTTCTACTGACCGAATATATATATATATTCTAAAACTAAACTGAAGCTTGAGATATTAAATTTCTTAATTTTTCCTTCTTCTGACTGGAGAATCTCTTCATATTTAGGATGTTTTCTTGTACAAGTAATTCTACAATAGAACTGAGAGGAAAGGAAGGTACAAACAAATGAATTAAGAGCAGTCAGAGCAATAGCTCTATAGACTGAGTAGGAAAGGATTGTCTTTTCCAGATTATCCTAAGTGCGAATATGGGTTGTATTGCTGATGTCAGGCTTTCAGCATCCTTCAAAATTATTCTGAGAAGTTTGAACTCCTACTGGTATCCTTCTGGGGGGGAAGCTGTCAATGAAATTTGAGCTACCAATACAAAGTAATGGAATATTTTAACCTGAAAGTCAAATTAACCTAAAAGTCAAATTAAATTAATGTCACCACTAAAAGACGAATATGATAATCTTTTCTGTTGCTTGTTTGTTTTGTTTTGTTTTTTCAATTGAGGAATTGAGGCATTTGTTGCTTAATTACCATTGACTTGAATGTGTAGATAACTTTGCAAGGTTAATATATTATTATTCTCTAAATATCTAGATATTTAGTCATTTAAAACCTGTCTTGTAATGTGTTCACATAATGCCCCTTTACTCTCATTTCCCCCCCCCCCCCCCCCACACACACACACTCAGTGCTCTCTGCTGTCCAAAGCATTCCAGACTATTCTTCTGAGAAGAAAGACACCTGTGTATGTGCAGGCATTGAGATTAAACTAATGAATTTCAGATTTAAGACAGTGTAAAACTACTGCTCAGCTGTTAGAAATAAGGCTTCCAGCTCAGCATTCCAGCCAGCCAAGGTTCAAAAGACCTATTTTGCCTTGTTACTTTCAACATTTTAACAGTAGTGATGGAGTTACATAAGGTAAGTAATAGGAGTACTAATAGTAAATAAAAAACATACAGTCACAGAAATGTTGAGGTAGGAAGGGATGTCTTTTGGGGCATTCAAGGTCAGGCTTGATTGGGCTCTGAGTAACCTGATTTCACTGTAAGTCTCCCTGTCTCCTTCAAGGGTCCCTTCCAACTCAAATCATTCTATAATTCACCCACTTCTCAGAGCAGCACCAGTAAGGTTACTCAGGACCATGTCAAATTGAGTTTTGAGTAATTCAACATCTCTGGGCAATCTATAACTGTGTTAAATCACCCTCAGAGAAAATTTTCATATATATTTATTGTGTTTTTCAGTGTGTTTCCCTTGTCTTATGGCATACTGGATACTACTGAGAAGAACTGAGCTCTGTCATCTTGCATACTCTGCATCCTACTCCAACAGGTATTTATACACGTAACCGAAATTCCCCTTGAGCCTCCTCTTCTCCAGTTCCTCTACTGGAATTGGAGAATTCATATTGGAAAGGTTCTATTGGCCTTTCCTCACAGGAAAAGTTATTCTGACCCCTAATCACCTTTATGGTCTTTTTCTGGACTCTCCATTGTATGTCCCTATTTCTCTTGTACTGGGAGACCTATACCTGGAAACAGTGTTTATATCATTCTGTCTAATTTTTTTGCCTATTCTGAGAAATATGTTAAAAGTTGAAGAAAACAGTAAGAGGTAACCCAGAGAGGATAAAGGCTATTATTCCTGTTTAAAAGCAGACCATGAATGCTATTTTTGAACCATAGAGAAAGATTTGGAAACGTAGCTTAACTCAAATGATAGCTCAAATGGTTGTTTTTCTTTAGTAGGAATACCTAAACAACTTACTCCAGTCCTTCATGTTGTCAAACAATACCTGGAAGAAGTCTGATAAACATGGAAGTACTTCAAATATTTCATTTTTAGGAATAACTGTTAATTTTAGAAAATATTTTGTGAGACATCTGGAGTGGGCACTGTTGTAAAAACAAAAATCAACAACGCATTATGTTCATAGATTGTATAGGAGAAAACAGGGTTGGTGTTTTTATTGGTGATGACTCATGCTGTTAGTTAGGTGAAATATCATAATAGAGACCAATACCATTCCACATGCAGTTTTGCTTCAACTGGAAATCTGAAAAAACTGCATCCAATGTGGGACCTAAAATATGTGTCCTGCATTATTTGTTGTTCAGACTGTGCAGATTTCCAGTTGGTTCATGTCACAGTGATGGACTTTTTTTTCCTCATCTTCTGCTTTGTGGACTGGATCGTGTGGCAGCTGCATTCTTATGGTGCTCATCCCATTATCGCTAACTTTTGTGGGCAAATGTGTTTATTCAAACGTAATAGCGTGTGATTGCAAATAAGACAGCATCTTTCCAATACCTGCTCTTAATCTTGTGAAATCTAGTGACAAATGTGCATAAGAAGTTTTGTATTCAGAGATGCCTCACTACAAGCGCTGTGGGGTCAGGGCAGCAATCCCTCTGTTCTGATGGTATCTTATAACTGCAAAACCTGATTTCATGGCTCTGCTGAATTCTTTATAGCAGTAAAGTTGAACTTTTTTTGCTCTTTCTTTCAGTTATTATGGGATTGATGCTTCCCCCCATGCCTTCAGCCTTCATTGCCTCCTTCCCCCTGCTCGTTGATTTTGGACCCCTTGCCACATTGTTCAGACTCGTATATTCTCGATAGGCCTAACTCCACTGTCAGAACTTCTTCCAGTTTCCTGTCAGCTCTTGACCATGAGCCTCACATTTGTGAAGTAGATTGTCTCATCCTTTGTAGAAAAAATAATGGCATGTTTCTTTTTCTATTAATGTAACAAAACAAAACAAAACAAAACAAAACAAAAAAAAAAAAACAAAAAAAAAAAAAAAAAAAAAGAAAAAGCAGAATAACCTCCTGTTCTCAGACCAGACTGCTTCTCTCTGTTGCTGTTTCCATTCATTGCTCACCCACCACAAAGATACTGCTCCTATTACTTTTTTCTTTCCCCCCTTTTCCTGTGCAGGATGCAACATGCACAGGAAGGAAGGAGAGGGAAGAGTAATAATACTAATAAATTTCTCTGTAATGCTGTCACCTCCTTTCCAGAATGTTATTCTGACTGGGACAACTCTTTTAGAGAAGGGATCCAAAGAAAGTTCAGAGAGTTATGTGCACACAGATCTGAATTCGCAAAGTGTCTTATCATGCCTCAGCTTAAGCCTGAAATAAGTTGCACTGAAGTTACAGGAAATGTCCTTACATATGAAGTTTGGATAAAGTTTGCTCACTGAATTTGGGGTCCAAGTCCTCTTCCATACAGTATAATACTTTTTATGTAAAACAATACTCCTTTTAAATTATAAAATGAAAGAAAGAAGCTTAGCAGAAACAATGAGTACTTTATGTCTTCCCCCCACTCCTCCATTTTAGATTTGGCAGGATCCTTCAGGAACGGAAAATGTACCTTAACGTTAACCAGCATGCATGAAATGATTTCTCAAACGTTTTTGTTCTTAATAATGTTTGAGCCAAACTGTTAAATGTCTTTAAACTCATGCATCCATACAGTGTCAATGTCTACCTTCCCAGTGTTTGTCTTTAAGTATTTTTAATAAGCTAACAATGCAGACAGGATGCTGCAAGGGGAAAAGAAAGCAAAAAAGAAAAAAAAAACCCAAAACCCAAACATCCAAAAACCAACTGTATGTATAAATGACTTGGATAACCATGCGGTTGCAAAGATTATTCTTTCTTATATGCCTTTGCTCATGTGAAACTGAAGAACTTCGAAAATGTGGCCTTGAAGGATATTTTTAAAGCAGCTATTCAACTTGGACCAGTTTTGTGTGCATAATTATATACATACATGGCCTGATGGTTATCTGACACAGCCTTTATTGCCAAGGAACACATTTCATTATTCATAATGCACACAAGTCTACTATGCCTACTTGTTGGAAGTAATGTTGCTATGGTGCTTGAGATCCCATGGGTGATAAAGCCGATGCATTACCCTCTGCAGAGCTAGAGACAAGATGATCTTTCCTGCTCCCATCAACTGATTTGTTTCTCACTGAGAAGAGAGACTGATGAGAGACAGGCTGATTCCAGTGTAGAAGATACACCAGGACTGATTTTGAGGTAAGCCGGGTGAGCTAATTTAGCTTGCATCTGTAGTGTGTATTTGTGAGTAAGTACTCAACAAATACGGTCATCTGTGCAAGCCATAGAGTAAAAACTGAGGTGAAGTTTTACATCTTTTCTTTAAGACACAAGAAGACTTCCCAAGAGGCACCATTAAGTGTCATTGTCTCTTGAGGACATCCAATTAAAAGCATAAGGAATTTTCTCTGTTTAATTTGGGGACTTTTGTTTTATTCACAGTTCTAAAAGTTCATGTGGGGGACAAAATATATTTATTTGTGTAAAGACTAAATGGGATATGGATTTAATTATTTCTTCCAGGCATTTGAGGATTAGGATAAATCTCAAAAGTAGTCTGAAAAGTAATAATACAGCATAGTCTCCTGTTGTTTCCACAACAACAATTTGGGTTGGGTAATTTGAAGGCATGAGTTGATATTGAACCCCTCAGAGTGTGCACCTTGACCTCCACACAAAACATTAACTTCAAATTTAGAGCTTTTCTAATGCTTTTATTCCTAGCCCTCTGCAGCATGGAATTGGTGAGACGATGGCCAGAGCTAAAATTTTAACTTGAAAATGTTAATGTGTTCTGGGTGGAAGCTAGAGTGTATTTGGCAGAGTGACTTTTTAAGGTAACATCATGAACAGCAATACTTGCTCAAAAACATCATAAAATTCACGTGAGCTGAAGGGGATGACAGTAGGTGTGTGGAATGAGAAGGACTCTCATTTCCTCTGACAGTCAGCGAAGAACAAAGCCCAAGCTGTTGAGGAGCTGAGTGGTGCTGCCACCACTAGAGAAGTCCATAGGACCACTCCTGGTTTTGTTAATATGTTCGTCAACAATGGCACAAAGGCAACACTCTGCAGTAAATACAAAATTTTATCATGTATAAAGCATTTTAACTTCTTTGATCTTCTCTGTGAAACCTGGTTCATGGATGTGAGATACTACAGGTGAATCTCATGTTTTGCTTTTTAAAGAGTTTTTCAATACCACTGCTTAGAACCTGATTGACGGGTGGTTTCCAGAGGCAAGAAAAACAGACTTCAAGCACCAATATGGGTTCCTACTGAACCCATTGCTGTGGGCTGCTGCTGATAACCAGATATTAGATCCAATCAGTCACCAGAATCTGTTCTAATTCTCTTCTATTTCTTTCTATAATACTTCTTTTAATTCAACTGAGGAGAGGTGGAGTGGGCAGGAGGGGCTCCAGGCACAGCTGGAGCAGAGAGCAACACTGGGCAGGAGGCTGCACTGGAGCAGGGCTTTACTTCAGCCCCTGGGAAAGCCCAGCTGTTGAAGGACATGGCATGAGGAGGCAGGGGTGGCAGAGAGGGGCTGTTAGGGACTGACACCATTCCCCAGCCCCCTGTGCTGCTCGGGATCAGGAGGTGAAATGGTTGAGGATGGAAAGATGAGGTTAGCATAGAAGAAGGGGGAGGTGTTGGTGGGGGATAGTGTTTTGGGTTCTGTCGTTATTTCTCACTTCCCACTCTATTTTTAGTTGGCGATAAATTAACTGATTTTCCCCAAGTCAAGTCTTTTCTGCCCATTACTTACCAACTTTTATGAGCTATCCTTGTCTCTATTTGAATCCACAAGCTTTTCCACCCCATTTTCTCTCCTTCCTGCTGAGGAGAGGCAGTGAGAATGGCTCACTAGGGATATGGCACCCAGTTAAGGTCAACCTATTCCATCTGCTTGGATGCCCAATAAAAATGTTTGTCTATACTACACTTCAGTCTACAAAGGTTCTTCATAAACTTCAGCTGCAGGTAATGCTTTAATTTCACAGTGATGACAATATGGATTCTAAGAGATATTGTGAATATTGTGAATCCAAACCTTAGTCTTAGTAATAAAAGCCTTTTGTAATATTTTAATCTCAGTCACAAAGAGAACTTGCAGGAAAACGCTACGTATGTAAAATGTTGGTGGTGCAGATTTTCCTGTCTGCCGGAATATTGTGTTGAATGAAACACAGAGTAAGGTTTTGGTGGTTTTATTTTCCATTTGTGATAAAATTTTTAAAGATTAAGCTTGATGTGTCTTCAGTCTTCCAATGTTATCGTGGGTGAGCATATGGATTGATAAAAGGTCTTAGTGCCCGTTTCTACTGTACAAAAACGATGAAGAGCGAAGTCTTTGGAGTTCTAGAGTCAAGAGGAAAAGTGTGTTTAGGGAAGGCAACCTGTTGCTCTAAAGCAGTGAAGATGGAGGCTTCACAGCCTTTATGGGCAATCTGCTCCTCTCCCTCACGTTTGTCACAAAATACCTTGAGGCTCTCTTGTTTCAGGTGTCTGCCTATTGCCTCTCATCCTCGCACTGCATCACAGTAAAGAAGGAGCCTGTCTTCCCAGGGACCTTCTTGTAGATACTGAAAACTGCTGCTAGGTTTCTCCAGCACCTTGTGTCCTCCAGGGTGAAAAAGTCCAGTCCCTCAGCACTCTTCATAGCTCCTGATCATTCACTGCATGTTATTCAGGGGCCCAAAATTGGAAACAACTTTCTAAACGAAATCTCACAATTGATGAGCGGAGGGAAATAATTCCTCCTCTCGTTGTTCTGGCCATGCCCCTGTGGTCACTGCCCAAGGCACTGCTGGCTGTCCCTGCAGCAAGGGCACATTGCTGGCTTGTGCTCAGCTTGTCTCTGCCAGCACCCCCAGCTCTCTTCCTGCAGAGCAGCTCCCAGCCAGGCAGGCACCAGCCTGAGTCCTTGCTTACTGCCCAGAGGCAGCACTTGGCAATTGCCCTTGCTTTAATACGGAGAAATCAATAGTCTCCTACTGCAATTTGCATTCAATTGCTGTATAATTCCTATAGCATTTGCTGATCATGACTGTATGTGTGTTACAATGCGCTATATGAAACTACAGAGATTTTCCAGTGTCATTTTAGCTATTTTATTTTATTTAATTAATGTGGGTTGACTTCCAAAATACAGATCTAAAAGCTTAAAAGTTGTACATGGAGTGCAAGAAAGTGAGACAGTGAGGTGAAACTGGATGCAGAAAAGCAAATCCAGATTTGCAACTGATGGTTCATAAGGTCCACACAAATGCAAGCAATTAATGTGGATATGCCAAAGGAGGTGGAATTATATTCTTAGCCCATGGCTCATTTTTGCTGATGTGTTTTCAGCTGCTTGATTAAAGAGAGTGTTTATCTTGAGCACAGCGTATCGGTATTCATTGGTTGTTTTTCATGATATCCTCAGGTGTATCAAGCCCTGGGAAAGCAATGAGCAGAGACACTGAAGTTCTGTAGAACAGTCCATAAATGTGAATCTAGCTTTGTCTTTTTCAAAACCACTTCTAAGACCTTTTTGATTGTTAATCAGTCTCCGTATCTTATTGAACAGGAACAAAAAGAGGAAGAGGAAATACACAGTATCTGCTTTTTACAAAGCAAACTGTATTTATTTGTTTAAGTGAGACAGAATCCCGGTGTTTTCAGTCTTTCTTATGGGCAGATTTAAGCAAACCCTCCAGGCGGGGAGCCAGGCAGAGGATGCATGTTTAGGCACTGACTCAAAGGCAGTGTCAAGACATATTAAGCTGAGTGCCTAGGAAAATAATAATAATAAAAGAATACCAAAAGATCATCTTGTGGCAACTGTGGCTGATGATATGATAGAAGAAGGGAAAATGAATTGTAAGCCATGAAAGGGCAATGAAAAATGTTTCAAACTACTAAGTTAACTGGGCATCCAGAAGTAAGTGCCATTTGATCAGTAGTTCTCAGGCAATTCACAATCATGAATCATCTGGATTTAGTCTGCAGACAAGCTGGTTCAGTACACCTCCTTCCCATAAAAAGTCTTGTTTCTTAGTTAATTCTTTACAAATTCTTTACATTGAGAACATGATCAAATGTTTTAGCAGATAGCCATTTTTTAAAATATATTACTAGGATGGAGTGACTACATTAATTCCCCTTTATTAAATATACGTATGCACTGACACATATTAATAAGTTGACACAAAATACTTCTCATTTACAGGATGAATAAATGACTTCTTAATCTTAAGCACCGAGGCACTTGAGCTATTTTCCTCTACATCGAGAAAAGCAAAAATTATAGGTAAATTTTAACAAATTTCATGTTGAGGTGAAATAATTTTCCTACTCAGCTCGTTGTCACTGATATTCCAGAACAAAGCAGTGCTTGTATCAGCTAAATGTACCTCACATCTGACATACTTTGAAAGGCATACTAGGATTTAAAGAGATTAGTCTCAGTAGATGGTGCTGTTGTGTCTGAAACTGAGATGATATGCAAGTATTGCCCTTGCAGCAAAGATTATCCCTCTGGGATGATTAAAGACAACCTTCCAAAAGTATCGTTTAATTAAGAATGGGCAAAAATGTTTTGGTGAGGTGTTACATGGCTGTAAGACATGTATCAAAAGGAAGGAGGCTGTGGAGCAGGTCATGAGGTTTAAGATGAAAATGACAACGTGCGGGATGTATCAACCACTCCACTGAGTCAGACATTAAAAATTCAGGTGTCTACTGAGTAATCAGTTCTTATGGCTTTTAATTACCTGTAAAAGGATGTGACTGTGCCTTACTGCATACTGAGTGAAATGGATATTGAAATTATCTATTTGAGCGACAGCTGTAGGTTAAAAGAAAAAGGAAATTGCACATAAGGTTTCTGTTATGAAGTGCATGAAAAGAGCACTGTGCTAGACTGGATTATTCCATTTTCACTTCAGTGCCTGACATGCAGGAGTCAAAGCAGCAGATTTTCTTTTAGATGTGAAAAAATCCAGCCCTGAAAGCACGTGTCTGTAAGATGAGAGGGGTTTTTTGTTGTTTTTCCTTAGCTTTTCTTAGAAGTATTCCCTCACTTGGATCTCTGAATTTCAGTAGTGCAACAAACTGGTCGTATAGCCTGAGATTCGTTCTGGTCACTCCAGTTATGTTTCCTAAAGCTTTTTCAGCTTCTGCACAGTAGACAGCAATTCCTAGATGCTACTGGTGCTGAACCATCTGGGCTCTAACAGCCTGTTTACAGCCATGAGAAACTGAGGACAGTAAGAAATACTGGTGCTCTCCATAGAGTGGGAGGTGTGGCAGCTCTAAGATTCCGGTAAACTAGGGCAGCATTAACCAACAGCCCAGGTCTGGGCTGGTCTTAACCATGTAAGTAGCCTACAGGATGGATAAACTGAGGGGATTTGCTCTCTTTAAAGCACAGCACCATCTTTAACAAACAAACAAAAAAAGAAATACCAACAGAACAGACTTAATTCAAGCAGCAGAATGCTGCCCTGCAGCGTGCTCCCAGATGGCAGTACAGTCTTCAGGCCAGGATTTCCTTCTGTTTTTTTGGTTTGGGATTTTTGTTTTTGTTTTGTGGGCAATCCCTGAAACAAAAGTTGAGCTGCAGTGATGACTCAGTGCAGGGTGAGTGGAGAGACAGGCTGTCAGAGCCCAGGCCACAGACACAGAATCACCCATTTTGTCAAAATCCTCCTGGACATTGGCTTTCCACTGTGGGGAAACATAGCTGAGACAAGCTGTCTCATATACCTTGTTTATTTGTCAAGAAATCTGATTGTTTTACCTCGCATCTGCCTCGTTACCACTCACAGCCACTAAAGTCTCTTTTTGCTATGTGCTATAATGTACTTAATCTCTCAATTAGTTTCTTTTTTTAAGGCTAAAGGTGGTGGTTGTGTTTCTCAGAGAAGACTTCACATAAAATCTTGGGCTTAGCTGGTAGCCTCAATATGCAGGAAGCATTCCCTGTAGTGGCAAATAAGAAGATGCACTCAAGAAGTGACTTCATGAGATGATGTTTTGCTCTTATTGCACATTTAGCAAATCATTTATACTTATAAACCATAAACAGATGTAGAGGTTGTGGTAGGAGAAGTACGTGGACATAGACTCATGATATTAACCTGAATGCTTTGTTTCTTAAGTAGCTTACATCTTCACACAGAAAAGCTGCTTTACAGCTTGCTATGATGAAGATTAACTTGTTTAATGTTCATTCCCAGTAGAGCAGTGACTGCAGTTTAGTCTGAGAGGAATGCAAGAGCATGGTAAGTGTTTTGACTTGACTTCAGTATTGCTGATGATAAGGGACAGAGGCTCTTGAAAAGGAGTCCAAACAGTCAGCTGTTTACATAATACTTAAGTCGCTTTCTTGAACTGTCGTCTCATTATCTGTATATGCACAAAACCATTCCAGCCTGCACAGAAGTGGTCTTATGAGCCTGTATTCCAGCCTCTAAGCTCTTTAAAACACTAAATATGTTCAATTAAGTGGCTGCTGAAATGAGACTAGCCACAAACATTGCAAAATCTGTAATTAGATGATCATATTTGAATCTGGATGTAGTGAATCTCAAAGCCTGAAAGAAGTCTTTAGGCTGCATTACATCCCCAGTTCTTATAGGGAGCCCAATGTGCTTTATGCACAGTTTGCAAGCAAACCAAGTTTGCAGATTATTGGAGCCATTGGTAAAACTGACAAGCCTCATTTTTTTTTCTGATTGTTTTCTGTAAGACTCTTTGCTTCTGCCAAACATATAAAACTGACAATAGGGAGCCACTCCTCTACCTGAAAACAATTTTTCCCTGTGCTCAGCAGGGGCTTTCCAGAGGGAGGGTTTTCTTCTTGGGTCCACCCTCTCATTCTGTTTTGGCTTGTTCCTACAGCTTGCAATTTCCCCCTTCAACTACAGACAGATGAAATTACAAGGACAGAAGGAAGCCCTCCGACTAAACTCATTTTCATTTCTGTATGACAAATGTAGCGTGGACTTGCTTCTTCCTCCATTTAAATCTATGGAATTGAAGGGTAATTCTGGTGAGCCCTGGGCTTTTTTGACATAAACTTGTTGCGTTCCATGCTGGGACATCATATTAATGACCAGCCTCATCAAATCTCAGATGAAGGCAATCCCACCCACAGCAGTTACTCTGTCTGGAGGCTGTGACTTTGAAGAGGCAACCAGGAGGAAGCAAATGTCTGCTTACAAGAGGATATGCTGCCATTAGGGGCTGCCAGTTGCACAGAGGAAAAAAAAGTAGGTTTCTACTGTGTTCTTTGCTCCACTGGGAGCTATCAGCAGGTGACGGTCTGAGCCCTTCTCTGGGACATCCCACAGAAAGCTTTCGGTTTTTAATCAGGTTTAGCTGAACTTGTTCTGAGACAGGAGCCCCCACCATTCCATGGAAGTTCTTCTTTGCTACGTAAGAGGAAAAACGTGGCTGGGATACCTTACAAATTTCCACTGAATTAACTGATTAGCCTAGGAAGCCCATGTTGTGTTTATTTGTTCATTATCTTCAGCATGTGTTGGTTGGGGTGAGGTGGTGGTTCCTTTATTGGAATTACTTTTAGGACAGTTTGGTACTGCACAACTGCTTCTTTGTTTCTTTCTCTTTTCCCGGAGAAGACATAAGTAAAGGGAGAGAGAAGACAAAGTCCAGATGTACCCAAGAGGTGACTATGACTGCCAGGTTGAAAATCTCCTATTTTAAATCATAGAATCACAGAGTCACTCAGGTTTGAAAATACCTTAGCAATCATCAAGACCAACCACAGCATAACCATAGTACCCTAACTCTAACAACCCTCTGCTAAATCATATCCCTGAACACCACATCCAAACAGCTCTTAAACACATCCAGGGATGGCGATTCAGCCACCTCCCTGAGGAGCCTATTCCAGTACCTAACCACCCTTTCTGTAAAAAGTGTTTCCTAATGTCCAACCTAAACTTACCTTGGCACAACTTGAGGCCATTTCCCCTCGTCCTGTCACCTGTCACCAGTGAGAAGAGACCTGCCCTGCTCTCACTGTAAGCACCGTTCAGATACTGGAAGAGAGCAATAAGGTCTCCCCTCAGCCCCTTTTTCCCCAGACTAAACAGCCCCAGCTCCCTCAGCCTCTCCTCATAGGGTTGATTCTCCAAGCCCTTCACAAGCCTCATTGCCCTTCTCTGGACCTGTTCCAGTACCTCCATGTCCTTTTTGTACTGAGTTGCCCAAAAGTGAGCAAGGTACATGAGGTGAGGCCTCACCAATGCCGAGTACAGGGGCAGGATGACTTCCCTAGTCCTGCTCACCACACTATTCCTGATACAAGCCAGGATGCCATTGGCCCTCTTGGCCACCTGGGCACACTGCTGGCTCATATTCAGCTGACTGTCTGTCAGCACACCAGGGTCCCTTTCCATCAGGCAGCTTTCCAGCCACACCTCCCCAAGCCTGTAGGGTTGCCTGGGGTTGCTGTGGTCAAAATGCAGAAGCCGACACTTGGTCCTATTGAAACTCATGCCATTAACCTTGGCCCATCAATCCAGTCTATGGCCCATTGATCCAGTCTCTGTCTGAGGCATAATTCATACAGTACCCTCATAAAACACTGATGCATTTAAAATGAAATGCCTGCTCGTGTCAGGGCACCTTGTTTTTGCCTTGCAGGTCTGCTGTGCTATCCATTTGATTAGTTTATTTTGGCAGGCAAAGGGAGGACTTTCTTGAACATGAAAAAAAACATAAAAGGTGTGAATAGCAAAGCTAGGAGTTTCTCTCAAGCAAGCTGAATGTGTTGGTGCAGAGGATAAAATCATCGTTTAGCTTCTGTTCCTTTTGTGCTACCACAGGGAGGCAGATGTTGAGTCTGCTTTCCCATACTGTCCTTATGGTGTCACCTGCATTCACAGGTGTGATATCCTCAGGCCCCAGCAGATGATCCATTTTGGTGGCTGACCCATGACAGGCCACTGTGCAGGTGAGATGATTTAAATCCTGCATTGAAGTGAAGGTATAATTCAGGCCATATGTCAGGGCTGTGCGTGAGGAAGCGGGTGGTGGCAGTGGAGAAATAAGCACTGAGTCAGCAGCAGAGATGACTGAAATTTATCCAAAACACATTGCCTAAGATTTTGGTAGCACCTCCAGTATTACTAATGATGATGCTGAGAGGCATATGCCATGTGCTCAGTATGCGGATGCCGTTCCCAAATCCTTTCTGTCCTCTCCTGCTCACTGAGTTACTCTTCTCAGGCCTAATGTGCATCAGAATCTTCTCAGAGCTGTCTTTTTCCTCCTGAGCAAGGCTGAGACAGCAGCAGCACTTGCCTTTTTTGTAGAGTTCAGGTGGTAACTGCATGAATTTCCGACATAGGCACAGTTGTGGTAGCTCATTGCTTCTACTCCTCTCCTTCCACTCCCAGAAATGGCTCGTGGGGAGGAATCACGCCGGCCTCTGAAGTGGGAGCTTAGATCCAAGAACAAGATAACTTCTTTAGAAACAAAATGAATCCCAGAAATCTAGCTCAGGGAGCACAGGGAGTTGGAACCAGGGTTACCAGGATCTCATGGCAGGCTCTGCTGCCAACATCTTCACTTGGGTGTCAGTTGGAACCGAAAGCAGACTGGGTTTGTTTTATATTTCTTTAATCGAGCCGGGAAGAAATAATCCAGATACGTATCAACCTCTAAATGTTTTTTTTCTCATTCACAGCTTGTGAGTGAACTGGATTTGGGTTTCTTGTTTGGATTCAGATACTGTAGTGAGTTAGACATGCCGTAAACTGTGTAGGCATTCTGAGGTGACTGCTTCAATTCACTTATCAGGCAATACACAATGCTTCTGCCAGGTCTTTACTCTTGGTTTCAGGGCAGCAGCTTCTAGCTGCGTGGTAAGGATAAGTAATACCTTCTGAGAAATTAGGCAGAACTGGAGATCTTTTTTTAATGGATGAATGTGGTATAGGGAAAGGTGGTAGCAGAGGTTTATCTTGGTGCCTTTAATTACTGAGTGAGGAATGACTTCTCTTTAGAAATACTGTCCCTCCAGTAGTTTCGAAATACTGAATGGAGCACTGCAGAAGACACTGGGGAAGCAGAAATAGTCCCAATTAATACCCTTCCTGTAATGCAACTTGTCGATTCCCTATGCAGGTTGATTTAAGCTGAAGGCAGTGTAGTATGGCAGTTCACTTCAAATCATAGAGATGCATAGGTTGCTGTCTGTGGACATTCTTTCATGGTAATGAGAAATTCTTTCATGCTGTAATGAGAAAAAGCTGCATCTCCTGTAATAATGCAGTAAAGTATAACTTCTTAGATACTGTGGATAGGCATGGTAAGAGGAAAACATTTCTGGTTGACAGCCTTAGAAGATACGGAGGTGCAGAAGGTATTCTGTTTTGCCATAAATTTACCCAGAAAGAGAGAGCTTGCAGTTGTTATACACTCTCTCACCTTATCTTCTTCATTTTCCCTTCCTCCCTCTCTCCACGTCTCTCCCTCTCAGCAGCAATTAATCTAGGGATGTTACTCATTGCTATGTTGTTCTGTTTCTTCCTGTTTATAAGCCAAAAGCACCTAACACTTATCTTTGCTTGCCCTGGGGCTAATAGGATCCCAGACAAAATAAGAAGCTCAGTAGCTTCTCTCTTTTTCCTTATTCGGTGAACAAAGAGTGAGAGCTTTTGTCTCCACACACTCCTGTAATTCCATTCTATCATTTCTATGCAGCTGGCAGTTACTGCCTTCTCAGGAAACCAGGGACTTAGCAGATGGATCTGAGATGACAGACCTGACATCACTCCCCACTAGTCCAGCTACTTCCCTGACAGTTCTGTGTTTGCAGTGCTTTTCTGTCCACATGAAAAGCCATGAATCTATTCAGTGTCATATCCTCTATTAGGTTTTCTCACTTTGACTGGTCACTGCTTACCCTTCATAGCACCGGATAATAATCTCCTCTCTGTTTCTACTTCCCTGTCTGCTGCTACCTGAAGTCATGGGCATCGTGCATCACTCCTTCTCTCTGTTTTTCTCTTGTAGCTGTTTGTATCTCTCTCTCTCCTCTGCTATGAGGACATTCTCCGTCTTTTCTCAGGTTCTTGTGCTATGCAGCCAAGAGCACTGCTGAGATGACCTATGTGGCTGCAGAAAATGTCATTTAAGTCAGCTTATTCTTAATGAGGTAGTCTGCAAGTTGTAATATATGTATGATGGTTATACTCCACATACTCTGAAGGTATTGCATTGTGTCAGAGGTGGATGGTGGTGGTATGGAAAAGAGGTTAAACCTTCTGCCAGTATTTCATTACACTTTGTTGCCATGTGGCAGATGGCAGCAGAGGGGCAGCCTGACAGAATGGTGCCTGACATGGCACTGGCTATGAAGCAAAGTTGTGTCACTGAATTCCTCCATGCAGAACAAATGGTACCCACTGACATCCACTGACACTCGATGAATGTTGATGGAGACCAAACAGTGGATGTGAGCACAGTAAGATGGTGGGTGGTGTTTTCAGCAGTGGCGACAGCAACAGTGAGTCACCTCTGCTGATGCAGATTGTTACAAGTACTTCATGGAGGCTCATGTTCATGGCTGGCAAAAATGCAGAGCTCATGGTGGTGACTATGTTGAAAAAGCAGTGTTTTGAAGCTGAGAATTTGCTCTACCAAATACTGTTATTTTGTTCTTTTATCTGTTGTAGTTTCCATGGAAATAAATAGGGAGACATTACTTTCAGAGTGACCTACAGAACATATATATGTATATATATTTACATATACAATTATATATGTATATCTTTTACAACAGCCCTATGTATATGGAGTATGTTATGATATATATACACAACATATATAAAACATATATACAACATATATATATGCATATATATATATATACACACACACAAGATTGCTGGCTGAGAACGACAGTGAAATAAACCCCTGGTATTATGCTTCCTTTTTTTTGCCTAAAATCCAGAGGGCAGAGAAACCTACAGAAGAAGCATTCTGTCTCCATCCCAGGGAGTGATGAGGACACAGGTGGGACCAATGGGCAAGCTTAAAATACACTGAGTTTGAAAGGAGTTTCTGTTCAACAGGGACCAGACAGAAATTATAGAAGTATGCAGAACTCCAAGCCAAGTCACCTTGTCGGTGCCTGAGGTGAGCATGTCCCCTGGCAAAGTGAGAGTTGCTTCCAGTGTTGAAGCACAAAAGTTAAAAGTGGAAAATGAAATAAAAGGAGGCTATTATTTATTTATTTATCTATTTAGAACCATTCGACAAGCTCTGGCAGAGAGAAAGCTCGTTACAAGTTACCTGGGAGCTGAGAAACAAAAACAGCTGCTGAAGAATCACCTTTTGGGACATTCCTGGTGGACTGTGTTTAGTTCTCCATGTTATCTGCACTTTCTAAAGAGCTGAAATAACAAACTCCTGTGTAGAACAGCGTGGAGATTATCACTGTTCTTAGAAAGAGGAGTGCACTGCTGCATGAGTGGCAGAGGGAGGAAAGTTCACAGCAGCTAGCAGGATGCTGACAAACAGCTACTGACAGGAGAGGATGGCAATCAGTTGGCTTTAGCAGTTCTGTTCATCAATAGAAGGAAAGAAAGTGAAGTGTCAGGTATTTCTCAACTTTCCCAGTGGAGGGAAATGTAAATCCCATCCTTTGTGCTTTTGGTTATGTTCTGATAGGAGGGGCACACACACATAAATTTGCAGTGGTATCTGAGAGTTTAACTTCAAAACTCCCTTGCTGCACTGTGAAAGGGAGAAGCTTGCAAAGCATGTTAAGTCCATAATGAGAGAGGTGTGTGTGCAGAGTCAAGGGAGTGTACTTGAGGAAAGTGCAAAATCCTTCTTAAGTATGTTTATGAATCATTTCAATCAGAACCAGTTCTACACCAGTGATTCCCAATAATATTCAGTTCTTCCCATGGCACTGCTTACTACTCTATTCTCTCTCCCACCATGACAGCAAACCTCCAAATATTATTGCCGCCTCTGCCTTTCTCTGCTGTTTGAGAAGGTGCCAGTGGAAAGACTTAGATAACCAGCCAAGCAAAGCACATTAGTTTGGTCTCTCATCTCTGAAGTTGGCATTCAAGCAAGAGAGGCTATTTTAATTGGGAACTGCTATTGTAGATAAAAGTATTCTTTCCATCAAAGTTATTGTGTTAAATTTGAGATTAACACTAAGATTGATTAAATTTAATCTGGACCCAAATCTAACTTTCTGTCACTCAACTGTGGATTTCACAGAAGAATAAAATGTATGGAACAGCCAAAACACAGGATATGTTGCTCTCAGCTATCCATTTATAGAATGTTGTAGGAGGCCGGTGTGTTTGAAAAGTGAAAGGAGAGAAACAGCCTCATTTAGAAAGCAATAAGTTAACCAAAGAGTTCCCGGTACACTTAAGTTTTGGATACTAAGGTTTTCTAACCATCATAGAGTACACAGTTTGTCTGAATTACTTGCAGTATCAATGAAAACATCTAGAGTTGCTATTCTCATGTTGGTTTTTTCCCTGCTGTTACTTCATTATAGATGATTAAAACCTACTGACAGTATCTCCTTTCCCCCCCCCTTTTTTTTTGTTTTTATTAATTCATGATGAATTCTGCTTTCTGGCTGACATCGGTACCCTGTCATGGTTCAGAACTCTCCCAGTGTTTGTCTGGCTTACTGCTTGCTTAGAAGAGAAGTGCTTATAGCAGGATTTCTGGAAACAAACTGTGATGTTGTGGGGTGCGGGAGGACGTTTGGTTTGTTTCTACAGGACCTGAACTTCAACGTATTTATGTTGTCTGATGTGTGACTCTTATTAGGAGAACAGAATACAAATTCTTCTGATCTTTCCTTTCTATCTATTCTTTTGTTCTACCTCTAACACGTATAATTTAGACACAGTGTTGTGTTCTGTACACATGCTGTGGTCAGATGTCTGGTAGATGTGCCAGAGGGTGCCATATCTTTGAGAAAGCTTTCCATTCTATGAGTCTATGATCCTATGATTCGAAAACTCCTCTGCGGTCTGCTTTTGTTTCCCCACTTGGGTTTCAGGTATATCTCACGGTCACCTGCCGCTGTATGCAAGTCTTGTGTGATTTTTAGGTTTGAACTTAAAGATCTCCCTTTTAAAAAAAGACAAAGCTTCTGTATCTGAAAAATACTCTCTCATACTTGTCTTCTCATACTGAAAAAGTCTCTCATACTTGTCAGAGTTCAATCCTATAAGCATCCTTTGTAAGGGGTTAGCTCTTAACCCAGAGCACAGTGTTTGAGGATTTGAGTCTTTTGGCGAAAAATCTTCCTATGGGAACAATAACAACCTCCTTATTTTGTGAACACCGTGAAAGAATTAAAAACACAAAGAATGCAGCTACCTACAAGCTCAGAGACAAATCTAAATCTCACCTTTGCCTGTAATTGCATATGTTTGTGTCAGCTTCTAGTGGTCCCAATGACGTGAAAAGTCAAATGGGTAATAATATTGAGTGCAAAGCAAGGGAATGTAGTTATTATCAGAGACGGATGTGAAATTCTGAGCCGTGAAACAATGATTTTCACTTATGTACCAGCCTCAAAGAGAAGGTTTTTCTCTATGAAAAAAAAATAAGAAGAAGAAAGTGCTTATTGGCAGTTCCATCTGTTAAAATATGTTCTCTCAACAGTGGTATTTGTATATACTAAAAAAGTGACTGCATATATCGTTAACTTACACTAATCATGTGCAGTCTAAGAAAGATTCCAGCAAGCCAACAGAAACTGTGGTTATGAGAATCCATGACTTAATGCAGTGATTTACATTTTGCTCTATTGCACATAGTGCCTAACAAGAGATCTCTTGAAGAAATTATGTTCTGAGTAACGCTATTTGTATATCAGAGGTTTTTGCTTCGTATAGCATGTAAGAGTTTGGTTTCCAGAAGGAAGTAAAAAAAAGGGATAGTGGGAAGGCTTGACTACTTTATAATACTGTTCTTCCTTCTGAGTACATCTCAAAATGGTTGAGCATCCGATCTCCCAATGGATCTGATATTGCTTGACACCTGAGTAAAAGCCTCTTGCTCACTGGGTAGCCAACTTAATTTTGAATGCATTATCTATGATCAAATTCTCTGCCATATGTTAAGATTGCTATTTGGCTGCATAAGCATCCAGAACATTCTAACTTTCAGTTCTTCAAAGATTCAGATTGAGAGATGTTTCTATAAGCAGCTACTTTCATCCTGGGGTCTTCAAATGGATTTTGGTGAACATCTATCTTCCTCGCTCTTTCTTCACTTAAGACAATGCTGTCTGTGTCTTAATGTGTCCATCTGGCATGTGATCAGCAGGCTGGTTCCATTTACAAAATCACTGCCCATTGTAGAAGCCAGATGTTCCTGAACAGCAGCATTTTGCTCATAGTATCACTCTGCTGGCTGAACTATCAAAGGGCCATTCCTGCAAATAGTGTGGTGAGCACTTTTGTAACTTCTCTCACTTCTATCAAGTTCTGTATCTGTCATGTGCCTGAAAGCAGGACTATGCTTTGACAGGGCATCTGGTCATCCCATGGCTCTAGAATTTGAGAGGAATCTCGAAGTTACTGTTACTGGAGTCCAGTTAAACTGCAACAAATGCCAAACTAGTAGCAAAATGAATGGGTTTATGGGCAGCTTAACTGCCCAGCCTCAAGCTTTCAGGTACTAATCTGTCACTCAGGAGCTGACTTTCCTCCTGCAGGATATGGAAAGCTTCCTTTTTAAAAGGTTCTGAGCAGCCACTGGCATAGTGATGAATCCCAAACAGCAATACTTGCAACTTAGATCTGACAGAGAAAATACCACTTGCATTAGGTATGCCCCTGTGATTTGCAAGCACTGTTCATGTTCTAGGAAATGAAAGCTGGAAGGGAGGATGATTGTCACTTGCTTACAGGAAACACGACTGCTATATTGTTCTATTTATCCCTCACCTACCTCAGGTTCCCTAAGTATGCTTCCTGGCTACTTTTCGTACTTTGTTTTATTGGGAAATAAGCGTGACTATGTAGATAAATGGATGTACCTGAATCCCGAGTTCAGGATCAGCCTGAGATCTGTGTAAGAAGCATTCCTGATCTACTCTGAGCTACTTGGGCAGCTGCTCTTAGCTCAGTCTGGATCCTAGCACACTGAAGGTCAAATTGAGGCTAATACAAAGACTCAGCTTCAGCTTCTTTGTAAAGCAAAAGCAGAGTTGCTTAGCTTTAGCAAGTTTAGTGTTCTTAAGGTATCACACAGTTCTCGGCCTTCACTGACAGAGGAGGATTCTGGAATTTGTCAATGTAAATAAGTATTGCTAATTTAAGAATCACATTTCAAGGTTTAGCTCCAGCACCAAGAACCACATATTCTTCTTTTGGGAATCTAGATTCTTATTCATAAATAGAATGTACAGTTCAAAAAGTAAAATGGTTGTGATCATGAGATAAAATCTGACTTTGAAAATGACTGATAGCAATTGTTGTACTTGAGTACACTGGTATGAAATTGAACCATTTGGAATAATGAATAAGTTAAATGATAGGCCCACTGAAAAACTGTCATCAGTTACTCTGACAGGTTTTGTGTGTTAGGAAAATGATTAGTAGATGAAGTGGATGATTTGTGTCTAGCTCTCGGCTCCCCAGTACAAAAAAAGAGAGGGGTCTCCTGTAAAGAGTCCAGCAGAGGGCCGCAGAGATGATAAAGGCCTGGAGCATCTCTTCTATGAGGAAAGGCTGAGTGACCTGCATCTGTTCAGCCTTGAGAAAAGACTGAGAGGGGGTCTTATTAATATTTATAAACATCCTAACCATGGGAGTCGGAGGGACAAGGCCAACCTCTTTTCAGTAGTCTGGACAGAACAAGGGGAAACGGCCATAACATGGAGCATAGAGCATTCTGCATCAGTATGTGAAAGGACTTCTTCATGGTGAGGGTGACGGAGCACTGGAACAGGCTGCCCAGGGAGGCTGTGGATTCTCCTTGTCTGGAGATATTCAAGACCCGCCTGGATGCCTACCTGTGCAGCCTTCTGTAGGGGGCCTGCTTTGCAGGGGAGCTGGACTTGATGGACTCAATGATCTTTGGAGGTCTCTTCCAGCCCCTACAATTCTGTGAGTCTGTGGTACTGTGAAAGGAAAGGAAGGTGGCAAAGACATGTACTTTATCCTACTGTTCTTAGTTTTTCCACCTTTGAATAGCAGTGCTGTACTTACTCACATATTTATGAGATGGAAAAGCCTTCCTACATTAGTGATGGTCTAGTAAGTACACAGCAGAGAGTGAAGATGTTAGGGATGCCAGTCATGCTGCTTCATGGGAATGAGAAGGCAATTTCAGAGAGAGCAGAGCTGGAGGACAACAGCATCCATCTACCCAAGCAGAAAAATGAGAGAGCGTTGAGCACAAAGCCATTTGTAACTCTTAAATTTGAAGCCACCAAATGCAGTGGGAAGTTAGCTGCTTTTGCTGCAGCAGTCAAAGGGTCAAATTCTTTCCCCTGCTGCTCAAGCGTAGCTCTGTGGCAGTCTGCTGGGCTCCACCAGTGAAACTGAAGAGGAGGATTTGGCTTGCAGCCTATTTTTAATCTGCACGTATGGTATCAATTTTGGAAGCATTTTCTGGTTGTCCTCACAGTTATAAAAGGGTAGAAAAATATATTTATTCTCTTTGCCATTTAAAAACCAGGCTTTTGTTAACTCACGTGTGTTAATTCACATCTAAAAAGTGCAATAATGATCTTGATTCCATCTGTTTTGTCAAAGGATTGTCCTTCTATTTACAGACATCTGTGCTGTCATTCTGAAGGGAAAGGTTGCTCCAGAGAAACCAACTTACCACAGTGGATCCCAGTTCTCTCATGCTTATATCTGGCACCAAGTCTATTGGGTCACTATTCTGCCAGTCGCCCTTCTGATCACAGGCACTGGAGTATCCAGCCCATCAGCTTTTTTCTCCTAAAAGCTTTTTTTCTTCCCTAAGCCTGTTCATACTGTTGTTGATTTGCACAAGAGGACCATCACAGAGCATGGCATGTTGGCAGTAACTTTATGTCTACAAGTCGTTAAATGTAACTGGCTGCCACAGTGGGAACGTCTTCTCGTGCTCACCAAAATCTTCAGCTTTCATGATGGATAGAACAGAATAGAACAGTTCAGTTGGGAGAGACCTTCAAAGACCATCTTGCCCAACAGCCTGACCTTCAGGGCTGACCAAAAGTTAATAATTAAGGTGAGGCTCCTCTACTGCTTTGCTATGTTTAATGCATTTTGTCCATGGGGTAGATTCTGCCCAGGGCACAGAGCTATGGAGAAGCTGTCTGAAGCTAGAAACTCAGCTTTGCAGACAACATTCATATTTTCTGCAGCTTTTGGGGAAACAGTATGAGAGACAAAATAAGATCTAGTTGGTCTCTGTCTTTCTTCCTCATCTGGTTCCTCATTTTTTATTCTCTCCCAGTCACAGAATCATAAGGGTTGGAAGGGACCTCTGGAGACCATCTAGCCCAAACCCGTGCTAAAGCAGGTTCCCTAGATTTGGTTGCACAGGAAAGTGTTCAGGTGGGTTTTCAGTACCTCCAGAGAAGGAGACTCCATAACCTCTCTATGCAGCCTGTTCTAACTGCAGTGAAGAAGCTCTTTCATGTGTTCAGATGAAATTTCCTGTGTTTAATTTTATGCCTGTTGCCCCTTGTCCTGTTACTGGGTACCACCAAAAGGAGCCTGGCCTCATCCACGACACTCAATTTGTAGATATTTTATGAATAGTGATAAGATTCCCCCCCCAATCTTCTATTCTCCAGGCTGAACAGCCCCAGGTCTCTCAGCCTTTCCTCATAAGGGAGATGCTCCAGGTCCCTTATAATCTCCACTAGACTTGCTTCTTCCTTTATCTTTCTGCCTCTTTTTTGTACTCTCCTCCTTTTTTACCTCTTTCATCTGTCCTGGTCTTGGTTCAGCACCCAAGTCAAAACTCCCATATGGTTGTACAGACCTATTGCTTCTTGCATCTTATAATATGCCTAAACTCTTCACCAGCATGAGTTACTTAAATATGTCATGGAATCATAGAATGGTTTGGGTTGGAAGAGACCCTTAAGATCTTATAGTTCCCTGCTATAGGCAGGGCACCTCCCTCTAGACCAGGTTGCTCAAAGCCCGATCCTGCCTGGCCTTGAGTGCTTCCAGGGAGGGGGCATCCACAGCCTTGCTGGGCAGCCTGTTCCAGTGTCTCACCACCCTCACAGTAAAGAATTCCTTCCTGATATCTAGTCTAAATCTACCCTCTTCCAGTTTAAAGCCATTTCCTCTCATCCTACCTCTAACACAGTAAGATGCAACAAGATTATCTAAATAATATTAAATAATAAATGCAGACTATTACTTAAGATGCAGCTGAACAATAGTGACTGAATATGATAACTTTGTTTTATTTATGCTAATAGTTATCTTTAGATATGCTAATAGGAAGCAAGATAACTGGAAAACATACTAGGTGAGAAAACACTGAGGTAGGGAAGGGAGCCAGTGTTGTTGGGTGCAGGGTCATAAAGACAGCCCTATCAGATCCAGCCAGCAGATACACACACATTCTTGAATTTCTGCTGGCAGCTGTCCATGTGTGCTAATGCTATTGTAGGTTAACAAATCACTGACTTTCTCCTTATTTCCAGCAAATTGGCACTGTAGTTGCTTCTAGCAATTTTGCTAGACCCACTGACACTGTATTATTAGTAGCTAATTATGATTAACACAGGAAGCAAAGCTAGAAGTTCCTGATTGTTTCTGGACCACAGTGCTGCTCTGCTATGTTGTGGAATACGTATCTTCTGTGTCATGCTGTTTTAGATTTCTCTCTTATGGAAAACTGATTTCTAACTGCTGAATGAACCAAAATTACCTGCTAACATATTTCTCACATAAACAAGCTTTAACATCTCTAGTTCATTGCAGCCGTGTCCCCATTTCAAGAACCGAGGTTGCCTGAAAAAGGGTCTTTTTAAAGAATGAAAGAACATTTGGAACTCTTGAAAACTATCGCATGATTATGAACATCATGGCCTGAACTTAACATTGGCTGTTTCGAACTTTAAAAATGAGAGAAGATTTAGTTTGGAAATATGTTCCCAATATCCAACATGATTAGGAAAGCAGCACATGTTCTTTACCATTTACCCAAAACATCAGCTTTGTTAATGACAAAGTCAGATATACAACTGGCAGAAAACAGGTTTCTTTATCTGTCAGGCTGATTCTGGCTGTCTTATTATCAAACACTACGACAATTCAAGTTCTTTTATGTCTTTGGCTCTGTAGTCTGACTAGTTTGGTCATGACTGTAAGTATGAAGCCATTTCCATCGTTTTCATGTTTAAATTCTAGTAGTGGTAGCAACAGTGGGAAATTACTGCTAATTATGCCGCTAAACATAAGCATACCAGATGCCTCGGGTGTCTGGATTTTATCATTGCACCGTGAGACATGCTCTACCCATTGTGTACATCACAGATTTAATGTGCATAATCCGGTAGACAATAATGGCTGAGTATCACTGTAATGGGTTTATGGTACGTCCAGAACCTCAGGCTGTGTTGTGCTGCACGAGACTGCCAGTTTTGAAACAATGATGTGTTAAGTCTCTGCATAACTCTTGCACAGCTGGTGGGTTAAACAAGGCTGCTGAAATTTTTGCCTGAGATTTAAGGATTTTTATGCAAGGGAAACTCTGACAGCGTATTTAAAATTTTATCCAGTACCAGAAAGATGTGGAGCTGTTGGAGGGGGTCCAGAACAGGGCCATAAAGACAGTCAAAGGGCTGGAGCACATCTCCTACAAACTGAGGGAGCTGGGCTTGTTCAGTTTGGAGAAGAGAAGGCTCCAGGGAGTCCTCGTTGCAGCCTTCCAGTACTTAAAGAGAGCTTACAAACAGGTTGGAAATCAGTTTCTTACATGGCTAGACAAGACAAGGGAGAACAGTTTTAAATTAAAAGAAGGAAGATTTACATTAGAAACTGGGGTACATTTTTCACTGAGAGTGCGGTGAGTGCGGTGAGGGGCTGGCACAGCTGCCCAAAATGTTGTGGTGCCCCATCCCTGGAAGCAATCAAGGCCAGGTTGGATGTGGCCCTGGGCAGCCTGACGCAGTGGGTGGCAGCCCTGCCCATGGCACGGGGTTGGAACTGGGTGGGCTTTGAGGTGCCTTCCAACTTAAGCCATTCTGTGATTCTTTGATTCTGTGAAAAGACTGTTCCGAGGCCAATCAAAATGTAAAGAAACCCATAAAAAATAAACTTAGCTAATGGCTTCACAGATTCAAGACTAGATTAATCAGGCAAAAATTCTTTAAATGAATCTGTCTAATGAAAATGACATTTCTGTACACAGTATGCTTTAATCTCTTTCCTGCACCATCTAATAGACTATGAAAGAGCTCACAATTGTATTAAACAAACATGGCTGTTTGCTTGTCCCAAGCTTTTGTTTCAGCCATGGAATTCATTAAAACAGTGTGTTCTGTGTATTGCCAGCAGGCCACCAGTGCCTGCTTGAGTCTGGTTCCTGGCCTTTATTTTCTCTCTCCAAGTCCGTTGGATTGGAAGCTGTTCAAATATCTCCAATTAACTTACATATTTAACATTGCATAAATATCTAACATTACAATTCTCACAGCTGAGAATACTTTCACAGGAGTGCTCAATTGTGTTCTTAGGTAATTGTCAACTAACTCACTTTATATACCTTCAGTTGGCTAATTGTAAATGACCACTGAAGAGTATGAAATGAAAAGATTTTCCCCTTGGTTAAAGAACATTTAAATGCATTTGGAAACCGCTGTAGGATTTGAGGTAAGCTTTTCCTATGATGGCATGTTTGAGGGGGTCATCTCAAGCAGCTACTCCATTGTGTATGTTCACAGTGAATTACATAGACTGTGAATTTCTAGACTGATGTTCCAATTGCTTTTATAGGTATAGGTCAGGTTGAATTTTTCTACAGTATTATTCCCTCCCAATAATATACATCTTTACATGCTTCTCAAGTTAGAAAATAGTAATCAATCCATAGAGATCCAGCTGAGCAAGTCTGTAATCTCTGTGCTTAGGAACTGTATTTCACCTCCATTTTCATTTTGGCTCTGAATGTAAGCACCTTGGTCTGTCCAGGCCTAAGTGTCAGGCCTATGTTAGAGTCCCTGTCTAGAATCAAGTAATTGTACCTTCTTTGTGTGCCTGCTATGAGCAACTTAACTTTGCACATATTCTCAAAGCAGATCTACCTTGTGAGGGTCTACTAATGCAACAGTGGCTGCTGTTCTGTCTGTGCTAAGCAGGAAAGGGGAGCAAGATGGCGACTACAACATTTCTCCTCTTGAGGAGTGGAAACTGTAGATTCGGTTCTTGCCTTGGTATGACACGTGCATTTGTTGAGTAATTTGCCAATTGCTTTACTGGTCAGGTGTGCTGCAGAATTAAACTTTTGGAAACTTTGGTCATGTCTGCCACAGAGAGCACCAGATAATCTGAGCTGCAGGGCAAGAGGTAGGCATGGCTGCCTGTGAATGAGGTGGACATTCACTTGAGTGAATGGAGTTGTGTTCAACTTCATGTTCCTGGAACCACTTTGTACTTTTCCGTGTATTATGCCATCTCTGCTGTTATGTTCCTGCTTAGGCGTTTCTTTCAGGAGAGACCTGCAGTCTGGTTCCCAAGGAGAGGCTCAGTCATCTGCTTCTAATGTCAAGGCATCTGAACAGCAGAGAGCAAACAACTTGACCTCTTTCTCCCACTCCCCCTCTTCATTCATTGTTTTCATGAGTACTCCTTTTATCGGGTAGTTTTAAAAGACTTCAGCTCAATGTCTGACTTTAAGCAGCTTCTGACTTAGAGGTTGAGTTTGGATTCCATTGTCAGATGAGTAACTTTTGCAGTGTGCTGTAAAAGGAGCCCTAACATCTGAATTAGGTTTTGGATCCCACCCTGGTAGTCAGGCACCCACAAGTTAGGGACTGTGATGTTCAACTCTGTGGCCTTAACATTATTTTCAGTTTCACCCTTTGTATCTGTTGCAGTAAAGTCCTGCGAGTAGTGCTTGTATTCTGGGTTATCCTACGGGAACATGAACATGCTCTCAAAGAGCAGGTAAGCAAAGGATGATTTGAGGTTTGAGACTGTTCAGCTCAGCAGTGCTTCAAGAGTACAGAATTCTACTTTGGTAATTTAAGCTTATGACCTATTGCTCTGACGTTTCTTAGAGACTTATTTTCTCTTCTTTTCATGGAAGAGAAACACAGTACAGTCAGAAGAACCAGACACATCTATTACTGAGATCATCACCTTCAAACCTGTGATACAAGCTGTGATGCAGTTGTGCAGTGCCTCTTCACTCTCCTGTGCCTTCTGCTATGCAGTGTGCCATTGCGGGGCCATGAGAGGCAGAACCAACAGTCTTTACATTTAAATTCCACGATGATCATAGTAACTTTACTTTGGAAGGTTATGACTGCTGCCTTTCCTTTCCCAGTGTACCTTTGTTATTTTCTTCATGCTCAATACCATGTTCTTACATCTGAGGATGTGTGTGCCAATGATAATCATCCACAAAATATTTCACACAACCGTACTGTAAAGCGACTGGGTAGCATGCATGTCAGAAAGCAGCTGACAAGTATAAGCTTTCACTTATTTGTCTGCACAAGGTTATGGAATAAGCCAGATGTGACTAATAATATTAGTTACCTCATTAAAGGTAATTGAAGGAGAATCTGGAGTTTCAGTGTTAAAGATCTAAAAAAAATATATGGTTGTTATAATAGCAATTGGAACAGCAAGTAAACTTCAGATTAAAAAGTAAGAATGTTGCTGAAAGGTTATCTGCATGCAGAATGATTTGGTTGAGTTTCTATACTGGCTAAGCAATCCACCGCTGCAGGGCTTGGAAATGAAACCAGGGGAACAACTCCTCCAGACTTTTAGCATTGTGGTTAACTACCTTGGAGCGCTGGGTTCAAGATGTATCAGCAGCTCCAGAGCCCACCCGTGCTGACTCTTGGGATGGCAGACAGACCTGCAGCCAGCTGAGCCAGGGGTGGTTGTGTGCTCTTCTCTGCTGGCAAGGGCTGCAGCCCCCTTATACAGCATGCCCGTGCGCAGGCTTTTGCTGTGCAAAGTGAAATCTGCCATGACAAAGATTTTATCAGGCTGCTAAGTCTTGTGTTCCTTAAGTGTGCTCACTGATGAGACGTAAATACCCTCCGAGCTAGTTGCATGGTGTGAGTGCTATAGTTATGGTGGTCGGATTTCTCTTGAAAGTACCGTGTAAAAGAGCCGAGAAATGTGAAACAGATGAAAACGTTGTAAACCAGAGATGAGGTATAATGGCTGATCTCATGATAACTTCACAATTTGTCAGTGCCATGAAGTGAATGTGTTATTCTATGGCTGTAGAAGAAAGCATAAATGCGAAACAGGTTTTCTGTTTTTTCTCTGTTCAGTTAATGAGAATTTGACCAGTGTCTATCCATTTCACATTACACTGACCTGCTATTTTCTCTCATTCTGGGAAATGATTGAGATATTTAATGTGACGCCTTTTGTAATACAAAGTGTACACCTTGTTTAGCACCTTGTTGGGTCATTGCATCCCTCATGGCAATGTAGTTGCTGCTTTGCACCGAAGCAGATGAGTTTCCTGCTTTGCCCACACTTCATTCCCTCTGCCCTTGGCTCAGCATGCTCTCTGCAGCGCTGCCTCCCATGGGAAGACCTCTTTTTTCACTGCAGCAAGTCAGACATCAGCCCATCTCTCCCTCCTCCTGAGGGTAGGCAGAATGGCTCCTATCCCTAAGGGGGTGATGGGAATGGAAGACTTCAGCCTCCATGCATTGCTCCTCTTTCTAGCTATGGGAAAGAAAGAAAACTCTGCAATCTTCAGGGATTTATGGGGGAGCTCTAGGTCTCAAATATTTCCCTGTGCAGGCAAGAAGAGAACATGCAGATAAAAGGTATGATGGTAAAACCCACATTTCCCTCTGTTAATAGCATTTATTCCTGATATTGTAATCTTCCCCTTGCCATTTTACCTTCTTCCTATCACCCCCCCTTGCCAGCTGTGAACCACACAGGCAACCTATTTCAGAAGCTGGGCTTTGGCATTTCATTGAGTGTGTGCCACAGCTGGAATCGTAGCTTCTACCAACACTTCACTGGCTCAATTACTGTTGCAAAATGACTGGAGCTATATTAGGTCAAATGATCCAACCCAGTTATGCTATATTCAGTTTTGAGAGAACCAGTTATCCACAAAAGGCATTGTCATGGGGTCTTCTGAATTGCTTATAGGTGGCTTGGTACTGTCCAGACCAACAAAAGGAGCTGCCACAAGGGACATCTTAAACTGGGGAGATCGTCGCTCAAGAGATAATTAAAATCATTAGCAAAATATGGTTTTTGAAAGTGCATTGCTTTCAGTAGTGCTTTTTCCTGGTTCTGATTGCTTGCACTGTAAGGTGTAAAGAGAAATAAATATCCTAAAATGAAAGCCCATCTGCATCTTCATAAAAACCAACGATTGTGATAAAAAACAAAACAAAACAGTAACCTCAGCTCTAAGCTTTTTTTGTGTGTATGTTGTTTAAAGCCCTACATAAATCAGGAGGAGGCCCACAGAGGGAAGACTGTTTGGTTTCAGGGACTGGTCTTGATTTTCTGCTAAGGATAATCAAGATCAGGAATCCATCTCTAATTAAAGGCAAACAAAAAATATGCAAGATTTTCACATACATTCTTTTCATACTCATAGTTTAACGTGTTATGTATACTGTGCTCTTTTCCTTGAATTCAGCTCTCAAATTATGTGCAGACAACTTCAGCTGCAGGGAAAGGTGGGAGTATGTAGGATGTCTAGAATTTAACTGTTTCACTCCTACTGCTACGGGACCTGTTTCTTTACCAGAGATATTAGGTAGAAATGTGGATGTTATTTTCGACAGAAACTCTCAGAGGTTCTGTCCGATTCTGGTTTTGTTGGTTATTTGTTTTTGGTTTTGGCTTGATTTTTTTAAATCTGTTTTTAATGAGTAGATCCCAGTGAAAATGTTGGTCCGACTTCATAGAAGAAAGACATCCATGTAGTTTCTATAAGCACAGAGCTTTCTCCTTGTCTGCTTCTGTTATAGTTGGGTTCTTTTTTTCCAGGATTTTTCCATGGAAATGTCATTCAAGTGAGTGAAATTTAAGCAGGATGTGGGTTTTGTCACTTTGATGGTAACGTGGTGGCCCAGATGCAAGTTTTTCATTAAGAAATTAATATTGGCAGATTGGGTATTACAGTAAACTGAACAAGCCTGAGCATGCAGTAGGGACCACATCGTTTTGCATGGTGATGTTCGAGTTCTCTCCCTGCACAGCACAGTCTGGGGTTGATTTACATAAATTCTTAGATTTCTCGCAGCAGCACCCCATAAGTTGAACTATTCCTCATGCTTTTGGCTCCTGTTCTGAGGCACATTGCTGACACTTCCATCACTGAGTCAGTGTAGCCCAATCAGTCAATGTCCGATGTCTAGTTTTTAATAGAGGAAACGGTTTCTGATGATAGATGTGGTTGTATTTAGTCCTGTAGCAGTAAGATGGATGAACAATAAAGTTTGGCTGAGATAGTTCCACTCTGAGATCCTCTTCACCTAACACCCAGAGAACACTTACTCGCACAGCTTGACTTGGTCTACTAAATGTGCTTTCCATGACTGAAGGTCTGTGTGTTGAACTGGATGCTGAGAGCCAGCGCAGCCTTCATGAGACCAGTTGCCCAGAGTGCTTTAAATCTTAAGCTCTGAGGAGAGGCATGACTTGGGGTAATTCCCAGTCGAGCTAAAGATTCAACATCTCCAGCAAAACAGCTTCTCAGAAAAACAAATAAAAAACATTAAGAACAGTTTTCTAGAGCAAAAGTGTGAATGTCCTTCTCCTTCCCAGTATGAGGAGCACATTTTTGATAATAGCATGTTATTTCGATTGGCCATTGATGCACTAATTAGGGGCGTTCTGTAAACCATTTAAATTGATGCAGGTATTGGGGTGCATGCATATTGAACCAGTTTGTTTAAAAAAATATGAAAAGCAGTGTTCATTTGGTGAGTCAGCAGTGCATCCTTGGCTCTGCTTTTGTTCTTCTGCTCATATAGACTCCACCATTTGCTCCTCTGAAAAAAAAGTGCATAGTGAGAGAAGGCTGAAAATGGAGAACTGGCAGTTAGAATGATGATAATTCCAAAGCATGGAGCAGAAGGGAGTTTGTAAGACAGAATAAATCACTCATTCTTTCTTAAATGCAATGGAATTGCACCTCCTCCATGAGGAGGCCAAGTACCCTTTGCTTTCTGGCTGGTCTCAGTCCTGCAACACCACAGCACACACCTCTTGGTGCTCAGGTTCACTGAGTTACTGCCACTCACAGCACTGCCTGTGTTCTGTGCTGACAGACTATGGCCAACCCCATGGTTGGGGGTCAACCTTCCTGCAGAGAAGCTCCTGCACTGCCACAGTGGTGGCAGTCCTAGGTGGAGGAGCCACATGGGGACCTCATGGGTACCTTGGCCTATGTGGGTATGCTCGCCTGCAGGCCTAAAGTTGGTCAGTAACAAACCAACAAAGTGACATGTGCTGCCAGCTTCACTGAGAACAAATATCAACTCTGACTGGCTTTTTGGAGGAGCATTTTGTAGCCAGTATTTTTGACCTCAGTAAGGAATTGAATTGGCGAGCAGCTAGAATTGAGGTCCTCAAGGAATTTTGCTTCTCTAAATTGATTAAGGAAGTTTCTGGTATAGATACATGGGACAAAAAATAAAGCTTTTAATTACTAACTTGTTACAGTTTTTCACATAAGAAGTCCCACTAATATGCCATGCTTGTTGCTGTCTTCCATGCCCAATGACCCTTGCTATCCCAGTGCCATTGTGCCAGCCACTGGGTCTGGCCATGCAGGCCCTCCATGTGCAACCTGTAACCACTCAGGGTGAGTGGGCTTGCTTGCCCACACTGCTCCCAGGGCTCCTTACTGCTAGTTGTTTCTTTTGGCCAATTTGCTCAGGTAACTGGGATCACAGTTTAGCATTAAGTATGCAATCAGTCAAAAGCTGCCGAACATTTCCATATAGGAAAGAACTAGTTACGTATTCTGAGGGCAGGCAAACTTGGTGTTCTGGACAGAAGCACACACAGGATGCACATTGCCCTGTACAACAGGTTTGCATTCTCTGACCTGCCTTTCAGTGAGGTATAAGAAGGAAAGGAAAAGTTGTGGCACTTTCCAACTCTGTAAAGTTTCAGTCTGTGGATGAAGAAAAAATAAAAGTAAAATGCATGCAATTTTGAGTCATCTGCTAACTGACTATAAATCTACAACAGCCAATTTATCACTTTCACCAGGACTGCAGCAATTTAAGCAGGCAAGAGAGTGCAGCTGCCCATGCCTGTTGCAGAGCCTGTAGACAAGTCAAGAGCTGAATGTAAATCAACAATGTCAGGCTGCTGCATTAGGGCAGAGCCCACACTTGGGGACAAGAGGGAGAGGTGCCTGTGTGAGAAGGGTCCTCTTGTGGGAAGGTGTTCACTTGGGTGCTCAGGAGAGCACCTTTACTGCTCTCTACAACTACCTGAAAGCAGTCACCATCCCTAGACACGTAGAAATGTATGCATGAAGCACTGAGGGACATGGTTAGTGGGCATGGTGGGAATAGGTTGATGATATGATGAACTTAGTGCTTGTTTCCATCCTAAATAATTCTATGGTTCTAGCTGCTGCACTTTGGGACACTTAAAGACTAAATCCACTGGGAAGGATGAGGAGGATTCTTAATGTTTCTCTCACAAGGAAGCTAGTTAACAGCCTTGAGTTTTCTGTCAGGAGACACTTTAAATTTCTTTTCCTATACCTGAATAATACAGAAAGTTATGGGCTTTTCCTCTCCTATTTTTTTTTCCTTCCCTCCCTCCCCCACAAAACCTTGTGGTGAAATATTAAGCTGTATTAAATACACTTTGCATATTTTATATGGTTTACTGCTGGGGCTCAGTAGGTCAGACAGGTGGTCTGATGATCTTGACAGTCTTTTCCAACCTAGATGATTCTGTGATTGTATAATGCAGTGGAACTGCCTAAAACTAATATATCTATTTAAACAAACAGCCCCACTGTGCTCTGTTAACTGGGCAGTGCTGTTTTGTGTGAAATTCTAAATCTTAGAAGGATTTTGTATTTTATCTAATGACACAAAATTACAAATTTTTTAACATCTTCAAAAAGGATTGGAGCAGACAGCTCCAAGAAGTACATCTCTAGGAGCAGGTATGGCTTGTCAGGGCATGGCAGTCCTGAGACAGCTTGTGAGATCACTTTGCCTCTCCCAACCTGTCTGAACTTACAGCGAGCACTCGACATACAAGTCTGAACATTTACAGTCCCTTGTGCTTTTCTAATTGTTTCAATTCAGACATGTGCTTTTGTTTTTCAAGGCAAAAGAGCACACATACATCGAATGAATAAGGATGCAATAATAAAGCTGAGTCGCACTGTTCTGATACACATGGTCTGCAAGTGTGCAAGGTTAGGAATCCTGGGGTGCTTGGAGAGCACTGATTTACAAAACTGCAGGGGCCTCACAGTAGGCTGATAACTCAGGGTGCCGGGTCAGTGGTGAGTATCTTCTTTAAGTGTTAGCCAGAATTTGTTGGCAGGCAGTAGGGAAGTGGATAGAGGATTCGAAGGTCAGATGTTGTTCCAAGTTTGTCACAAGAATGCATTAGGGAATGACACTCTGGGGGTGGACAGAGCTGAGACACCAGATTTAAGCAGGAGACTGGTGCCTGATACCACTGTCTTTGCAGACAGGAGTGTGGATAAAAGGACACGAAACTGCAATGCTGTTTTTCTTCAGGCTTCTGAAATAATGAAATAACTGTAGGGCTGCCCATAATATATCAGTGCTAATGCAGCTGTGTTCAGTACAGAAAACATGATGGCATAGTTCAGTAGTTTTGAGGTGTGTCTGCTGAATGTCATATACATTCCTGGTGGAATCTACTTACAAGTGGGACAGATACTAACAGCCTGAGCAGAAGGACATAAATACTGTAAAAGCTCTGCATAACCAGGCCAGTGGGCCCTCTCATCTGTTGGACTTTCTCTTCAGCAGCATGAATAAATATAGCTGCTGCTTAGTGAGACCATGCAAACACGGTCACATCCTCTGGTCTGTTCCCCTTTTATTGCCCCACTGTAGGATGGCTTGCAGATGTTAAAGGGTGTGCTCGGTTCTGTTTTTCCTCTGCTTATGGACCTACTAACCACAACTCTGTGTGATCCTTTCTGAATCTGCCACTGCTGTGTATCTCCACAGTCTCCCATGGCAGAAAGTTCCACAATATTTAGACGAGGTGTAGTGAGATTTTTCAAGAGTGGGACCCCTGAACCTGACTTTCTGATTTACTTTCTAGAAGGTTTTTGTTCCTGAACCTTAGTCACATCAAAATAACATCTTTATGACTTGGAGCCAACGGTGGAGGCTTTCCCTCTGTCCCTTATTTGCACTTGTTTATAGACTTCCTGCTGGCTACTGCAAGGAGACAAAAACACCATCTCTCTTTCATCCACTTTCTTCCATACGGTGTATCTTAAGATGGCGTCCAAATTTCACCATATAGTAACAAAATTAGTCAAGGTATTAATGAAACCCATGCTCTCTCTTCTCTGTGGCAGGAGAAGCTGCTGTTGATGCAATTCCATAGCTCCTTGTGGCTCCCCCACATCCTCTTTCCAGAAGGTTGTGAACACACAGAGGCTTCCCTGATAAAAGGTGAGTACAGCTCGTAACTTCCAGTGATTTCCAGGTAGCTCTTTAATGTTCACGGTTCATTTTTCTTCCCTTAGGGGCGGACTGACACAGAAATGCACTCTGCAGCTATTCCGCCACCCTGAATTTTCTACCAAAGGAGAGAAAGAAATGGAAAAGGCCTTTCGCCTTATTAACAGAGCAAATTGAATTTTCTGTGCCTGGCAATAGTACGTCTTCTTGGTGTCATTTTTACAATACCTTTCTGACTTTAACCATACTGTAAACTGTGTCCAGAGGTGTGATTTCAAAGCTCACGTCTGGAGCTTCTATGCATTTACTTTATTAAATTTGAGAGCGGTGATGGTATCTGACCAAGTACCATTTGGCTAGTTGGAAGATGTTTATACATGGGGTGGGGGGAGGCAGGCTCTCTCTGGGGGGCCACAGTGGAGGTGGAGACAATCATTGAGAGCTCTTTATTTTATAAAATGTATCCCTGATCTTTCAGCCTTGAATTCAGCCTTTAATTACTCGTATCTTTAAGCAGATATGTAAAGACTCTAAAAAGAAAATCCATTTGTTTTACCTTTACAGATATTCTTATGTACATTTAATCTACTTGTTGATAATTCTTCTTCTCCCAGCCTCCCTGCATGCCTGTCCCTGAACGGGGAGGGATCCTGTGCTAAGGGTGAATGCCTGGCTCCACCTATTTCCCTTATTTGTTTCGCTCAGTTTCTGCTTTTATTGCACAAATGACACTTCATCCCATGCTTCCTTAAAAGCTCAGGTATTCAGAAGCAAACTTAATGCTTTCTTTAACTCATGTTCCTACTGGACAAGTCTACACGAGATGCAATACATTCAAATACATTGACATATTGAATGATTTTAATAGGAGTATTCCAAAGAATCCCCTCTCTTCACTTCTTAAATTCTTCCAACTTATCAGCAGCGTCAGAGAAAAGAAGGAAGTGTGTGATATCTGTTGCACCGCTTACTTGTGGGCTGACTGTTTATTTTTATTTCTACTTGCTCTCTCCTACTTTGTCGCCGAAATTGCAGAACCATCTGTCTCCCTTCATTGAGGAGAATCATTTATGAGTCCCAGATTTACCAACAGTATCAGTTACATCCAGCAAACCTCACTCTTGGTCTTATTAATTACTTTCCATCTGCTTTTCCCTCAGGCATCTTGGTTAGCAGAAAAATGCTGACAACCAACAGTAATGGCTTCTTAAGTTAGTTAGTTATTAAGTCAAGCCTTTTGCAGATACAGTTTCAATAAATGTGTTTCTTTTTCTTTAGGAAGAATCGTACTTAGTTGAAAACAAAAATGTAATAGTGCCAGAAACTGGGGTGGGGGTGGGGGGGATTTGCTTTTTAGCTGCAAGAAGCCCCACTTGTATTCCTAAAACACGTAAAAAGCAGAGCTGCAGAAAGTGCTGTTAGAGGCAGTTACTGTGGGCAGAAGGAACCGGTCCTGTTAGGGCTGGGGGGGTTGTGCTCATCTCTTTTTGTTGTTGTTGTCGTAGCGAACATTTATATTTTTATTTTCCCATGACTTTTCCCTCTGTTGGCTAGGTTGCTCCCTTGGTCTCCTACTGGGAAAGCAGCATTGAACTTGCAGCGCTGAAAAGATGATTAATGACAGGCAAAACTGTATACAACATGCAGTTTATTTGGGGGGGTGAGGAGCATGCAGTGAAATGCCGCATTGGAAGATTCCGGGCAAATGGTGTGTGAAATTGTTGACAAATTGCCCTCATTAAGTGCACTAAATGAATGCTTTCTTGAGAACATTGGCACGATATCACCATGTACAACGTAACTTCTACTTGAAATTGCATGTGGTGCTATTCTTATCTTTTAATTTCTTGTAACAGCTCTAAGTTGTGATAAAGCCAACATCGTAGCTGTCTTCACTGCTCACTACGTGAGATGTGAAGGAAAATTGCTGAGGGAGACTTCCATGAGTGGTTCTGAATTATTCATTAATTTATTCATTATAATGGGCCATTCTGAGCCCGGTCACCAGAGTTCATAAGTGCCAAGAGATGGATTTAGAAATGCCTTAATTTCCGCAGCCTTTCACTTGATTCCCATCAGCGAAGGGGCAGTTAGAGAACAGCAGTCAGAGAAGCCGCAGTTATACAGAATGCAACTTTGGGTGCTGGTTAGCCTTGTTGATAGTAGCAAGCATTCAAGAACAAAATGTCATAAAAATGATGGTGTTTTTGATGCAGTACATTCACCGGCATTCAGGTAAGGCTGGCATGACCTTCTATCAGACTAGTTGTCCCCACTCCTAGATGACTGTGCCAACCCCACTGCTCATCTTTGGGCATGGGCAGAGCCTGGACCTGTCTGTCTCGTGCCTGCACTTCTTCCAAGCACATGTGTGAGCCTTGGAGTTGGAGCTAGCATTTGGCTTGGGTGCTGGGTTGTGCTTTGGGGACTGCTGGCAGTGGCTCTTGGCATCCATCCCTACATCCATCACCTGCATTTCCCTGCCCTGCCTGGCTCAGGCAGCCAGGGCCTCATGAGGTGCACGTGCAGTAGCAGAGATGTGCTGGGTGAGGACACATCCCCAGGGTGGCAGTGGGGTGTGTGCTGGGATGGGGGAAACTGACAGGGACAGGATGCAGCCTGATCCTTTGAAGGCATGGAGTAGCCCAGGTGTGAGACAGGGAGGGTTTCCTGCTACGGGATCCAGATGGATGCTTCTTCTGTCTGTCCCTGTGACAGTGAATGACCATGGCCTCTCTCTCTCTCTTGCAGATGCAGCTTTCATCACTGAGGCACTGGTAGGCGGGGAGCAGCTCCTCCTCTCTACTCCCCAGCAGGCCACAGTGTGAAGACTGTGGGTCCCAGGGGTCGGTGCTGGGGCCTGTCCTCTTCAACATCTTTATTGATGACCTCGATGGGGGCATTGAGTGCGCTCTCAGTAAGTTCGCAGATGACACTAAATTGGCTGGGAGTGTGGATCTGCCTGGGGGTAGCGAGGCCCTACAGAGGGATCTGGACAGGCTGGAGAGCTGGGCTGAAGCCAATGGAATGAGGTTTAACAAGGCCAAATGCCGAGTCCTGCACTTCGGCCACAACAACCCCAGGCAGCGCTATAGGCTTGGGGCGGAGTGGCTGGAGGACTGTGTGGAGGAAATGGACCTGGGGGTACTGATTGATGCACGGCTGAACATGAGCCGACAGTGTGCCCGGGTGGCCAAGAAGGCCAACGGCATCCTGGCTTGTATCAAGAATGGTGTGCTGAGCAGGACTAAGGAAGTCATCCTGCCCCTGTACTCGGCATTGGTGAGGCCTCACCTTGAGTACTGTGTCCAGTTTTGGGCACCTCAGCACAAGAAAGATATGGAGGTACTGGAGCAGGTCCAGAGAAGGGCAACGAGGCTCGTGAAGGGCTTGGAGAATCAGCCCTATGAGGAGAGGCTAAGGAAGCTGGGGCTGTTTAGCCTGAGGAAGAGGAGACTGAGGGGAGACCTTATTGCCGTCTTCCAGTACCTGAAAGGTTCTTACAGTGAGAGTGGGGCAGGTCTCTTCTCACTAGTGACAAGTGACAGGACGAGGGGAAATGGCCTCAAGTTGCGCCAGGGCAAGTTTAGGTTGGATATTAGGAAGAACTTCTTTACAGAAAGGGTGGTTAGGTACTGGAATGGGCTCCCCAGGGAGGTGGTTGAATCGCCATCCCTGGATGTGTTTAAGAGCCGTTTGGATGTGGTACTCAGGGATATGATTTAGCAGAGGTTGGTTTTTTTTTTTTTTTTTTTTTTTTTTTTTTTTTCTTAGAGATGGGGTACTGGTTAGGCTGCGGTTGGACTTGATGATCTTCAAGGTCTTTTCCAACCTGGATAATTCTATGATTCTATGATTCTATGACTATGGCAGCAGAGCAGGCATGGATATGTCCCAACTGCTGTGGTGTGCAAAAGGACATTGCCTGTGCCATTCTGTGCCATCATGAGTTCTGTCTGGGCTGCATCCTGCAGTGGGACAGGCAGAAAGAGAGCTGCCCGCTCTGCAGAAGGGTCATGATTGTCATTAAGGTTGCTGCATGGGATGATGATGGTGATGACCTGGGATTCACGATCCGACTCCCAGAACCATCAGTACCTCCCTGCTTCCAGGCAGGCACTGTTCCTATGCCATTCCCTCTACCGTTTATGCTGTTGCCAGATGAGCAGGAGCCTGAGGAGGCAGAGGAGGAGCTTATGATGAGCAGTCTCCTGCCTGAGGTCTGGTCAGCCCCGTTCAGGCAGCACCAGGATCCTGCACTGCCCTGGCTGCACCAGGAGCTGCACATCGTCTCTGGGACACAGTGGTGGTCAGCAATGGCAGTGGAGAATCTCATCATGAATGCCCTATGTGACACTGAGCTGGACAGGAAGGCCCTGAACCAGCAGCTGTGGCCTGCCATGGGGGACAGAACAGGGACTCTCAGCCAGGGACTCACTGACACCACTGCGTGCCAGTGGGGTGAAGAGGCCTACTGACAGCCAGGCCTACTGACAGCCAGGCCTACTGACAGCCAGGCCTACAAGGTGTCTGGAGGGCAGGAGGACAGCCCTGTGGCTGCCCTTGGCCTCACAGCCTTCCCATGAGTGACTCTCACCTCAAGGCCTATGATGAGCATTCTCCTTTAGAAGACCAAGGAAAAAAAAAAGCAGATTTTAGAAGTGTTTCTAAGTATAACCATTCTAGTGACGTCAGTCGTCAGAATGGGTATATTTGGACTGGACATTGGGTTTTAAGATATTATTCAAAACATGCACAAGAAATACATTTATCCTGAGACTCTTTCAAAGTGTAATCTGACAGTTTTAAATTGATGACAGTGAATCTTCCAGAATAATTTTAAAAGAAGCATGCAGATTTCAGACACAGAATGACATTCAAAGTAGGTGTCAGTTCGGGCGTTGTGCCTGCGAAACACATGTGCTCTGGTCTGCAGAGATTTCTAGAGAGAAAAAAAAAACAACAACCCAAGAAGTGGGCAAATGTGAAACATTCAGTTTTTACATTCAAATAAAAATGAGTGATTGTTGGTCAATCTGATATGCTTACTCAGATTTTATACTATTCACTTCATACAAAGTCTTACTCGGTGGCAGTTCTGGCAGAATAAGATGTTATTCAGTGTTAAAAGCATCAAAACTGGTTCTGAAAAACAAAAATATGCAAAAGGTACTTGAATTGCCAGTAAGGTGACCGTAATCCAACAAATGCTGAGCATCTTCTTATCCCCTTGGCTTTTCCCTGTGCACAGGAGCTGGCAACTTACCAGAAGTACACTGACACAGGATCAGGATGTACCTTACCAACATCCTGCTTTTTCTTTCAGAAGTACCATTTGGTTGTATCTCAAATTAATGAGCTTTCGGCAGGCTTTCATTTCCTGCTGCCATATACCAGCTTACTTAGTTTATTTTCTTGCTTGGGAATGAGTGTGAAAGCTTTTTGCCCACTGCCACAAAGTGTGCAGTCCATTTTCCAACATGGAAATCTCAGATGAGCTCCATTATCCTGATAAAGTGCTTCCCTGGACATCGTGTTTCCCCTAACATAAAAACATACACAGTCTGTGCCTGTGGTGTGCTGAGGCTGAAGTTGGATGGGCAGTGTACATGGAATTTGAACTTGACTTTTCCTGTTTACTAGACAGGAACTCGAACCATCTAAGCTACTCTTGCAAACACCTGTATAAAACATGTCCTCAGTGATCACCCTCCTTCCTGTCCAGGATTGTGTGTAGTGACCTCCTTATTTGTGAGTATAATATAGAGGTAATCAGGGCCTGTGATGTCGCTGAGTTCTGACTGATGGCTCAGTCCCAAGTGATGGCTGTTGAAGTAGATCATATTTAGCTTCTAATGCCTTGATGGTCCACTGCTTCTACTTCAACATCTACTTTAAGTGCACCATAAACTTGCATTTTGGGACTGGCTCTTGTGATATGTATCTTAATGTCTTGTAGTGCTGGAACCAGAGGGAAAAAGCTGGTTTGCAGTTTCTGCCTTAGGTTGGCTCATGATTCTCTATCAAAAGGCTGTGGCAGTTTAAGATACTACTGTCCCTTACCTGCTTGTAGTGTACATCCATCACCCTTGAAGCTGGGGTGAAGCTGAAGAAGATGTTGATTCCCATCATTCCAATATGCTGTCACAAACCTGCACTGATTAAGATTATTAATGGTTTAAGTGAATACCTGGTACCTTGACTAGCTGTGGCTGAGAGGCAGCACTCAGATGTTAAGCCCTGTTGGCAACGGGGCAGTGTCTTCTTACACAGGAGAATACACAAATTGGGATGGTGAAAATCCAGTACTTTCAGAGCAAGATCTACTAGAAGAAATCCATTCAGTGCTTTGAAACTGTTCATGGCCATTTTTTATATGTAACTGGCAGTTAGAAGACGTTGGCTTTGATAATGAAATGTTTAAATTTATGTCATTGATTTGGATATTCCTTTAAGAAATGTAATACCAGGCTTTGACATAGAAAGAGAAGACAACAGGGTGGAAAAAACATCTAAAGATAGCCTTAGCAATAGACAACAGTTCCATAAAGGATCCAAGATCTTATGTCAGACAGACACTCCTGTACCGATTGCTACCACTCCATGCTTGGACTGTTTGATCTCATTCCCACGGGGAAGGGATGAATTATGAAGCTGGTTCCAGCAGTCTGCCTGCTGATAGGAAGGCCTGCTCTTCATTTCATTCCATCATATCATCATAGTATCATAGTATCGTGCGAGTTGGAAGGGACCTTAGAGATCATCGAGTCCAACTCCCGGGATTCGAGCCCTCTAGAGTAGCAGAGCAGCAGTTCTACCACTTGCGCCACAGGGGGGATTTGAACCCAGGCCCTCCGGTGTTGCAAGCGGCAGTTCTAACACCGTGCGCCACCGCACACGAAGAAAGGACCTAGCTTTGTCTGCCACACTCTTTGCACCATGTTTAGGTGTCTCTTTCAGCCTAGCTTTGTGGTAATGAATGATCAGACTGCTCCTGGGGCAACAGTGAGAGGCACCTTGTGCAGCAAAAGGCAACATCTCATGAAACAGAAGTATCAATGAAAATCAAATTGCAAAAGGAACGCTACAACTGTCGGCTCACTTCCTGATAAGGTCCCTCTAATAGTTCTCTTAACAGTTAAGGACATGTGCAAGTGATTTAACATCTGTGAGCAAAAATATTCAGAATAATAGATCTGAATGATAGAAAAGAAGCAATGACACCATATCTCCTAGAAGCAATTGGCTGATTTTAATTAAGCCAGAAATTAGCCTGCTAGCTGATGGCTCATAAAATGTCTGGAAATATCAGCTGCAGGCTAATTGTGCTGGCTTTACATGTGGACACTGTCCTCATGGTGAATTTTCAAATTAATCATGGACACGTGGGATAAGGCAGGCTGCTTGTGGGGGATGAAAGCGGAGGGGGGGCAGGGGGCCTTCTGCTGAACCTGGTTGTTCTGCGTGCTGCAGCCGTGCTGCTGGGACATTTGCCACAGAGGAAAACTGTTCCACGCTGACTTGAAAAACCTCCTAGCAGAGCCCAGAGATTAGGCTGTCCTGCTGTGCAGGAGGAAGCATGCATGCTTTTCATGGGCTTGAGCTGTTCCATCATATTGGGACAGTTGCCATCACTATGCTCTGTGAATGCCTGGTGTTTGTGTGTTAGCTTTGTTTCGACAGGTAGATGCTGATGGTTACACAGACGTGCACTTTTCCTGCATTGTTGTACAAGCAGTCCAGGTCACAGTACTGAAAGAACTTCTTGGTAATGCAGCCACTTTCCAGGAGTATCACACTGTTGATAATAAACACAATTCTGGTTCTTGCTAGAAGAGTGTAGGATGTGGTGACAGAGTGATGGTAGCACTGCTGCCAACACAGATGCTATTCATTGCCTTTGCCTTCAGGAGAAGGCATGTAGCTCTCTTTCAGTGGGTACTCAACAGCCCAGCAATTGGGTGAGATATCTGCCAGGGCTAAGGGAAGACCTAAAAGCATCAAAGAGCCAGCAGTGACACAAGTTACTTAAGCCAGCCCAAAAGGTCAGCAGTATCCTGGGTTGCATCAGTAGAGGAGTGGCCAGCAGGGAGAGAGGAGGGAATTGTCCCCCTCTGCTCTGCCCTTGTGGGGACCAAACTGCAGTACTGCATCCGGGCCTGGGGCTCCCAGCACAAGGAAGACAGGAAGCTGTTAGAGTGGCTCCAGAGGAGGGCTACAAAAATAGTCAGAGGTCTGAAGCACCTCTCCTATGAATACAGACTGAGGGAGATGGGCTTGTTATACCCGGAGAAAAGTTCTGAGGTATCTTCACTGTGGTCTTCCAGGATTTAAATGAGGAGTGAGATGAAGTCTTTACACAGTTTGATACTGTTGGGACGAAGGGAGAATGGTTTTAAAACTAAAAGGGGGAATTTGCTTAGATATTAGGAAATACTTCACTCAGAGAGTGCTAAGGTCCTGGCACAGGTCACCCATAGAGGCTGTGGTGCCCCATCTCTGGAGATGCTCAAGGCCAGGTTGGATGGGGCCCAGGGCAGCTGAGCTGGTGGGTGACAGCCCTGCCCATGGCACAGGGTTGGAACTAGATGGGCTTTAAGGCTTCTTCCAACCCAAGCCATTCTGTGATTCTGTGAAAGATGTTTCTTTTTTCACCTGTTAAGCCCCAGGCAGAGCTGTAAGTGAATTCTTTATTGAAAACCAGGGAACATCAAATCTGAGTATGAAGTAAGTCTAGCCTTTGTGCATGGAAAGGCATTGCTAAGGGAAAATGAAGCATTTGGACTGCAGGTTGCACAGCTCAGATGCAATAGTTCACAAAGCTCTAAAATAGAATAAAACTTTCTGGAAGAAACTTGGTGAAACACCCTTTTGTGTTGTTAACTTGTGCTGCCTCTCTTTATGTAAGGAAGAAAGAATGGGAAGGAGCCCTTTAGGGCTGAGCTATTCAAGAGCCACTGCCTGTGAATTTTGTTAGGATGTTTTGCATTAACATCACTGTGAGGCAGAATAATGGAACTGGGGCAATGAAGGGAGATCGTGAGAAGAAAAATGTTGCTTCGGGGAACACAGATGAAGTCTGAATATACAGAGAAGTTAGTGGGGATTAGTGCTGAGGAGAAAAATTCTGTGGAAGTGAAAAAGGTTGCTGGTTACCACCTTGAAAGGGAAGACACCAGAGGAAGAAAGCAGGAGGAGATGACCAGCAGGGCTGAAGGATGTTTTGTTGAGTATCTAGGATAAACTGAGCCCAAGAAGCTGAGCCTACAGCTGTCCAGATGTGAAGAGCAGTCTGTGTAATGAGGCATCGGTGTGAAGATGGTGTGGCAGTCACTGTTTTTACCAGTGATGGCCCAACATGATAGCAGAAGGAACTGCGCTAATATAGTTAGAAACAGTTGGGTCTATTCAAGTCCTCTTCAGGGAGTGTTCAGCGTTCACTATGCACAGCTTGAACACAAAGTCTCTATTTTTACAGAGCGGAAACCTGGCCAAATGGTGTGCTGAATGGTGCGCTGCAGCAAGGTTCCTAAGAACGAAGGCAGCGTAGACATCTCCATGGCAGTTGGAAAATCTTCTGTTGCCATCACTTTTTCACTTAGTCCAACTAACAGCAGTCAGTTTAGCAGAGCAGAGGTTTCCAGCCCTGCAAACTATTGCTAGAGATGTCATTGAGATGAGGCAATGTATCTCCACGAGTTCATTCTTCGCTCCATTCTTGGAGCCTGCACCAGCCAACTCTGTGTTTTAGACCAAACAAAAAAAGCCTCCATTAAAATTGCAAGGTCAGACATAAGCTATGAAATGCCAGAATTAATTTTGCCGGTATAGCTCTACTTTGTCTGCCTTGTGCTTATGCATTATAATGCCATAATTTACATAATGGCAAACTGCTTCTGGGAAATGAAGTGATTTTGCAGCGCTGGCTGTGGGCCCTGGCCTTGTTTGCTGTGGAAGGTGTACTGTGGACAAGGCAGGGGAATTTGGGATGGTGGTTCTGGAGTTGCACACAGTCTTCAATCTTGTGTTGTCTAACACTTTAGACTTAAGAGCTTGACTTTGCAAGCTCACTATTCTTTTCAACAGATTTTATGTGTAATGTAAAACATGTTCCAACACAGTCTGAGGTTTATTTATTGCTTTTGTTGTTAGAAGAAGGGGAAAAAAAAAAACTGGTCCAAGTGGGGATTTCCTCCTATAAAACTGAAAAATCAGCAAAAATGCCTTAAGATCTCAGCTTGGTTGAAATCTTGTTGAGATTTAAATTAACTGAACTTCTGAAAGGAGCTTCAAATAAAATCGGGTGGTTGTTTGACAGAACTGCCTGTGCTTCATCTGTTCTGCAGTTCCATCGGCACCAATCCTGAGACACTTTTGTTCAAGTCCAAAGTGTCCTAGAACATGAGCACCGCCTAGATTTAGTGCATTTTAACCAAATCTATCAAAGTCAGTGTGGAACTAGAGCCTCTCCTTGGCTGGAAGGAGCAGCCTGACCTCATGGGAGGATACAGCATGAGAGTTCTCAGCAGCAGAACAGAGTCTACCAAAAGTTCTCCTTCTCCAAATATAACCTGAGCTATCCTTAGGTCCTGCAGACATGGAGTAGCCATGCAGCTCAATTCACGCATCATTATAATAAGGCTCCTTATGAAAAAATAACCGATGTACTCTCACGTCACACGGCAGTAGGGCTTTAACTGTTATCTGTAATGATAACGATAAGCTAGACATATCTTTCCTGTAGGTGGTAGGTTATATTCATGGCTCATTTTGCAGTCAATAAAACAATATGCTTTTGATAATCGCTTTAAGTTGCCAGTAACTTGTTAGTCAAATTTCTTTTGGATTCTTTTTCACTTCAGAGTGCCCAAAAGCAGTCAACACATATTATTATGGAGCGTTCAAAAAAATGTATGTAGCCATATGAACATGCTGATGTAAAAGTAGAATTAATTAGAAAAATACTACTTGGCTTCTTCTTGTCTTTAAAACAAATAAATAAATTATTTATTGTCTTATTTAAATACAAAGTCTGAAAACAAATGCTTCAGGTGTTTCAGGTGTGGAAAATCAAAGCATCCTATGCCAAATAGGAAACTAGTCTTAGTTTTGTTGCTAGAATGTGAAGGTTTGGGATGCAAGTGCCTTTTCAACTGAAATTCAGCATAAAGAGTTAGAAGTAGCTGGAAGTTTTTTTATTTTATTATTTTATTTTAATTTCAGCAAGGAAAACGTAGGCTTAAACTGAAGGAGGAAAGAAAAAAAGTCCAACAACCCACAACTGTGGCAAAAATCCCAGAGCAAAATAGTTAGTCTTGGAATTGCTGTGATGATGCCTTATGGAAATAGTACTGTTGCTTTCAAATTTCTTTATTTTTCCTTTATTCATAACCCTTTGTTTGGCTACTGCTTCCAAAATTGCTGTGGTTTTATTCATGGAATAGAAACGTGGTGCATCATGAGACATGTAATGTACCACAAAGGGAGGCCCATACTGAACAGAGATGTAATAAAAATGCTCCCAAGGGGGACTATAGCAGCACATTCAAACAGAAACATTTTAGCCCACAGCTTTCTTGTCCTTCCTCAGGCCTGGGATTAGAAACAAGTCTAAGAAGAATGCACTGATGTCTTTACATGAAGAAGGAAAATGGCAATATAGGAAGGCACATGTCATATGATAATAAATCCTTCTCGCTCTTCTAAGAACATTTGTTGATAGCGCTATATCTCCTCCTTCCTCTATCTCAGATGGATATGTGCTGCTCATCTTCAATCTTTGACCTTTGTCCTAACAGAAATACTTCATCTCCTCTTGATGTTGAAAACATGACAGAACTGACATGCTTTCAGATCCTTCGCACCATTTTGAAGGCTAAGGTACCTTAAAGGGTTGTTATGAAATGAGTTTCAGTAAGGAATTATACCATGTAGCTCAGGGAGCTAAACTCAATCACAGCTGAGAGACAGTGATCAGTCTATTGTATTTGTGTACAAACGTAGTTCAAGCTGAATGGTCTCCACATAAGCTGCTTACAAATAAGGTACCGATCAACTAGAACTAGAAGGCGATGATTAAATAAAAATAAAGACCACACACACACACACAAAGCCCACAACCACCCAAGAAAAGGACTACAGCATTACATCATCAAATATGGAAAGCATGGAATACTCTTATCTGAAAATACCTTCATAGGCATCACAGTGGTGTTGAGCCCCAAACCATATGCCTATGCATGATAGGCCTCCCAGTTTCCCATGGTGAATCCCACAGTGAATTCTACAATGAACCAAGTGCTTTACACATGATGAGTGGTCCAAGCCGAGACTTGTATGTCCTCTTTGAACCAGCATTTCCCAGCTTCTCTGTTCATGTTGGCACATTTGGAGCTTATGAAACTCCAAGACTGACTGTCCTTGCACAAAAGGGTCACTCATTCTCAGCAGTATCATCTGTGATAAATACAGTTTTATGTCTTTGTACCAAAACTGGTTCTGTACTTTACTGCTTCTCCATGTGCACTCCATTTCATCCTTCTCTCGAAAGAGTTTAACGCAGGAATACTCAGTCCTTAATCTTAAAGCTACTCCTAAACCAAGATGTTCAAGGTCATCCAAGATATTCTTTGCTGTCTATGTTTTCCTTCCTCCCTCCCTCCCTCTCTTTCCACCTTTTCTCCTCTTTTCCCTCCTTCCTTCTTTCTTTCTCTTCCCTTTCTCCCTTCCTCCTTTCCTATCCCCCTCCCTTCCTTTTCCCCTTCTTTCTTTCCTTCTTTCTTTCCTTTTGGTTTTGCTCATGTCAATATTCCTGGGCTTTGTGCCATAAGCTCGATGGAGTGGTAATTTGTTTGTTGAATGTCTTTATTCTTTACAGGGATCCTTTGACAGCTGAATTTCAAATATCCTTCTGTGCTGTTCTTAAAAATGCTTCTTGAGAAAGGGATTCATTTCAACTATGTATCACCAGACTTTGAGTGTTTCTACTCACAGCAGCTCTGTTCTGCCTGAATCCCTTAGCTATGGCTATTAACTTGGGTATTTGTGAGTTTGTGTCTCTAATCAGTCCAAGAAGCTTCTCTCTTATGTACGAGAAAGGCTGCTGCAGTCAGTGCAGAACCTTCTGGGAATTAGAAGAGGAACTCTGGCCTCTCTGGCCCTCTGATCCTTAGAGGAACACACCTTCAGGTAGTTGATTGCCATTAGATGTTCAGCACATGACATAACTGAGGAGGCCAGAGGTTGCCAAGGGAGCAGTTTGCAGTGGCTACTGCAATACTCCTGTCGCTGCATTTCAGGGTAAGATTCAGCGCAGCTGGGCTGCATATGGAGCATGGACACATGCTGGCTGCAGCACAGCTGGAGACTAGCACTGTCCTGATGTTCCTCTCAGGGGAAGAAAACACGGCCATCCTGACAGAGTCCATTTAATATTAGTGGTTAGTAATTAACTGCCAATTACAGAAAATCATATCTTTAGGCTAAGTCACAATGTCCTTCAGAAGAACCTCAGGTGGCAGTTTAATAAACCTAGCCCCAGAAGTCATGATTTTCCTATCCCTCTGATTTGTGAGAACGGAGCAGGAGCTGTAGGCATCTTGAATCAGGACTTTTTCAATGGGAGAACCTGTAAAAAGCCATTATTTCACAGGGTTAGAGTGTAATTAAAGTTACCTGATGACTTGTCAGTCATTAGCTCTTGTTTCAACTTGAGGTAATTAGCTCACCTCTTGATGAAAATGCATATTTATTTTTCAAGTGAAATACTCACAAATGTTTGCATTCTAGACATTGTGTTGTGCAGTCAGTTTTCATGTGCTGGGCTCTGCCTTATGGCCATTTGCAAGTGTTGATGAAGACATTATTTGTTCAAAATGATCTATATATACAGCAATCATCTAGTGTGTGTTGGGATAAATTTGGGAAAGTGAGCTTTTTTATATATAAGATTGCGGTGTGCTGCAGGAAAAACTGTTCAGCCTATGGTTAAACTTGAAGCAGTTTGTCTTTTTAAGTAAGGACATGCACACAGCAAAGCAGCAATCAGCCAGCTGTACATTGAGGATTAGAATTAGCAACACCAGTAGAAAAGCAGTGACAGCAGACACTTGCTGAATGTTACTGTTAGAAGTCTGGAGCACAAACCTTGCTAAAAGCAGCTGAGAGAACTGGGGTTGTTTAGTCTGGAGGAGACGAATCGGAGGAGCTTATCATGTTATCAGGCTCTATGACTACCTGAAAGGAGGTTGTAATGAGGTGGAGGTCAGCCTCTGCTCCAAGGTAACAGCAGCAGGATGAGAAGGAATGGCCTCAAATTGCACCCAGGGAAGGTTCAGATTTTATATTGTTGCACCAGGGGAGATTTAGGCTGGATGTGAGGAAATACTGCTTCTAGGGAAGAGTGGTCAGGCAGTGGAATGGGCTGCCCAGGGAAGTGGTGAGGTCACTGACTCTGGAGGTGTTCAAAGAACATTTACCTGTAGAACTGAGGGCTGTTTCTGCTTGTGTTTGGGGGTGGCATGGGGATGGGTGGGTTGTTGTAAACTAAAAGAGGGGAGATTTAGATTAGATGTATGAGATGTTAGGGTAGTGAGGCTGCCCATAAAAGCTGTAGGTGCCCCATCCCTGGAGGCACCCAAGTCCAGGTTGGATGTGACCCCGGGCAGCCTGACCCAGTGGTGGCAGCCCTGCCCACGGCACGGGGTTGGGGCTGGCCGGGCTTTGAGTCCCTTCCATCCTATACCGTCCTGCGATTCTACGATGGAGCCTCTGCGAGCTTCAGGGTCTACTCAGGACCCACCAGAAAGTTCAAGCGAGTATCTAAGGGGCCCAGACACATCCCGCACACTGGACCGGGGCACCACACGCCCCTCCCGTCGCTGACCACCCTCAAGCCGGGCGCTGCGTCTTTAAAGGCCGGGGCCGGGGCTGGGCTCTTTTCCTCCTCCCTTCCCCCCCAAGGCCCGGCGGTGCGGGGCGCCGGGAGGAGGCGCCTGCCGCTAACAAAAGTCGGCGATCGGCGGCTGTACCCGGTCTCTCTGCCCGGCAACAAGTGGCTGGAGGGGACTGCCCGAGCTGTGAGGTGGGAGGGAAGGAAGGAGGGAGAAAGGAGAAGCCAAGACCAAGCCCGCGCGCTGTGCGGCGGGTCCCGTGGATTACAACTGGGGCAGGGAAGGCGCCTTCGCCTCGAGATGGTGGGCGGCGGGGAGCGGCGGTGAGCATGAAGGCGGCAGGATGGGCGCCAGCAACGGCAAGCAGTACGGCAGCGAGGGTGAGCAAAGACAAGGGGGGGTCCTGGCTTGGGGACAGCCATAGCTCGGGGGGGAGGGAGGACTCCGCCGCATCGCCCGTCGCCTGCCCGTTCCCCCCCCACCTCCCGCGGTGCGAGTCGTGATAGTGCGGGAGTTGTTGCTATCGAGTTGCGATCGTGAGTCTTTGTGAGGCTTCCCGACTCGGGGTTCCTATATCGTGCGCTATGCTGTATGACTGCTTCCTGTCTGAACAGAAAAAGGAGAGAAGAAAAATCCGCTCCGGGAAGCGGGTGGGGGAGAGTTAATGTTCTCCAGCTGTTATCCGTAGGTCCCGCTCCTGCCATTTCGCTCCGGCAGAACTTGAGCGCCTTGGGTTTGTCGGTCCTTGGGAATTGGGATCAGAGCCTCTTCGAGTGCTTCCCAACCGGGAAATCCTGCCTTATCCCCGGGATGGGAAGGGTTGGCGTTATATCGCTCCCGGTCCCTTACACATGCTATTGTCGAGGGGTTTGGGCGTGATGCTGGGAGTAGGGCTGCGCCTGTGGGCCCGCAGGAATGTTTTGGGTAAGGGAGCTGGCTCGATGCGAAGAGGAGGGAGGCTGTGATGGCTACCAGGGGCCAGGAGCAGTGGGATCAGCTTCTGGGATGGCAGCTGCTTGCGGCACATTGCCTTGGTTGAAAATAACAGAGTGCTGGAACTACAGCAACAAAGAACAAAACTGCGGCCAGTAGTTTGGTCTTTCAGTTCAGGTCACTTGTGCCATGCATTGCTGGTGTGCTCTAGGTCTGACCTTCCTGGGAGCTTCTGCACAGCATCAAGTAATGTGAAATGTGGCGAGGCTCCTGATCTCTGCTTTCTCTCTGGGTGATGGAGAGAAGAATAGATCTAGATTTGATGAAAGGAAGCCTTCGTGATTAGGTACTCTATTCCCATCTGGGGCTTCTGGTGCCATTGGCAACCAGACTACATAACTGCTGTAGAAAGCTGCTTGTAACACCATGCAGTCGTGCGCCCAGTGGAGTGGAGGCACCATCCCTCTCTGAAGAAGTGTGTCCTGTTATGCTGTGCCCTGAGAGCAACCTGTGCCTCTAGGGTGAAGTCAGTGGAGTGGAACTTGTAGTTAGCTGTTTAACTTTCAGCTGTGTGTGCTTTGTAGGCTAATGTCGTACTGTAGCATGTTCAGTGCTAGGGATGGAGGGAGGCATTCAGTTTAGCTTAACTTTGGTGCTGTCATCTTGTTCACTGCGTGCTGATATCTGAACTTGGATTTCATGAGGAAAATGGAAGTGATTTTTAAAACTGCCCTTGTTTTACACAGAGTTTTCTTACTTCTTGTAGATCTGTAGAAAAGCAGGAAATTGTCTGCTTAAACTACTTGTCTCTCCACCTTTGATATTACAAATCATTTCAGAGTCTGAGCGAATAATCTGTGTAGATCTCTTTTCCCCAGACTTCATTCTGAAACAGGATAACACCTAGTCTGAACTCGTTAAATGTCAGTAGAGTTACTAATCAGAAAAGTGGACAAGGCATGAGCACAGCTCCCATTTCCAAAGAAAAATATAGTGTACCAAGTTGTGTTTACAGGAGTTTACCTGGCTTTACAAGTAAATCACTGACTGTAGTTTCTTTAGCTGTTCATCACTTTGTCTTTCGGAATGCTTCCTTATGGGGACTGGCTTACGAGAGCTTGTTTCTCTAGAAAAATGCAGAGCTTGAGATTTCAGGCTTAACGTAGTGTGCGGTAGATCCTGAGTGATGTGTTAAAGCTCAGAGCTGGTCTTTCTGAACCTGTTCCAGAGGTCAGGTCTGAGCAGCATGACGGAAGCTTGCAGGTTACTGGAGCAAGAAATCCATTTGAGCATGGAGCAGTTCTTCTGAGGCTTGCGCTGATGTGGTGGAAACATGGGGTTAGTTGCTTTCCCAAGAGTGCTTATTGTTGTCTTTTGCTTTCTTGCCCTAGGGATAAATCCTTCACCTTTCTGTCACTGATTTAATTCTTTGCTTGATTTGTAAGGGGAGGTGTTCCTTGCTAATGTCTGAGAATGGAAGGAGCAGCCGGTTGCTGCTGAAGCATTAAAAGTCAGGTTTTTTTGTTCAAGGATCTCTGTTTAAAATACATTTCTGAGGAGAGCTGCAGCTGAATAAATAAGGCACGATTCCTGGCCTGGCGATGAGGAGGCTGGAGGGAAGTGTATCCCCCTGTATGTATTGCAGGGTGATCAGACACCTAGCCCTGCTGTGTGCAGCCAGTGGTGAGGGAGGGGGAGATGGAACAGCAGCTAGGGCAAGGAGATGGATGTCCTGAGTCAGCAGCTTTGCTGACAAGCTGACTTGTTTTTCTTCTTGGATCTGCACATGTAACTTCAGAAGGCTTAAGTGGAAACTCTTTGGGAATAACTTTAACCCAGTTCTGGGTTTGAAAATCCTTCTCCAAACTTTTTCTAGAGTGCTTGCTGTTCTCATACCACTCAGAGGGGTAATTCCCATGCAGATCCATGTGTTGCACTGATGTGAATCTCGGAGTGGAAGCTCCGACGCATCACTGAGGTGGCAGCCACAAATCACGGGCAGCACAGGTTGTGGAGGCGGCTTCTGGTACTCGTGTAGCAATGGGCTGGTGTGCACAGCTGCAGCTTTCCTGGAACTGCATTGTTAGCCAGTGTAAAGCACTGTGGTGAAAGGGGACCATCTGTGTTTGCATCAGAGTAGGTTGTTCTCTTAGATCTTTTCCTTCAGGAGAGGGAAAATGTTCCCAGTCTACTTTACAGACCCAGTATTTCATTCTTGTATTCTCTTCGGTGGAGCTGCTGCTGAACGTTGCTTGTGAACTGTGCTGCCTTTGCTTGCAAACCAGATCTCTATTTATGTGGTGCTGGTGAGGGCTCAGACTCATGAGACATTGTGTGAAGAAATCTTTTTCTCCAAAAGTCCCATTGCTAAGGACCTATTAGGCCTGTTAGAATTTACTTCCCCATAACTTGTTTGTAGATTAACTTCACAAGCAATGCTTATGTCCAGTCTGAACAGTCATTTACCAAGAGATTGGTGAGGTGCTGGAACAGGCTGCCTGGGGACGTTATAGATGCCCCATCCCTGGAGGTGTTCAAGGCCAGGTTGGATGGGACATTGGGCAGCCTGGTCTAGTATTACATGTGGAGATTGGTGATCCTGCCTGTGGCTGGGAGTTTGGAGATTCATCATCCTTAAGGTCCCTTCCAACCCGGGCCATTCTGTGATTCTGTGAACAGCAGCAGTACAGCATGGTGGTCTTGCACTAAAGAAACTTTATTAGTGATGAGTAAGGTTTTTATTTAAAGAGTTAATTCATAGCAGTTTATCAACTTTTATCAATGGTTTATATTGGTTTTTAGTACCTCAAGTGCATCACAGAATATTTTAATGAAGGTAAGAGAATGGAAAAGATGGTAAAACTGTTTCATAGAGTTATTTAACGATGAAATTATGACTCTTCTGCTGAGGTGTCCTCTCTGTACACTGTATTATCATTGGGCAGGGAAATCTTTGAGCCCAGAGCTTGTTTTACCACTCTATGTGAAGCTTGTAGAATGGAGAGCTTCATCAGGGTAGGCGTGAGTCTCCCCCAGGCTGTGCAGTTTATTCCCACTTAGTTTTCATGTCTGGGTTGAGTTTGTGTAAATTTTTGTGTAAATTTCCAGAACTTGTGCTCTGACAGTGGCAGACAGTTGCTAACCAAAAGTGGCCGTTGTAAATGCTGGCAAGGATAGGCTTTTCTTATGCAACTTACAACTGAGCAATGCAAAAGGATCGTGTTTGTGTTTACAAAGTTTGTCTCCAAATAGTAAATTGTCTCTAAGCTACGCGCTCCTTGTTGTTCAGCTCACATGGCTGGGGGAGAGGGGAAGGGGTAGAGAGAGGGAAGGGTCAGGGTCTGAGTCTGGGTGCTGCTTCCAGGTTCCTGCTTGTGAAAAGCATCTGTGTACACTCAGAATTGCCTATATGCTTTCAGTGTCGAAGTTGTTGCTCCAGAAATCTCCTCAGAGTGCTTTGTTTTCTGGCATTTCCATCCTTTGGCTACATCTGGATTCCTCACTTCTGCTAACAATTCCTAACTAGGAGTTGGTTTGCTTCTTTGTGGGCTTTGTTTGTGTTAGGAAAGTGACTGGCAGAAGGCAGTGGGTGTCATCTGAAGGCTGAAGTACACAAGTGGTTTAGTTCTGCTGTTTGTTTTGTAGTCAGCCATGTCAGTATTCTTTAATAAATCAGGGCAACTTTAATTCAGGAGTAAGAACCCTTCAGAAGCACAAAAACAAGTGGTGTATTGTCAGTAGAAGTTTGGCTCGCTTAGTATAGAGATGAAACATGCAACCTTTTGTGGAAATACAGATGTACAGCACGACTGGATGGATATGCTCTTAGTTGCTCAGCATTTACTTTGAGTCCTGTAGTCTTGCTGTAGATGACCTCAGGGAGAAGTATAGTCAGTTCTGGTTATGTTCCTTCGTATGGGAAACTGGTAATCACAGCCTGAACCTCTGATTAATCAGCTGAGGCAAGTGTTGGGTCAGCTGTGGGAGCACAGGTGAGGGTAATTCAACTGTGCTCCTGGAAGGGGTGGAGCTTGACTCCACCTCCCCTAGACTTCATTTAAGGGCTGACCACCAAAGCAGCATTTCTTTGAGATCGCTCCTCTGTGGAGATCAGATAGCCAGCCTGAGCATTTTCCAGCCAGACTGAAGGCATCCGTATTGGTGAGTTTTTCCTATATGTAACCTTTTGGGCATCTATCACCCCCCTTCTTGTATTATTACCATCTTTTGTATTATTCCACCTTACACCCTCACCTCAGCTGTGTCAGTGGCTTTGCTTTAGGAGTTTATCAGAAGTAAAATCCTTCCCTTGGTCAGTACACAGACATTGTTAATTCCTTGAGAAGAATGTCAGTGGTCTCTGACAACTTCTCTGTAAGTAGCCATCTACAGAGGCAGGCACCACAAAGGCAAGCATGTAAGGGTGCAATGAATGACAACCTTTTTAGTGATCTATAGCATGTGACATTAGTTGGTGGTATATCTGCTGTTCTTGAGCTCTTCCACAGAAGTCTCAGAAAGTAATATGATGACTATACTAAAAGACACGCAGGTAGACTTGCAGTCACAGAGACTGAATTGTAGGGATGTCTGGAATATGCACTGTTTCAAATGCTGCCTTGGAGGAAGGTTTGAGTCAGTTGGGTTTGGCTGGGTACTGAAGACAAAGGCTTTGGGTTGGTGCTGGCAGCCGGACTCAACAACAGCCATTTCATAGTGAAATACATCTCATAATTCTGCATTCTTCATAACTTTTGCCTTAAATAAGTAAATGGGGGGATGGAAGGGAACTTGCTGGTTATTTTTTTCTTTTTTCATATGTGTTACTTCTACTCCACCAAACTGATATCTTTTCTAAGAGTCATTTCTATACAACCTGGGGCTTAACAGGTTGGTTTCTGTTTGAACTGGGTAATTATTGCAATGATCAGCATGACATTGGGAATCTTTTTCCTTCCTGTGCTCAACAGGACTTTGCTGAAAATGCAGCCTTGGCTTTTATGTATCCGGCTCTCTTCTGAACAGAGGAATCTATAGCAGCATATGAGCTTTTGCTCTGATTTTAGTGGATCTTTGCTCAGTGTCAAGGGCTTTTTTTAACCCATTTATGTGGAGAACTGATAGGTGAAAATGCTTAATGTAGCATTTGGAAACTAGAGGGGTAGTGACCCTTGAACTCAGGAGTCATGTGGTTAGACTTGTTGCTGTCATATTCCTGCTCTAGTAGTGCTCATGTTAGTGAAGTACTTAACCTGGAGCTCTGTGTTGCAAAGCATTAGGGGCATGCTGGGGTAGTAAATCCTTCTGAAGGACCTTTGTGAAGTAAAGGGAGAAGCAGGAAGCACACTCTCATGCTTGTGTTTTGAATCAGGAAATTCCTGTCTACAATACATAAATTTGTCATATCAACATGTTAAATCACATGACTCTTGCTTTCTCAGAGATTTGTGTACAATGCATATAACAGCAGGAGGAATAGTATACTGAACTATTCTGAAACACTACTAACTTGGAGGAAGGATTTTTAATAATCTTTCTCTAAGAATCTATTCGAAAACTTATTTTTCTTAATTTCCTTTGTTTCTCTAAGCACACTAATGAAATTTGCAGGTAATGCTATGGAAGTAGCAGTTAAAAAGCTCAGATGTCTTGCTTTAAGAAACAAGAAATGGTAGGAGAAGTTGGAAATGTTGGAATAATATCAATGTTAGCTCATTGGGAAGAGAACAAGAGTCAAACAGGCTGGTATGACAGTGAAAGGACAGTTTGGATAAGGTCCAGTTATTGCATCACAAGGATAATCTTGTATGACTATCTTGTACTATGAAGAAGCAGACCATTTACTTAAAGCTCTGTTACTACTGTGTTACCAGAGAGCTCACTATCCTGTAGGGGTGTGTGAGCGGATGGAATAGAAGGGTTTAGTTTTTTTTTTCTTTCTTTTTTCTTTTCTTTTTTTTTTTTTTTCCCTTAAATTATGTTTAAAAACAAACATATTAATTGGATAAAATATTTCAGTTAAATCCCATCCAAGCTGTTGTTGGAGTTGATGAACAACATAACAGCATATACAGTTGAGGGCTACTTGCAGTGCTCATGAGCTCTTGCGATATATGTTGTTTTCTCTCTGCACAACGATGGTAGTACTTGGTCTACGAAGACACTGCTGGAGCACAAGACAAAAGACAGTGGCTGCTCACTAACAGAGCTGCACATTACTGCCTTTCTGCAGTACCTAGTAAAACACACTTCTATGCTCCATTTTCCATTTGCCTTCTCTCCGACAGTTTATGAGAAAATTTCTCGTGACATCAGCGTAACTTTTTATTTGACTAAGATGATGGAAACAATAAGCTATTGCTGAAATATGTGGTGAAAATTGTTGATGTTATACTACTACGACTCATGCTTTTAGAATTTTTGGAACCTTTGGATTTATTGGGAGGTATAAATAAAAGCCTCAGAGTAGTGGGATTTCAATTCCAGTTAGCAATGCTAGCATTAAGTTGAAACTAACAATATGCTTTTGTATGTCAAGAAGATCTAGTAGTTGACCTCCCTCCTTGAGTTCATGTTTGATTGTACTCTTTTGTAGCCAACAAGCTTGAGGGCCCTCATCTGTTTTTTAGCGGGGCTTGAGAACATAGGTGCTCTTGCTGCGGACCGTTTTGCTGAGGAGTTGTTTCTTATTCTGGAACGTTGGACTGCCAGTGGAGATCAGCACAGGCAGTAATGTTACACTGAGATTTTTCCAATCAACTCCTGGCTGTATCTTGATGTATGCTTTAGAGCCTGAAGTACGCAGATAACATCTCCGAAAATGGCCACTCCAACTGTGGCTCAAAGCAGAGCCAGCCAGAGCAGGCTTCTTAGCACCACAAGGAGACCCGGTGTCACAGTGCCCCGGTGGCGCAGTGGTAGAATTGCTGCTTGCAACACCGGTGGCCCGGGGTTCAAATCCCCCCTGTGGCGCAGGGGTAGAAGTGCTGCTTCGCTACACAGAGGGCTCGAAACCCGGGAGTTGGACTCGATGATCTCTAAGGTCCCTTCCAACTCGCACGATACTGTGATACTGTGAAGGAGATGAATTTTAACTGTATCCAAAAGTAGAGCTGTTACAGTGTCTGTGGGCAGCGCAGCCTCCTTTATAGGAGAGATGGGGGTAAAAAATGTTTTCTTGTGTTGAAACAGAAGGCTTGTATTTCAGTTTGTGCTTGTTTCTTCTTGCCTGTTTGCTAGCTATCGCTGAGAAGATTTTTGATTCACTCTTTGTTGCTTGGGAAAGCCCCCTCCGCCCATGAACTTTTCCCTTGCTAAGAGGTCCAAGCTCTCTCTGCTCCTATGTTCTCCTCCTATATTGGATGTGTCAATCTCTTCATCTTTTTGGCCTCTTTCTGGACCTTTCCTAGTATGTCTGTATCTCTCCTGCTGGTTTCATCAGTGCTGAGAGGTGCATCTGGTCAGGTCTCCTGGATTTACTTCTGATCCAGTTCAAGTGTTCCCCAGCTCCAACCTGTTCTGCTGGCTACTTGTGTGTACGGAAGGTACTACTGGGTTTTCGTAAGCAGAGTTCAACTGCAGCAAGTTCTGGCAAATGCTAAGGCTGCTCTTAAGTAGCTGATTATTTCTAAAAGTGTTCTGTAAACTTTTGTCTCCAGCTGGTTTAGAGATTATCAGCTTTTTTTTTTTTTTTTTTTTTTTTTTTTTTTTTTTAACCTTACAGCAGTAAGGTAAAGTCTTCTTTTTCCACTGCTGAAATAAACTCACTCTCCATACTGACAGTGCTTTCCTACCCAAGTAGGTTGTGGATTCTCTTTGTCTGGAGATATTCAAGACCTGCCTGGATGCCTACCTGTGTGGCCTGCTGTAGGGGGCCTGCTTTGCAGGGGGGTTGGACTCGATGATCTCTGGAGGTGCCTTCTAGCCCTGACTATTCTGAGTCTGTGATCTTCCTAAGACTTCTGCTGGTCAAATCTGATTCTGTTGGTTTTTGTTGTGTCTGGCAGCAAGAATGGCCTTTGCTTTTAAGAAAAGCTTTCTACTGAATTTTGCTGATTCCAGAAGGGAGAGCTATCCCAGGTATATTTTCTTGCTATTCTAGAAAATGGAGATTGTTGCTTTAATTAATAAGTTATTTTAGGATTAGTTATGGTAGGAAATAATTTCCATAGCTATTAAGTTGATGTAGCCATGACTTCATCAGTTCCTGGTAGAAATAAGAGTGATTTTTTAGTAGAGATTTCTTTCTACATATTGTAGAATCTAATAATAATAATAGTAAGCCTTAAATCTTCTTTCAGATTACGTTGATAGATGTAGGTTTGTATTCAGACGTAGAAGAATTTAATCTAAAAAAGTTGTGCAAAACACAGAGGAGCATTTTCTAGGTTTTGCTATGGTCTACTACTTGACACTGGTATTAAAACCAAAATGTGAATTGAAGGTAGCTTTCTGGAATTTACCTCTTGGTATGATGAATTCCATGAATGTTTCTCTTGTATGGGAGAGGAGGTGACTTTCCAGTAAGATGGAAGGTTGCACATCCTATGCTGTGACCGAGCCTATGAAAGTTTTTGGGATCAGAACTATACCCACTGTCTGAATTAAAATGTTCAGACATGAAAAATGTTACCCTTTAGGGTTTTTTTTTCCCGAACCGTTTTTCTTTACATTTGTATGTATAGAGTATACAGCATAGTCTGATAGGAAGTTTTTGTTGGCATTCTGGGTAGAATATTTTGCTCATGTCTTTGTTTCTTTTGGGAAACCATTGCTTTTATTTCTTTGTGAGTGTACCTTTTGTCGCACTATTTAGTTGTCTTTATGGGGAAACATGAATACTTGTTGTGAGTATTTTGTCTCTTGCCAGGAACTGCTGGAACAAAGGTGAATGTGAAACTTCCTCTCCCTCAAACAATTACTAATCTTTCCCACTTTGGTATCAAGTGGCTGCATGCAAAAGTTTTTCTCATAACTGAGAAATTTATCCAACTGTGAATGGGCTCACAGCTTATCAAGAAGTAAGGCAGGAACTGGGAGTAAGCGGAAGGGTTAGTTTCTGCTCGGTTGTCCAGGAATTTATTGATTTGAAGCATTGTGTTTTAATTAAGGGCTTTGGCGGTGATGTCATTTGCTTCTCACCATGGGATGTCAAACTGTATTTCTGTCTCCAGCAACTGAACTAAAATGACTATCCAGCACTGAACGTGTTTCTCTAGTTCTGGGTCAGCAAACGCGGTGGAATTAAAGCACACTGTTGCCTACCTGTTCTGAGCTGGGGAGGAAGTGTTGGAAGAGCAAGTTGGACAGAAGAAGTGAGCATCGCAGACTTGCTGGTTTCCTGCTTTCATTTTGCTAGGCTTCATTTTCTATAGAAAATTCATGCCTTTTTGTGGATAACATCTCTGCTTTTCCCTTCCAATCACTCTGTCCTTCACTGAAGTGTAGGGTTTCTTAATTAAGTCCCTACATGAGCAGCAACATTCCTGGAAAGTGAAGTTCAGCTTCCATGGGATTAGCTTCTAAACCAGAACAAGTCTGGTCAGACATAGGAGCCTTTAAAGCAGGAGTGCTGGCACTTAGTGGCTGTGTGGTTTGTCTGTTTGTGCCTTTCAAGCACTGATTAATCCTATCCATGTTTTCCTCAATTTTCTTCCTAAATCAGATACCAGTACTTGGCTGAAAGGAGTGTGGTAGGTAAGACACAGAGCCTGGTCTTTTTGTGAATCATACTATTAACTGGGGTGTTTCTGAGGGTTGCCATCCATGGTTTTGAGTGACTGTGGGAGGAAATGTAAGACAAATTGTGAAGGATTCTGAAAATTTAGGAGGCATTTTGGAGCCAAGACCAGGTTTTTAACTGCACACTTGAAGTGAAGAAAAATCCTTACGCATTCTTGCTTTAACCCTGTAATTGCTGGCTTATGGCTAGCAAGTGGAGTATAGACAAAATCTCTTAGAACAGGTAGAACTCATTCTTCTAAGTCTCTCTTTAACATTAGCTGAAGAAATCCTCTGTTTTCCAAGGTATGAAAGTGATGGTACTTCTGCCCTGAAGAACACCTAAGTCTGCTGGCTCGTTCCCCAGAACAACCATTTTAGAAGAGATTGGTGAAGTTCATCCATCTCATGTGCTAGATTGTTTCAGTAGGTAGTGTTTTACACTGGAGTTCAGAAGCAAGTTCAAAGAATTATTGGGGTTATTACTGATTTCTAATCTGCTTTATGTGTACTCTCCAGAAACTGTGAGGTAATGAAGGAATTGATTCTCTGTGGTGCCTTACCATGTCTGAACTACCCCTGAAGCCTTCTGCAGTTTGTTTTTAACTCTCTAGAGTGAGCTCTGTTTTTCTACGACATGAAGAGGTTTATTAATAATGCTTGCAGGTGCTATATTTCACCTGGTTGGGTTTTGACCTCTGAGTTTCTTTAGAGTCTAATGGAAAGTAATTTTGCTAAAAGCAAAAAGAGCTGATATCTCTTTACTACCCTCACCGGTTTGGATGCGTGTGGCCAGTAAATATTGTTGATGTTTCAGTAGGGTTGTAGGAGAACTGGGGGCTAATCTTTAGTTGCCAATGGCTGGATGTCAGAACTAAAAGTAACAGAATTGTTCTACTTTCTCTCTTCACAAACAGTAGATATTCTTCAGTTCTGTTGAAGGTGAACTTGGATGCTCTTTCCCAGCAACATAACACTAACGTAACAACATAACACTAGTCCACTCTGAGGGTTTTTTGGATGACCTTGTGTTGTAGACTTGACAACAGGAGGTTTTGAGGAAAAAGTGCAGTATAATCTCAAGGGCGGCCATGAGCTGTAAGAATGGATATGTATATGTGGAAAGGTAAGGGTTTTTTACTAGTCTGTATCTAACAAAGAATCTTAAATCAACTAAAGCACTGCTTGTATGAGTGCTTTACAGACAGTAAGTCAGACTGTTTCACTAGATAATTATCTATTGATCTGCTCTTAGCAATGAATGCACCTGAAATAGAAGGCTCGTTTCTTGTAGTAGTAAATTTGAATATTGTCAATTTTCACTGTTTAAGTGGGATAACATTCTGATAGGGACAGTCAGACATACTGAGTTGCTTCCTTAAGCGGGGGTCAGGGAAAGCCCAGCACGAGTGATATGAGAATGGAATGTGTTAAGAAGGCTGGAATCCAGATTCACAATACTTCTCTTGAGAATATATAACTCACATCATTTACACAGGAAAGTCATTAAAATTTGGCTATCTTCTGAAATGCATCAGCTGAATCTTGTTAAATCTAGTTTCCATCAAACCAGAAATCAACAAATTGCATTTTTCATAAACAGTTTGGCATAATGTTTTCATAGCTGCAACAGGAAAGGAAAATAGATACCCTATGTTTTTGTCATAGGTCATGCCTTAACCTGAAGATATGGCCTTTCATGTAGGTGGTGTTCTTTGGTTGTTTTGTTTTAAACAAGAAGTTGTTTTCACCGTGCCCCAATGGATGTTAAAAACTTAATGTCTTCATTCACAGAATGTGACTAATATTTTAATGCCTAGATAATGCTTATACTAATGTTCTGTGTTTGTATATATTAATGCAGTGCACGGAGTAGACTCAGTGAAGCATGACAGCCCTAGTCTGTTTATGCAGGGCTATCATTTTTAGAGAGTTAGGGGTTAAAATGAATTCACTGATGTAATGTGCTCCTTGTTTGCTGTCCTGTGGTGGAGATGATGACACTAGATGTAATAAGCTGAGTGTTCCCCTGGGACTTCCCAGTGGGGTATTGTGCATTAATGAGGACCAGGAAGCTGCATCTGGGCAGTGGTGGAGTAACTTCTAGAATGTGGAGCTGTACAGTCATAGTTTTTGTGAATGTGTCGCTTGCCTCCAGTTGATGAAGGAGTTCCCAGTATGTAGAAGGAGTTCGAGTAGCTTAGTATTATTTTTCCTGTTTGGTTGTAGTTCAATAGACCTCAAGAATCTGGCATGTAAGGCAGGCAGTCCTGAGGTGTTTTTATCTGTGTTAGAAAGTTTGATTAGTTTGAGAGGTAAACAAGCTTTTTGCAGTTTTTTCTGTTAGTTTGCCATTCATGTGGAGATTTGCTTTGAAGTAAAATAAGTTTATCATTTGATAGCACGGTTAATCTGATTCTTTTGTGAAGTCTGACAGCAGTTCTTTGTAGTTCATTGACTGCCTGCAAGGTAAATAAAGCCTTGGCCGTGATCTTGCATGGTGATGGTGGGCATTACTGCGACTGCTGCTTGACTCTGCAGCTCAGGCAGTGCTTTTCTGTATTAGTGGAGTTCAGAAAGCACGGTGATATTTAACATCCTGAGGCAGTACCTCTTAGTTACACTTCTTAACTGCTCAGAGTAAATTGCAGAGAGGCTAAGATGCTGTTCTCCCATTGCATATTTGCTCCCATAGTTGTGCCTTTGGAGGAGTGTTAAGGATTTGTCTTCTGCAGTATAGTTTTAGGAGTAGTGTGAGAAGAGTGGGCACTATGAGTGCTAGTGTTTTGAAAATGTTTCTTGGGACCCAGACAAAAAGTCATGTCTGGAATATTTCTGTTTATTGTCTGTAAGAGGCACAGGAAATAAGAAAGGCCAGCTGAACTATAGCAGCCAAAGGAAAATTTAGGAGTCGCAGAACCCTGGGCCTTGCTGCCCCCAGTCTCTATTCACATTTGTCATAAATCTGGTGGCAAAACTAGATAAAGGCTCCTCCACTTCAGAACAGAGAAAGGGGAAATGAAGCTGAAGAAGGCAGAAGTTCAGAGCCAGATTACCAGGTGGAAAAAGGGAGAAGCCTCTTTTCCCTCAAGTCTTCCAGTCCTTCAGGTGAGCTCTCAGTGAGCACCAGAGCAGCAGGTGAACCTACAGGCAGGATTTTCTTATGCTTTTACTTTATTGTCTTGATTTTTCTGCTCTGAATTGGGGTTGAAGATAATAGTGGAGGATGCTAAGGACTGACACACTGCTCAAGTGTGAGGAAATCTGTGTAAATCTCCTGGTTTGGCAAAATTTCAGTTACTTTGTAAAGATAACGACCTGCCAGGTTTGCAAGTTCTCTTGCCTCAAGGCAAAATCACTTGTATTTTCTGACTTCTGTTTCCTTGCAGCTGAAGCTGTTCAGTCTTTAAGTTAAACAGAAGCATGCAAAAATTCTTCTCTTTTTTTTTTTTTTTTTTTTTTAAATTCAGATCTGGGCATTTGGCCATAATAAACAGACCAGAGTTGCTGCTTCTTTGAATGTATAATGACAATAAAATAAATTGTTATGTAGTACCCTATGCCTCATTTGTAGCAAAGTACCACTTATCTCGGTGTTGTGTGCACATGTGTAATGTATAAATGCCTTTTAGATTTGAACGCCTCTATTTTTGATGCTAACCTCAACTGGTGGTTGCTTCCTTGGGATTCATTAGCGTGCTTTCTGCTAACCAAAAACATGTACTTGACCTGTAAAAGTGTGCTGCTGCTGTGGGGCCTACTTGCCTTCTTCTGTAACATGTGGGATTTTGAGTATTGGCCTTTCAGGACAGTGTAGCTTTTATCAGTTTCCATCAGGGAGTGACACAGTGTGTTGTTGTTTTTTTCTTTTTTGGAGTTCAATACTAGTTCTTTGCTCCTGGGTCTTGAGAAATGTTGTGTATTGATTGTTCAGGCGATGCTCATCTCTCTCAAGGATGAGAGCTCAGGTTTTCTTACAAACTGTGTCCATCGATCAGTGATTGAAATTACAATCCTACAGGAAATTATCAACAGTGGTGGAGGTAGTAATTTGATGGAAGGGGCTGCGTGGGTAAGACTGTAAAGATGCTTTCGAAATTACCTTTGCACAGACCTTGAGAATACACATACTGGCCTAGATAAGGGGTCCTTGTAGCCTGGAGTCCTATACTCCAGTGAAGGAGGTCTGAATGGGTTCTGAAGAAAGAGAATCAGGAGACTGACCTACCAGGTGATCTGGAGGGGTCATCTCTCTGCTAGGGTTTCAATTAACTGCATGAAGGGTTATTTATAAGACTCTGCAAGTTAAAGGTTTTTATTCAGGGGCATGACTGATAGATGGAGTAAGAATGTGAGCGATACACTTTTTCTTGCTTATTAGTTCTTAATTGCTCCTTATTTGCGTGACTACAGCTGAAGCATTTAGTGTAAGTGAAATGCTGCAATTGTTTTCTGTTTTAAAATTAAATCCTATGAGTTGAGGCCATGTGTCTCGTACAGCTATTTAAAAATGTTTCTGACACCTTGTGGTTGAGCCTCAGAGCAGCAGCAATAGGAAAAATTTCTTTAGCAAGGGAGGGTAGATTTCTCCTTGCTGCATAATGATGCTATTCTGGCTCTGCTTTAAAGCACAGCCATGTTGTATGACAGTGTATTAACCAAGTTGTCTAAGCTATTCCTCTCCATTCAAGATAAGATAATTAAAGTTCCATGAATTTGTGTTGAACTACAAAGGACCCTTCTAGAGTTCTGGAAATTCAATTTTGTCATGTGTGTAGTACATTGGATTTATGGACAGTAAGAAATAATGCTGCCTTTTCTCAAGGCTTTTATTTTTCCTGCATAAGCATTTTTATTGTTCATCTGTTTTCAATAGCTCTCAATAAGGGATGGGTTTTACAAAACATTCTTACAGTAAAACCTTTGAAGCGTATTGTTACTTGGGTTCATCTTACCCTGAAAAAGCTTTTTCTCAAATACTTTACTTATATTACGTGGGACTGCTGTATCTTCTAGCCATGTCTTGGACTTGATGGGACCAACTGGGACAGCTTTCACTGAGAGTGACTGTCAGCAGGTCTAAGCCTCTGTGTGCATACATAAGGAACACTTGTTCTTATGGGCATCTCTGCTCTGCTTGGAAAAAGCAAGACAACCTTTAAAAGAGAACTGAGAGCTAATCTACCAGGTGACCTAATCAGCACTTTCTAACTGGAAGTCTTAGGTTAGGTCTAGTTTGGCTTATGCTGAGAAAAGGGCATTTCTGGATACAGTGTGTAATGGTTTCCTCAGATTTGGTAAAGTGTCCTTGGAGAGTCCTTATGTTACTAGTTACTAGTACAGCTGTCTAATCTGAGATCTTTACCTGTGTAGAAGCTTTGCATGGGAAGAAATGTTTGTTGCTAATGGATGTTACTAAACCAGCTAAAGTTTGTAAAGTTGATCTGGCCTGTGAATTTCAAATAACTTGTGCAGAAATCCTTTATGATCTTGAACCTATTCCAGAGGTTTAAGAGGAATAGGAATGCTGGGCCTAAGTTTCCTCCTTGGTAAGGACAGAAGACAGGCAAATAGACACGTTTACTATCTGTGATTATTGGCTGAATCCTCCAAAAAGAGGATTTTGTAGCTTGATAACAGCCCTGACTCAAAGCTGTTTAACTTGCGTGTTTCTCTGTTTGTAATTATGTAATCTTGCTTAGGCTTGCTTTTTGTAAATACTGGTTTCTGTATAGTGAGCATTTCCTTCAGCATGAGAATAAAAGGCAATTTTGAGATGTTTTCCACGTCACAAGATAGGATAATCCATGACTTAACATGTGTTTGATGGCTATGGCTGAACTTTTTTCTGTAGGTCATATTTTTCTTCAGATCTGGTAGGGTCTTTTGCACTCTCCTGGACTGTACTCTTAAAAGAAGAGTGCCAAGTACTCTAAATACCTTAAGGTAATTTACTAAAAGCTGAACGTTCCCAGCATCTGCTGCTTTCCTCCAAGAAATACTCCTGTTACTGGTTCATTTGCCATGTTTTGTATCTCCTGGCAGGAGCAGCTTCTGGTAGCTGGATGTTGGATACCTGCAGGCATGTCAGCATGGCACTGCTTCCACACAGGGGAGCTGGTGTTAATACTTAAGCCCCGGTTACTCTCCGTTATCTTGGAAATGTCAACTACGCTGGTCATCCCCATGTTAGGTCAGCAAATGGCTGTGACAGGTGAGCTAAACTGGGGAACCCACATCAGGGAAACTCATCTTGTAGTGCTGTAAGAGTAGAGGGAACTTTGTCCTGAGAAGTCTTTTTGACTTGTGTGTTGATATTTATGTATAATGTTGATCTTGCAATTCTGGAAATACAGAAGCAGTGCAGCTGCAAGGGCTGCTCTGAAAGTAATGTCGCCTGTTTTATTATGTCAGAGGCAGATCACTGAATCACGGAATCACCAAGGTTGGAAAAGACCTCTAAGATCGTCTAGTCCAACTGTCCACTTATTACCAATATTTTCCACTAAACCACAAACCTCGGTTTGACATCAGTTGTAGTTTCAATGGGATTAAAGTAGGAGGCACTACTTTTGTCGCAACCTTCGTACTTATAATAAAGACCTGACATTTAAATAATAAGTTGGAATGATGTCATGGCTTGCCATTCATTGATTCATGTAAAATAAATAGATGAAAATAAGTATGGAAACTGTTAAGTGATTTTTAAAAAAGCAGTAGTGAGATATGGTGCTCACTTTGTGTACAGATCAAAAATAGATGTATGGAAAATGACAGTCTAAATAGTTGTAAGTGCTCTGATTGTGGCTGTATCACCAGAAATTTTTCCAGGCAAGCATTCAGACTTTCTGCCTTGAGATGATCAAGGTAACTACCTTGCTTTTTTTTTCCACAGTCAACAATATAAATTCCATCTCTTGTTTTCTGCTTTATTTCTTGTTTTCTGCTTTGTTATGCCTTCCATTAGGGAGTCCATGAGCTGAGGTTTGCTATTGTCATGATTTTTGTTTGTATTTACTTCTAGATCATCTTCAGAGTACCTGCAGCAGGTGTAGGACACTGAAGTTCAAGCAGCTTGTCTAGGCTGTTTAAGTGCCTCCTCCATTGGCGCTAGCAGTGGTCTATATTTAAGCCCTGAAATTAAGTTGGTTTCATTCCCAGTGATTTTCTTGTTCAATTGCATAATTGATGGAAACATCTAAAGTTGACTATTAATTATGGTTGGCTCTCTTCTTTTAATATGATTTTGCCTGAAGATCAGGATGATCTTATTTACACATAAGACAGCGCTCTAGCCTTTTAGTGCTTTTTTTATTTTCCTGAAGGAGGTCAGCTAAGCAGTCAGAATAGTTACAGCAATGCTTAGTGTTCATTGCAGCAGTTTTTACTTGTGCATGAGTATCCTCTCTTTGCTTTTAATGCAAGTGGGGTTGAAGATCTTGCAAAGAATATGCAGATAGTAATATTACAAACATGATTCCTTGCAATAATTTATATGTAGTAACAGGTGTGAGTCAGAAAGGTCTGATTAGAAATTGCTTTGCCACTTTAATGAAATTATTGAAACTTTTGATTTAAAGATAAATTAGAATATATTATCTTTATGTTAACAATAAATCTTAATGGCTTGCAGGTGGTTAGACTTCTGTGGAGAATTTTTCTTGAATATCTGACTCTGTAGAGCTACGTTTACAATACATAAAAACTTAGAATCGTATACATAATATGGAATTAAATTTGAAGTTTTGTTTGCTGCTTCATGCTAAAGAAATCCAACCTTAGCACTGGAACAACTTACAATAATTTACTGCAGTTATTGTTACAGTGGAGAAGCTTTTAAAAGGTTTCTGATTCTTGTAAGTTTTCATTTGAACGTGCAGAGTGGTCTTAAAGACAGTGCAACCTCATGTCTTCCCTGTAAACTACATTGTCAGGGAACTGCTTTATTTAAAGAGGTTTTGATGGCCAGACATGCAGACCTTTTCACATGTGTAGAGCCTTAGTGTTTGTACTCCCAGACTAGGTGTTTAGAAAACATAGGTTAGACTTAAAGCAAATAGCTCCACATCCATAATGTGACAGCTATTTTAGCGATGATGTTACTGCTCTTACTGATTTTTGTGGGTGCTCATCTTTCTGTTTTCAGGTGTTCAAGTATGAATCTTAGGAGTTTGAGTTTGTTTTTACAGTTTGGCTGTAAATCATCACAGTGAGCTCTCCCTTGCCCATGTGCTCTTTGTAACTCTATTTCCATTCTCCCTCCCCTTCCCCACCCCACCTTTTTTTGAGGAGAGAGGGTGTTAGAGTAGTCTGGTGGTCTTTAGCTTTACATTGAGGTGAAAGTCCCACACTCCTTAACGCTCACTTTAGGAAAGGAGTAGATCTTCCAAAGGGGAGTGCATTTTCTACCAGTCAAAGACTGCAGGGTCACTGCAGGTCTTTGCTGCCTCATCTCTTCTTCCTCTGTTAACAGCAGTCCTTGCAAACCTGGTTCCTGAGAAGTGATATTAATTGCCAAACTTATAAGACCTACTGCTGTGATAGTCTGAATCTTTTCAAGTTATGGTCTCAAGTTGTGCCAAGGTAAGTTTAGGTTGGACATTGGGAAACACTTCTTTACAGAAAGGGTAGTTAGGTACTGGAATAGGCTCCCCAGGGAGGTGGCTGAATCACCAAGCAAGAGGTCAGTTGTTTTGATTATACTGACCTTTCTGTAATGTAGGGAGAAAGTAATTATCTGAATAAAAGAGCCTAGAAAATCATAACATTTGTGCTTGCTATTTTGTTGTTTTCCTGTTGGGCCTTAAATTTGTATGGAGATTCATTGGCACAGCTACTCTGTACACCTTTTATCCCATGAGAAGGAAACCTGTAAGGATACAAGCTGCTTTTTCCCAGTACTGGAAGAAGTCATGTTCATGGACTATCCTGAATTGGAAGAGCCCATTGAGTCCTGCTCCCTACTCCACACAGCAACACCTAAAATCCAAACTATGCATCTGAGAGCACTGTCCAAATGCTCCTTGAACTCTGGCATGTGGGGTTGTGCCCACTGCCCTGGACAGCCTGTTCCATGTCCACCGCCCTCTGGTGAAGAGCCTTTCCTTCACACCCAGCTGCCCCTCCCCTGATGCAGCCCCATGCTGTTCCCTCGGGCCCTGTTGCTGTTAGCTCAGTGCTGCCCCTCTGCTCCCCATGAGGAGCTGCAGCCACTATGAGGCCTCCCCTCAGCTCCTCTGCTCTCCACTGAGCAAGCCCAGGGGCTTCAACCATTCCTCACACACGTTGTCCTCTACACTCTTCACTATGTTCATAACCCTCCTTTGCACTCTAGCAGCTTTGGTGCTCCTGGCTACAGATGCCCTGTAGCCTGGTTTAGGCACTAGGTTGTCTTGAATGTTATGATGCTGGTACAGCAGGGTTGCTCCCGCAGTTCATACCATGCCAAACAGAGACAGCAGTTAAGAGGCACGTTATTAGCTCTCTGCATTGCTTGGTCTGCCTTACTGTGGGCTGTGCTTCAAAATACTGCTTAATTAAATGTCAGGACTGCTGCCAAATTCCAGCATGAGGAAACTGAAACATTCCCCACAGGCACATTGAGCAGGCAGTTGATGAGAAACCTGATGCGTCCTGGGGGTTGTGCTCTCCAGAGGATGCTCTTCCACTTCAGAGACTGGAAAGAGATGAACAGATGAGGGGAGCAGATGAGTTCTTTTGCAGCACTGACAAGTTCTCAGTGAGCTGAATCTCTTCCTTCTGTCTGTGCAGGAAGAGCAGTAAGTAGCTGTTTGCAAGAATGCAGCTCAGTTGTCTGTCAGTTGCAGATACGTCTGCAGTTTTGTTTTGTTTTTACAATGCTGCCCCAACTGCCAGTCTAGTTCAGTTTGCTGTATCAGTGCGGACTTGTTAGATGAGGAGAATGACATGACCACCTACTTCATCCCTTGATTTTACAGCTTTCTTTAAAAGGAATAAATCGTTATGGAAGATAATATGTATCGTGACCCCACATTCCTTTGTAGGGATCCTGTTATATGTCACTTGGCAGTTTGTTTTACGCCCTGTGGTGGGTACTTTTAATTCTCTGCTGTTCTCTTCAGCAAAAATGAGATTAACTGCTTGCCCTTATCAGTGAAAGTAGAAAGCTTTTCTTGGGTTCTTCCCGAACTGAAACATTGGTTGAGTTAGTTGCTCCTACTGGGATAAACTTCCACTCCTCTAGAGCCTATTGGCATGAATGTATCAGGTATAGAAAGGCAAGCAAACAGATACTGTTGAATACTAGATGACTTGTGAGTCATTCACTCGCCTACCAGCAGGCTGCTCAAGTTGAGGAGGGTTTCAGCAGAGAGACTCAGTGCTACTTTGTTTGCTGATACTGCAGAAGCTTGAAGGGCATCTTGAGGGAGTGACTGGTCTGTAAGTGTCAGTAGGGAATGTGTGGTGCTGAAGACTGGGGAGTAAGAGCTGTTTGAATGGTGTGCTTCAGGAGATCAACATGGCGGCTATAGTAAACCACGAATGAGTCTGAATCAATTAGTACCTTTTTCTGGGATACTTTTCATTGTGCTTTAGGTTTACAGTGCACCTTAAGATGTTTATTATTAGTGTTGTGAAAGAAGAATATCTGTTTTGGAAAAGGAGGCTGCCAGAATGCTTAAGAAAGGTTATTCTGCACTATTGCAAGCCAGTGGAGTGGTGTAAGGAATGCTTAGGCTGCAATTTATCCCTCTGCATGTTTTGCATAGTAGTAAAAGGTCATCTTGGTGACAGGTGAAGTTTTGCACAATGTGTTCCTTAAAAACCTTCCCTTTTAAAACAAGAATTTTGTTAGCAATTCTTTCTTACCTGAAGGAAAAATAACTAAGGCTTCATGGTAGGTAGTTCTTTCTGAGAGAGGTCTGAGAGAGGTGTGCTTTTCTTCAGAGTCAAACATGACAACTGTGCCAAAAAGGCATCTGCTGTCTGGCACTGTCAGCCAGAACTGTGAGATAGCTTGACCCTTATGTCTAGCCTGGTGTGGTACATGCATGCTCAATATCCATCTCTTCCTTTATGTTCCAAAAATACTTTGGTGAAGGATTTCAATAGTAGTGTCTGTTTTAAATGCTTTAAATATTAGATTGTGACTGTATGTGGGTGAATGAACTTAACAAAGATTTTTGTACTACTAATAGACGCTGTTCTCTACAGCTTCACATTTCATGATAATGCTTTTTGAAGCTGGATTTCAGCGCTGTGCTTCAGATTCGACTGTTTTTCACTTTAATTAAAGTACAGCATATTAGAAAGGAAAAGGTCACCACAGTTTAAGGAGCAGCTAGTGAGAAAGCGCGATAATGTTTACAGCTGTTGCATTGTATGACTCTCTTTGTTGGATTGATCTTGAAAATGGAAACACCATTAGGTTTCTCTTTGATTGTATGCATCTGCATGTATGTATTCATGTGTAAAGTTCTTTAAATTTCCAGGTCAGTATGGATCAAATAACATTTATTCTTTAGTTTAACTGCGAATTATTATGTGTGTCTTGATGATCTCTTGTGCTCTACATACTGAAAAGGTTGCAGAGGGAATCTTTTTCCGCAGAGATCATAGGATCCTATTCTAGAATGCTTTGCTAGGAATGTTCCCTCTAAAAGCACAATTATTTTCAGCTGCTTTCCTACAGTGACTTCCTTCTGGTAGATTTTGATTGATTTCAGAGGTGCAGTGTGATGGTTTTGTTGGTACAAGTATCTGTTCCACGTTGTTGCAAACAGATTTTTTTAGAAAGCATTCCTTATATGATCTTACCTGTGCTACCAAACACTTTGCACATATTCCTGCTTGTTTTCTAACATAGGCATAGGATACGTTTCACTGTATATATTTTGGCTATGACAGACAATAGAGAAACAGCAGTCATGATTTTAAGTGTTCTTGCATTCTTTTAGGTCACCTGGTTGTATATTTAAGATGAGCATGCTGCTATTGGTTCCAGTGGAGAAAACAGCCTGCTTGTTTAAATGCGATTTGAGTTGGCTTAAGTTAATGTAGCAGATTTTTTGCACCGGGGCACATACTGTGCAGGAATGTGATCTGTTCTATTTCTGCTGCAAGCACTGCTGGCCACCAGCACAGGTGAGGTAACGGCCAGAGGCAGTGTGATCAAAATGTGGACTAATGCTGCCCTGAGATGTGATCAGGGTGTACTCGGTGAGCTCCCTGGACAGAGTTAGTAGGCATGGCCTGGTATAGGACTGTGGTGGACTTGCTGCAGCTGTAGGGCTTGTACCTTCGTTTAGAAAAGGATCAGCTTCAGATTTCTTTTCATGAAGGCACTGCCAAAGGAGACACTTAAATAATGTTGAAGTGAGAATTTGCTGCTTCAGTATTAGCTTTGGTATTTTGTCAGCTTTAGTACATGTGAACTAGTGTTTCAGTATTAATATATATCCAACTGACAATTACTCCATCATACATGAAATTATTTTGGCATTTCAGTTCAATTATGTTTTGCTTTACATACTCATCAACCGGTCAGAGTATCTCAGAACTTTCTGAAGGTCCTTTCTCTGCTGAATTGCTGGATTAGTTCTTAGACTTTTCACCAAAAATGGTGCTGGGTAACACGGTAGAGAACAAGGTAAATCAACAAAACTTGCAATTAAGTTGGATATGAACTATGATTTGTTGTCACTGTCCAGGTGGTTTTTGAAGACTAACCTTTAAGAGGAATGAGGCAGGTTCTTAGTATATTATGTGGCATTTCTCAAACTGTAATTTTTATAGTGGCATTTAGTTAAAACATACATTAGAAAAAATCATACAAGCTGTTAGCAGCTCTCCTAAGTGTAGTTAGCAAAGGATAAGCTGTCGTTTTAAAAAGGATGCTGTGGAAATGAACACCGGCGCAAGCTTCCTGCACCTGTGTCTCTTTCACGTCAGCTATGTTTTGATCTGATGTGCAGTCATAGGCTAACTAAGTCTGAGAGATGCAGGTGTTTCCTTCTGGCTCATGTAAACTATATGCTTCCCTGGAAATTAAGCATAGCTTGATATTGCCTACAACTGCAAGAATAGATGCTTACTAATTTAAGAAGTGCTTAGATATAGAAGGTGCCAAATGGCACTAGACAAGGTTTTTCAAAACTGAGGGAGTGAGAGGAAATGGACAACTGTTGTTAATTCCCAGGATATAACTTCTCTGGTTTTACATGCAAAAGTCCCAACTTGTTCCATCTGCTAGCAAAAACTTAAAATTCACAGCCATTTTAGTAAACGCTGTTGCTAGAAATCGTCAAACAAGTTGGAGCAAAGGCAGGAAGATGCAGAGTGAATCCTGCATGGTTAAATTGTCAGGTGTTTCTACTCTGCATTTCTGTTGTTGCCTCATGAGTGTTTCTGTCGGTCATATTGCAGTCAAAGAGCAGTCATGTTGTGCTCTCTCAAGAGTGATTTGCCAACGATTCTGCTTTCAGCAGAATAAAGCTAGCCGGAGACACTGAAAGAATTGGAAAGAGTTGGGTTGTGTTTTGTTGGGTGATTGGTCAGGTGTGCCATTAAAGCTGTTGTGGGCTCTGAACTCTGCTTAATTTCATTTGGTTCATCATGTCACCGCTTTCAAAGTCACTAGGAACATGGTCTTAGCCTTTCAATAGAACCACTTGGGCTATCTCCCTTCATTGCACTATGGAGCTGATTTCAGGATGATGTGAAAACCACTGAACTGAGTAATTGAGTGGTAAATCATGCAAGGGAAGCACCAGAAGGAGCTTGCAGGTAATGTGCTTGGGCTTTAGCCTATGACCACAGAGCTCGGTCTGTGCTTCCCATTAGTTTCAGACCTCTTAACATCCCCATTTGGATTTCCTGTTTCATTCCCGTGTTATGAACCCTTTTTATTTCTTTTCACAGCATTTTTTATATTTTTTTTCCTGAAATAATGAACTGTTTCTTCTGTACTCATTACTGTTTGATTGCCATAAGCAGTTGGTTGTGCCACTTCATAAGCTCTGTAGGTAGTTTTAACAACTTCCTCAAGTTGTTACCAAGCTTAACAATGTTGTTTGTTTGTTTTTTGCGGAATCACTGGGGAGACTATTTTTCATATTTATCTTTGCTGAGAATGTTGTTGGTTTTTACCACTGCTGCTTAATTAAAACATGTTTAAGTGGGTTGAAGAAGAGAAGATGATTTACTGAGGTTACGCTGAGTGCTTCAGGGTGCATGCATGCCAATATAGTAAGTGTGGTGAAGATTTGGTGTCAAGTGGTGGTCCCCCCCTTCTGTGCTGATGAGTTGGGTCAGTGGAAGTAATGTGGCATTAATAAAAGAGCAGAGCAGGAATTGGCATGGTGCAAAGTAGGGCTGCCAGGAGCTGGTGCTTGGTTCCATGCTTCAGCAGGGGCTGCCATGGGGGCCTGGGCAGGTGAGAGGAGGCTGTGGGAGTGAGCAGGGCTGATAGCACTGTCATGGTGACGAGGGCAGCGTCTGCATCCTGATATGCTCTGTGGTTTCCAGAAACCATCCAGTCAAGAGCATCCTGATCTGAAGTTGGGTGAACTGTCCTGTTGCAATAGTCACTAACATGCCTGCTGCCTATAAATTTGGCTAATGCCTTTGGCTTCCAGTGTCCTGAACCAATTCATTCTGTGCCTTTCCAAAACCCTCACGAGACTTTACGGGCTCAGTCTACTTCATATAATCTCCTTTTAAGCTTAAGACAAAAACCAAAGACTTTAGGCTGGTTCAGGTAGAATGGTGTGAGCTGCTTGGGCTGCACCAAGCCAAGGTTAAGTGGTTGCTGTCCTTAGCCTTCTTCCAGCTGCTTATCTTGGCTCAGACTGTAAGGGGCTGTCGTGTTGTTTCTGTTCATTTAACTTCTGCTGCAGAAGTACCATGGTTTCACTTTTTTTTCCCCTCTCTCATGAGGTGCTAATACTGAACACTACTGAAGGAGTGTGGTTTTTTTAAGCTTTCCTAGGAACAGAATTATTTCATGTCTGTATTTTCAGAAAGGCCTGAAGAATGTCTTTTCACAGCAATACTAGATAAAAAAAATACTCCTGAAAGTAGTATTGCTCTGAAATGCATATAGAATTACTTAGCTTAATCTGAGCTTCTTGTATGTATTTCAGAATAGGTTTTCTTATTCTCAAGCTATAGCCAAATAATCCTTATGTCAGTAGGGCACAGACTGCTACCTAGTAAGAATGGAAAATTTATCAATGAACAAAACTGAATTACTTATTAATCAAGCTGCATGCTAGCTACCTTCATTTTTGTATCCATGTGTCCTCCTCCTGCCTGAAAGGCCTGTCTGGGTTATAAATAACAGTGCCCTGCTGAAGGTTATAGTGCAGGCTATAAAGTGTCTTTTGTCTTTTTGTTGCTAGTCTGTCAGGATAAGATGCAGTAAACTGCCCTTAAAATAGATGAGGAAATTATAATATTTTGTGGCTGATGCATTTACAGTCAACTCTTGAGAGTTTCCTTGCCATGCTGTTTTCTCTGAAAAGGTTTATGTGGAAAACAGATGAAATATTGATAATGCTGCAGAAGAAACAGAATTGCTGAATTTGCCCTGAAACTCTGTAATTTCCATGGAGAATTGCTCCTCTGTTTTGTTTTGTATAATCATCTGTTCCCAAGTCTTAGTATTCAGGCAGCAGCCGCACCACCAAATTGTAATGCCTTGTTCACTCTGTATAGAGTGAAGACTAGAAGATGATGGTGATTAAGCAATTGAAACAAAAGCTTTCAACAGAATTAATGCAGTTACTACTTTCATTATAATGAAGTAATCTGTTATGATTCAATTTTGTGATACTGAGAATTGCAAACAGTATTTTATAGGCTTGAAACTGATGTTGGGTACTTTGTCAAGTGAAAGTGTGTGTGTGCGTATGTATATATAAATAAATGAGACATTATTATTTTTATTTTTTAAATCTTGTTTGCTTGCATTACCAGATGCCTGTGGTTAGTGTGTAGTTAGAGGTTCTTTAGGTTTCCTTCTCCTTTTTATCTACTTTCTGCACAATTCAGTTAATTCTCAAATACGTAGTGCAGAGCCTTAGTTTGATTTGATTTACCATTGTAAACAGTCCATTTCTTTTACTCTTTCATGTTTAGTTGAACTATGCTGATGAGTTGATTTCTGAATGTAAATGTGGCTTGTAACTTTCATAGACTTGTATAGGGAAAAATGCAGACATTTCTTAAGAGTGCAGATTCCATACTTTTGATTGCTTTTGAGATATCACCTTGTATAGTTTTCATAAGTGATCTTTATAGTGTTCATAATTTCCTAAGTTTGGAACTCTTCCTTTACTTACATCCTTAATTCTACCACTTCCCCTTCCCACTCTCTCTTTCCCTATGTCCATTAGTGAAGAAAAGCTGGAAGTGACTGTTCTTATCTAAAAGAATAAGGTGATCCTTGTCTGTTTCTCCTTGTCTTTTCCTTGTCTTGATGAAAGGTATTTCACTTCATCTCCTTATTTTATAAGTTGTTATAGAACAACGTATTATGAATCAGATCTTTAGAAGATGCTGGCAATTGGAATACAAAATGTAATGAAAAGATCTACACTGAATAAATGGAAAAGTTCCTACCAATCACTGAACTTTATAAGAAAAGAGAAAGCTTTATTTTTCCTTTCTCTAGCTGAGCAGAGGGCAACGGAGGAGGACTGGCTTTTGGAGTGTCCTTAGCTAATCTGTTGTAGTGAAAGGTTGTGCTTTAAGACTTAGTAAAGGAAGGGTGGTCCTAGTAAGTAATAAAAAGAGGATGCTACAGATTTCTTGTGTGAACTCAGTGAGAAAGCAAGACAAGAAACTTGCATTCCTTCCTTCTCATTACTTAAATAATATCTGCTTCCTGGACTAAATTGATTATGGTCTTTTCCCAATGTCTGAGAAATAGAGCTTAACACTTGGAATGGGTTTCAAGTGTGGGTACAAATTAGTGTTGTCTTCTGTCATGCAGGCTGCTCTAAGGTGTTGGCCAGCAGGGTAAAGAGCGTGGTGAGAGCTGGGCATGCCAGTCCAAATGGTGGGAAGTGGTGTGGAGCCCACCTGGAGGGAGTGCTATGGACAGGAGCACTGTCACAATGTGGGAAATGTTTCTTGGCCCATAGACTGGCAAAGCTGATCGGAGCACTTTAAACTGGGATCAGCTGGGGGATGGACACCATTAGGAATACTGAGGTTAAGTCAAAGGCTGGTGGCAAGGCTAATGGGAGTTTCTGTGCAGCTCCAGGGAATGCACATCTGAAATGCTTGTTTACCAGCACATGCATTATGAAGAACAAATAGGATGAAGTGGAAGAGTTTGTTCTTTCCAAGTGCTCTGATATCATCAGTATCAGTGAGACTTTGTGGGATGAGTCCCACAGCTGAGTGCTGGGAAAGAGGGCTGTTGGCTGTTCTGGAGCTGGAGGTGGGGGGAGGTGATGTGCTGAATGCAAGGGAGAGACCAGACTATACAGCCATTGCTGTTAGGGATGATGTAGGAGAGAGCCTCTGGGTAAAGATTAAGGGGTGGATAGCAAAGCAGATGTTGTGGGTGCCTGCTATTGACTGCTTATGTAGGACAGTAGCACTGATGAGCTATTCTTCAGGCAACTGGGTGACATCTCAGGATTGGTTGTCTTCATCCTTGTGGGTGACTTCAACTTCTCAGATGTAAACTGGGAGTGTCATTCTGTCTCAGCAAGTCTGGTAAACTCCTAGAGCATGTTGGAGTTCATTTCCTGTCGCAAATACTGAGTTAGCCAACTAGAATAAGAGCCTGTCTTTTGACAGTAAGGAAGGCCTTGTGGGAAAGGTGGCAGGAGGTGGCTATCTTGGTCTTGGTAATCTTGAATTAATTGAGTTAAAAATATTTGTGTAAGGAAAAAAAAAAGGTCGGAGTTGCTACCATAGACTTTGCTAGCAGGCTTGAAGCTTCTCAGTGAGTTAGTTAGCAGCATCTCCTGGGAATTTGGTCTTGAGGACTTAGGGGTCTGGGAAAACTGGTTGCTTTTTAAGAGCCACCTTTTAAAAGCACAGCAACAGGCGGTTGCATTGTGCTGCAAGTCAAGCAAGCTGGGCTGAGGACCAGCCTGGCTGAACAAGGAAATCTGCCTTGAGCTAGGGCAGGAAGAGAAAATAGGAGCTATGGAAGCAAGCTATGGCTTCAGAGGGAAAGTACATAGCTGCAGCTCACCTCTGTGGGGTAAGAACAAGGAAAGCCAAAGCCCTACTTGAGTTGACACTGGCTGCCATGACATCAAACAACAAAAATGGCTTTTTCAAGTGTTTCAACAGCAAGAAGAGACCAAGGGAAAACTATGGATTGTTACTTGGAGTGAGTGGTCACTTGACAAGTAAGGAGGAAGAGAAAGAAAAGACAATTAATATAGTTTTTTGCCTTAGTATTTGACTGTAATGACTGATGTTGGGCTGCCCATACCTCAGAGTTGAAGGTCTATGATTGGAGGAGCAGTGAGTTTTCCATCTGTCATGAAATTCTAAAGGAACAGAAGTATCAGCTCAGTGTTCATAAGTCCACAGGGTCTGATGGAATTCTCCTCAACAGTGTTGAAGAAATTACTGGGCATTGTAGATGGACACCTCCACAATTTACCTAATGTCATGTGTGGCTGGGGAGAGATCCTTGTTGACTGGAAGCTGGCCAAATGATGGATTTGGTTTGCTGTCCATTTAAGCACTGAACTAACTCTGTTGCTACCCGCTGAAGGTAGATGGGTCATTAGAATAAGACACAATATTAAGAACAGCATTGTTGTTATTTTTCCAAGGTGACTTCAAAAATGACAGACTGTTGTGTGATTTTAGAAGTCATGTAAGATAGAGCACAAAGGTGACAACACCAAAACAACCAACAGGTTACCCACCAAGAGACAGAAACATGTCAGGAGTCCAAAAGCAACTGTGCTGCAAAAGAAAACCCACTAAATCTATTCTAGAGAAAAATGAAAGAGAATCCCTTGTAGGGCACACCTTTGTCTATCTCATAGGTCAATGATTCTCATGTGTCTTATGACTCGTATCTCATAATTTGCTCTGCCTCTTTTTATGCAAATAACAAAATGCAAAAAGATGACTGTAGTGCAGTCAGAAACACTGTGTGTGTTAGGACAGGCTTTACATGAGTGCTTTTAGTAAGTAGGTGTTTCAGTCTTCAGCAGCTACAGACTATAATTTTTGGACAAGTTTAAATGGTATTGCTTCTGTCCTGATGCACTTCTGAAAAACTCAATGCTTTCCAGCAGTGAGTGTGACTGACAGAATCTGATGTTTGAATTAATGTTTTTCATGTTTTCTTTCTTTTCTAATGTTTATGAATGCTGGGTAAGATGCGGAACCTAAGGAAAACAAACTGAATGCGAGTCTTTGACAGCCTGAAAGACAGAGGTATTTGGAGAACACTGCTCCAATGAATGTGCTGCTGATGTACAAAGGCAGTATTTACTAGTACTGAAACATGAAATAAGACCAAGCAATTATTTGCTTAATTTTCTAATAGTATTTCATTGGATGGTCTGGGGAAGAACATGTCGCATGCTTTTGGGTTTTTTTCTCCCCAGCAGAATCAAAATAATATGTAGGAAATAACATACGAGGTTAAATTGTCATAGGAAAAGATTCTGGCTATTGTAGGGCTTTGGCACTGGTCGATTTAAAACAAACAGTAAAACATCCATACTCTTCCTTCTTCAGAAGCAGGTTGGAGGCATGATTTGAATCACAGCTGTGTAGCTGTATGATTCCTTGTAGGTGTGATGAAGTCCATGTTACCTTCCTTCTGGCTGCGCGCTGTGCTATGCTGAATGATAATTGCATTCTTCCACCCTGTCTACCTATTACTGGAGTGCAGTTCGTTTTCTTCTGGGTTGTGACTTCTGGCTGCATAATCAAAAACTGTTGAAAGCTTGAAGGAAGCTTTGGGCAATTTCAAGACATGCTGGGGAAACATCTGGCAGGCCTTTAGCTTTTACAAAGAGTCACAAAGGAAGCAAAGAATCAAATACAGTGTTTATTTCTGTAATTTTTGCAGTATTGCTCTTTGTTGTCTTTCTATATCACTTTTCATGTTTACAAGTATCGTACAAGTATCACTAGTTCTATCATTTTATGGACAACTGGAAAGGAGATGAAGTCTCCTTCTATGGAAATATTCAAGACCCATTTGGACGCCAACCTGTGCAATCTATTGTACCTGCTTTAGCAGGAGAGTTGTACTCTGTGATCTCTTGAGGTCCCTTCCAGTCCCTGCTATTCTGTGATAAACCACTCTGGGGGGGAGGGGGAAAAAAGAACCCCAAACCTGAATATATTTGCTCACAGAGCAAAACATGATACAGTGCATAGTGCATCATTAAGCAAAGTATGTATAACCACATTTGTGAACGCTGTTGATATGACTAGGGGGAGCAATTGGGTGGGCATCTGACAGTTAATAAGGTCAGTTTGGTTCACCACAGAACTGAACTACTGTTTTGGTTGAAATGTTACATAGACCCAGTGCAGCATACACATGGAAGCAGAAAGCTCAATGTTTTGTAGTTGGGCTGTTTTTTCACATCAAAAGGCATATGAATCTGAAAAATGTTTGTTCAGATTGTCAGATTTACTGGATTTTCGTGTGAATAGAAGTGAAAGAGTGGTGATATTCTCTGCTCACTATTCCTACTGCTCATTTGCATCACTTCGCAAGCCTCCCTTTAACACCCTCTTATGTATCCAATCTACTGTTTGCTTCTGTGAACAGTATCTGCTGGTAGCATTTTGTTCACTTGGTCAAATACTCTTCTGAGGTTTTTTTTTTCTTTTATACAAAAGGTATCCTGAGACAGACAATAGGGGAATGGTTACAAAATACTGATAAAATGCAAGTTGCTCTTGAGCAGCAAGCCTGACAACTAGTAGTTGGGGATTCTCCAACACCAAAGAGATTCTTAAAATTGTACTAAAAATTATGAAAGACTCGGACAGACGGTGCTTATTACCAGTAGAGAACAGTAAAGGATTGAAATGCAGATTCTTACAGGTGTTTTTTTTTTTCCTCCAAGAATCTTATTAGCAACAAGAATCAACAAACTACTTGCAAGGTGAAGTTGTGACACCAAGCGTGACAGGAGTTGATTTAACTCCGATATAAATACTGTTGAATTTCTGTAGCCACTAAGACAATGACTAACCCACTATGCTGTAAATTGCTTTGAAAAAAATACATGTAAATGTATGTGTGGTATTCAGGTTTTTTCAGAACTGTTTAGTAGAGTGATGTTTATTGCCAGGAAGGCAAGTCTCTTCAAAAAGACTGGATTAAAATGAAAAGCATGGGTAAGATAATTGGTATATGCACAGTTAACTAGCTCTAGCAGATTCTGCTTACTGTGTGTTGATGGAAGCCTGCTTGATTTGCAGTTGTAACACCCTTAACACACATCTTGCTGCCTAATCACTTACTGTTATTTCAGAATGGCTGGAGAATTAATTAAATGAAAACTTCAAGCGGGCTCACCTCCCTCTACTTGCTGGCAATGCTTTGCCTAATGCAGCCAGGACACCATTGGCCTTTGCCACAAAGGCTTGTTGCTGGCCCATATTCAGCCGGGTGTCTACCTGGATCCCCAGGTCTCTTTCTGTGTAGATGGTTTCTCAGCATGTCCAGGTGCAGGTGTTATTCCTCCCCACATGGAGGGCTGGGCATTTCCTTTTGTTGAACTAATTTCCTGAGGTCCTTGTCAACACATTTCTCAGCCTGTTAAGGTCCCTTAGAATGGCAGTGATGTTGTAGTGCAAGGACCACATGTCCTCATTTTGTGCCATCTGTGAACTTCCTGGGTATGTACTTTTTCTCATTGTCAAACATTTTATGTAGAATGCTTGAATACTCTTATGGTTTATTACTTGCATGTGTACGTGAGGCTACAGCAGCTAAAGCTAGGTGATTTCACATTGTAAGGATAGATGTAGTGTCTGCTAATCTATTTAAAACACTTGCGGAAAATTTACCTGAAAGTGTTTCCTGCTCCTCTTCCCTGCCCAAATGGAGCACTTCAATGTAGACAGAGAAGAGGCTTGTTTTGGGGCTGTGTATGGTAAGTGAAGACTAACACAATAAAATACTAAAAGTATGTTTGTAGGAAGAATTTGTTATCCAATGCAAGCAGTAACAAGAATGTTTTTCTTAGTTTCCAATTTTGACTTCTCGTGGGGAGTTAAAATATTTTGATATTCGAGTGTTAGGGAAATAGCGTGTCTTATATCTGGTGTTTCACGGTTACTACAGAAGCGTGCTCTGTAAATAATCTGTTGGTATCGGATGTATTGGCGCTCAGCACCATATGGTGGTATTTGATTTGATTTCTCTAGGTCTGTTAGGAGCTGCTGGTATTCCTTGGATGTTTTCCTGCCTTTGCAGCTGATAGTGGCTGTACCCTCAAAAACACCATCTCATCATTAATATCAACTATTGCAGGCATTCCAAGTTCTCTGGTCTCTTCCTGGAAACTAGCGTTTCACACTTAGCCTTTTCTTTTCTCATTTGGATTTCTCCTACCACAACCATAGTTGCCTGAGCCCAGAGCTAATTTGGGACAGTCATTTCTGGAAAGACCGCAGTCCATTACTTCAGCTTGTGCCACAGCTTGCGAGCAATGGAAGTGATATTCTAGGGGCACTGCTTTGAGTGTGCTTTAAAGGAATATGAAAAGCAGTCAGTGAATCACTGAAGGTGTGCTTTTTTTCTCCTTACCCCACCCAACTACTGACCTTAGCCATTTATTTTTTCACTTCCTTCTGGTCTTTTTAATATCCTTTCACTCCACAATCATCTCTCAAATCCAAACATGTTAACTTGAGCAACTTTATGCGGAGAACGATTCTCTAGGGTTGGCTGACGGATTAAGTGGCAGTACCTTGGTTGTGAAGCAACCTACGTTTGCACATTCTCCAGTCGTTTCGCATTAAGACTTAAATCCTTGTTCTGTTGTGGCACCTTTAAAAAGCAGACCTCCTCCTTACATCTAAATGTTATGAAAACCAGGCATACTGTAACCCAGAACCCCAAGGAATGCTTGATTGAAATAACAGATCAGAAAAGTCTCTTGCTAACATTCCTATGATTATAGGTTTACTCAAGTGACAGAAACACGGTGTCAGCTAGCTTTCTGCATACAGTGTAATTTTGGTTCAAAAGCTAACATCATTCTTAAAGGCTTTACCAAAACAGCCTTGGGAGGATAGGTAATTTCTGAAGATGTAACAGCATTTGTTGCCTTTCCTCTCTACGTGTATCTCATATGTTGCTGATATGGTGCTTGGTCTGGTTCCTAATGGGGGAGCAGTGTATCCCTGTTAGTAGTTACTCACATCAAGCGGTGTGAGTAGAGAGAATGAGAAATGAATAATTCTTTGGTCCTCACAGGTGAACAAAAAGATAAACCTGTTTTAGCCCCATCTGTTCTTCTGCAGCACCCATTTCAGTTAACAAAAACAGAATAGCAACCATGAAAGCGCTGGTCTCAAACTTTTATCGTTTCAAGCAGTAGGTGTGTGTGATATAGGCGGAAACAGCAGTGACCTTGTTTTCATTTTCAGGTCATCAAATGACTTGAATGCATCACGTGAGCACATAAATCTAAACTTAGTTAACACATTTGGAATTTAATCAGTGCTGATAAGGGTCAGTGTCTATTTCTGCTGACCTGTTTTAGAGGTACTTGAATTAGAAAGCTGGTTAATAAAGTTCTCATAGTGACATTAATCTCACTTCTTTTCATGGAAGATGAAACCCCTGTGACACTGGAGCCTGTTTGCAGCCACAGTGCACGTAAGGATGTGCATGCTGTAAACTACCATGCAGTTAGCTTACACCCTAATGAGTCCAAAATGAACATCAGCTGTTTTAAAATTAGTTTAAAGCTTCCTGGAACTTTTCCAGGTTTTGATACATGGGGCCTTTCTTCTTTGCTGTTGATACTTGCATTTATTCTTCCTTACCCTCTCTACCTCTTTCTCCCTTTGCAGGCAAAGGCAGCTCAAGCATCTCATCCGACGTGAGTTCAAGTACAGATCACACGCCCACCAAAGCCCAGAAGAATGCAGCTACCAGTGAAGGTAGGCATCTGGTGTTCATTACTCAGGTCGGGCCCCCCAGCATAATCCTAGCTATTTTCAGAAAAGGAACCTCTCCTCCTCCTAGTTCCTTCTGTGTACAGTGCTATTAGCATATTAGAAATTAAAAAAAAAAACAACAGTTTTTCTTCTCGTGTGGAGTTTCTGCTTCTGCCTGCCGTGTTTTCTGGTTTAAGCTTGTGACATAGGATTTAAGGTACCTTTGCAGAATAAAGGTGTGGAGAGTTTTGAATAATCTTGCATGTTACTACTTCAGCAAAGACTTTTAATGCTTCAGATTAGATGTGATCTGATTTTGAACTTATTTCTGAAGAATATACTGGATGGATGCTTGCTTTGGCACGTGTTCTAGGTTAAAACTCAACCTCTTATTTTCATATTAAGAGCATCATGAAATGTGAGTTTTTTCTACTGCGTTTTCAAAAGTGTGTCTATAGATATGAAGAGCTGACAGGATTTAATTAGAATGATACATCTCACCTGCAGTTACTAGACACCACCTGGGAGTAGATATTTGATGTCTAGGGGAAGGAGAGGTTTGGTATGTCAGTAGTAACATAACATTGCACTAACTGGCTTGTGAACAGAGAAATGCTGATCCTTTCCTGCTGCCTTACTACATGTGAGTAGGTGTGCTTTGCTAAATGGAAGTACGTTGGCGCTAGTTTTTACTAGAGTGTCTTCAGAGGCTGAGAGGAAATCATTAAGTCTGTGTGTAGTTTAGTGATGTAAGCTGAAAGCTTTTTTTTTTTTTTTTTTTTCTTTTAAATGATACATTTATAGATCTTTAGAATTTCTACTCAGTAAAAATACATCACTTGTACTTGGTAATTATCACACAATCAATTTGACTTCTTTCACTTCTGCCATTACAAATTAAGTTATAAGCTCTGGTTACTTTCGGTCTGGCTTTGTTTCTTATTGTTAGAAGAAACCATAGGGTTTGAATTGTTCTCGTTTGGCAAGTCTAGCTATGACTGTAGAATCTGAACAGTAAAAGGAGTTCATGCAAGTAATAAATGACCATATAAATCACGAGAGTTTATGGTTAGGCATGCACAATCCCCTATCAAGAATGAAGATCTGGCACCTGTGAATCATATGAGATTCTGGTTCAGAATCTCTGCTTTTTAGTCTGAACAATAAATTTAACAATAAATGAATATACAGTTAATAAAGTCAAGTTGAATAGTAGACTTCATGTTTCTCCAAGCTTTAGATCAGTAAGTTTTGAGGTACATGAAGGAGATGAATTGCCAAGATGCCAAGTAAATTTAGGAAATGTATAAGAACATTTTAACTTTTCTGTATGACAGCCAAGAAAAAAAGCACAAAGGAGCATTGGAAACTCTGAAGTCAGTCCTTAACAATTGCTTTAAATTTCTGTTTTACTTCAATCAGTAAAACATGTCTTTTCCCCTTATTTTCAAATCAGATAATGCAAAATAATTCTTTATTAATCTCTAAGATTTATGTTGTTAATCTAGCCTATTGTAGAGCCAGTGAATACCAGTGTAGGTCATGAAATCTTTACCACAATTTTGCAGCTGTTTAGCTCATTAGTGAAGGAGGTTTAAATACAGGCCAGCAGATGCTGCACTAAAGATGTTTTTTGAGCTCTTGTGCAGACAGAATTCACAACAGTAGAGTTATGTTTTCCACTCTTGGAGATGATTTCAGATATGAGCCTACACTCCCTACTGAAGGGTGAAAATAGGAATGTGAGTAGATGACGTTTATTTTAATAGCGGCAGTGGTAGTCCATCCCTTTATTTGTGCTGTTATTGCTTTGCTACAAAGTTTTTTCTGCTGAGCGGTTAATATGGGTCAGTTAAATGTGAGTTGTATTAGTGGGGATTGCTGTATAATCTGTCAGATACTTTAAATGACATAACCAGAATGTGAGGGTTTTGTGAAGGCAAGTGGGAGTGGTGTTGAAGGAATAAAACAAACCGCAGAGTCCTGTACAAACCAGTGCTGTTATTGGAAGGCCTATTTTTCAACCAGTTTGTCTGGGTTTTTGTTAGTTCGGTTTGTTCTTAACTAATGATGCCTCTTTCCCCCATGTATAGTAGGCTTACCTTGTAGGAGGATTCAAATGAAGAGAAGGAATCATATGTTCTGCAAGATGAGAAGAGTTCTGCGCTTAAAGGACTGAATGCTTTTATACAGTTCAGTTACAGAGTAGTGTCTAGGGACCAGCTGAGAACAAGAGCTTGATTGTATTAGGTGCTGTACAAGCAGTTGCACTTATGTCTTTTCATTGGGGTGTTTAAATAACTTGTTATAACTGTTTAGTTAAATTTACCTTTATAGTACTCTATCCTCTAGTGTTTGCTTGTCCTGATACTGTAGTACCTGCCCACCCCAGAGACTGCTGAGTGTATCTCGCTCTTCAACATGAGGCTGAAGCTGGGGCAAACACTCAAATTCTATCCTTTGCTTTAGCCCCATGTTGTAAATTCATAGCACTGCATGTTGTCTTGTGAATGAGTCATGATGTGTAGTGAGCTGTGTATGTCCTAGGTCTGGAGTAGAAAGGTTTCTGGTGAACGTTTCCTCACCTTCACTGGCATGGGAAATAACTTAAAAAAAGTTAGATTGTTTGCATCCCTTGAATTTCTAGTGGTGGCTGAATTCTTGGGTGCCCAGCTCTGTGAAGTGCATAGAGTTTTTATGCAAGGCTGAAGGCCTTTCTTGTCTCCTGCTTTCCAGCTTTGCAAACAGACCTAACTCCCTCTGGTTCCGCACAGCATCTCTTCTCTTCTGTTTCTTTAAGGCAGCTGACAAAACACTTATTGAAGTTGAATCCCTGAAAAGCCACAGAAAAACTAGGAAGGAAATCATAAGACCAGTTCACACATCTCTTTGGTACTTTACATTAGAGAAGCAGACATGTAAAATACTTGCAGGCAGGTATAAATTCCCAGGGACCGCAAAAAGATGTAAGGCAGGACTCTTCCTTGAAAGAGAAAACTACCTCAGGAGCTCCCTGGCAGCAGGTGTTATCTTGCTGTTAGTTCGAGCAATCAAATGAACTCCATGTTTGATTTTTTGCGTTCATTCTATTTGTGAACTTTCAGTGCTGTGATGTTTCTGTAGAGGTTGAGTTCAAGAAATTAGTTACTACCTGCTTGAAATGGCTTGTGTGGTATTCCAGTCCTAGATATGTTGTTGTGATGATGGTAGTTAAATCTCTTGATGGGAGCAGGAGATGTGCTTATCACCTAAATACAGCACTGCAGTGCCTTCCTCCACACTGTAGACTGTGAATATCAGTGGAACTGTGGGAGGGAGACAAGATGTTTATAGTGCTATCAAATGTTCCTGGGTGGACTGCACAGCATCTACCAGTGAACGGTAGACACTACTACTGTAGACCTCTCAGCTTCCTAAACTCAGACTTGAGATAATGGTGATGAATCACTCTCGTTTGCAGTGATGAGGCTGCCCTGGTACAGAAAATGAAGTTGTCTCTTGCTGAAGTTGATCTCACTGTGGCTCTTACTTTCTATAATCCAGTAAAGGGCAGGAGGCAAAAAGCAGATGTCAAGGCCTGTCTGTGTAAATAACTGTATGTGCAATAGGTACAGTCTGCCTGCATCTTGGCTCAGAAGAAAGCATAGTGAACTGTGGATGTGCATGAACGTTGCCTCTGCTCTGTCTCTTCTTCTGAGGATGCTGTTTTTAGCTTTCAGTATACACTACATTTTACCTCTTTTCCAGTCTCAGACACTGTCTGCGATCCTTTACCCCATCAATCACTTACAGTTAGAAACTTGAGAACACATGAGTTTTTGCTACCCCCCATTGCTGTTCTGGCAAGTGGAAGACTAAATGGATTTTTGTGGGCTGTTTAAATGCAATTTGCTAGACATGGCCTCAGCTGGAATATTATTGTTTAAAGCTTAATTTAGGAGACTAGACTGAATGTTTTTGTATGGGCTTACCTTGGTTAGGGAGCTTTCTTCTAACACTTACCTGCAGAGCATGGAATGTTATGTCCAGGCTGGATGCTTCATATTAACTTGACAGTTTTTCAAATAAAAAATCAATACTGTTTGCACTTTGTCTTAAATAGAAATCCAGAGGCTGTTTTAAGCTGAGAGCTCGTGCATGAGCTCCGTGTTTGAGTTCTAATTTATTTCTCAGTTTCTGTAAAATCAAAATGAAGTGTTAGGCCTAAAACAAAAACACTGTTTTAGCAGTAGGGTTAAATGCTGAAATACCTGTGAGTATATCCTGTTAATGTTTATTTTAAGTCATGTGGAAATACAGTGAAGTCAGTTGCTGTATTCTGAAGAAATTAAAATTATATCTGCTTTTATTGATGCTGACTTTTAGAGACATTGATTTTTTTATTTTTTTTTTTCTCTTCAGCAGTATCCTTAGATCTCCAGTGTCTGTCCTCATCATATGATGTTCACGTACCTTAAATAAACTTGAATGACTCAATTTAGAAAACAGACAAATTAAGAGGGCAAAGCCTTTTGCATGTTAGCATTGCCTTTTATGCTTAGCGTGGAGGCGAAGTACATTTGTTTTGGCAGTGTTCTCAGCAGAAGAGATGTTACATCCGAAGTTTAGCTCTTTGTTTTATATATGCAAGGAAGATGCCCAGTCACAGTTCTGGTAGTTGTATACTCACTTCTGTTTTATTTGAGCTTTTCAGCAGTTCTGAGATAAACAGCCTCGGTAATGTGACTGGAATAACTACATCCATTAAAAACCATTCACTTCAATAAATCACATTTGGGTGAAAATGTTGCATTTCATAAATACGTGATGCTTTAATTGCTCATGTAAGAGTGTTACTGTATACCCTGTATGAGATGACATCTGGCTAAGATCAATCAAGTAATATTACTGTGGTCCTTGGCATCCTTTTCTGGCAGGTCCGTGATAATGAAAATTAAATGTCTGGTATGTTGGCAAGTCCAAGTCTGTGTTAGGGAATTTCTGCTGTCTTTCCTCTTCCCTTGACATGTCATGTAGTAAGTTCTAGAGGAAGGGGAAGTTCCTCCTCCAGAGGGAGGAACTACTCTTCTCACTGTGGTGGTTCTCATCTGACCTGTCTGTAATTGCTTCATTCCTTCAAAAATAAATATATACTGGTGCCTAGAGTTCCAGCAAGCTGTAATTCTGATTGAGAGCTCTGAAATTCATAGGACTTCTACTATTCTGAATATAGAGCTGCAGGTGCTCATTCAAGTTTTCATCTAATTGCAGAAATACCAGGTACCTAAATATCTGGAACTGGATGTATATTCAGTTTAACAAGCAAAAGAGTGTAGTTGGATAGGCTTTTTCAAGAGGAGTTATCTTCTATTCATATGAAAGTAGTAAAAATGCTTCACACATTTGCTGTGCTCTTCTGTTGATGCATTTCTTAAGAAAGTAACTTTAAAGTGACTTTCAGAAGTGACCGGAATTTAACTACTGCTACTGCATCTCTTTATTCTACAGACTGTAAGTGAATAAATGCATGATTAATGCCTATTTGAGGAAATGGGCATTCTGCTTTGACACCTAAAATATCAAAGTCATTGTGGAGGACTGTAGAGAATAATGTTTGAAAAGCAGCTGCTTTTCAAACAACTTTGTGAATTATGGAAAGACAGATTGAGCTTTATTGATATGTGAAAATTCTCCAAAGCAGTAGTTTCACACTCTCATGTATTTTAATCTAAGAATGATACATATTTTTGTCCCAGGCTTTCATACCCAGAAGTGTAGGAAATCAGTAATTGCCTTTTAATTTTCCTGAAGAACTTTATAGAACCTTCTTTTCCAGAATCACTTGAGCTCTGTATTAGAAAGCCCTTGTCAGTGCTCTTTGTAAGCATGTATCAAAGGATGTTTGTTAAACACAAAAAGTTCCATTTGGGATATATGCCTTTCATTTCAACCTACCAATGAGCAAAAAAAAATGAGATGAAATACACACCATAGGGTCTTTTCAGAGAAGATGTCAATTTAATTTCTCCTGGCTTCATAATTGCATTCTTTAAAAAGGCTGGGTGCCTCTGTATCTCCAAGCATCTCTTAATTTATTTGGTGAGTTTCAGGAGATCTTTGTGCTGTACTCAGTAGACATTATGACAATTTGGAAAGATGAAATCATATCTTTTGATATTGAATCTTTTGATATTTAAGTAGGTTCTTGAAGAAGAGGCACCCGAGTTTGAAAATTTGGGTCAGTCCTAATGTCATTTCAGAGAGAGATAAGAACCCCAGAGAACCAGTTTATGAGTAGACAACTCTTCTGTGTATTGTGTTTTGCTGTATAAGATAGGTAAATTTGTTTAACTTAGTGGCGTTCAGAGTAACTGAAGCTTCTGAATGTCTTGTACATCTTCTCTGGACATGGACATAATTGTATGTGGTGAAAAAAACTGTTGAAAAGAGATGGTGTTTTCCAGCCTACGTTTTCTATTGTCCTTTTGGCAAGAGCTTTTTTGATTCATTCCCATGTCTGATACCTGTTTAATAATCTTTTCCCACTTGGGTTCTTTAATATTTTTTCTTTCCCTTTGTCTTTAACATTAGGTGCTTACTAATTCAGTACTGAAACTGAGAACTTGCATCTGTTCTTTCTGAATGCATGTAAGCTAATTCTTGACGGCAGTTTTCTCCCTGTTTATCTCTGTCCTCATGTCTTTGCAGTGCTTTTGGGAGTTCAGGGTCTTGGTTCTCCCACTGAAGTACTGTAAGCTGTCTTTCTGTGCAACAAGCCATGTCTGAATTTGATATGAATTTCTGAATTTGTCCCTACTTACTTGAATCTGGGCTGAGGTTCAGTTGGCTTTGAGTGAACTGTAGCTGTTTTCAGCTGGTATTGTAACTAGAGACCAGGTAAGCTTCCTAGGGTTTTCTGTTACTTTTCTAACCGTGAAGTTTTCTAGAAAAGTGAAATGTTGTGTTACTCGATGTGCCAAAATAGAATCATTTGAAGCCAAAAAAATGAGGGAGAAATAAGAGGGGTAGGAGGGCGTGACAGTTAATAAATCCAAATCTATAAACACTTTGGCAGAATAAACAGGGCTTGCTATTTAAATTGCTTCGACCAACATATCTGGATGCGTACGCAAATATAATCACCTCAAGCAGTGTGTGGAGGTACAAAGTAGTATAGAGGCTTGTTGTTAGCCTTTATTTTTTGTGTTTAACCACATCTTGTTATGCTTTTGCTATCTAATAAGCAGTGTTCCTCCAAAGCTGTTCTGCTAATTGTAACAATGCCATTGCAATCGACATTTAAATCAGAGTTCAAATACAAGTCGAAAGCGGTTGGGATGTTGGCTAGGTTAAAACTGCAAATTGAAACCTTACATTATTCTGACTAATTTGTACTGAAGTGGTATAGCCAAGTGCTTAAAACTTGCCCAAACAATACTAGGAACAAATTGGAGAGGTGCATAAAACTGCAGTCTTACTTGATCTGCTGCCTGAAATGTGAGATCTACCAGAGCAAATGCACTTACAGCATAGTTAGAGAGAAATTACCCCAATTTAAAAGCCTAGTGTTAGCTTTTCCAAGGCAAGATGTGATGCTTGGTAGGAGTGATTATGATCTACTCGATTATCTGTAAATCTGATTTTAAGAAACCCAGGGTCCCAGATGTAATTCTTTCTGGAAAGTTCTGTACCAACCCACTTGTATACTGCTGTCACAGGGAGTTCTTGACCCTCAGCTGTTTTTTGTTGATGCCTGTGATGTAAGTACTTTCCTTCTCAGAAAAGTGAAGTCATCTTGAAGTATCTGATGACTTCCCAACATTTGCTAGCCTAAAAAAATATATATATTTTTAATTGCTAAGACTGTCTGAACTTTTTAAAGAATGTATATAACCTAATAATGTATATTTAAATATATGGGACTTATCTGCTTTCCAGAATTTATGAACTGACACTAGGAAACTGCTTCAGATTAACTCTAAAACTTGCCATTCCAATTTTATTTCATTCTTTTGGTCAAGTTTTGGCCTTTAACTTGACAATCCCTGCTAAAGTGCTGAACCATGATTTAAATTTACGACACAAAATATCCTGCCTCTGTTCTCCTCTGTCGTTTATTATTGTCAGATTGTCAAATGGCTGCATATTTCTTAAGAATGATATTGCCAACAGTGCTAAACCTAGCGGTGGACTTCAGAATTAGATATAAACAGAATTTATGAGTGTAACTCAGTGATTAGCTGTTTACATTTTCCTTGAGGCTTAATCATCCACAGTTGAGGGTGACGGAGCACTGGAACAGGCTGCCCAGGAGGCTGTGGAGTCTCCTTCTCTGGAGATGTTCAAGACTTGCCTGGACACCTACCTGTGCGACCTGGTGTAGGGAACCTGCTTTGATAAGGGGGTTGGTCTCGATGATCTCTGGAGGTCCCGTCCAACCCCTACAATTCTGTGATTTGACATTTAACTTGTGTTACAGAGGTGTTCCTGTTGTATGTTTAATAACCATCCATCTTGATATTTTTTCTCATGTTTAAGGCTTCTTTGTTTGTTTGTTTTTGTATTTAAATGTGAATGTGGATTGTGAGTTGCAGCCCCTTGAAAATCAAGGTATATTTGCCGTTCTTATGGTTTGAATAAAGATTTTTAATGCAGCAAAACATTCATTGTAAATTGTTACTAGACATAATAATTGAACTTGTTTTTACCAGTGATAGTTTAATCTACAGCATTTTTTTTTTCCTAAAGTGAAACCCATTTTCTTCTTGTGTATAAAAGTGAAAATTTACAGGACTACTGACTATTTATTGTTTGTAGAAAGTCTTTTACTTGTTTGTTAAAGTTAAATACTTTTCTTCCAGAGGCTCCCAGCTGGAAACATTCATATTAAGAGATCTCAAGATGTAGGTAGAGGGAACAGATTCTTGTTCCTGACTGTGAGGCTTGTGATTTGCTTCATCTGAAGATACTTCTGTGTTCATGCTGATAAATACAGATTTCTGTTTTCCCCCCTCACTAGCAAGATAAACATTTGTAAGCCATGACAGCTTATTTTGTTAGATTCTACTTGAGCAATAAAAACTTTGTGTGGCATATGACACTTCAGGAGCTCTGCGCTGTGTAATGCAGTCATTTGCTTGGCACCATGGAGGACTGTTTTAGTACTGTGTTAGTGCTTGTTTGTTTGTTTGCCTCCCAGATTGGAACAAATGTGATCTAAATAGTAAACGCATAACTAGGCTATCATCTGTTGGCTCTGGTTTGGGAGCCTGTTGGTTACTTGATCCTTCTTTAGTGTGGGCTAAGGTAAACTATTAGCTTGAACTTTACTTTCTGAAACAACGCTCTTTGCTGGGGATCCTTTTCCTCTAAAACGGGACTTGAATCATTGTTTTCCATCTGAGCCAAAATTACAGTCCAATCTGATAACTGTAGGTGGAGCTTTTCTTTACTGTTTGAGTAAACTTTCACAATTGTTTTTTTAATGCCCTTGTCCCTCGTGTATGGTTGTACTACACACTTTATCCTCCCTTACATTTGTATTTGGAAGACTTTTGCAACATTAAGCATGTGAATCAATTTGATCAAGTAGATAATGTACCCAGTTTTAACAGATTAATCCGTCTCACCAAAATACACTGAATCTGCTTTGGCTGCTAAAACTACAGATAGCAGTCAGTAGGTAGGCATCTCTTAGTGCTGCTGCTTTGTCAGACTGTTTTACTACCATCTATTGGGGAAAAAAACTCTTCAGAGGAACATTTGTTTTTCCCTGTTCTGTTGTGTCATTGGATGGACGCTGAATACTCAGGCTTCCTTCAGTATTTATTAAAGATCATTTCTATCAGTGTCTAATTGAGGAAGGCAGATTCTCACAGCATTTCTTGAAGTCTAAATATTTTGCTGGACTTTGTTAAGAATATGTCATCCTTCGTGAAATTTTATCCATGTCAAAGTAACAGCTGGACCATTCAGTTACTAGCTTCAGATTCTACCAACTGCATTTAATGACTGTGTGAAATGAAGGATAATTGGAGTTTTCCCAGCCTGATGCTTTCATATACTGATCCATTAATTTTGTGTACACACACACACACACACACACACATATATATATGTATTTAAGAATGTGTTTGGGCAAGGGAAGAAGAAACCCAAAACACACCAATAATACTATTTTTTTTGCCTTTTCATTCTCCCCTGACATTTTAAAGAATGTTCCTCTGTTACTGTGAAGATATCAAGCTTTTAAATGCACGTTGTTCCTGTGAAGCTTCAAAACTAATCATGCAGTCCTTTGGTGAGAAGGTACTAAGTTCTTTTTCATGGCTACCTGTAGATATCCAGCATTTGCTATTTCAGAAGGATGTATGAGCTGGATTTGGACGCTTGCCTAATGAGAAGAACAGTGATGTCCTCTCAAATATGCTGGTAAACTAGTGCCTGGAATATTCTTATAACTCTGCTTATAACTTGTTATTCATAGTTTAATTCAGAATTTTATGTGGTTCTAATCTTCTCCAGAATGGATCTACTACTAACACAGAAGTAGGAACATATAATTCTAGAGCAACATATTTATTCCTATCTATGCCAGAAAGATCTTTTCTCATGTATCTCAGTTATAAAATGAACAAAGAAGGACAATACGCCATGACTTTCTACACTGTTTAATATTTAGGAGTTCTAAATTAGAGCAACTGCTACCCTATTGAAACATATTATAAACTATGCTATTTGGGAAAGAGCTGTAGTGTAACAGTAACTTAAAATGTTGGTCTAACTAGGATCACGGGGTGGAGGAAAGAGAACATAGTTGGAAACTGCAAGTAGTAAAGCTAGTTAAGTGAATGAAACTGGGAAGCAAAATATATTATCTGTGAAGTTACTAAAATACAAAAGGTGGTTAAAAATATGGCTGACAAAACATTTACATCCTATCGACTATTGCTCAGTATGATATATTTTTCATGTAACCATAAAGGCTGAGATACTGCTGAAAAGATACATTCTTTCCTTTGGGCCCCTTTACAGTAATTGTGTCCTTTTGTTTGTGTGGTTGGTCAGTTCAGGTCGAGTTCAGAACACTTGAGAAACAAGAGTTCTTTAGTGGATGGTTTAGTTTACAGCAAATGTAATCTTAGGGAACCTCTGGAATTTTGTGACTCCTGGAAAAACTGATGTATCGTGTTGCTTCAGTAATCGGATAGTCTTCATGAATCCAAAAGGTAAACTTCAGGGTTATACTCTATGATTGTGGTTCTAAAAATAGTTCACATATCGTTCTCAATGAAGTTGTTTTTAATCTCAACAAATGTAAGTTTCAGTTACTAGTTTTAAGTCCTAATAGAGGCCACATTTCTTCAAGACATTGAAATAGTTCAGCTAATCTTTGAGAAGGATGCCTTGCAATCTCACACATATATTCCATCAGTAATTTCTTTAAAAATGGAAATATCCGATGAACCATTCTTACAAAGACTCATTTGCACAGGAGTGCAGGGATCCAACCTTTTATGAAGTTGTTACTGGACTGAAATAACCGGTCCTCTTTGTCAAAGGGATGTTGAAAAATAACATCCCTAAAACTAGTAAAGAAACTTCACACAAAGCCTGTACAGAAGGAAAATAGCTAGCTGAAACCTCCCCGAAAATCTGAAGAATGTTTCTCAGCTTCTTTTTAGCACCAGGAGCAAGGTCACCTTTGGTATGAAAAATGATTCTGTTGTTAATACCAGTCTCCATTTGCATGCTAATGTATTTCTCTGTAGCAAGAAAATCGTGTGTATTTTAGTTACTATTTGTGTATGGTTTTGCTTGTTTACGTTCATATTCATTAACTTGTGTTAAAAAAAACTGAATACAAGACTTGGATGAGCTTCAGCTCTTCCCATCTGTGAGTGCACTGGAATTTCTAAAAACTTGGCATGGGAGGATGCTCAACTGAAAACACATTGCCAGTCCTCACCTCACACAGCAGGCTGGAGTATATGTATGTTTACTCATTAGAAAAGTTGAAAAGAATATGTTGCTTCTTAGAAAAAAATCAACAACAACCAATAGTTCTGTTCCATCTCTGAATGTGTTTTAATGACTGTAGTGTCTCAGATATCAGCTGAAATAATTTGTTTTTGTCAACAGAGATTGCTGTTTCTTTTCTGACCTGGTGTTTCAGGCACACCCTTCTGTTCTGTGAACAGCTTTGCTCATCCTCAGGATTAAGCCTTCTCCTGGCCTCAGAAATTCCTTACCTCCTGATCTGTTTTACTGATGGTCTGGCTTAATATCTTCTTGTGTACATCATGTCTGGTAATTCAATTCAAATGCAGGACACCCTCTTCTGACCACAGTTTGTCTGGGCATCCTACACAGAGCTCTTGGCAAACTAAAATTATGCCTGTGCTCACAAAGTTGGATGCTTTTAGGATGATTCATCTTAATGCCAAAAATGTTGAAGCTTCAGGTGTCCTGGTCAGAGCCATTCCTATTTAACATCTGGAAGCAGTAGAAAAATCAGCATTTCCTCAAGGAAAGAGTTGTGGGTTTACGGAATAAGGCTAGGGAAAACCAGGTGCTTGTTAACTGTGTCACACTGTCCTGTAAATCATGTCATCTTAAATAACCATATAACGTCTTCTAATACAGGTACTTGAACCAAAATAAAGGGAATGAAGCACTCTGTGGCAGAGGTTTAAAGGCTGGGAGGCTGGTAGTCATATGTAGGTACTGAAACACATTTTGATTCTCAGAGTGTGAGCATCTCGTGTTGTATACTGGGACCATATGAAATGCTGTGGAGGAAAAAAGCATCAATATATAACTTTTTTTAAAAGGTTGGGATTTTTGGGTGACAGGAGCTGAATCGGATAGCTTTTGTCCTTTCGTGTATAACTTTTGAACATGAATGGTCATACTTAGCTTTAACACTGAGCTTTTGACAAAGGAGTCTTAATGGACTAGGATTTTGTTTGACTTTGGCATTTCTGCCTCACGTTAGTTCAGTTCCATAACAGAGAAGTACCAAATTGAATTTTGTTCTGGGGAGTGAAGGAACTGCTCAGACTGAAGGCATGGGATTCTGACTGAGGAAATGAAATGGTGTTGCCAAAAGGTAGGAGAAGAGATAGCAAACTCTACATTAAAAATAAAGCTTCTCTGATGTGTAGTTCTGAAAATGTGGATGTAGTTTCAGATGTCCTAAGTAGAAGTAAGACATGGCTGAGCATGTGATTGTACCTTAGTGTAGGTGAAGACTGTTTTATTCTACTCCTGGTTTTCTTTTACAGAAAGGTTCTGGTAGAAGCAGCAACATAAGGTTGATAAAATTTAGTTGGAGGCCAGTAATGATTGGAGTACCCCGGGGGTCCAGTACTGGATCTAGTCCTGCTTAATGGCTTTATCAATGCTCTGGGTGATGCGTCAGAGTGCACTCAGTAGATCTACAGATGGCATGAAACTAAAGGGAGTGGTCATCACAACAGAGAGCTAAGCAGTCATCCAGAGGGACTTGGACAGACTGGGGAGGTGGGCCATCAGGAACCTCATGGAGTTCAACAAGGGGAGGTGAAGAGAGAAGAACAACCCCAGGCACCAGTACATACTGGGGATACACATCTGGGAAGCAGCTTTGGCTCTTAGAAGGTCCTGATAGACACAAAGTTGAACACTAGTCAGTAACGTGCCTTTGCAGCAAAGAGAGCTAATGCTGCATTGGACAAAGTATCACCAGCAGGTCAAGGGAAGTGATTCTTCCCCTCATGCAGTGTTGGATGGGCCACCTCTGGAGTACTGTGTCTAGCTCCAGGTCCTCCAGTGTGAAAGAGACATGGACATACTGGGGAGAATCCAATGAAGGGTCACAAAAGTAAGGGAACTCATCACTCACCTCTCCTTTGAGGAGAGGCTGAGAGAGCTAAGACTTTTCAACCAAGAGAAGAGGCTCAGTGGGGCCTCCTCAGTGTGTATGAATCCTTGAAGAGATGGTGCATGGAGGGTAGAGAGGATCTTTTTAGCAGTGCCTATTGCTATGGCAAGAGACTGTGGGTACAAATTGGAACACAAGGGAACACATTGGAACACTGATCTAAACAAGGAACATGATCAATTCTAGATAAATGGAAATCTAGAATTGCTGGAAGATTGGTACCTTACTGAAGTTACAGTAGCTTGTGGTGATGAATAATTTAGAGTTTGTACACCTTGGAGGATCCTTATGCACTGGTCTATCCTTGAAACAATGTCTATGTTAAGATTGTTATTTCTTTTTTACTGTAAGACATAATTGCTTTTTTTATGTGTTAATTAGAGCTCACAGCTGTAGGTATGTGCAACTGCAGTGTCAGAAGCTTGCCTGTCATTACAGATAGTCTATTAGGGACTTGTGAAATATCATCACTCTATCAAGTATTTTAAATGCTAAGGTCATGACAACAGTATTTGCCAAGAACCACATCCTCAGTATTTGATTCAGCTGGGCAAAAACACTTCAGCTATGGAAAAAGACGTGCATGAGCAAAAAAGGAAGTAATCCTGTTGCTGCGTAGTTGGAATATAATAGAAGGTACTTTCCATTGTGCCTAGAACATCACTACATCACTGTTTCAGTATAACGTGCTGCAAGTTCTTTGTGAAGAACAGCTGATGGAGTAAAAGTTGAGACTGAAATTTTGGGTGCTTCACTGAATTTTACATTAGAAATAGTACGGTTCAGAGCTTAATTCCCATTTCTTCTGTTGAAAAAATTACATAGGATATGCGTGATATGTTCTTTAACACACTGCTCAAATATACATGTCAGCCCAGTGAAATCTTTTTATTTATCTGCTTTCTTGTGGCAGCGATACCCCCATTACTTTGAAATGCTTTGGATAATGCTAGTAACCAAAATGCCAACAGTACCACTGGATAATGGAAAGACTGTGGGTTTGAAGACCTGTATGCCTTTCTCCTCTTTCTCTATTCTGTGATCCAAGCTTGTTTTGCTGAGCACTGTATTTCCTGTGCCACATGGACAATATTAAACCCTATCACTCTTAAGTTCAGCTCCTGGAAATATCTTGCCTTTCCTTATTCTTACATCAATCTTTCACTTTCTGAATGTGGGATGAAGCTGTCCTCACTGCTGCCTGCTTGTTGTTTTCCTGAATGTGCTAGCCAGCCTGAAATGATATACTTCATATTACACTCTTGCTGCCAAATTTTAGTCATCTGTATTGCTCAAGCTGCAAACCTCCAAAGCAAACACAGGGAGGAAATCAAAATTAAATTAATCCTCTCCAAGGATGTATAAAGTATAGTTGCACTGAGGTTTACAAGTTGAGGGTGAGAGGGACCATTGGTAGTGTGTGTCAGAAGCCACTGGTATGCACAGCCCTGTTCTATTACAATGCTTCTCTGGACTGGAATTGCTGAGACTGAAGACCTTAAGGTTTTTTTTCATGATAGACATGTATGACTTTTCAAAAGCTTGGCTGGCTGCAGAACCATAGAGCATTCTTGGCAGTTTGTGTTCACAGAATTTAAGACAAATGAGTTACCGTTCTCTCTTGAGCCCTCAGGGCAGTGTTTCATGTAATTTTTAGTCAAAGTATCTTAGCTGAGGCTGAACGAAGTTCTGGAGTCTTCACTTTTGACCATGGTACCAAGGTAAGGTGGGAGACCTGCTTGTTGCTGTTCTCAGTTGAGAGGTCAGGTTTAGGGGCAGCATTTATTTTTATTGTACTGCCCCTGTCCCTAACACTAGGTTTGGGCTTGGACAGCAGAAGTTGGTGTCTTCTTTCATGCCAGTGCAGGGACAGATGGTGTGAAAGTCCTAACATGAAAGGAGATGAGACAGGGACACAAAGTAGTAGCTTGTAGCTTTCTTCAGACACACTTACAGGCTATCCCTAGCCTATTTGTATATGGAAGACATAAGGAAAAGAAGTGTCTGCTTGCAGGAGAAAAAACTAAATGGAATTGCATGACGGAATTTTGTGCAGTTGCAGTTTTCATAATCTCACTTGAAATTAATTGATATTCCATACTGCATATGTTTATATATATATAGAGAGAGAGAGAGAGAGAGCGCCTTAAATTAATAGCAGTCAGGATGTAAGTGCTTTTAATCTATTTCCACAAGCAGAAAGATATACTTGATTGCTGAAGTGACTATTGTAGCTATTCTTCCACCAAATATGCACAGGAAAAAGGAATAAAAACCTTGCCTGATTTTTCTTAACTATTGTGGGCTTCAGGATTGTAATCCTATTATAGAATGTCATAGTGAGCACCATGATTTATTTACCTGCTGCGCACTCTGAAGTTCATTAAATTGTTAGGAGTGGTTAAACTGTCTTGGACAATTTAAATGTCTGGTTAAATTGCTTTGAGAAGCAAAGCCGTAACTAAGTAGCTTGATCTGAGTTGTGCTGGGGGAAGCACTTTGAAAATGAGCATATCTGAAGTAAATGAGTTCAGAGATTGTAGACGTTCCTTATTTATTCTTCTGATACAGAGAATAGTATCGGATTGCAGTCTTGCAATATCACCTGTTGCTTGAGATGAGTCTTATGGAGAAAGAATTAAGCTTTTCAGAAGAGCTCCTGTGATGGGAAGTTACCAATCTGTTGTCCCTTTGCATTTTATCCCATCTTTTGTAGGCTTAATCTTTGTACAAGAACTGCATGATTAACTTCTACTGGTAGGCAAACACTTTTCCATGTCTCTCCTACTAAATATGTCAATTTAGGTTACTGGTGAAACTCAGACACCATTAATCAAGGATCTCTTGTAGACCTAGAAGGGAGAATGTAAGAATTATTGTCTGTACTTCTTGATGACTGTACAAGAAATCACTGCTTGCCAAACCAGTTAACAGAGTGGAAGTAATGTACTGTGAATGTCAACTTGTTGATCTGTAGACCTCGACATTTTTCCATGGCATGCAGAGTCCAGCTGTGTATTTAAGCTTGCTGACAACAGGCTGACATTTTTTTTCACATTATTGAAAGTACTAAAGTCTTGGCATTTCAAAAGTAGGGAGAAACTTCTGCTGTAATGAGATGCCTTCTGAAAAGGGGGCTGTTTTGATGAGAATCAGGTAACTTATCTTAGAAACCATCTATGGAAGTTGTCATCTATCTTTTCAGTCCCTTTTCACCTAGGAAAAAAACAGGATGGTTGTCTGTCACCAAAGCAAATATTATTTTTCTTACCTACTTTTATTGTTTTTCTTGTTTGTTTTCTGTGCTTAAGTGGTAGATATTAAGCTATAATTTTAATGTCTTACTGAATTGTTTTATTTTGTATGTAATGAACTTATTTCTAATATGAGTAAATGCATTTTAAGGATACCTCAGTTTGATGTTCAGAGGCTTTGGCATAACTTCAAGGTTCTGACTTAAACTATAATATTTAGAAAAAGCTTGGAGCACAAGAAGGTCTTTATGTATATGGTTCAATAGATTATTTAGCTGTGTCACGGAGGAGAAGATACACTACCAATGGTGACGCGTCATGGAGTCATACTTAAACATGTTCAGTAGGTTTGGCAAAGCTGCTTTAGGAACTGCATGATCCTAAGAACATGGCTTCGAAGTTCTGTAAACTAAACAGCAAAATTGTTACAAGTTCATTTAAGAATTTTTAAGATGAGAAACATCATGCCCATGGGAAATACTTGTTCTTTTTTCCTCCCCCTGTATTCTTATAGTTCTCATAGTGTAGATAGGAGTTTCTGCCAAACCAAATTGGCTTGTAGAAGTCAAATTCACATGACCGTAAAAGGAATTATGTAGCTTTAAGTAGCTTAGTTTTCATAAGTAATTAATTTAATTCAAATCTAGTTGGTTATGATTAAGATCTTCATTTGTGACATTTGTGATTTATTGAAATATCTGAAAATAAAGTGGAAAATTAATTTTGTTTGCTTTGAATTCTAACTTATATATGATGTGTGTGTATAAATATATATAGATATATATATCATATATATTATCACATATGTATTATATGTGTACCATATAATACGTGTGTATATATATATATATGCACACACATAAATGTTTCTCCATTCTTTGGGTATATACATAAAATATGTGCATGACTGGAAGCTCTTTAGTCCTTTAGTCCTATGAGGCATTTTAGCAAATATCTCTTGTAGACAGTTGTAGCAAAACCATTATACTATGGGAAATGAATGCTTTCCTTTACTACCTTTAGTGGAAAACAGTTCCGAGACATTATTTTTGGTATGATTTTTTTCACAAAAATGGATTTTCATACTTAGGTCAGGCAGCATGACTTGAAAAGCAATCTTTTGAATCTTCAAATTTCAAATATTTTTTTCCTGTCTGCCTTCCACTTCTGTACTGCATGCATAGAACCGTGGTGAGAAAATTGTTAACGATATTGAATTGCGTTACTTTTCCCTCTTTTCCTCTCTGTTTTATTTTAGAGGCCAACTTAATTCTTCATCTAGGTAGACTTGACGAATGGAATTGTTCCAAGTCTTTTGAGTGAAAACAAGGCAGGAATAGATGGGAGGGTTGAAAATCTGCCAAAGCAAACTTGAGTGGAATAGCTTAGTCCATCCAGTGTTGCACTTTGTAACACCATGGGGCTTTTTAAAGGTATTTCCTTTCTCAGATACATGTGGTCCATTGGGTGTCACAAGAGGCAAGTACCTTTGTAATGAAGGAATTCCACGCCCTGAAGCACTTAGGTGGATTTCAGTCATCTTGGTAAGGAAGAAGGTACTGAACTAGGCACAGCTATACAGTTTGACGCTACAGAACCTATCATGTATTTAAAGTAAAAAATGCTGCATAAGTGGCAACAACCGCTGCTGGGTCTTAAGAAAAGCAACTGTAAATGAAGTTCTTTCACATTGGCCTTTAAATGCCTTCCTTCAGTTTGCAAAGTGCTAAGATAAAATATACAACCTATTCTTAGGACTGAATTTCAATACTTGGGATTTCAAGCTGTATGCTTGTTTTTAAAAAGCATCCTTGTAGATGAGTTGAGGACTTATGAGTGTATCTTATTAGAAGTGTAATAATTAGAGTAAATTCAAGGGAAAATAAGAATGAACAGAAGTCCAGAAAGATTGAGGCTACTGAAATATTTACATTTATTTAGCCTGTTAAATTGGGGAAGAGGAAACACATGGGTATTTGAATACAGGAAAAACTTTATTGCAAAGGTGGAAGGATTAAGGTCTATTTGTGCTTGATATGGATGAGAAAATTAGATCTGAAAGAGAGAATCAGATTTATTTATATTAGACTAATTCTGGATCAAACTTTTTTTGTGTGTTGAACAAGATTGTGGTATGGTTAGGGGTCTGTGCTGCAGATGTGAAGGAAAGGTTGGCCTAGTTGTTTGTTAGACTTTTGCTCTTGTAGCTAATGTTGCTGTGAAGTAGATGATGATGAAAGGGGGGCTATTGCTGACCTGTGCATCTCCACCTCTTTTCTGCCATCCTGTCAGGTTTGTTCACAAATGAACATTTTACTTACTGTAGTGCTATTTGTAACCTGTAAATTGAACATGAATCACTGTTCATGGAGAGTGTACTGATACTGTAGAGACGCTCCACCTGGTTGTATGGAAGACAATATCCTTCTAGTTTACAAGAAAATTATGGATTTTGTGTTTAGAGAATACCTGCCCAATGAAAACAGATTTGAATTGATTTATAAGCTGGAAAGTATCACTGACAGGGCAACTTCAAGGTAGTTCTGAGGTGACTGACGTGTATTATAAAGGGTCTCTGGGAAGCTTTCAGTACTTTTCACTTTTAGGCATTAAAACTGTAGTAAAATCTAGCAGGAGGACAAATGGAAGAATAATTTGGCCTCTTCTTCAAAAAATATGTACGGTAAAATGGAACTTAGATATTCTTCTGTATGAAAACGTGTTTAGGGAATTCATTGGAAGTATGATGCATGGCAAATTAATAAATTAATGAATTATTTTGTGAGAGCAAATATGTGTTAATAATAGAGACCGCTTTTCTATAAAGGTCATGTTGTACCCTTGTAATTTCCAGGTGATAAATGAGACCAGAAGTCATCATTTCTTTTTTCTATTAGCTAAAAGTCTTTCCTTAAGCTGTAGAATGATAGGATAGTTGATGTAGGAACATGAAGCAGAGGGTTGTTTGTAGTTTCCTATAACCATTCTCTTGGCCTGTTTTGGTGATTGCTGCTATTTTGCAGTGTCTTTTTTTTTTTCACATCATCTCATTTCTTAGTGAACTGATAAGACTGTAGGCTTAAAATACTGGCCAGATGCAGAATCTCTCTTCCATTACCGTTTCCATCTCAGGCATAACACATATACATGTTCACTCTGACGCTCTATGCAAATGACAGTATGTGGGTATGGTCTATACTATTGATCTTTACCTAACTTTTTTGTTTAGCATTTTTCATTGCAGGAGATTAACTGTTTCTCAGAAGGTTAAGTGAGAAGAATATTTTATAATTTTAATTTATTTATTTAATTTATTATTTAATTTAATTTATAATTATAATTTTATAAAGACTTTTACTGGAAGTTTATTGTTAATTTGTCTAGCTGTGGAAATGCAAAGTCCCAGGTTTGATAGTAGAATGGCTTTTGACAGAAGCGTGTATCCTTGGGATACTTGATCTGAATTTTATTGAGTTGCAAGCCCTTGAAAATTTGGTTTGGCTCTGTTTGATGAAAATTACTAGAGCTTAGCCTTTAAAAACTTAGGTGTCATTGTGAACATGATCTTAGGTGAGCTGAGCAATAAGCTACTTCCTAATTCTCCAGTTTTATCCTGCTGCTGTTTGCAGAGATGCTGTAGCATGAACTGAGAAAGAGGAGAAAGAAACTAAGGGTGAAACTTGTGAAAAACAAAGAAAACCCACTCCACAGTCCACTCTCCATACCTCCAAATCCTAGAAGCTAAGAGGCAGACACTGTATTAGGAAGCATTTGTCTGCTTCCTCTGAAAAGGAAGCTGCACATCTGAGAATGGAAGGAAAACGGGAATAAAAGGTGAAGTGATAAGATTCCTTTCCTGGTCAAGATAGGATAGTAAACCTCCAAAATCTATGGTGTGGTTTCTTAGTTTCTGATGTTTGTAAATGGCTCTGGAACCCACTGGCCAGCTCTGATTCAGTTTGCTCCACTTCATTATGGTATACGATGGCTGCTGTTCTTGAATTCTCTGCTTGAACAGCAGAGGTTTGTGTGGTGAATCAGGAGGTGATCAGTGGTTTTTGAAACAAGCAGGTTTAATATGAGGCTGCAATGTAAGATTCTATTGTAGGTTGGATTAAACAGTAAAATTTAGACATTGTATACCACACCTTCAAATAGCAGCCATGGCTTTGAACTTAAACACTCAAAAACTAGAAAGTTCTGTGAACTTTAATTTACTTTTGTCATACCTTCATATTCTAATAGTCTGCATTGCAGAGCTTTCCAGCCTCTGTATTGAGGTATTGGTATTGTATTGTACCAATACCTCTGTATTGGTATTGAGATTACTATTTGATCATGTTCCTGCTTTATTGTTTTTTTTTGCAGTCATTTTAACCGTGGTACCAGTACTTCAGGCATAGCCCTCACAGTACATTTTGGATAGAGTGGTATTTGCCTTTCTGGTATATCAAGGAAACTTTATACAAATCAAAAGCAGTGATGAACTTTGAGTGCTTGTGTGTAGACTCGCAGGGCTTACTTTTTCAAAGAAAAACACTCTGTTGAAGTACAGATCCTCTGGCCTATGTTTAGACTGTATGTTGGGCATGCAGAAAATGGGAAACTGGCTATTAAGTCATTTGGGGATTGTTAAATGTCTGAAGATTCAACTCTAACTTAAAATCATTAAAAATGTGTACTCACACTGTCCCCACATGCAGAGTGGCTGTCCACAGCTCTATGGACTTTTTCAGGAATAGCTGGGCTCTTGGTTTTGTGATGAACACCTCTACTGAGGTGTCTACTACTGAACTCCTTTTGTGGATTTTGCTGTGAGTGAAATCCATTAATAACCTCGTTGCATGGTTCTTTTTGAGAAGCATGCCTCATGCATGTCATGTGTGGACTTCCCTCCTGAGTGAAGGAGAGTGCGAGAAAGCAGTTTTGTCTTGTGAATAACTACTTGGCACACAGGAGAAAAAGAGACAAACCAATAGCACAATAACATTTGTTTTCTAATTCTCAAGTACTTAACTTTATGGTCGTGCTATCATTTCTAAATGTAGAAAAGAAAAAGTCATATGATCCCAGTGTTGCTCAGTCCTTTCAGCTGAATAGCAGGGGTAAACCCACACTTCTGGCATCTGAATTTGACTCTCAGCTTTTCTTCACATGAATTCATGTTGCCTGATTTCTGCAATTTCTTGGTTTTCAGTGTTGAAAGATTGGATTTTTTGAAATAACCCTTAATGTGTGTGTGCGTGTTTATACTTATGTTGTCTTAAACGCCACATCTAAAGATTTTTTTGCTACTTGAACCTCTGTGTTTCTAATGTAAATCGTGAATTCCTTACTGACCATGAGATTCTAGTGTGTTCTTATGCTGTTGTGTGCAAACAGCAAAAAGTGCGTGTGAGCTTCACAGCCATCTTCCCTTCCCGATGTGGCTATCATTCTCATAAACTTAGGATCCCATTTACTGTGATCTCCGGGTAAGAGAAGGGAATGAGGTTGTAGTTTGTCTTTCTGCTGAATGGAGGCCAAGCAGTGACTAATGAATATAGCAGATGTTTCTACTTTTGAAGGCCTTTTTTTTTTTTTTTTTTCTTTTTCTTTTTTCTTTTTGAAAGAACCTTATTAATCAATCTATCTGTCCTTCCCCCCAGGAGATATTGGGGCAGCAATGTAGCTGAGATCTAACAATTCATTGCATAAGAGAAAGGAGTACTGATCTTGACCCTTGCTGTGTTGACAGTAAGATTTGAATCTAACCTGCTCTTTTTGCTCAAACGCATCCAAGTGGAATTGTCTTTAAATCTTTCAGCTACTGTGCTGCTACATTGTGATCTCGGCCACCTTGTTAGCAGTTCATGATGCAAGGAGTCAAAAGTTTTTCACTTGTTCTTGTGTCTAGAACCAAGGTAACTCCGCTGACATAATAGTGTTACCTTGGGTATTCATTCATCTTACTGTGAGACTGTAACATGACCTCTAGTTTTGATCAACAAACAACCTGTGTTTGATTTGATTTGCCATTAGGGTAGAAGGAGTGTGGAGCTGGAAAGTTGTAGCGTGTTCCTTCTGCCCATTTTGTTGATGAGCTCTCAAAGGCATTCATCTGGAACTAATTATGTTAACCATGAGCAAGGATTGCTGTCTTGAAGTTTCTTACTTCTAAATGCAAAGAGCTTATTGCAGGCAGCCTCAGTTCTGGAGTGTTTTGTGGCTTTTCTTAGTGGACATTCTCCTACCTGCTCTTCCTGGCAAGGAGGTAAAGCTAGCAGCTGTGAGAACCTTTGTGAGGTAGTCAAGAGCAGATGTTTGTGGTTGCGTTAGTCATCTTTGATAGTCATGTAATCATGTGAGAAGATGTCCTTGAAGTTTCCATTCTTTTCAGCTCTTACCCAGGGATGTTCTCTCTGGGTAAATGGAAGCTCCTCTCTGTGGCAGAGTGTCTTGCTGAGATAGGTGAATGTGTAGCAGCTTCTGTAGACAGAGCAGAATGCTCCTGCCTTTTCTTGATGTGTGCACCCATTCCACTAGTGCCCATCTCTGAGCTCTTACTCTGTATGCTTCAGTTCCCTTGTCCTGCACCTAAGAGTCAAGAATGCAAGGATATTTCAAGCACCACATGCTGATGGTCTGTGTGCATCAAGAGCGTATGACCTTACAAATTGATTTCCTTTGATCATACACTGTCTCATTGCTTGTGAAACATATTTGATTACAAGGGGCAAAGTCCAGAATGATGTAATCATCATGGCACCATTAATCAGTACAGCCCAGTGTGCTTTTCCAGGTGGAAAGTGGTGTGTATATAGAATATACAAGAAGTTATGCACAAAATCAAACATCTAAATGAGCAGCTTCATTTAAGGCATGCTTCCAGAAATAAATTAAAAAAATAAAAAAAAAATAAAAAAAAATCTTACTTGATAAGCAGGTAGTTGCATCATTTCTGCTGATTACTTGCAGATTTCTGCTGAGGCAAGGCGGCTTTACCAAGGCAGATTCACAAACCAGTTCTCTGTCTTGAGCCACCCAATTAATGTGAGAACAGTATGCTTGGAAAGCCTCTATCTGTGCATGTGCACATTATAGTCTAACAAGCTTGCTCCTTTTACCTTTAAGGTTCAGAAAATTGTAAACTTAAAGGTCAGTAACTTTTTAGTGCTGATTTCTCAGAGTCAGTAAATCCCCTGATGAGATGAAGGTAGGAATTAAATGTGGGAGTAAGTTATGCTTAACTTTCTTTCGATCCACAAAATTTAAGCAGCAGGCTTAAAGTACTGCTTTGGAGGGAAAAGCAGTTCCTTATGGGAAGCTAAATCAGATTTAGGTTATATAATCTTTCTGTATCTCTATGAAGCGCTGTAAATTTCCAGTCAGTTGGAAAAAGCAATAGAAATTCATTTCTAAACAGCAAGTATTGCTTTGCTTTTCATACTAGAGATGTGTTTTCCCTTAGTGACATCCCTGTAATGATTTGTGTTGGCACAGACTACTGTCATACACACAGGCCAGAGCCCTTTCTAGCATGAAGTTTGGAAGTTTCCAATGCGTATCACTGTTCTTCTGTGCTATGTAGGAGCTTCTTATTGAGTGGTGCTGGTGTGTGCCCTATCCTGGCTGTGGATGGGCAGAGACAGTCTGATTCTGTGGCAGGAGAGGGAAGAACAGAACCAAGTCTGGCAAAACCCTTTCTGTCTGTTACCATAATCAGTAGAGGCTGTTTCAGTTAAACACCTGGTGACAAAGGATTGTGTGTGCAATTGAACAGTAAAGGTGGAGTTTTTGTCTTTAAGCTTGCTTTATTCTTGAGTATGGTGGCTGCTTAGAGGTGGTCCAGCAGTAAGATTTAACTGTGTTGCTTCTTTGTTCTTGTTCCTACTTTGCAGTGAGTGTTTATATCTTTTGCGAAACAATGATTCTGAGCACCTCCAGTCCAATCTGGGCCTTATTTTATGAGCTAGTATATGTGTGGGGCACATAGTGATATCCATAAAGAGCTTTTGAGTTGCTGCTGTTCTTGTGTGGCTTTGGTTTGTTTTGTGTGACTTAAGCTAGGGAAAGAGGCTCTTGATACTGTATTAATATTTCACTTGTCTTCTTGTTAGATGTTTTCATGAGGTTGTAAGCATACTGCAAGACAAGAAGAAGCTTAAAGATGAGTTCTGAAATTGTTTAGCTGAGCTTGGAATATCCTTCTTGGAGCAAGACAGGGAGGGAAAAACTAGTGGAAAAAAGGCAGCAACTGAAGGGGGGAAAAAGCTGGATGGGTTTTACAACCATAAATGGTAAAAGTAACCTTGCTCTGCTGCCAGCGAGCAGAACGATGGAATAAGGTTTTGATTTACAGGAACAGCTCTGCAAGGGCCTTGTAGAGTGCTTCATGCCTGCTATAAAAATGTGATTAGCTATAAAATGGGAGAGATTTAACAAGAGAATTTAAGCATCGGCAACAGTGCTGTTCCATGCAGATTGCGGATGCCTGCTTTTAGAGTTCTGGGAACACAGGCTAGTTAGAAAAGTTCATGTTTTCCAAAGAGAGAACGTGGATGTTTTTTTTATTTATTCCTTGAATATGTTAAATGTTGTTTCCTTGCCTATTTTTTGCCTTTTTTGCCTTTTTTTTTTTTTTTTTTTTTTTTTTTAAGAGATAGGCTACTGGTTAGGCTGCGGTTGGACTTGATGATCTTCAAGGTCTTTTCCAACCTGAGTAATTCTATGATTCTATGATTCTATGATTCTATTCATTGTGAGTTCCTTAAAAATTATCACCATTTATCCTTGTAATTGTTTCTTTAGATTACTGTCTCCCAGGAGGTAGGCTTACAGTAAGTTGCGTGAAGATATATGGGTAGGTATGAGGTGCTTCCCTTACATGCCAATATTCTGTTGTGTTGTCATATCAGCTGAAGGGTGTCTCCCTACTTGTGTATTACAGCTTTTGCCAAGAAGATAAGTTTATCAGCTGTAAATTCACGTGATCAGTTGACCACTAGAGCTTCACAGTTGTAGAGGGCAAGTCTCTGCCTAGTTGATAATCTGTAGTGACGGAGGCTCTGCACTTTTCTTAGTAGAAAGCTTATGAGTAAATGACTTGTGTCCAAATGATGCAGGCAAGAGAGGAGGAACAATAGTATTTTTTTGCCCCTGTCGTTCCTTATGGGGACTGCACGGGACATGGGGAGGGAGAAAGGGAATTTGTATTTGTCTAAAAGGTGAACTATCAAGTTGATATTGAACTGTTCGCTGTCCTTGTTAAAAGTAGAGGCCAAATGTTTCCATTAATGCACTTATTCAAACATAAGAGGCTGCAGTTGCATACCACTATATGACCTGAACCAAAACTGAATTATCCATCACTCTTCAACCAAGTTAACCTGCCTTCTTCTTGTTTTCTTTGTATCTCCTTAACATTATTCCTCTTTCATATAGTTTCGAAGCAGTTCATTAAGACTAGACACATACTGAGAGAGCATGCAAGAATCGGCATTAAATTATTAATGCCAATTACTTTATATTAAATTGAGAATCAACTCAAGCATGGTGTAGACACCAGTGTAGACTGTGTATGTACCTATAAACCTGTAGCTGTCTTATGATACTAATTTCATTTCTTTTTTAATCAAATGGAAAATTTCTTTGCTAGTAAAAAAAGAACAAGTTTTTTTTTATTGTGGTTTTTTGTTTTTCTGTGCTCGTGTATCAAAACTCTGCAGTTCCACTACTGAGTGTAATATACCATGTGTAAATTCAAAATTACAGTATCATTTAAGTGCCTATAGCTGAAAGCTGAGAAATACACTAATATTTTATACTTAAATGTATATTTTATGCAGCGGGGGATATGGCTCTGCCAGTATTTCAGTATTCAACTCTTGATTTTGTAGTACTGAACCTCTGCACGGTGTTGGATCTGTGTTCCAAATCGTTTGAAGGATCCTGTCCTCAAAAAATCGGGGATAAAAGCTAAGTTAAGTGTGTATGGGGTCCATGTGTGAGAAATTCTACATTTAATTTTGCCTTTTAATGGGGAACTGCCTTGAAAAGGATAGTCTTATTGTCCCAATGAGTTGCACAAAGTGACTCCTCACTATCTGGTAGGTGTGAGTTATGCAACTGTGTATGTAATCATCTGTGTGCTTGTTCTGGTCTCTCATTTCCCAGTTGCAATGTGTAAATCTTTTCCCCAAAGTTAAGAAGTGTATCTAGTTACTTTTACATTTTTTTTAATAGATGAGAAATGAAAAACTGTTAAGCAATTCAGAGCCTGACACCTGCACTTCAGATTTGTTATTGCTCTGTGTTAGTTTTGTTGTCTTCTGGACTGACTGAAACATACAGCTGTACTATAATAAAATCGGGTTGTTTTTTTCTGTAGTACTCATGGTGTAGAGCCTAAAGATGGCTTGCCTCTGCAGAGCTTTCTTATCACCTCTTGTGGTATCTTTGTAAGTAAATGATATTCCCTGGTCTTCATTTAAATGTACTGCAGCTGGTATTGGAGTTGACTCTTGCAGTGTTACCAATTAAGCCATGCTAGCACTTTCTTAACTCTGGTGCAGAATTTTCTTTCCTGCTCAATAAAGAAGATATTTTGCAATAATAATGATTATTTTACCAACTCTGAGATGGATGCTGACTTGCAGAAAAGGAGATTCTGCATGTACTGATCAGCTGGCTGTTGTCTTACCAGGTCTAAAGCATGATTTACTCTATAATCACTAATGTTAGTGATGAACTGAGCTTGTCTTATCCTTTGCACCTTTACAGGTATTTTGACAAATATCTGGGGGCTACTGATCTCTGTAGATGTGAATCTCAGTAGAGAGAATTTAGGATTATTGTACTGTAGTGATAGTGTAGGTAGCACTGACTTTCTGTTGGACTGGGGCAAAAGAAATTAAGTAGGTGCTTCTTACATAAACAAAAATAGGTTCATGTTTGTTCTAGCAGTCTTTTTTTAGGATTCAATTTGTGATGTTGTTTCATCCTTGCATTTTTATGCTTTGGTTAAATAACCTGCCATGTAGTACGAAACTGAAGGGACAAAAGTGCTGTTTGTAAGCACTTATTATGAATGCTCAAATGTCATGGCTTTATCAGAACAGTGGAAAATACTATTGCCACACTAAGATAACACAGCATAAATATCCTATGTTAGGGTTTAATTCTGCTCTTTTTTCCATGACTTTGCCTCTCTTGCTTATTATCCATGTATTTATCACTGTGGATTGAATTTCTGCTGGGAACATCATTTGTTATAGTATGCTAAAATATTTTTTTACTTTTTTTTTTTTTTTTTTTTTTTTTTTTTTTTTTTTTTTTTTTTAGTGATACAACATGCTTAATGTGTTATATGAATTACTAAAGTGCATTAAGGTCTTGGATAGTTCTAATTCATCACTTCTCATTTTTCTTGGCAGTTAAAAGAGAAAATCTTTGCTAAGAAGGGAAGAAAGCTTAGTGCTTCCTTTGTTTCTTATCTGACAAAAAAGACTCCACACTAGTGGAGCTTATTAGATGGACCTTATTCATAATTACCATACAACCTAACCCAGGATATTCAGCTGCGTTTCTCCAATTCAGTCCTTAATTTCCCCCATTACTGGTTGCACACTATATTGTATCATAACTTTGATGTTCCTGCGTACTCTTATTTTGATGCCATCAGGATCTGAATAAAATGAAAATTGCATTATGTTTTTTTAATTTACTTTTAAGAGTTGGACCCTTACAGAGTCCTACTGGTAAATAGTAGTGAGTCAGTGCCTTGCTTACAGTTGAAGGACCAATCTTTCTTTAGACCATGATCTTCACTTTCCTGCATGAGTTTGTAAGGAAGTAGGAAAGGCACTGGTAGCATCTTAGTTGCAGTTGCAGGCCTCTTGGCTTGTTGTGAAGTATAGAATTGCTGTCATAGGTTTAATCAAACCTGGCCAGTGATGAGAAGGACCAGCTGTTGTGCAGGAGCATGCTGTTGTATGGCTTTGTCATAAGCTGGCTTATAGTCCATCAGCACTTTCCTGTTCTGAAAGGTGTTTCTTTGCTAGTGTGTGTATGAGTGCACTGCTAGGATGGTGCCACAAAGTATATGCCGGGATGCCCACTGGCAAACCTGCTGTGTGTTTAGAGTTCAGGGAGAGCAAAGGAGTGATGATTGTCCTCAGGACTTGGCAATGCAAAGCTGGAGAAGATGAATCTAGTTCTGCTGAGCTCCAAAACTACAGAATATTTGTTACTGTACAGAGTGGAAGTGACTTGTTTCAAATACTCCCAAAGTCCAGCTTTTATCCTAACTCAGATGGGATGCATTCTCTGGCTAGTAACATATTAGAATTAATTCCATTGGACCCTGCATAGAGTAGTTAGGGTGGGGAAGACTATTACTAACTGTATAAAAACTATTGACTGGTTCCATGTGTTGAATTTCTTTCTTACCACTCACATCACCACCAAGCACACCCTTGCTTTCAGGTAGTTAGTCTTGGCTCAAAGGAAGAGAATGTAATGTTCTTTTCTCTGTCTTCACGTCTTTGCCCATGTCTTTCTCTCCCTTGGAACTCAGATGCCTACAGTATTTAGTTGTATCCTTTTGGATCTTTAACACTCAAAACTTTATTTATTCTCATCTGCATTCCATTTTATACCCATAGAAATTAATCTAATTTCCTGTGCATACCTACCCCCTCCCCCTCCATACTTCCCCCCCCCCCCCCCCAGAGTCTATAGTTTTGTGCTGTTTCTCATTATCCTTTGCTGTGAGGTTTTGTGAACATTCTCAAAGTGGAGGGGGCCTAATCCCCTTACGTATTACTCCTCTCCCTCGTCTCCCAAAAGTACTACCTTTCTTTATCAGGCATTCAAATGGTTGTCTTTGGATGTTAGATCACAATTAATTTGTTCCATTTGTACCAGAGTTGGTGAAGCTAGGCAGAGCCAGATGTCACAGTGAAAGGACGATCATAGTGTTACCTATGGCAGTTTTGTGGTCTCTTAATTTTCATAGTAGTAAGGCATCTTTCACATAAACTTATACCACTTCCATGGCCACAGTAGCAAGTTAAATGTCTGTAGCTGTTCTGCATCCAGCAGTGATGTGTTTCTAGTGCCAACTGTGGGATGAGCTGATATCCAGTGTCAGGACGTTTGCTGTCTTGGGGAGCACTTTGGGAGCACAGGTATGATTTTGAGATAATTCTACTGTTAGGAAGGAAGGTGGTCAGACACAAATACAGATAATACTCTGTAGGGGAAGTGTTAAGTCACAGCTTGAACTAGTGATTGAGCTGCTGGTATGAAGGCAGAACCAACCCAGGGGGATCTCAGCTGCATGCAGTGCACCGGAGTGACTGGAAGGGGTAGATCCTGGCTCATTCCCAGACCTCATTTATGGGTTGGCAGTGGAGGCAAAGGTATCTCACTGGAGATCCCTGCCTACTTAAAGCTTTCTGAAGGTAAGCAGCTTCTTTTTTTATTATTATTATTTCTGTGCTCACTGCTATTGCATTTGAGTGAATCCTTGTTTTTGCAGCCTGGGATCTTGCTGCTCTGCTGTCACTGTTGCGCTTCCCATTGCATTACGCGGCCCCATGAGTGACCCCAGTTAATCATAATCACTATTCAGGAGTACACTGAAGTCCAAGAGAGAGGACTAGAAGGGAGTATTAGAGTTCTGTTTTAAAAGGGTTTGAGTTCTTCCTCTGAAAGAAGCACTTATGTGCCTTCACTTAAGTATTTCTAAATTTCCTATTAAGCAAATTGATTTTATTAGTGTGAAGGCTTTCCGAAGATCAACATTTGTTTATGAATAGATGAGCTAAGGACAGCTAAAGGATCTGAAGCTGACAACTACCTGAGTTTTATCTGTGGTCTTTCAAACATCTGAGCCTCCCTCTGAACTAGCTCCTTTTTTCAGGTTAAAATTGAATTGAACGATTTGACTGTGAAACAACTTCAACCCAAACCCAAAGTACTCCAGTCACAAAAAATAAAAATGCAGTGTACAAGAAATGCCTGTCTTTATCTTGCTTATCAACAGCTGCTGCTGAGAAGTTGTTCATTTTTTGCAGTGTATCTTTAGAGCAGTTTCCAGAAACCCTCAGCAGAAACAGACCAAGCATACTGGGCTATGTAACTGTCTGAGGGCATAGTTGGAAACCTGTACTGCTGTCCGTGTTTCAGTTGCATTTTGGAGGGAGTAGATGTGGCTGGGAGCACAAGGAGGTAATTCCAAACTAGGCTTACCCATACTTTGAACTAATAATTTGGATAATAAATAGTGAGTTAGAGCCTCATGTTCTACACTTTTGTTCTCTCTGGAGATTTGGGCTGGCAGAGTCTCACGATTATGTGTTCTGCTATGGGTTTTGAATAGACACGTGTGATTTACAGATTACAGCCAAAGTTTCGTGGCTGAAAAAGGTCTCTAGAAGCAGACAAGACAGCTCACTTGAAGAAATGCATTTTAGTATCTGGAAAGTCCACTGTGTACAGTGTCATTCTTTGCAGGATTATTTTGGCTAAAGCCAAGTACAGAGATGTAATTTGCTTAGGAATAGTAACTCTTGAGTTGTTGTCATCTCCAGTTGCACAGTGCTGTTCTGAAAGCATCCTTCTTAAGCCCATGCTTACTGTTTTAGCCTAAAATCTTGTAGGAAAGCAAAATCCAATATAATCTTAAGAATGTACTGCCATTGTTAGTGCATAGACATTCCTCTTTCTACTGTTAACCTAAAATAATGTGTACTCGTGTTCTGTAACCATTGTGTAGCAATCAGGAAAAAGCAGATAAAACAGTAGAAGACTTGTTGATGGTAGTATTGCCTATGAAATTGAGCTGACAAGAAAAATAATGTACTGCATTTTCTGTTACTGCATTTCTGTAAGTCATTGTCAGTTCTGGTAGTTAAGAGTAAATTGTTATCTCTAGGACTTTGACACGAGGGCTCGGTCTACCAGCTTGCCATGATGATTTCTGATTAAGGAATTATTGAATTCTTTTTCCATTGATTACTCTTAGAAGTAACAATGCTGTCCATCCTGTTTATTTTATTTTATTTTTATTATTTTTTATTTTAATCTGTCTGAACCCACTAAGTTGTACATGGAATATCTAAAATCTTTTTTGTGAAGATGGGATTGTGCTCCTGGCTGACATCTCATTGAAAAAGGGGTATGACTGTTTACGAGGGTGGGCAGTGATAGGACAAGGGGGAATGGTTTTAAACTGAGGCAGAGGAGGTCTAGGTTAGCTATTAGGAGAAAGTTTTTCACACAGAGGGTGCTGACACACTGGAACAGGTTGCCCAAGGAGGCTGTGGATGCCCCATCTCTGGAGGCATTCAAGGCCAGACTAGATGTGGCTCTGGGCTGCCTGGTCTGGAGGTTGGCAACCCTGCCCGCAGCAGGGGGATTGAAACTAAATGACTGTTGTGGTCCTTTTCAACCTAGGCTATCCTATGGCTATGATTTTTGGTTATGTAGGCTGTTGCATGAATTAGTTTCAATGTCACTCAGTTCAGTTAGCTTAGGAAAATCAAATTTCAGTCCTACCAATGGTTATAACAGTAGTCATTGTATTCTGGTGGAATGCCAAAGAAGAGAGCTCTATTTGATGTAATCTCCTGCCACTTTTCCTGGAGAGCTGCGTGTACTCTGCTTTTCTCCTGATGCTAAGTGATCTATATTTCATGGACTTCTGTGCTCAACCAAACATGCTTCCATCCTTCGAGCCTTTCCTCTGATACCTGTTGTCAAAGTTATTCAACCTTTTCAGTATGAAGACTACTGCCAGAATTCTTTCTAATTACTCTAATACATGCATGCGCATCTGCATGGACATGGATTTGTGAACAGAGATTTGACTTATTTTAAGTAATTTTTGTCTGTGTGGTTGCTGCTTCATAGTAGCTTAAGGATGGCTTTGAGAGCAGCAGAGGGGGAGAGCCTGCATATAACCAGCACTACTCTTCATTTAGCAGAACTCAGCCTTTAAGAACATTTAGGGCAAAGTTGGTTCTTGCAGAAGCTAGCCTCTGGTTTGTGACACTTACTAAAAACAGTCTGAAAATGGCTGTTACTCAGTAGATAAGATTTTGAAAGATGTTCATGCTCCTTTTCCAAGTGCTGTGAGTAAAGCTTTTCCTGTCCTAAGATTAGCAGAGCACAGTTGCGGTGCCAGAATGTGAACTGTATTAATGGTGCTTCTAGAAAAAGCATAAACGCTTTGAAGAACTACTTTCCTGTAAGTGTGTTAAATTTTACCGTCTTTGCGGATGGTTGTTTGGAAGTAAAGAACCCAAACCAACAAAAACCACCAACAACCCCCAAAAGAAAGAAAGCAAAGGGAAAAAAAAAAAAGAAAAAAAAAGAAAAAAAAAGAAAAAAAGAAAAAAGATGAAAAATCAGCTTAAAACCTTAGTGATAATCAGAAGTTTCTCATTTGGCAGTGCTTTCCTATGTAGAAATTATTGCTTTCAGCTGTGAAAATAATAGTCTTGTCTTGCAAAGAAAAAGAAGAGGGAGGGAGGGAGAATGCATTTGAGTTATTTAAAACTAGTATCAGTTCTTTTTTACAAATATGGAAGGGCAGTGACTCTTGTTTTAAGGTCACACAGGTATTCCATAAATACTTGTTGCATTTGTGGATGAATTATTTCACTTAATCGGGTCACAGAAACCCCGCTTGAAAATGGAGTTTTGAATGTTAATACTGCAATTATGCTGATGCCCTTTTTATGTCACCTCTACACAATGAAAATACCTTAAGGGCTGTTCATAAACAGAAGCCTCAAATTAAGTTGTTTTATTGGTTGCAATGGCATAATATAGCTGCAGTAATTATCTCAGAGCTAGCAGTGTTCAAGTGCTGCCCACCACTCGGTAGAAGACAGGATGTTTCCAGAGACAGTCTGTCAGGTTGATTTTATAGAATCATAAATGCATTAAGGTTGGAAAAGATCATTGAGATCACCTAGTCCAGCTATCAGCCCATTCCCACCATGTCCCTCAGTATCACATCTCTCACATCACCATTCTTTCTGTGAAGAAACTTCTAATATCCAAACTGAACCTTCCATGGCATAACTCAAGGCCATTCCCTCTCATCCTATCACTTTTACCTGTCCATTTTGGAAGAACCTAGGAGTGTTTTCATGTTCGGTAGGGAGACAGTGAGGAAGTCTGAGGCTCCTTGGAATTAAATCTTGCAGAGGGGGTGAAGGATTACAAGAAAAGTGATGCTTTTTAAAAATTATTTATTTATTTTTCCTTTGACACTGTCTCCCACAGCATCCTTGTTATGGAGCTTAGAAAGTTTGGGATAGATGAGTGGGCAGTGGATTGAGAGTTGGCATACTGGAAGAGCTCAAAGGGTTGTCATGAGCAGTTCAGGCTCTGGGGGTTGGTGGTTGAGTCTGGTCTTGTGCAATATCTTCATCAGCAGCCTGGATGAAGGGATAGAGCCCACCCTCAGCAAGTTTGCTGATGATACAAAGCTGGAAGGAGTGGCTGACATGCTGAAAGGCTGTGCTGAGAGTTGAGCAGGGAGGAACCTGTGAAATTTTGCACCTGGAATAACCGCATGCCTCAGTACAGGTTAAGGGCTGACCTGTTGGAGAGGAGCTCTGCAGAGAGGGACTTGGGCGTTCTGGTGAACAACAGAGTGGCCATGAGCCAGCAGTGGCCAAGAAGGCCAAGGGTATCTTTGAGTCACATCAAAAAGAGGGACAGTTGCCTCCCTAGTCCTGCTGACTACATTATTTCTGAAACAATAAACATTTCAGATACATTTGGTCACGTTTCCCCTCCCTTGAAAATCAGCTTGATGTTTATTTGTTGTACCTCTTCTCTGACTGGACCAACTGATGTTCAGGCTTTTTGTTACCAAAGTACAACCAAATATTTTTACAGAGATAAAATATCCAGTGAATGTGCAACATGGTTGCCTGGTCAGTAGAACTTCCTGCTGGCACATTGCTCTTTCTGACTGTTCGAGCATCATCAGAAAACAAACTTTTGTATGGAGTGGCTGCATGAGAGACTATGGGGAATGTTTCAGGGAGTGCCACCCAGGGAGTGTTCCAGGCATCTGTGTGGGGTGTTTTCTTTCTGTTTTTAAGAGCAAAGGTCAGAGTACCATTTGCCTGGTTTCTTCAGATCCCTCTCATCTTTTCAGTAATGTGAACATTGTGAATGTTATGGGAACTATTGGAGGAAGGAATAAAAATAATAATAAAAACAATAGCAGCACCAGAAACCCACAGTGTAGTACAGCAGTTCAGCCCAGCACTTAAATATGAATCAACAGACAAGCGGTAGATGGGTGAGAATGAAAAGCTGTGTTATCCTAAAGGCTAACCACGCAGCTTGCCTTAAGACAAAATAGTCCTGTAGGAGGATTCAAATTGACTAGGAGTGTTTAAATAGCACTATATTTCTGGGTATTACTGTACAGTGTACGGTCATTCCACTTATGTAAAATTTAAGGAAGGAACATTAGGCCTCTTGGAGTATCCTTCTCTCAGGGTATCATTCTTCCTACCTTTCTGTATCTTTGGGTGATGTAGCATATCAGCAAGCCTGCGTATTACTCACTAGTCAATGTTATTTGGAAGGCTGTAACATTTCTGCTTTTGTTTACTGAGAATTATTACTGAAAGCTGACTTTGGTTTGTGGAGACTGCTCTGTTGCAGACAGTGAGAGCAGTACTTGGGCTTCTGAAGTGCCTTCTGTGAAAGCCTTGCGACTGTATCAGAAAGAATGAATGTTTTTTAGTGTTGATATAGAGACGCAAGTAAACTATTCTGCGTTTGTGTCGCCATCCATCCCTCCCAGGTTGTGGGAAAGATTCGTTACCAAGTTCTTCCCAACCCAAGGAGGGATGGATTTGCTAAAGGTGCATGAAGGTTTGAGGTATTTTGCTTAAGTCAGAAGAAGATGTGGAGGAAGGCTGCATATCTGACATAGTTCAATAGATGGGGGATTTCAAGGAGATGGGACGCTTGTGGACTAATCAGGACTGGAGGTTGGAATTTCCAAACAAGTCTTAAAGTGGCCCCAGGGAGGATACTGTAAAACAAAAACCCATTTAGTGACAGCAGGCATGCTGGCAAGTTGCCTTATTCAGAGAATCTAAACCTCAGTTTTGGGGTGAATTACCTACTAGTTGAAACTCGCTTCACTTTTGAAAAAGAGGCAGAGATGGGAATGCTGAATTGGCAACATAAGATCTCAAAATTCATAAAACAGCTAATGAACAATCTGGAATTGGTTGAGATGGAACTGTTTAAGAATTCTAGGAACTGAGCCTTGAAAGAAAAAAAATAAAACTATAAATCATCTGAGGAGAAAAGCATTCAAAATGGGCATAAACAAAGTAGATCGTAATTCTTAGTGAGTATATTTGCCACACACACAGTATTAAGACCCAGCACTTAGCACTGACTTAGTACAGGGTTGTTGCAGTATAATCAGATTTTTATGACCTAACAAATATTTGTCTGATCAATGGGTTTCCTTACTCTGCAGTGTTGCCTACTCCAGCTGTTCATCACGAATCGCAGACGAATATAACCCAAATCTCATCCTCTTTTTTTTTTTTTTTTTTTTTCTTTTTTTTAGCCACTGGTAAAAGAAATAAGAAATAAGTGAACTCTTAGAATGCTGGCATGTTTCCTTTTGAATACATTTAGACTGGGCATCCATTAATCTTGACACTGAGTTTCAAAGTACTCAATTCACTCATCTATGCCAAAAGCAAAGTCCTTTATATATGTAAATGCAAGCATTGGCATTTTTTGCCCTTATTGCTTGTTATAAAAAGCATCTTTATGACCATATGCAATTAGTCTGCTTAAAGGTCTGATGATAACAATCATTCATCTGGTTGTTTAATGACCTTAATTTTCTTTAGAAGTTCTCAACTAACACATGCTACTTCTGTATGGAGTTAACTCATGTTTTTTGTTGTTGTTATCTTGACATGCCTTCTGTTCTCAAGTATAGAAATACTGTTCATTCCAAACCACCAGTACTCTCATTTTCCTTTATCCCAGAGAGATTTTTCTCTGAGCTTTAATGCATTAAAAGCTAGCCCTATCTGGTACAACAAGGCAGGACATGCTAGAAATGAATGCAAACTCTAAGAAGAGATATTTCCACCCATCTTTTTAGTTCTCGTGGTGCTTTAGCGAGCTCGTGGTTGTTAACAGAGGGAGGACTGATTGCTGTGCTCTGGTTTTGTACTATTGCATACATTCTTAAAGCTGGCTTGTAAGCTCTGCTCTTTGCTGGAAGTACAGTTGCAGTGAAATCTTCTCAACATCTTCCAATGTTCCTGTATGAGACAAGAGTTCCAGCTGTGGGACAGAATGGGTAAAACCAAAATAATTTCTGCGTGTCTGTGTCTCACCTGAGGATCAATATTGCCCTGATGGCCCTTGATGTTCTCACTTGACCTGTGCTTCAGGAAGGCTGTCTGTAAATATGCTGTTGCTAGTTAAAATTCAGCCATGTTTCCTGTTGTAGAGCTGTTGAATATAGCAAGAAAAAGGGGGAAGAAGTGAAGGCTGGTTTTGTTTAATTGGCAATGACGACTTCATGTTCAACAGCTTGTGCTTGATGATGCTATTTATGGATGCCTAATGCCAGAAACAGTATTTATGTCAAATTATACTTCATGGTTGAGAAAAATCCTCTTCCAGCATGTCACCACATTTAAGCCATTTTTTCACTCAGCTGCTATTTGTTGTTCTAAACCCTGTTGGTGAATCTTCCCCAAGCATTTTGCTTATTCTGGGTTTTCTTTCATTCTATTGGTGAAATATATATATATATATATATATATATATACATATATATATATACACATATACATCCATATGTACCTATACTTCAGCATTGGAAAGTTGCTTTTGGTAACTTTTTTTTCCCCCAAAATGGAGTAATTGTATAGCTGTTTGTTTTTTATGCCCACATAGTGCTTTTTCTCTGTCAGACATCGGTTACACATGATCTCTAATACTCTCCCACTAGTCAGCTACTGTTCCTTTTGCCATGTGAACAGTTTTTTCTCACTTGGTGCATATGGTTTTTTAAGGAAAGAAGAAAGTGGTTGTTTAACATCCAAAACAATTGCAGATTCCAGATCCTAAAGCACAGATTTATATCTGTATTCCCAAGTGTCTTGCCTGGTGTTAGCTGGCATCTGTGTCGAGCAGCATGTTCCCTGCTGTTTGAGTATTCGGTATCTGGTATTTTGTGTCCCATGATGCAATGGATTAAATGTAAATATCAGTTTCATTCATATCTTTTTTGGTGAAGAATTTTGATTGAAGGCTCATGTATTTTTTTTTTTTTTTTTTAAATGAGCATCTGTTGCAGATATTCTGAATTACTATGGAATTTTTCTTAAAGGGAATGAAAGTCCCTGTGTGCCTTTCCAGTCATCTTCCTGGGGATATCTATTGCAAATGTAGAAGTCCATAAGGAAACTCAGTTTTCTAACAGTGAATACTACCAATGGCAAGCATCTGACTTGTTTTTCTGTGTCTGCAGCTGACTATCTTGTGTAACCAAATGATTCTGTGTTCTCACCTGTTCTGCATTTAAAAGCTCTGGCTGGGCTGCTAACTCGGGCCTTCTTTTTCCCTCAATACTTGGCCATATGTGGTCATCAAATCATAGTGGTCAGCTGCTGAGACCGATTAAGTCATTTAGCTGTCCAGGTCTGAAATAAATTAAGCAGCACAGAGCAAGACCAGCCTCCCCTGCACAGCTGTCGGACTTGCATCTCCTTCCAGAAGAGAGACACATTATTTGCTTACACAGTACATCAAATAAGAAGTGCACTTGGGTTTCTGCGCTTGTCTTGGAACAGTTGCGGTCTTGGAAGGGCTGGAAGAGTGGTGGGAGCCAAGCGGATTACCCAGAACTCCATGGGACTCATTTTTGCAGTCCATCTAGGAACTTGAAATAGGATATGTGAAGCAAGAGAAACTTTCAGTGAGAGACAAGACTCTTGAGCAGCAGTGCTATGCCATGGCAAACGAGCTACTCACAGCATTTCTTCCTTGCAGTGTGAATGTCTCCCAACAGGTGGTGGTGTGGCGGTGGTGGGTTTTTTTCTTGTTCTTACTAGTCGAGGGTGTAATCCTGTTTCATTATGATGCAAAGAAATAGGTACCTAATGACAGATTACCGCTATCTAGCTGAAAATGTTGATAGAATATCCATCATGTCCTGGGCCAGACTTAGCCTATGGGAAGCAGAATGACTGTCTGGAAATGAGCAGCTCACTGAAAGCTGAAGTGAGGGGAAGATTCTTCTTTCTTCGCTGCATGCCACACCCTTTATATTTATTTTCCCTTTTTTTAGGTGCAGCGGGGAGCTGCTTCTAAGCTTTACTCCCCTGTTTGTTCAGTGTTCATGTGGGGTTTTCAAGGAGCGATTTGTGTTTTACATAAAAATGCCATTGTCTCTGCTGTAACTGTATCATGTTTCCTTTGTTCCTTCCTACAATGGAAAATCTGGTGTGTTAATACAGCACAAAATTAGCAGTAATTGCTCATAGTGTAATACCATTTCAGTGATCTCTATCTTTTCATGATCCTCCGCTGTCTATTTTTGTGTTGCGTGGAATTTTGTCGAAGACGTAACAAGGCATTAATGCCTTTCCCTCTCTCTTTTGAGTTGAAGAGGGGAAAAAAAGCTAAGTAATCTGTAGCATAGTTAACATCTCACTGATACTTAATACTCATTGCAAGGAACCAGTTTGCATTAGTAAAATAATAAAATGGTTAGAGATGTAGCGAAACTGTATTTAAGGCCCTTTCAAATGTACTGCTAGGGTTTCATAGTGCTCTCTCATCTGTGGCAGCAGTATTTCAAGTACGAGTGTACTCTTACTCAAACCTGCAACTTGCTGGTGACAACAGTTTAAAGATCAGCATCGTTAATTCTCCAGCTTCATTTAACATCCAAGTGGAAAGATGGCAGCTCCATGAATCTGATGATAAAATATAGGAAAGCAGGCTGGGTTGTAAATAGATAAATGAAGGACTTAAATTTGCTAAACAATTTGCAGATGCTAGAAGCACAGGGGATTAAAATGGGAACAGAGAACTAAAGACTGTAGCAAGGGTGTATACTGTGGGCCAAGTTTGCAGAGGCCTCTACTTGGCATCTTACATGCTATTTGGTTACTTCCACCCACAATCAACTTGTTGAAGTAAAACTGGAGCCACAAAAAACAAAATGTGAAGTCCTCCTACCATAATGTGCAGCAGCAAATAGCGCCTGTACCCATAAATCAGGTGTTTAACTATGTGCAGTAACTTGAATCTGCGAGTGATTGAAAGCTTCCCTATCCCTCCCATCCATGTGAAGGGAGTAATGCTTTTTGAGTGTTAGGTTTGGTTGTTGTTGTTGTTGTTTTGCATAGGCTAATTAGTTCTGAAGTCACCTTGCTACCTTTGTGAATAGCTGTATGTTATTTCAGATGTGCGGCTTTATGGTGTCAAGCTCAAATGCTGCAGTGGCAAAAAAGCAGGTTTTACCATTCACACCTGCACTTCAAGCACAATTCTGGTCCTTTTCCAGAAGAAAGATCTGGAAACTGGCTCTCAGAAACCAAGTTTCTAAAAATAATATTGGGGTTCTAGGAGCTGCCAGCAGGTGTGTGCTAACTGTCATGTTGAGCAGTTTTAGCTGTTTGCATTTCTCTGAGCTCCCCTTGTCGGGACTGGAAGTAGAAACCTTTGCAAAATTTGAGACACGCTGATGCCCTAAGCCAGGGGACAAAATACTTTTATATTAACAGTATCTTGAGACTTGTAATAAAACTGACTTAGTGATGTTTTCTGGCTGGAGATGTCAGACTCACGCTAAGCATTTTGATTTGTTCACTTATCTTTTAGGGAGATCAGTGACAGGCTCAAATATTCAAGAAGTGAGTAATTTATTTAGATAGCTTCCAAAATGCAGGGGCTGGTCAAAGATCCCAAATGATAGAGGTGGAAAATCTGTGGAGTTAGGAGGCTTTTGGAAGTCTTTAATCTGGATTTTCTTCCCTCCCTTCACTGCCAGTAAAAAATAAAACACAATTATGTACTCAAAGGCAAAGCTTTCACTATGAGAGTAAAATGTAAAAGTAATAAGTACAACTTATTTTCTGTTTTGGAATAGTATAATATATCAACAAATGCTGCCACAAAGGTCTTCTTAAAGGTACTAAGAATCAAAGAAGTGTATAGCAGTACAGTAGGATGGTACCCGGAAATAAATGCAGTCTGGTTTAGTCACACCTAGGCTAATTTGATCGACTTCTTATGTGTTTCCCATTAACTTTCAATTTGGATGTGTCCTTAGTGACTCGGTACTTGATAAGCATCCTTGGTTGTAATATTTGTAGTCTGCTTTGTTGCAGAGAACACCTTGAGGGACTGAGACCTCAGAATTCAATAGCTGTTGGAAAGAAGTACTGAGTAAAGGCCAGTGCATGTGTGAGGGGTTTGCCAGACCTTGACTGTGTCATTGATTAAAGCAGGCTAGAAAGGGGTTTCACTGTTTCTATTAACCTGTTTGGATAAATCTGGATGTAATACAGCCTAAGGGCCAGAATCCAGTCAGTCATATGGCACAGGCATCAGTTTTGGTTTCACAGTGTGACCAGCGATGGTTCATTCTTTCTCTGCAATTTTAAATGGGGCAATAGTAGGAATAATTTTGTGAACTTCTTAGTCCTAGATTGTTCTGCACTAGCAAATCTGCCCCATCTTTACGTGCAGCACTAACTCTATATTTTCCTATGAAACTCGTGTATTTTCCAGTACTATAGAATAATTCTGGTTGGGAGGCATCTTGTCCAGCTACCTGATCTGAGTGGCTATGTCAGACCTGGTTGCTAGGTCTTTATCCAGCTGGGTTTTGCAAACATCCAAGGACAGTGGCTGCATGAGCCTGGAGCATTTTGTTACACAGTTAACCACTATACTCTGAGCCAACTCATCCAAATAGTTTTTGCTCATCTGGTTGCCCACCCTTTCAGACCTTGATGTCCCAGCTTAGTTACAAAAATGTTGAAGGGATTGACATTGAAAGGCTTAAGAAAGCCAAGTGGAATTTGCATGTTTTCTCCTGTTGTGTACAAATGCAGCTGCTGAGACACACTGATACCCTAAACCAGGGGACAAAATACATTTATATTAACGGTATCTTGAGACTTGTAATAAAACTGACTTATATCGATGACAGTCAGGTGTGTCAGACATAGTTTACCCTTGTCACCCTTGTCTCCAGTCATTTTTTATACTACATATGCCTAGAAATGGGTTCCAGGAGGGACAGGCTTGAACTATGAAATTTGTCTCTCTTTTTGTATGGGAGAGGTAATCTGAATGGGAGTTGGATGGGCTTGATTCAAGAAGATAACTGTAGGATTATAATTCTGCTTCAGTTTTTCATTCCAAGGACTCTTCCATGTGAAAGATTTTGTGTAAATTCACAAAGCTGAAAACTCTGCATTTCCCTGCTTTCTGTAGCTAATACAGATTAACGACAGAGTAGGACTGAATACTAAACAGACAAATTGTTTTGACACAAAGCATCACTCCAATACCAAGCCCTTGACTGACAGAAGCATTCAGTGGACTCTCACATTAAAGATGTTTTACAGGGTTCATAGAAGTCTTCTGATGAACTTTCAAAACAACAATTGAATTGGCTGATGATTTCCTAACTGGCAAGTACTCATTAAATGTCTGGCAGAGATGTTCCTACTCCCTGCCTTTTGGGAGGCATCAGGAATTTCCCCAGCAGTCATCCCAGTGCTGTTACTTAGTGCATAATGCTCAGCTTTGTTCACCCTTTCTGGTGTCTGGTCGTGCTGCTTGCTGACACAAGGCTGCTTTCCTGCATGGAGCATTCAGGCTGCCTCTGCTAGGCTCTCTGCATTCACTTGAGGCTTTGTTCAAGCAGCAGGAAAAGGGGCTCTTCTGCTGGTAACCTTCTTTAATGCAGCACAGGATCGTGGAAACAAGAGACTTTGGCTGCTGAGAAGTTCCTTCCTCACTTGACAGCTTCATCCGTGTGCCTCGGATGTGCTGTCATCCCTGCTGGGCTGTGACACCCAGAACCCTCTACACACAGGGCTGTCTTCAAGCCCTCTTGCAGGCCCCATCTGCTCTGCCAGGGCTCCAGGGCTGAGGCCAGTTTTCACCACCATGTTTAATATCTATGGCAGGGATGAGTGATTTACTTAATTTGACTCCTCTCCTACAGAGACTGCCCTTCTGAGTCTGTTGTTGTTTTTAAACTTATATATTGTTTCATTTCTTCATCTATCTTTATATATGCATACATATATATGCTCACATACATATGTGTGTGCATATATATATATATGCTTTTGATTGCTGTTGGCTGGATATGCACAGCTGCCTAGACACCACGGTTTGAACAATCTCTACTGTGGTTTATACAGATTGACGTATACAGGCAAGGAATGTAAGCCACAGAAAGCTGAAGATGAAACCAAGGAGGGACTATTAAACTGGTAGCAGCGAACAGCTTAGCAGCAGTTTAGAACAGCATTTAATTTATGGAGGCTTAAGTTACATTGTTCCGTTTTTCAATTGACACTCCAGCAGCTGAAGAGGAGTCCTCTCTGTATATGCTGTAAATCTCCAGATCCAACTCCTCCTACCCTGAAGCTTGCATCACGGTTACGTGTGCCTGTAGCATTTTGCTGCAAAGAAGTGGTACGGTCCGAAAGACTTACTCCAGTTCTGCTTTTCTTCTAAATTCTGCACTCAGCTGACTAATTGAAGTCTGTATTTAATTGGCTGTCAAGTTTCTTTATTGTGAAGGGATGTGTTTGGTTTCTATACTCATTCTAATACAGACTGTTGGGAAAGAAAGCGCTTGTCGGTTTTGACTGCTTTTTGACAGTACAAGTTTGGAATGTTGTTATACAGTTAGGGAATAGAGTTTTTATAGCAAGGTAGGGATCAACATTTGCTGTAAAGGTAGTTTGCAATATAAGACTACACCAAAAAAAAAAAAGAAGAATCTTTCTTTTATTTCTCAGAATTGTGATTGATTCCTGCCAGCTGAAACTTTGTATTTTGACATCTAATAATGCTTTTCCTAATAGTGTAAAAGAAAGCATTCGTTTCGCAATGAAAAAATATTTACTTCTGAAATTCTTTAGCCATTGTGCTGACTTCTTCCTAAAGTTGAGCAAATGATTGATGTCTTCTGAAAGATGCTGCTTTCAAGAGAGCTACATCTCAGCAAAGTGCTTCCACTGAAGTTCTTCCAACCATTTATCTCTGAAACTGAGCTAGCCGTGGCACATGTTAACAAACTGCCCTGTGCGTATCAGAATTGGGACCAAAGTTCAGGGCAGGTCTGGTGGTTGGTGACCCTGCATATAGCAGGGGGGTGAAACTTTGTGGTCCATTTCAACCCAGGCCATTCTATTATTCTTTGAAAGCAACAGCAAAAAAACAGTACCATCTCTACCTTTAGAGAGTATTGGAGTTTTAGCAACCTTTATTTTCTTCCATATGGATCCATTTCAGAAGATGTATTAGCTATTTGCTGTACAGATTAATTCTTAAAGTTCTCTTAAGCAGTATTACTTAGCTGCTAACTTCTTCAGCTGGATTCCTTATTTCTTTTTCTGCTCATAGTGATGAAACAACACGTGGCTAAAAAAGGTTTGCAAATCATTACATTGTGTTTATGTTGTACTGACTACTGTAATAAAGGTGGAGAAGGGTTTTACTGGCTTTTTCTGGAGGAGAACAAAGAATTTGAAGGAACGTCTTGGGACACTTGAGCCAACTGCTCTGCCTCATGCAGTCTCTTTCATTAACTTGAGCCCTTCTTTAAAGTACTTTTTCTCCACCCCTCTGTTTCTGTGGGAGATTGTTTCAAAGCCTTATTTCTCTGAGGATCCAGAATATTTCTTTCATTCAAAGCCTAAAATTGTCCGGGGCCAAAATGTCCATTTGTTCTTAGGCAATACCCTTTAGTGAAAACAGTCCTTCTTTTGCTCTTGTATCTTAGTTATTGGGCTGCTCCTAAATGATTTTCATCTGTAGTTCTTTCTTTTTCTAGACATTCTAATCATTCAAGGCCTACTTGAATTGATTTCTGACAGTTTCTGCCTTTTTCTTGTGCATCTTGACCTGTCTTCAGTACTTCCATTGGTGTTTTCTAGGTGTCACTTTTGAAGGAAATTAGAGTTCCTTCTTTCTAGAGCACTTCTTATGTAGGGTAGCTTGAAGGTCGAGCACTTCCGATGTTAGCCAGCCTTCCTCCTCCATTAGCTGCCTCTAAGTGGGAGGTGTCCTTGCCCTTGGTAGGGGCTTTGGAACTAGATGATCTTAAAGGTCTCTTTCCACACAAACCCATTATTCTATTATTTAAGTAATTCTTAGTGTGCCATTGTTTGCCCTTTTTTGAATGGAGAGCTTTCCTTCCACATCAGCTCATGGCACATCACTTTTCCTTGAGTGGCTGCAAGAGCTTGTTGGCTCTAGCATGGATGGAATATCACCTTCTAAGGAATCCATGCAGACAGAGAGTTTTGGGTGCCAGTATAGATTCACTGGATTTATCAGCAGTCCTTCCAAATACTGCTCATAAATGTGACATCTGCATTTCAATCACAGACCATGCCAGCTCCATGTGACTAAAACAGCACACACTATGAGTAATTCATACTCAATAATTTGATACAAGGCTGCAACTCTGACTGGTGTTAAAAGTTGCTGGGGCTGCCTAGGTCCTCTCCTGCAAAGCTGCTGCCCTGGCTGTTGGTGATACACGATCCCTGACTCAGGACATGCTGTTTGCCTGTGCAATATAGGATTTGTGTGGATCCTTTTTTAATTCCTGCCCCCCAGCCTGTCAAGATCTTTCTGAATACCAGTTTTGTCCCCAGCAAATTGACTGTCCCCAGCTGAATCGGTACTTTCCACAGATTTGCTGAGTCCTTAGCGAATATGTTAAACAGTATTGATCCCAGTACTAACCCTTGAGAGCTTTAATCTTAAATTACTTAACTGGCTTAAACTGAGGAATTGATATGCTCCGTCTAAGTGTAGATGAAGCATAAGATGAATATAAATTGAGTAGCTAAACTGCATCACACCATCAGTTAGAGCCAGCTGCTGCCAAAATATTACAACATTTTTAGTGACATTGTAGTGGGAAGTGTTTATAAGGAGTGAACAAAAGGCATTTCCTGTCCATCCGGAGCTTAGAGAAATCACTTAAGCTGTGGCAGGTGCTGGTTTATGTTTGCTGTTCCATCAGATGAATTGTGACGTTTCCTTGTAGCTTACTAAGCAAGGATGAAATTGAACTTGATAGAGCACTGTGTTCTTCACTCTTCACTGCCTTCTGGGGAAACGAAGGAAGCCGTTCCATCCAAACCTGCACAGCCACTTTTCCCTGAAAGCAACATATACATGTGTGCACAGTCGTTTTTAAATGTTAGACAACAGCTTTTCACAAAAGATACCAAGCCGAATTATGATAAGTTGCTGAAAGGACTGAGATGGCAGCGTTCTGCATAAAGGTAAAAGCAAGATTTGAAATTGCAGTTGTCCTAAATGAGTAAGCAACTCTTGTTCTCTGTTAAATTCTGTAGTAGAAAATCCCTCTGCCATCGCCATAAATTATTTATGCCAGCCTCACGCTTGATAGTTGGATTTATACAGACATGGAGCTGCAACTGTTTCAATAGCTTTTGGTCTGGCAGTGCTGCTGGTTTAGCTTCATAGCATCATCAGCCGCTCAATTGAAGATACAGCCTACAGATTGATCCATGCCACATCTTACATGACTTGTCATATCAACTTGCCCTAGTTAGCTCCTGCAGCACAGGTCACACGTAGAAGATTAAAATAGCCACCCAATCAATTACCCACTCTTGTGGGCAGCTTTTGTCACCAGTGAGGGACTTGTAACTGAAACTGAACATCATGAAGGATATTTTTTCTCAGTGTCCTTACATATACTTTATACTCTCCATCCATTCCCATCCTGTGATGAGCAAGTTCTGACTTGCCTGTTTAGTAAAAGACAAAAATGAACATATGGGATATTTAAGTTATTGTAGGCTGGCTGGAAAAGGATGAATAAGAATGACTGAAATGGAAAGTAACAGTTGAAAATGAAGACATTTATAGAGTTTCTGCTCATGCAAATAACTAATGATAATTTTACATGACAGCTTTTTGCTTCCATCAATACCTTGGATTTTTAAGTTGCTGCTGAGAGCATCAAACCGTGAAAGTCAAACCTGGATGCAGATAGGAAGGATAAAGATTACTTTCATTCAAAGGGAAATACCAAAAGGCTGGATAGGACCGTGGGTGGATTATTCTTGTAAGTTTTTTAGGTGTTTGCTTCTGGGCATTAATTTGGGGAGCACAATATGTACATATGCGTGTGCATGTAGTAGGTGGCAGTACCTAAGCAGAGATTTGCCTGCAGTCATACTTGACAAATACGCCTCTGGCCAAGCTGTGCTGAGTGAAGGAAATGCAATGTTAGGTATGCGAAATAAATTTAAAGTTGGCAATGCATGATACTCGGTTCTCTTCATGCGTGTTGCTTCAGCAGTAGTTGTATCTTATATTTAGAAAGCCTGAGTATTTTAACTGTCCTAATTTTAACAGATGTTTACAAAGCTAGATAATGCTACTGCCCTAACAGACAATTGCGTAGGGTACAGAACGTGTAGCATGTGTCAGTGATGTGTTTTAGAATCAAACATGATGGGTAGCACTCTTGCAGTAAGCTTGGTAGTTCTGTTGTATAAATTTAATACAGCGCAGTGCACTGGAGTTGGACGCAAAAGGCTTCTAGCACTTAGAAAGGCAGAGAGTGTCAAACTTTATGGTAGTTTAAAAGGAACCCTCGTTGTTTGTTAGACCTGATGGGTCAGAAACAGCCTGCATTAAACTTTATGCTTAAACAGTATACATTAAACTGTATGCTTTAGTGTTTGAACTCTGTACGTATTGATTTCTTTAGCAGATATTTCGTAAATTAGTAAAAGTGTCTCATTTAGCTCTTGCAAGAAGATTAGGAATATTAACTGTGTATTAAATGATAGACCAGAATTAATGACTTGTATGGGGATGTTGCAAAGATGTGCCAAATGTTCTCAAATCCTGCTCCTGAATTGGCATCATCCACAAAACTGCTTATTGTTGGCTCGTACCTGGACAAACCGATCTTTCTCCATTTCATGTCTTGCTTCTTATTCACTTTTCAGAGGAAGCAGGGAGATGAACGGAGATGTCACAGGACAATATAAAGTGCATGAAAGCAGGGAAATGAGGTCAATTTGTATGCAGCTACGAATGTCCTTTGAAAACGTTGGAGGTGGCAGCAGTGCTCTTGTGCTCAGTGTTTGGACAGGTACAGCAAAAGGTACAGAGGGGACTGAGATGTCACAAGAAGTAATGTATTGCATGGATGTTGGAAAGAACATGATTCTTCAATTTCCTCTCTCTTGCTTCAGTGCGCCGCTGAGTAATTTGCGGCATTAATTTTTAAAGTAGGTAATTTCCTTTTCTCTCCTTTTAAAAATAATTGTAGCAGTGTGCGCACCAAAATTACTACTGCTTTCTGTCTGGGGTTGAGATGGAAAATGGCAATGACATACCACAGCTGTCCTGCACAGTGGCGGCAAGAATTGCTTTTGTTGTGTGTAAGTAGGAGTTGGGTTGAATGGAAGCTGTTTTCTACATCAGAAATAGCTCAAATTGTCTGGAATGTGCATGCAAATGCTCATTTTTCTAGACAGTGAACCCAGTTAACTTAGCAGTAAATCAGTGGCCTGTCCCAGCTTGAAGTTAGGTATGACTTTGGGTTACCGCCTGTGTGAGAGCCTTTCCATTCATGTGTGCACTTGGCAGTACAAGTTCCTACTATTGTTCTCATCTGTGTGAAGTTGCACAAGGCTTCATGAAATTACACTGTCTGGTTCAATGACGAGCTTATAGGCTGTTACAATTCTTTCACATAAGGAAGAAGTCTACTCTTCTGCAGGTGTCAAGCATTTTTCCTATCTGTCCATTTAAAGGAAATGGATATTTTTCTTAATTCTGTTGAAATACCAGATGGTTTTCCTCTCATTAGTGAGAGCCGGGGAAACTTGTCCTTGAGATGTACTTTTTTGCTGCAGATTTTTCTAAGTGTGGCGTGAGAATATTCTCGAACTAGAGGGAAATTACAATAGATTTTTTTAAAATGAGTAATTAGCTGTCTTATTTGGGCTTTTGTTTTCAGCTTTTTTTTTTCTGAACAAATGGCTTGCAGTATAAAGACAAGAACTCCAGATGTTAAGGACTTGAGTTCCCAGTACACTGGGGAAATTAGGATGACTGATCAAGAAACTGATGAAAATAAGGGCTTTTTTGTAGCACTGTAAGAAAGACATGAATTCTCGTCATACGTAATGCATTTACTTGATTAATAAAAGAAGCCGTTCTTAAACTTTGAATGTGTTCTCTGTCTTGTAATCTGGTGAATCCTTTTCCTAGCACGTGTGAGCATACTTTGTGCTGGCAGGGCAGTTGTTACTGTCTTTTACATTTCTTATGAAGACAGGAGTAGCTGTTGCTTCTGGGAGAGAATCTTGCAGTCATTGGAGTGGGAGCGAGAGGGGGTGTTCGCAGAAGAACTACCAAATTCTGTATTTCAGAATACATAAGAGAAACTTCAGAGTAGGAGGGGGCCAAGATTAGTTATAATCCAGAGAATAACATGTCCTGACAGCATGGTTACTTCTAGGTTGGTTTATCAACTGATTGTGTGTTAAATTATGATGTTCTGCTTAAGAGAATTACAGGGAAAAGGTAGGGTAGGATGAAGGTGGAGGAAAAACTTTTGATGTCAAGGCAACACTTGGCAGCTGCTCACCGTATTTAATGTTTTATTTCCTTCACAACCTATTGTTGTCTGCTCTTAGATGTTGGAACTTGCAAGATCAGATTAAGTAGCTGTTATATTGTTTAGAACTCACTGCACTATTAAGTAGTGAGGTGTTCAGTATTGTTTTCTAGCAAGATTTTCAACCAAAACCCATCTTGATAGGCTTGAACAAAAACCATGGTTTCCCTCTTGCTGCTGCAATAGTGTAAAACTTTCAGATTTGTATTTCAAGGCTTCAAATCTCTGACTTCTCATAAGTACTCCTTGTTAATGTCAAGAGTTGTTTAATAAATTCTGTCTTTATCTTGTTGATTGCTGGAAATGAATACCTTCCTTTTAAAAAAGTTATAGAGTAGGGACTATTAATCTTAACATATGTTACATGCAAGGTAGTAATTTAAGTTTAATTCATCTTCACTGAACCTGGAAAAAGTGTTGTATTCCACTTTGTTTATTCCAGGGAAGTTGCAAAGTTCCGTTGCTTCAATGAGTCTGAGAGCAGAACTTGGGCAGCAGCAGCTGCTGACACTGTTTAAAGGCAGAAATTCTGTCAATCTACACCAACTTTTCTTTTTTGACAGATTTTGAGAAGCTGGTCAACAGGTTAGAGCCTATGTTAGTAAACACAGATTTCAATGACAAGTGTCACACGTTGGGTTTGGGGAGACATTTTTCACCTAGTGGTAGTGTCTTCAGTATCTTCTGTAAGCTGAGAAAGGAATGTTGGAAGAGTTAGTTGAAAATAAATAAATGAAGGAAAATGGTTATTATCAGGTTCTGTCACCAGGACTGAAAATGCCGAAGTGTATTGTGGGATCCCTGGTGTTGTGGCCACGAACAGCAGGTTTTGGCTGGTAAAGCTCTTGGCCATTCATGGCCTCACACTAATACATTTAGTGTAATAGACATCTGAAGTAATGAAGCATTAGTCCTCTCTTCTCCTCTCACTCCCTTAATTTTTAATTTTGCTTTACTGAACTGCTTTACTAATTTATTAGTTTGTTTTCCTCATGCGATCACTTCCTGTCATGGGCTATGTGGTAAGGGAATGTTGCAATTGAATTAAATGTAATTTTTTTCAGCTGAGGCAGCTGTGGCATTCCTTCACTAGCAGGCAGTGTATTTTGATGGATTTGCAATGGCTTGAGGATCTGAAGTGATGGGAATCCTGTCGCTGCTTCATTCATTTGCCATGGGCTAAAATGGTGGGTTGGATGCTAGGACCCATAAGGCCTGGCATCGTTAGGATGTCAGGTTTTTCTTCTAATGAACTGAATTTCTTTTCAGTATCAATCAATAGGCATACTTAAACTAAGCGTAGCTTCTCTCCAGTGATAACTACTCAACAGAGTGAAGAAGGTGAATGTTTTCCCTTGGCAAGGCACTGTGTGAAGCACGCCTGTATTCAGTCTCCTCTGCTACTCCCCAGTTAGGGACACTGTCACCTGGTAGTTTTGTGTCTTGCTGCAGTTTCTCAGTGGCCATCATCAGAGTGTGGACAGCTAGGTCTCTGCTGAGTGGGTGTTAGGAAGGAGAGAGGCTTTTCTTCTGCTGTGCAAAACAAACAGTGATTAAAGGGCTAAGCAGTGTAACCTGATGAAGGAGCAGCCCACATTCTGGGTGCACTGACATTCCCAGCTCCTCCAATTTGAATGTTATCCTGTGCAAGAGATCTCCCTTGTGAGATGTTGCTAAATGCGCTGACTGTCAAACTAAATGGTTGCAGAGCGGAGTCACAAGAAGGTCATATCTTGTGTTACAGAGAGTGTGGTCTGACAGGGAGCATATCAGGGCCACCAGTGTAGGTACTTGGGGCCCACAGTAATTTCATGTGGAAAAGAGCGCAAAAACTCTGCTTCAGTCAAAAGCCATCGCTGTGGAATCCCGGCTGATCGAAGGGTCACTTGGCAGCCTCAGTATGATCCTGGTTTTCTGTGTGCTGTTAAACTGTTAAAGGCTGTACAGTTTCTCATTGTTGGTAAGAGCTTTTTTTCTTTTCTTTTGTTTTCTCATGGTGCACCTCTTGTTTTTATAGCTCTTTAATGGAGAGGTACCGTGTCTTCTAGTCTGTTTCCATAGAAACATCCAATTAGAGTAATTTGAAGAGATCGAGACAGCTGCCAAAACTCCTAAAGAGAAAGGAGGAAGGGGAGGGGGGGGGAAAGGGGAGAAGATTTGGGCTGGCAAAACGTAAGCAACACTGCCTGCCTTTTGCCAGCTAACACTCGTCTGTACACCCATATCTGACTGTACATCTTGCACCCATTTGGTTTGAGCTACATCTGTAATGCATTTTAAAAGTATAATTGAGTCTGGTGCTCAGCATATGTGATGGTAATGCTTGGAATGTGCGAATGTGTTGTTGTTGCATTGCTTCTTTCATATGTTTTTTATCAAGCAGTGGCTGAGGCATTGAGACTGAAAGCAGAGGGGAGAAGAATTGAGGCATCTTCCTTTTGCCAAGGCCTCATACATGTGCACAAGTTAAAACGGGCATTTTTTCTGTTCTTGCTTTAACACAGAGCAAGGTAGCCTTGGTACCTGTGATCCTATGAATCTCAAACTGTTTGTAAATAGAAGAGTAAATCATATTCCACTGGATTTGTTAGTTGAACAATTTGGTGATCTGCCTGCCTTGGCTAGCCAAAGTCTGTCAGCAATTAAGCCCTAATAGAAAAAGAGAATGGAAGCAAAGCAAAGATTGGGTATTTTTCCTGTAGGCACAAAATCAAATGTTTTTACATTAAAAAAAACCACACACAAAAAAACAAGTTTCCCTACCACAGGCTGCATCTCCATATTTAGACCTGCAGCTTTGCTCCAGCGTTTCGCATTGTAAGACTGTGACAATTTAAATCTGTCATGGGATGTTAGGCTCTACTGTACGCACAGAGATCTGAACTTCTTTGTGGTCACAACTTGTGTACATCATTCCCATGCTGGTACTCTTTAAGGACTTTCTATACTAAATATCATCTAGACCGTCCAGGAGACCTTTCATTCCTTCCTGACTGTAGCTTTGCCTTCCAAGGATTAAACCTTCCAAAAAGCCAACCACACCAAAAAAACCCAAACTCCAAAGCCCTTCCTCAAAACCCCTCTTCTTTCAGAGATGATACTTTGGCACAGGAATGTGTTAGAAATGTGTTCTTCTTTGGGGAAGATAATTGTAAAAGCTAGCTTATATTTGTTGTTGATTCCTGCTCAGATCTTTAGCAGGACAACCAGGATGGGCAGTCCAGCAGTCAGCCAGCCTCCACTGTAGACATCAGTGGCTTCGGGTATATTCCCATTTCCTGATGCGAGGGTCCCAGCCAAACAGCAAGTGAAGTTGCTACCAATAATTCTCCAAATTGTGTTGTCTGCCTGTCACAGATGATTGTATGGTCATGTTGTTAATGTGTGGTTTGCATTTGTGCTGTGCTGGGTGCCTGCTCAGTGATGGAGGTGTTGTATTTGTATCACGCAGGTTAATGTGGTACCCTTAACTGTACAAGGAGGGGAGAGCTTTGTGACCTTTGTGTTGGAGTGTCTGAGCCAAGTTGTGTCTTCCGGGATGCTTCCCCATCCTACATCTAAACCTTCACGAGAATGAGATGATTCAGACAACATTTGTGAATCCTTTGAAGCTTTTGAATAAAAATTGTCTCTCGCTGTTCAGGGAATACTGAGGCTAATGAGGGAGAAGGCTTGGGGGAGGGGTGGAGGCAAACAATTGTCCCCTCAAAAACAAACCCCCCTAAAACAAAGAAACAATAAAAAAAACAAAAACCTTCATTCATAAACATCTGCAAGAAATATGGAGTGAGTTGACAAACTTAGTTCTCTCTTAAAGGAGACTGACAGTATCATGGTTAGCACCACATGTTTATATAAATGTGGATGTGCATGCATCTAGGCCTCTTATTAGCCAGCAGCTCTGATTAATACTGAGCACTTGAGTGAAGTGTTGACTAGTGTGTGTAGTTAATTAGATGTAAGCATCTAATGGACCACTGTCGACAGTTGCTTCCTATTAAATGGCTATCTCTGTTAAAGAGACACGTTGCTGCAGTTTTCTTTCAACGCCAGACTTAGAATATGTGCACTAAAGCTCAGTTTATTGATTAAATTTCAGGTGAGCTTTGCAAAATGCTACCCCATTGGAGAGAAGTTGAAGGTATACAAATCTTTTAGCTGGTTTCAATGATAGTTACAGCTGAAGACAATTTTGTTTTTCTGGCACACGGTCATAGAGAGACTGAAGTCCTACCAACATGAACAAATAATTCACATTCAACAAATATATCACAGAATCATAGAATGGCCTGTGTTGAAAAGGATCACAGTGATCATCCACTTTCACACCCCTTCTATGTGCAAGGTCGCCAACCACCAGACCAGGCTGCCCAGAGCCAGATCCACATCCAGCCTGGCCTTCAATGCCTCCAGGGATGAGGCATCCAGAACCTCCTTGGGTATATATATGCATTTAGATATCTGTACATTTATAATGGGCAATCAATGTAGGTTGGCCTTATTAAAGTTTTTACCTTGCAGTGAGCTTTTTTTTGTGGTGCTCTTGAAGTACTTGTAAAGTACATTTACAAGCAAAAATATACTTTCAGGTCTTGATGCTGCACCTGCAGTGAAAATGTGAAATAGTTTCTTGTAGTTTAACCAGCTAAACCTTGCAAAAACACATCTGCCACAGGAAACAACCAATTAAATCATAAAAGAGCAAGGTACCTGTTATGAATAGACCTTTCTGTAAATGCTACTGTTCTGTTTGTATGACGTGCGTTCTTCATACCTCACACTCATTTTTCTGCTTGTAGATCCTTACGTTTTCACGTGTACTGCTTAAGTCTTATCGCATAAGCTGCCTGCTTCCTGCTGCTTCTTTTTATCAACAAGGGTTGTGCCAATGTCAGTCTTCCAAGTTTGCATTTTCCCTTCCTGGTATTCTGATTAACTGCAGCTCTGCTGGTGGGTTTTTGATGGTTGTTTTTTTGTGTTTTTTTTTTTTTTTGGTTGGTTAGGTTTGTTTTTGTGTGTTTTTTTGTACCGCATTTATTACTGCTGTTTTCATAATGGAAAGTTTATAGTCTAAAATTAATTGCTAGATGATTTTATTTGGTAGCAGTGATTTTTTTGCAAACTTCCCACGCAATCTTGCGAGGCCCCAGAAAACTATCGTATTGTACACATTAACTCTTTCTCTGCTTGTATGGCTGCGGCATTTTTTTTATGGGTTCTTTGTTATGAAATAAGTGTTCTTTTATATGAAATAGGACTATATTTTTGTAGAAGCATGCTTCAGCAAAAAGACTGCTTTATGTATTACTTCGTGCTAATGATTTTTTTAGTGTTCAGTTTTCGGTGAAACCAAGGTTAGGTGTAGCACTAAGGACAAGTGAAGAAAGCAGCAGGAGCCAGACTCCGAGTTCCAACTTTGAACTCCTTTTCAGCATCTGGTTTTAGGATTTGATCCCAGTGAAATTTCATGATGTTCTGCTTTCCAAGACTGGCTTTCAAGTACAGTTTACAGTGGTTTTCCTCTGTACTCCCACTGACAGGACTGAGAATATTGTAGGCCTTCTCTGAATCCCGAATGGTATGAGTAAATATACTCTAAATGGGATTTCTAGGACAGGAGACTTAACCTTGTTGCAGTCATTTTTACACGACGTACGCAGCTGACTTGTCTCAAAGATGACACCTCATCTGGTATATGCTCATTGTTTCCTTACTGTACAAGAAGGCAGAAATAGTGAAATGTGTTGTAATTGATGTGTTTTAAGTATAGGATGCAAGTCCTGTGCACCAACAATAAAGGCAGAAACATAATAGTGAAAAGCATGAAATTCAAAACAGTCCGGAATGGCTTTTTTGAAGGGAAGCCTGTGGATTGCCTGCTCTCGAAATCCATTCTTTGTCCTCAAAACATTTTTCACAGGTGCTGGAAAAGACATTGGGCTCATTTGATGAGTGACGGTTGTTATTTAAAAAAGTCACGTGTTAGAAGAGCAGGCGCCACTAAACAAGAAGACTTGACAGTTCCATCTGTAATGTTTTTGCTGGCAGAGTGAATCAGATATCGTTCCAAGGTCTGTACAACGCATGCTGCAAACCTCTAACACTGGAAAGGACTTCAGAGTTTAATGTGTTCTGGCTTCGTGTTACATAAACAGGGGTCCCTGTGGTCCTATATTGATTGGGCTTGTGTTCCACCACTGTTTTTTGCGGGTATATGCTAGCCCATAAAATCACATTTTTGTTTTTTCCTGCCAACTCTCTTCTATTACTTTGTCTATTAGGCTGCAGTGGTGAGTGTTACAGCTGGTGTGCCGGGGGATCCAACACAGAGCAGTCAGACCACTAAATCTGTGGCTGATGAGCTTGGGAGAAACCCCTTGCAATTTGATAGTACAATTAAATGTATGTCATGAATTGTCAGAGTTACTTTATGCTATTTTGAGAATGACTGCATATCCCTTGGTATCAGCACAAACTAATATCGCAAATACTACAAATACTTTGCAGCATATATCTAGCAGTGCAACCTAATAAAAGGACTACTGTTTGTAACCTAGAGGTAGTCAGACAGGGAGAAGAAGACCCCGAAGAGAAGGATCACATTCAACATGCTCCAGTTATTTCATCTGTCTTCTCCCTTACTGTTCAACTCTTGGTTTCTTTTAAAACTTGTCGTCGGTGCATGTGAGCATGAAGCATGAAATAACAGTGAAATCAGGGAGGTTTGCTGGCTTTCTTCAGTGGCTGGCATTTGACTGTACAGTAGGACATAACTCGGAAGATTTTAAATTTCTTTCTGTAGCAAGCAGCAGTTAATTTGACTTAAACCTTCTACAAAGACTGTGGCTTCCCTTGTCATCTCATGCAATTACACGGTGTGTTTAGATTTCACTGAAACAGAAACTTAAAATAGGTATGTGTGGCACCTCTGTGGTTAAGGACTCTGCAAACTAATATCTGTAGACTCAGAATTCAATATGCTGCTTCCCTTCACTTACAGATCTAGAAGAGCAATATGAAAGCTTTGCACAGCTTTGCACTGGTTTGCAGTGCCTTGTTGGCATGTATGCTGGGATCTTGCATTTTCTTCCCCATTTTCCTTTGGAATACTTCAGTGGTATTGCTTCCAGTGCTATGCCATGCCTTAGCTGTGCTTGAAGACGTTTCCACTAGCTTGTGCCCAACTGTGCTGGATGGTGAGGGTCAAGCTGTGCTTGGTATAGCAGGGTTAAAATTCAGTAGAGAATGAAAGGTTGAGGAAAAAGAGTGTTTTTTTATTAAACTTTCTTGACTGTCACCAGCATCCGTGTGAGCAAAGTACTGCTAGCTCTTGTTTCACTGCCAAGGAGTGGATGACAATAGGCTTATTTTTCTTAGGTAATGAAGTCATCCTCTCGCCTTCAGCTGTTGTGATATATAAGATGTTATGACTAGCATTCTGATTTCTCAGTAGACTTCCTTGTGCCAGTGTCATTAGGACTTTATCCCAAAATAATCAACTCTCTGCCTTCTCTATGTAAATCAGAAAAACGCACCAGCTGGCAAGTAAGTTTTTTTACCTATCTGCAACTTCTGCCCTTGCAGTCCCTTCCATGTGCTCTGTTTTCACAAAGCTGTCTTTTGCTGCATGGAGGTAACGATTACCTGACAGAATCGGACAAAATTCAATGCACTGTTTTGTCACAACAAGCAAGGATTTACTAATGGGTGAAAGTGATAGGAACGGCACGACTTAGTGCTGTGAACCATCCCAGAACATCATTTATTCACTGTATGTCTACTCCCTTTTGATGGAAGGGAAATTTGTTTACTTTGGTGTGGAGATTGTGCAACTGCGCTAGAGTGAGATGAGGCCTACCTAAAATGGAACCAAGAAAATGTTTTTGGAGGGCAAGAGTCATGTGGCCTATGGGTAAAACAGTTTCTTATGTGAGAAGTAGAAACCTGAATATTGAAGCCATTTAAAATTCAACCAGAGACAGCATTTCCATCATATCTTTGTACTCTGGTCTCCAAATAGTATGATCTTATTATAAAAATTCTTTCATTCAGTGACCGTCGTGAATTTCAAGACAACAAATAGCTGAGAGGCCAAGAACAAGTACAAATTTAGCTCTTTTCTTCGAATTTGAGAATTGCTTTTATTTAACATCTATTATTCATGTGTATACATATAAATGAATTTCATAAAATTAGTCTGCTTAAATTTAAACTGCAAAGTTAATTCATTCAGAGTGGAGCGATAGGGGAAGGAAGATATGCAAATGTTTCTTTGGACATCTTACTGCATTTATTATTTCACAGAATCATGGAATCACAGGGTGGCTTAGGTTGGAAGGGACCTTAAAGCCCATCCAGTTACAACAGTCTGCCATGGGAAGGATTGCCAAATACCAGCTTAGGCTGCCCAGATCCTCATCCAGCCTGGCCTTGATTGCTTCCAGGGATGGGGCACCCACAGTTTCTATGGGCAGCCTGTATCAGTGCCTCATCACCCTCTGAGTAAAGAATTTCTTTCCAACACCTAGCCTAAATTCCCTCTCTTTTAGTTGTAAGCCATTCCCTCTTGACCTGTCACTATCTATTTAAAGATGTGGTTTGCTCTCCCGCTACCTTTCACACCAAGGGCTGCATTACAAAAATCATTACTCTAAGGAAAAAGTCACTACAGTATTATTAGCGAGTAAGGATGTTTCAGTGCTGTGAGTTCATTTTCTGGTGAGATAAACAGAATCCCAGTAACCATTGCTCTGGGTCATAAATTTCTTCCTATGTCATTAGAGGGGACACACTCTTGTAAGGAACAAGTAACAGTTTTGCCAAGTTAGCTTTCAGTCAGCTAAGGGAGTGGTTTCTTTTATCTGTTTCTTACTTCATCATTTATTTTCATAGGATCTGAAAGTGGCCAACATACTGGGGCCCTGTTGTGGAAGGTACGGGTGATAGGGTGCTACCCCAAAACAATTTTTACTTTGCATAGTGAAGGTGGGGAGGGAAGATAAAAATATGCACAGTAAAACTTCCACTGCATACAGTTTTCCTAATGATTAGCACAGCTTTTCCAAAGATCCCGTGTCTTGGTTGTAGATTTCCTTGTAACAGCTCCCGCTGCTTCCTGCCCTTATCTTGCCAGATCTTGCACATGCTTGCCTGGCGACTCTGAGCAAGACAGTGCTCCACATGAAACACATGGTCTAAAAACCTGGACATATTCATTCCTGGTTTTCTATCTTTTTTTCCAACTTTAAGCCTCTATTACTGTGGATAATAAAAACTTTCTTTAATCTCTCTTCCATTTTTCTCCCCTCCCCTCATCCCCCCCCTTTCTTTTTGAGATCTGCCTGTAGCCTTTCTCTCCCAGTACAACGGCTGAAGGATGGAGTTCAAAGAGTAACCAGTCCCTGATTTAGTGGTATTTATTACAGAATTGTACTGAATTTAGAACATGTCTTTTCTCCTTTGCACACAATGTACTTGGATCACAGGCATCTGAGCTGTCACATAACAGTTACAGCAGTGCAAATGGAAGCAAATCTTTTGCTTTCAATGGTGTATTTGGGGTTGATGCTGGCTATTTGATCTTTGTGACTCTGCTGAACATTACGTGCTTCTTCTAATTGGTCACCATGTGCAAAGCAGATTGTGACTGAAATGAGCATCTCTTCACCTAGAAGAAAGATATGCTTCTCAGCAAAGCTTGTAATGGTGTAATTTTTTTGTATACTTGTTACTCCATGTTCAGTTGTCATTAATTACCCATGAATTTTCAAATGGAATATATAGGGTATCCAATATTAAGTTCAAAGAAAAATCTGTGTCTCTTTACCAGGCTTCTATAAGACCTCTCTTACCAGAGAATGATATCTCTCACTTCATGGGGATGGCCTTACTCATGCCGTTGCTTTTTGGCAGTATGCACATACATGAACCATTATTGTCAAGGATGAAGCTCAGTAAGAGTAAAGTTTTGTCAAAAATCTCTGACTTGCAACCACTGCACTTGAACCAGATATTGATGCATTAGTTTCACAAAAACAAGGTCACATATCCTGCTAGTTTTATGCTTTTGTTGCTCTTTTTTTTTAATAATAAAATAAAGTAAGTTTTGTTACTTATATACATGAACTTTATTTTGTACTGTACTATATTTTGCATGCGGCCCTTTTCCTCACTTAAAATAGCCAAGGGAAACCAAAAGGTTGGATGCCCACGCTCTAGTTTTTCTCTGATAATATTTGTCACAAAATGGGACAACTTGACTTTGTGAGTAAACAACAGAAATATCCACAACTGCTTGAAGGACTCTGACCCACTGAAAGCACAGTATAAATTCCCAACCTGTTACCGTTCTATCTGGCAGTATGGCTGTGAGAAGCTGCTCGCTGGTAGTCTTTGATGCTGTCATACCCTGAAGTGCAGCAGAGAACAGATGCAGCTGTCAAGTGGCTGAAAGTCAGCACTGTGACTGCTGCTACACACCCAGAAGGCTCAGATTAGATCCTAACCAGGCAAAAGCACTTCCAAGTCTCTCTGTCTTTGGAGTATCACTTCTTCCTTGGCTCTTGCAGTAATTTGGTTCTGCAGGTCCCCTTTGCAGTGATGAGGTGCCACGGGCGCTGTAAGCTGAACCCACCTCAGGAGTGCCGAGGGAGCTGGGGCTGGCAGCCTAGGGAGGAAACCACTCAGTGTTTGAGAGCCTTCCTCAAATCCAAGGACATGAAGTTATGATAATTATTAAAAACACACGCGTCAAGCGTTCTGGCTTCAGGTCAACCTTCTCATTTCTCCTAAGTGTATTTACAGTCAGAATAATTAATCATTTAGGCAGTCAGAACTGACAGCCGTTACTTGATGGAGGAAATCACACAAAGAAAGAGAAAAACTGGCAAGAGGTTGTGGGAATACTGAAGTGCCCTTTTGCATTGTTCAAAGTGACAATTTTGTTCATTGTTTGCCTCAGACCCTCCTTTATCTCCTGGCTAGTCAGCTGGTTAGCTTTGTGCCTGCAGGGGTTCAGAAAGGTTGGGACACAGTGCTGTGCGATGATCACACAATTGTGCGCGGTGCTCGGCTCCTGTATCCTTGCCATAGAACAAAAGGGCTATTGTTCCCAGCCTAATAATAAAGCAGGAAAAAAATCACGAAGGTCTTTCCTCCAGATAGAAGGTTGGCTGAGCTGCAAGCCAGAGGGAGCGACAAAGAGTTTATCTTCTGGAAATGGCTTCTCCAGTTTGCGTTTCCATTTCACTGTCTTTTACAGATGTGAAGTGAAGGTGCTTTGTACTACAGCTGGAAAGTTGGGTAGGGTTGATTTTTGACTGTGAGCTGATGATACGAGTAGTCTAGCACTGGGAGCTTTTTTTATTAAGGCTTGGCTACAGTTCCATTTTTAGAATCATTAAATCCTAGTGGAGCAGCAGCAGGTCCTTTGTGTGCCCATTTCCCCATCAGATCGCAGATCTGTAGCAGCGTACCTCAATAAGAAATTACTGATGGACTTGCCAAGGTATAACCAATAGTACTGGTAGGTAACCTACAGTTGCCTCCAGGCTTTGTAACATGTAGGAGATATGCAGAAATTACCTTCCTACGTTTGGCCTCTGCTATTGCCAGTGAGACTTCTTTTTGTATCTTCTTCTGCTGTCAGTAGTTGTGCAAAGCGCTAACCCTGTGCATGTATTAGCAGAGTGCGCATCTGTGCATTATGAATTTTCTTGATTCCAGCATCAAGTTGCACACAAAATTGAAAGGGGTCACCATGAAATATCTATTCTGTAAGTTCTTGTACTAGCAAATATGCCTCCGGTAAAGACAAGCATGGTTATTTTAGTGATGTCAGAATGTCTAGATGAGATACACAGAGGGATACAAGAAGGACCTATGGGTCAAAAGAAATGCTAATATTTCTTCATGCATAATTCTCTCATTTTCTTGGGTGTGGGCTAACAAACCTTGCCTGCAGTGGTGTTGTCACCTTGATCTTTGGCACTTTCACTTCTAAAAGAGACTTTGTCTTTAATACACTCTTCTGCCAGTGTGCATTTAACATGGTTTCACTGACTAAAGCATGCACCCATCTTTCTGCTTCGCATGTTTTGCTGGGCAAGTTCTGGTGCTTTCACCTGAGCTTTGGTATAGCTACGGGCAGGTACAGGGTGGTAGTTTGTTCTCCTTACAGTGAACCCAAATCTTTTCACTTTTCATCACATCTGAGCTTTTGTAACTGATCCTGTATTGATTGACCACACTGAAACAAGACTTACCATTACTTATACTAAGAGTTCATTGCTTGTAAAACAATAAGCAAAGGAAGCCAGAAACTTGAAGAACTGCTAGGTTTCAAACTTCCTTTTCAACATTCTGTGGGTATTCCAGTGGAAATGTCTTCTCCAGTTTCGGGTTGGTTGGGCTGGGTTGTGAGAAACCATAGCATTTGCTTTCTGCTGTTCACACGGTAACTATTTTGAAAGATGATCGTGTGACTAAAGGTTCTGGAGCTGAATGCTAATGGCTGAAACCTCATGGTTTCACTGTGAGCATATAACAAAGCGTATTTATTGATGCATAGTTTCAAATAGCTAGAAAGGCAGTTGTTTCACAGTGTGAAAGTGAAGCAAGCAGCTGAACAAAAACCCTGCTGTCATTTGGCAATGCAGTCATGAGCAAAACCTGCAGTTATGTTAGAGACCACTAATGTTTGGTATGTTGATGGCAAACCGATCATTTTATTTGTGATGGCAGATCCCCAAGCGTCTGAACGCTGCAGCGCACAGCAACAGATGCAGCCAAAATTCACAAACACACACTTACGCCTTAAAGCACTTTCTTATTATATATGGGCAGTTTAGGATAGGGGCTGTTTGGTTTATGACTTTTTTTTGTGTCCTGTCATATTCCCTTCCGAGCTCAGTTTATAATTCCCTGGACTTTTGTGTACAAATAACAGACGCTGAAGCCTCTGTATTGTTTTGCTCTTAATCAAGTACTGTTGTTTTTATTTTGGGGCCAGATTTGTTATTTTTAAGCGTTTTCCCAGCATTTCTGCTCTCTTGGAAAGTTTTTAGGAGCCATTAGTGACCTCTGATAGCAGCAGTTCTGTAAAGTTCTGACAGCAATCTTACTTTTTTCTTTTGGCATTTCTAAGGTAGCTGAAGCCTTGCAGGTCGTGGAAGCTTACAAGTGTCAAAACTGAGATCCTGTAATTATCTTCTTTAGGTGGTAGAAAATAAGTTCCGTTGAGAGAATTTGTTGGTAGTTTTATTTCTTAGGCTATAAACAACGAAACCCCCATTTTTGGTTAACTTAGTTGAATGCAGAAGTAGTGGGTGGTTTTGTCTTTCCTTGCACTTGAAATGAACTCTGTGCAAGGCAAAGAGTACGAGCATTGGCCTGGTCTACAATCCAACCTAAAACTGGGCTTAAGGAAAGAAAACCCCTGTTTCTTCAAACTGGTTTTATGGGATCTGGGCTTCAGTCAAGCTTGGAAACATTAAGTGGTTAGTCCAGTTTTTTTACCTTAACTATACAAACTCATGCTTTTTCACATTGTTGTGATTCTTATACAAAAGTAGGCATTTCTGGCTCATTCTTCTGTGTTGTAATTCAGGTCAGAAAGCAACAAAACGCTGGGAGTGGCAAGCCTGTAGAGACAAATGCTGCCAAGTTCCTCACAGTCTTGATATGAGCTGCATGTGTATGCTGGTGATAGAGATGAGTACAAGCTGTCCTGGGATGCTCAGAGGAGAGGAGGGAGGTGCTGTTCTGAGCATGCAACACTTTGTAGCTGTGAGATTCTTTTTTCATTACTTCTTCTATGGAAAATTCTGAGCTAAGAAAGGAGGGAAGACAAACATAATCAGAAATCATTGCTATAGGAAGGGAGTGAAACAGCCTTACTGTCAATAACTGTAAGTTGAAGATCATGGAAAGTAGTTGCATGACGAATTCCATTCTTAGGTGCTTCTCTAAGCTTATATTTAATCCATCTCTTGATGGTCATCTTTTCAATCTAGTGTTTTGCAATATGTTGTATAGAGTAACATCTTTCTACAAATTACATAGCAGTCTTTGTAATTTGTCCATTTATTGAAGCACCTTACACCATCTCACAACCGTACAGCTCCCCATTGCCATGGTCCCAGGTAGTTTCCTCCATCTTGCTTCACTGAGTCTTGGCTTAAGTAAGGGGAGCAGGAGCAGAGCCAGCATTTGTCTATGGTGATGAGAAGTGGTGCCATAAAGAAACAGAAATGCCTGGGATGGAAGGTGGGTATGGCTGGATAGCTTAGAGGACAGAGGAGACTTTTGGTCGAGGAATGTTTCTAATTGCTTACTTTGTTGAGAGAGATCAGAAGAAGAGATCATTCAAAAAATAAGATCTTCTTTTTGAAAAGGTGTACTTTAGTTTTCCTAGTAATTTAGTCTTTTTTTGTTTGGGAGACTGAAACTACTGCTGAGAATCATTAGTGACTTTTGAAAGAGTTGGTTCTCCAAAAGGCACTGAAAACCGATGGGCTAAATTTACTGCACTTGAAGGCTACTGTGCAGTAGCTGGTGGTGAACATGGAGATCCTCACCAAATGAGCAAGCTTCCACCAGCCAAGATTTACAGCGTTAACTCAGATAGCAGACACTTGTGCTCAGCCTCATCTTTCATCGGGATGGAGTTGTTGCCATTTAACAGATTCTTTTAGAACAGTTTTGTTGTTTAACACAGGATTGGCAAAGCATCAGACAAAATGGTTCTTCTGTTCCCCCTGGACTATTGTCCCTTCCCTCTAATCTTCCCCATGGTCTGCTAAAGAATCCCTCCTTTCTTCTGCCTCTTCTGTCCCTTCTTTCTCAAAGACTAAACAAACCAAACCAAGACAACCCCTAACTACAGGCCCACCACGTCCAGAAACTTTGTGGGCGTGATGTTAAGCTAAAAGGCTGCATTCTCTGAGATGGAACCACTTCTGAAAATGCACATGGGTTAGTCACCCATTTATTTTATTTTTTTGTGACTAACTGGTCTTAGCAATAGAAGCATGTATTTTATGTGGCTATAATTTGCACCAGTGCATACACTTGTGTAGAAAAGCTGTATATGGTTTTTCACTACTGGTGCTGGATGTGCCCCTTCCATTCCTGAAAACTTGTAGGGTCTTTTCTCCACCTCTCATGGATGCAGAAAACACTTTGACCTCCTTGGCACTTGCTCATGCTGCAACTCCTAATCCCATTGCATGAAGGAATAGAAATAGATGCAAGATGACCCTTAGGGGGAAGAAAACATTAATTAACAGCTCTGAGTAGTTCTCAGATGAGGAATAACTTTCCTCACTCCATGGAAACAGCATTTTTCATGAAGTTCATTATATATGCAGACTTGTTAAGCTCTTTAAATTGCCCAAATCTGTGGGATGCTCAGTGCTGTGAACTGCTGTGGGAACCACAAGGAGTTTCACCAGTAGGTGAGAGAAGGAGGTGCTGGTGTATTTATTAAGTTAGTTAACAGTGTTCTTGTAACCATTGTATGTTAAATGCAAGTTTTGAGCAAAGCGGGAGATGAACTAATCTCCCTAATTAGAAATCTGTTTTGTGAAGGAAGAAGGAAAAGAGCTGTTCTATTGACTGAATAATACTAAGATATGCTGTTAGCATAACTCATTATAAAACCCAGTAGTTAACTCTTTCAGATCATAGAAGTAAGGTTAAGCCTGTGGCAACAACTGGGTGACTTATTACACATACTGTATTTTTCTGTGAAAGCAGAAATATGGTCACATCTCCTTCCTGCCTGTATGAAGAGCTTGCTAAATTGTGTCAGCTCACTGTACATTAAATGAGTTTATCAACATATTCATAGTATCATAGTATCGTGCGAGTTGGAAGGGACCTTAGAGGTCATCGAGTCCAACTCCCGGGTTTCGAGCCCTCTGTGTAGCGAAGCGGCACTTCTACCCCTGCGCCACAGGGGGGATTCGAACCCGGGCCCTCCGGTGCCGCAAGCAGCACTTTATACCACTGCGCCACCGGGGGCACACATATTATATCTTAAGTGGCAGCTGCTAGCAGCTAGAATGGAAGTGAATGGATCCATAAAATGTATGCTTGAATCTGTGGCCTTTAAATACACTGCAGATTTTAATTTCCTCTCTTCCTGTTTTCTTTCTAGGGATTTTTTAAAATCGTGCATGCATGTACAAATATTTAAACATTACTTGCGGACACACTGTATATGTTTAATTGCCCATGCTTTTGAAATTCAATAGGACTTGTCAGTAATACACTGTGGAGCCTGGGAGGGAAGAGAGCAGATTGCTTGTACCAAAATGCCTCTTCCCTTCTGGATAAGCTTAACAATGCAAGATTTAGGTATAAGTTACAGTGCTTAATCCTAGAGCTTAGCTCAAAGGCATGACCATAGGTAAATCCAAGCATCACTGTTCAGCAGGAGTGTGCCTATGCTGCTGAACTGGGCTCTCATTTTTTCATGCTTTTTAATCACTTGAAATTTAATAAGGGAATATAAGGCACCTAGGTTGCCTAATATTTTCAGAGATGGATGTCTGAAGCACTGTTCTGTCTGTTGACACAGAGAATGTTTCTGAGCAAAGATATTTTGTCTTTGGAAAGCGCTGACTTGTTAGAATCCAAACTTTGTAACAGAAGTGCATGCATCTGCAGAAGCAGAGGTACCATCTGGTTTTGAAATAGCCAGAAGTTCAATTACTAAAGGTTTTTACCTGAGACATAGGAGACGAACCTAAATCTGACCTCTCCTGGAGTAAGGCAAATCCTAGTCTTCAGGCAAATGTCCTTGGAGGGACCTATCTCCATCCAGCATGAGGTAAGTCAATATTCAGTTGCTTAGGTAGCTTGTTGAGTGAAAAAGGTTATACTCCTGCTTCCATCATCTAAAGAAAAAAATTGAAACAATTGCTTTTACAAGTGATTTTCACTTTGGTAGAATTTCTCCAGTAGGTTAAGACACTGCTTGTAAAGAACTATGATTGTACCTTGGTTTTGATTTAGCTTGCCACCTCAAAGTACAAGAGTGATATTGGCAGTTGTGCCCCATTTGGGAATGTGCTCTCATCTCAGCTGTCTTTTACACTCTTTGAAGTTGTACTTTGTTGCTTAATTTGAAAGCAGTGATATTTTGCTGTGATCGACTGTATTAGATGTGTTTTTGTATTGTCTTTTTTCTTAATTATCTATAGTGGATGAAAAAATTGAGGTGTGCCAAACAGAGGAGGTCCAACTGCTTGGGACAAATATCCCCTTTCCAACAGCAGTTAAATGACTTGGAAGTGGAAATGGGTTTGTTTATGATACTGCAAGTCCATATCTCTGAACTGTTTCACTGTAAATGAACTTTAAGTGTATTTGATTAAGTGTTAGTCAAAGCTAATGATGGCAAGAAGAAAATAGCAGCTTTGGTGGAGGCCACCAGCCTGACACTTGTGGCTTAGGGTTGCATAAATAGCTTCACTTCTTCCACAGCTACCTGAACCAGTCCCATGCTATTTGTCAAGCAGTTGCCTGCTGCTTATAACTGCAGTAACAGCTGTAACACTGCAGAGCACATTTTGAACATACAGCGTTGTTTTCCACAACTCCATCTATAGTAGCATCGCCCAGGATGCTGTGTTGGGAAACAGGGTTTGTCTGCATGAAGTGTTGACTGCATGTCATGGGGAACGAAGAATAAGTGAGTGGTGATTTGATTGTTTGTTTGTTTTCCTCCACTGAGATGTGCTATTGGAGATAGAGGTCCGTGTTCACACCTTACCACTATTCAGGAGCTTCTCTTCCATTCCTTTTGCCTTCGAGTAGAGTTACAAATTTTTGTCTACTTGACTGAAAAATTTCCTTGCAATGCACTCTTGTCCTTACATGGAATAGATGACACTTGTCTCTTTTCCTGTCCAATTTGGTAAGCATTGATTAAGCAGAAGCTGCACCCAGAGCCTCCCATTTTTTAGAGAAAATAGAGATCTCTGTGTAGGCTACTGCTGGTGTGCCCTTGCTTCCTACTTACAGGATGCAATTTGGCCTGGGGAATAGGTGCCAGGGAAATGCACTTGGATCTGTAGCTCCTGCCCTGCAGTGTGCTGCCAGGAGGAGCCCCAGGGACCTCAGGGGACAAAGTGTTTTTTCTCTTTTCTGTCTGTGAAAGCACAGGAGTTGGGATCCAAAACTGCCAGCAGTTCTGTTTCCTTGAACTTCTGGAGCACTATGAGGTGCCTCATTAAAGTCACCTTTCAAAAACAGGCGCTGAAGTGGTCTGGTTAATAAGGAAGCAGTGCACTTGGCTGAGCGCTACCTTGAGAGGTGAAGCTTTGTTGGAGGTATGTTGATGGGAGGTTCTGGTTAGGTTTTTGTTTGTTTGTTTTGTCTGGTGAAACTTCATTTTCGTCGTGACTGCAGCCTCCAGGAGGATTTGTACTGATATAGGAAGCGCGCAGTTTCTAAGAGAAAATCACTGCCTTTTCCCCATCCCTCCTCACTTGTGTATGATGATCTCAGAAAAGGGCACAGTAAGAAGTTAGAGCTTGGCAAGAAGCAGTGTAGGGCTGCTGTGGGCCTCTGGGGCACACTGTAGAGGTACTTATACCCATTCTGTGGGTCATTAGCTTTTCAGAGGTGACTGGGGCTTCTCAGGGAATGCTGTCATCCATACAGCTTCTTTCTGCTGCTTCATTGTCCGCAGAACTACAAGAACAAACACCTTTTGTTTGCTCCCACTGCGGGAACATAGGCCTCTGAGGTGTTGCTTTGCATCTGGAAGTAGTGTTGTCTAATAGTACAGGTTCTTGAAGGCAAGATGTTTGTATGGTGCACAAGTCTATTTCTGTATAAACATCCACCATAGGTAATAATCACTAGGAATAACTCCATCTCATCAGGAGGCTCTCAAGCAGGAAAAGTATATGAAGGGCTGCATAAGAAAAATTAATGCTTATGTGGAAAGGCTTTAGATTCTTACCAGGTAGTTCATAAGCTCCCTCATCCCTGAAGGCATGATCTGTTGGTTTTAATGAAGATTAAAAACTTAAACATTATTAAATGTGTTTCTTGTCAGTAAGAGCTTCTCATAGTTATGATTAAATGTGAGTCTCCCAAATGGTGTTCAGTGGCAAATGGATCTAATTGGGTATAGGATTTTTGGAATTAAGGGCAGAAGTTCTGTGTGTGCAGTATCTTGTTTGTAGAGACAAAGAAAACTTCAGCTGTGGATTTGGGTAGGCTATCTTATGTACTGCACAGCTTCAGCTGTGAAGTTGATGGATCATAGAATCACAGAATGGCTTAGGTTGGAAGAGACCCCAGGGATCATCAAGTTCCAACCCCTCTGCCACAGGCAGGGCAACCAGCCTCCACATTTAATACTAGACCAGGCTGCCCAGGGTCCCATCCAACCTGGCCTTGGACACCACCAGGACAGGGCATCCACAGCCTCACTGGGCAGCCTGTTCCAGCTCCTCACCACTCTCTCTGTAAAGAACTTACCCCCTGACATCCAATCTAAACCTTCCCTTCTTGAGCTTAAAACCCTTCCCCCTTGTATCTACTGAACTGCCTGCGCATAAAGGAGTCTGAATTTATTACATGGTGTAGTATTTCTTAGCTGTATTTCAGCTGATTCCTTAAGAACTTACTTTTGTTTCAGAGAATATGAACATCCAATACACAAAAGGAAGTGACCCAGGTTTAATGTCACTTGCCATGCTAATGGGTATTAATTGTCTCGGAAGCTACACTCACAAATTCGAACACCACCGTTTCATTGCTTAATTTGAACAGCAGTAAAACAATAATGAGCGGAGCAACTTGCACACTGAGAATAAGTCATTACGAGTTACTTCTCTGCTAGGACCGATGTGCAGCTCTGCAGTGAATTACTCAGGATGTTGAGAAAATTGCCATCCTTGGAGGTTTTCAGGGCTTCGTTGGACTGAAGTGTTAACCTAGGTGGAATTTAGAAGGTACCCTGCAAGCAGTAGTGTTCTCATGATTAATTTTTCTTCTGAACTGGTTAAGACTCATCTGGAGAAGCTTATATTAGAAGCCCAGGTCCAACTCCTCTGCAAGGAACAGGCAGACCTACAGCTAGATCAGGGTGCTCAGAGCCCTGTCCAGCCCCACCTTGCAGGTCTCCAAGGGCAGGGCATCCATCACCCCTCTGGGCAACCTGTTAGCAAAAAAAACAAAACCTGTTTTATTCTGTCCAATGTAAATCTTTCCTCTTTTAGTTTGAAACCATTTCCCCTTGTCCTGTCGCATCAGGTCCTGCTAAAGAGTCTGACCCCATCTTTCTTACAGCCCCCCATTGAGATACCAAAAGGCTGCTATCAGGTCTCCTCAAAGTCTTCTCTTCTCCAGGCTGAACAGCCCCAGCTCTCTCAGCCTGTCCTCGTATGAACAGGTTTCATACTGTATGGACGATTTTGTTAGTGCATTTGCAGAAGCTAATACCAGTATGAATGTCTGTCTTGTTACTAATCAGAATAAATAACAATAATAAAATACATTTGGGTTGTGTAAAACTGCACTACCACCACTACCCCAGCTTTCAAGCAGCAATTGGCTTCCCAGGCGTATTTGAACCCTTAGTGAATTCTAAGGCTTGTAAGAGTCTAGGACAGTGGACAGTGGCCTTTCTGCTGCTGTGCTTTGATAACATATTAGCTGGGCTTTTCTCGTGTTGCTGGGGACCAGTACAGATGTTTGGGCTGCTTCCAGAAGTGAGTGTCTTTTGTCTGTTGGTGTGGGGAGCAGGGCTCAGTGATCCCTCTTCGGTTCTGTTCTGAAGCTGAATTGTGGTCCATGAGGAGTCATGCTCATCTAATGAGTGTTGTGAAATGGAAAATCAGAGGCACTGTGTTCCTCTAGACAGTATGGGTCAGTATAGCCATGGCTCTGTGTTATGAAGTAGCAGTTAAAAATAGCACGGATTTAGGCCTTGGGATGCAGCTTTCCAGCTGTGTTTTTAACCCCTGCTCCTGTGACATGTTGATTCCTGTTTTAAGTCAAGTTGAAGGTCAGGTACAATTTCTGCTGTCCCTCAACTGCAAATGGTTGTGTTCAGATGCCCACTGGTGGTTTTGCCAATAGTCAGTGAGGATATCTTACAAGAGAAGTTGCTATGGAGATTCCTTGCTCAGCAGGTATGAATTTTTGGCTTTTATGTGAAAATACAGAATGATGCAAATTCCTCAGCTCTTCCACCACAACATGCACATTGCTGAAGGACTCAGAAACAGTAATGCTGCTATTCAAAATCACTAACATTTTTAATGCAGTTTCTGGGGACAAATCTGCTTTATAGTTTCATACAGACTTGATTAAGTCTTTTATTTTTAATTGACACTTTTTATAATCTCCATCTTCTTGGGATGCTTCAGAGTCAGTGATCCAACCCAGACTATGGTCTCCCTGAGAGGCTGGCCATCTTTGTGGCAGTCCTGACACACTCTCTTAGAGCTTGCACTTTGATGCAGCAACCGTAAGCAGCTCTTGGTGTAAATCATCTCTGGAGATGAGTAATAGCTGTGTTCATGGTTACATTACAGCAATACAGTCCTGAACTTGTGCCACACTGACTTATTCCAAGGAACAAGCTTCTGTTTGGATAGATGCTGGGAGATGTTTTCATAAAGAAGGTTTTTAATGAACTCAATCTTTTTTTCTTTTTCTTTTCCTTTTTTTAATTGCTTCTGAAATGCATTTTGTAGTACGAAGGAAGTCATTTGTTACAATGTGAGTCAGCTAGTAATCAGCAACACAAAGTTCAGTTGCAGCCAGTTACCAGTGGTAGCCCCTGTGGGTTGATGCTGGAGCCAACAGTGTTTAACATCCATGTTAACAACCTGGATAATGGTATAGTGTGTGTGAAAAAATATGCATGAGATGTGGACAGATTCTTCTGACTGTGCTTTATGATGAAGGTGGATTAAACTCACTTTGTGCTGTCGCACCGCCGGTCAGGCGAGCATGCTTGGCTCTGCTGCTATTTCCTCAGTAGCAGATGTTACACCCTATGGCCCACCTTTCTGAGAAGAGTTCTGGGTAAAATTAAACCCAAAAACTAGCTCATAGTTTCTACAGTTCAGGTTCTTACATTTTGCTGTGAACACGTACCTACTGACTATTTTCCACTGGTTTTGCTTCATTCTGTACTTGTTCTTATCCCCTCTTGATTCGGATTCATTGCTGTCACCTGGGATACTTCAAAAATTGCCTTAAAAAAAATGAGGGTTTTTTGTTTTGGTTTGTTTGAGAAGCTTGGAGTTTTTAATGATATTTTCTTCCGTGCTTTATTTTTTGGAGGGGAAGGGAAGAGGAGGGGGTGTTTTTTTGGAAAACTATAACTGTTTATTTTTCAGTCCCTCCAATACCGCTCAGTGTTATTAGATCTGCCCAGTACATTGATTACATTTACTTAAACAGCAACTGCTTTGGAACAACGCGCAAAGCAAGAAACTTGGAGTCAGGTCTGGACTGCCTCTTTCAGAGCAGGAAGATGAGTGTGAATATCTGCATGAGTGCAGTCATTTTTAATGTATTGGAAAGAGTTTGATTCTAAACTTGTTTACATTTGAACTACCAGGCTGAAAAAATTATTTCTCCATTAGTCTTAAGAAGATGAGCTTCTCTGTATAGAGATAAAATGAACTGGGACAAATAAGGCCAAATGGCTTTTCCCAAGTGTTTGTGGGCTGTAGTAGTGCATATTGTCACTTCAGAGTGTCACCTACACTTTTCCTCAGAGTTTGCTTTCTCTTAAGAGTCTATTAGAATCTTGGAAGTGATGTTTTTGTTCTTGTTTTGGATCTTTTATGTTAAGAGTCGGGGATCTAAGCAGTATTTTTCACTTGTGTTCTACTTCTAATAGTCCTATTTTAATCTTTTTTTTAATCAATTTAATTTTTTATTTTTTTTTAATTTTATCCTCACAAGTTTATTCCCACCCATGAAAAGCCATGTGAAAGTTCTGGCCATTTTGAACTGATTTATTTGCTTGATTTTTCAGTCTTAACACTCTGCACCTTTCATATCTGATGACCATCTAACTTGCAAGTTACTGTTGCTTCACAAACAGGAGACCTCTTTTATTACTGCTCTTCCCAGTCTCTTTGGAGTTCCCACCCTGCAAATTGTGAGAAGAAAAAGGGTTATTTTCTGTTTTAAGTTACACTTCTAAGTTTTTTTCTTCTAGCTCACAGCTAAAGGAGAGAAACATCATTCCAGAGCATGTGTGAGGTGGAAGGTTCATGGCCATTCTGCCTGTATAAGGTACTTCTGAGGTTGCTGCTAATCACTAGCATTACTCAGTCAGATGGAAAGTAGTTTCTGTAGGAGTGTTGATGAAACATAGAGCATTTTGTCTTTAAATAATGAGTCTATAGGCTCATGTTCACTCTACAGTTATAGCCAAAGTTGAGATGAATTGTATCGTGTGTTGTATATCATATCCATACTGACTGATCATTGGTAGAAGGAAGGAGTCTTGGAGGAAGACTGACAGATATTTTGTTTGCTTGGTAAACTAGCATGAAAAATGTGGGAATTGAGACCTAATATTTGTTGAATGATTCATCAGCGAACTGGTGTACGAAATACCGCTGAGCAGTTTCCAGTTCGAAAGTCCTGTAAGGTGTCCTCTGATTCCTCTCTAAGTCAGATTACATGAGGTCATGGTTGTTTTATAGGGGCTTCTTGATGGATTTCTTCTTCAAAGCTCTTGAATAAGTGCTAACATACACAGCACAGAAGCTGGCTCAGGAGAGCTCTCCTGTATTTCCACTTCAGTAAGACTGAAAATCTTCTTGCTCCATCTGCTAACTGGAAACCTAATTGCCCTGACATTTACCTTGCTCCATAGCTGCTTCTTCTGGATGATGTAAGACAACTGAGTATGCAACACTAGCAGATGACAAAGAAGCAAAATGCAGAGTTTTAACATGTGTTTTGTCTAATGATTTATCTGAAATTTATTGTGTGTTTACTGGCTGCTTTGCATAAAGTAATTCTCACCAAGGCTGCTTATTTAAAGTGCCAAACATCACCCCTAAATGACCGGACATCTTGAATTCCCTCTAGGGATTAACATTTGCAAGGTTAATCCCTCTCCCAGTATGTAATGCTTTCCAGATAAACTTCCAAGCGTTCACTTGTGCATTATGCAACTCACTAGTTGCATTTTGGCTGAGAGTTGTTTTCATCAGAGAAATCTACAACTGGTGCATTTTGCTGAACTAAAGTTTTCTTTTTCTGACAGCCACTAAAGTCGCATACATCAGTGGCCTGCAGTGGGCCATGAGCACAGATCAAAAGGACACGACTCAGCTGCCAAACTGCACAAGCAGCATCAAGGCAGTGCTTTCTTCTGACTAACCTCTACTGACTTAGGGACAATGTAGCTTGCTCCTGGCTGGCTGGCTGGCTTTTGGAGTACTGAAAAAACCCTACCAGTGTTGTTTTGCTTGTTGTGTTCCAGACCAACATTGTGTGACTGGTGTTCCCTTGCCACTATGATCCAAGTTCTGTTATGACAGAAGAAAATGATCCATAAAATTGTAAAGCCAACTGTAAACTCCTCAAAGTTCAGATTTCCTGACTAGGCTTTTGGTACAGGTCTGCTAATTTGTTAAGGCCTATTTTTGTTTCAGGAGAAAGATTCCCATAACATATGGAAACGTGTTATGCTAGCAAATAATGGCAGGAGTGAGACTTTTCCACTCGCAAATGAACATATTGGCGGCTCTCGTCATACACATGGGTTTAAATACACAACAGTTTTAAGTTGTACTAATTCTCTGTATATGAAGTATAATGAAACTTAAGTGAAAACAAAACCCCACTGCTGTTCGTTTTGTTTAGATATTGGCAAAGTTTGAAGCATGCTTTTTCTTCCTTCTTTCATAACTATTTCATTAAAGTGCAGACAAAGTTAACCGGGAATTACTCTGTCCTAATTTGTAACTGAAAACAGGCATCTCTACTGTCTGTTGCTAAGGTAAGCACAGTATTAGTGCACTACAGAATATTTTTTTCCTGATACAGAACTCTTCTTTCTTCAACCTTATTACTGAGAAGTTGAGTGTGTAAGACTGTTTTTTTCTGTAGTTCCTTCGTACACCACATCTAGTTAATGCGAGCCCTCTGAGCTGGGCCTTTTCTATTGTAAAGCAGAAAGCACATTAAAATCTGCATTACCCCAGTATGTCAGATAACTTTCTTTCAGCTTCTTTCATAGCTGTAGATTAGCAGCCAAGGTATGTCTTTGGTTAAGCTTTATGAGGATGAATCTCTCCCTTGAATCAGAATCCATTTCTAAAACCATACCATGATGGGGCATCTTCGTATCTGTCTCAAGGTGGTGAGACTTCTAATGAGCTTGAAGGCACAATCTTTTTAATTATAGACACTTTTAAAAGTATTACTTATGTATTTTGGATTGCCAGCATTATTTTTGTCTGCCTCTATTTTCTCATAACATTTTTCTTTTTACTCATCACTGTTATGTCTGCCACCTTATACTTTTTAAAGTTGCAAGTAACTTTTTCCAATCATTACTTTCACTATTGTAGTGAGTAAGAGGATATAAAAACAAGGTATGTTCACTGCAACTACAGGAGCCTAATCTGAAACCAGATGCTGCGTTGGAATAGAGCAGTGGAGAATCAGGCCCGAAGTAATGATTGATTTTAATTTATTGTAAACATGGGATTTTTTTTTCGAAGCAGCAGTTTTTTTGGATGAGAAGTACCCAGAATGTCTGAACTGACTCTAACATTACAGCCATCCAAAACATTCATAATAAAATCCAAACCAGCTCAAACATACTTGGTTTTTAGTGTTTCATTATAAACCCTTAACTCAGCCAAGGTTAGCAAGCCTCTGAAAATCTGGCCAGAACTGTGAGGGAATCTAAGAATGAGAGAATCTAGGTCATTTTATTCTTTGTGGATGGAAACATGTAAAACTTGACAGTTTTACATGGTTTCAGCTTTTTAGCCAGGCAAAAATTCAAAGTTGAATTAACTTCAAGTGAGCGATATAGCTAAAAAAATGAGTGGCCTGTTTCCTATATTTGACTTGCGTGGTCCAGCCCCTTGTCTGAGTTGACTTAGGTTCTGGTATCTTGCACTGGATCCACAAAGGCAGGAACAGCACTCATCGCTAATCGAGAATGTGGCACAAAATAAAGCTGTAATTATGGTCTCTATTTGGCCTCTCAGGGCATTAAATCAGAGCACGTGGCAAAGAGGGAAGAGAACTAAGGGGCGGGTTTTCGAGGAGAGGAGGATAGGTTGACTTTCCCATTAACACTTCAGTCTGCTGCAGTATGCGTCACAGGGCCTGGGAGGGAAACACTGGAGCTATCACTCTGACTGTAAGCAGCACGCACAAGCTAGGGACACAAAGACAAGTATTTTCTGTCTCTGGCACAGTGCTCTTGTTTATCCCCAGCCTTGGCACGTTTCTGGTGGGTTCTACCAAGAGGGGAAGTGTGCCTGGTATGCTCACTGAGCGGTGAGCTAGGGAAGAAGCCTGTTCCTAGCTGAGCTAGTGGAACATGTGATGTCATTGAACGTGAGATTTGGTAGAATTTCTTGTAGACTTCATCTCTAAGTATTAGGAATGCATTAATGAGTAGGTAAATAAGTTCTTATAAAGTTTATACTCTGGTGATAGAGGGCCCTTTTATTTCTGGCAGCCTATTGCCAGTTTGAGGCTTATTCAAAGGTAAAACAATCCTGGTTGGAAAATACAGGTGGAAAGCTGCTGCCCACATCTTGCTTTACACTTCTTTGGTCTTATCCTGCGTAACTGTGATGCCATAGGACTTCTAACTGCAGGAAAGGAACCTGCGTGGGTACTGAACCCTTCATTGACACAGCAGACGTGCTATGAGCTATGTTGTGGGGGACTGCACACAGAGAAAATCTTTCATGGCTACTTCCTAATAACAACTGATAAATCTTTGCTTTATAAGAGTATCTGTTGTAGCTGTACTGAGTATCTGGGAGAACTTGGGAAGTTTCACAACCCCAAAAATAACGATTATGAAAGCAGTCCTTCATTGGGGTCTGGAAGTAAAACCATCGCTTTGTATCATAAATCACCAGACTAGTAGACAATTCAAAGTACCAATTATGTACAAAATCACTTTGGATGCTGTGACATTAGTGCTAAAATTACTCTATTGCCTCAGCCAGCAGAAACTCTTAGCAGGTTTTTTTGGTTAGTTGGTTTTGTGTATATGAAGGAGGTATTTGGCTTTTTCTGATTTGATTGATTTTTTTTCTGGTAAATTTGAAGCAAACTCATCTTTAGTGCTTCTGCCAGCAGGAGTGGTTTGCAGAGACCCATATGTCAAAATGAACATCTGGATAGGGCTGTAGAAAGTAAAAATGAAATGTGATTGTAAGACATCCGGGGAAGGCAGTTTGTCTTATCGCATGAATATAAATACTCTTCACAATGAGAATGGTGACTTTACCCTTCTCCTAAATATGGGAGATGAGAGACAACAGCATGAGAAAGGCAGAGTGCAAGAAATGAAAGCTAATTGAAACAGTGATTGATATGTCAGTATTTCAGGAGCTTGTGTAGTTGTAGGAATGGATGGAGCAAAAAATCCATTTCTGTTAGCAAGCTATAAAGGGAAGGATATTCCATGTCAGCTTTGCTTGAATACTAATTCAAGCAGCAACATGCAGAATTCAGTTCTGCTTAGTGAGGATTGAAATGATTTTAATAAGGCCATTTATATCTAACTGGGGTTGAGGTGTAAGGCAAAAATATGGGGGGGCGGGAGGTGGAGAAGAGTGAAGATGGTAAGGAGGTGAAATAGCCAGGTATTCTTGTCCTGATGTTACTTTCAGAAGAAGGAAGCGAGTGGATTTTCATTCAGACCCTTTAATTCACTGCTTTAAATTGCTGCTAAGAGGAGGGGAGGCCTGGTCTGATCGTTTGTTTCGTTCAACTCTGCTGTTCGCTGTTTGGGGCGGGGAGGTTGTTGCCAATCAGGTTCAGTTGGCTCCCTCTAGTGGCTGCCTGGGAAGTAAGTAAGGCGGCCGCGGCCGTCTTCGGTTGCTGGCTCTTTGCAAGCGAGCAGTCCTTTCCTCTGCTCCATCATCTGCACGTTTCCGCATTCTGTTGTTCTCGCGTTTTCCGCATGCGTGTGTTTCTGTGTTAGATCAGGCTCCTGCTTGCATTTCTCATTATGTTTTTAGTACGTCCCCAGAAGCTTTAAGTTGCATTGAAGTGTGTAGTTGTGCAGTCAGTGATTAGAACTCCTGAAGGTTTTTCTAATGAAGCACACCTTCACCTGTTGTTCAGTGGCCAATAGTTGCTTTCTTCATTTTGTTGCTTGCTTTTTGTTGTGTTTTTTTTCTCTTAACACAGTACAGACATTCCCACATGCGCTGTTACAGAATAGAGCCTGTAGATACTTTCACCCCATATACTAAAAGCTTGCCTTATCTCCCCCAATTGTATTCACTATAGGTATTGTTAAATCATAAGGCAAGGTCCTTGAGATTGCTGTGCACTTATGATCTCTCTTTGCTTCATTGGATTTATTTTTCCTCTCTAGCAAGTGTTCACAAAGGTTTTTTTTGCTAATGTAGATTCTGCAATTTACGATACTCTGCCATCTGATTTCCATTGTTAAAGACTTAATTTCTGCAAGTGCCTCTTAATGGCCTGGCGTAGTTTTTTGCCTGTTACGGTAGGATGGGAATCTTTGCTCTTGCCAGCACATGTTCCCCAGGCTGCTCCAAGGCACTTTATCACACGTGACTAAACTGAATCATCAAATATTTAATAAGTAAATTACACTGACTTTGTTCTTTAAATGAGGGATTAAACTCACTTTGTTCTTCTGGTTTTAGAAACATTTGTCCCCGTGACTGAAAAACTTAAATGCTTAAGGAGAATTAAATGAAGAGTTGTATTAGTTGCCAGAGGGCTTTTAACTTTTTTTTTCTGTATGCTAGTTAAGATGTAGTTGGTAAGTATTAAAAGAACAGTTCTTTCAGTTGTTTTATTTTTGTTGGAGTGGTTTTTTTAGTTGATTTTTTTTGTTTGTTTTGTTTAATTTTTAGGGTGGTTTTCAGAACTTGTTTCAATTACAAAAGATGTGAAATATTTTGCAGAATATTAACCAGCATCTTTACAATTAGCATAAGTAAACTGCAGGCTTGGTTGTGAAATTGAAGGTATTGAATGGTATTGAATCTAAAACATGGGCATCTTTGTCCTAAATTGTGTAAGATTCAATGATCGGTAGACAGGCTGCTCTTTCTGATGGCCACCCTTTGTTTTAGCTTTAATCTGGAGTCTATCCCTGTGTTTTGTTTTGTCGGCATCCGTTCTTGCTGGAGAGCCGTTGGTTACATTTGGTCCCGTCCATGCCACTACTCACATGGCCAGTTCGGAAAGTTGTTCAAAGTGCATCCTGTCCTAAAGCAGCTCCAGAGCTGGTGGGAGCTACAGAGGAGAGGAAGACTTGGGGCAGACATTTGCTCCTCTAACATACTTAGGTTTATTTCTGGTCTGCATGAAATGAACCCTATCACTGGAGGGCTTGGACAGTCCCCAGGATGTGTCTGTAGGTACCACCATCAAAAGCTGTGTGGCTTACAGAGAGGTGCCCAAATGCAGTAGAAGCTTTTAATCAGCTTCTATTTTGATTATTTTTCTCAACTTAATGGTATCTCTAGGGAAAGAAAGAAAATCACCTGGGTTTCTTTAATATTTGGGGTTTTTCCTCCTTGTCAGCCAAGTTAGAGAACCAGCTGAAAATCTTCCATCTCATTCCAGTTGGCCAGTCTCTGCATGGAGCAGAACCGCAGGTCCGTCAGTTGAGTGATTTTGGAAACTGCTGATCCTCTAGGGACATTATGAGACCAGTGCTTAATGATTTTAAAGCATTTTGAATGTGCATTTGTTTGCAAGAGAACTGGCTGTTTAACCTCTAGCACTATTGCAGTCAGGCGTGCCGTGAAAGTGTGACTAGGCTCACTGAGACGAGCGGTAGCACTGCTGTTTGATGAGCCAAGAAGCAAACCACATTCTTCTCCAGCACTGCTTGTACTGACCAACCTGCTCTCTGTCAAAGAATGGTGCTGCAATGGAAATCAGGATCCAACGGGAGATGCTGGTGCTCTGCCACCTCTCAGTTCAGTTTGGGAAGCAAATGAAAGTAGACTAACCGCAATACCAGAAAATGCACTCTGAGCTGTATTTACCATCCACAGGAGTTTGTTTGGAAATGTCTTCTTGGGTTTTGTCGATTATTTGTCATTATGTCTTCAAAAGATGGGTGCTTATGCTTGGACTCTAAGGAAAATCTAAATACACATATATGCCAATTAACTTCTGACTCGTCACCCAGGCTTTCGATAGTGTATCTTGGCTAGGCAGTTAAATGGCTTGTCTAGCATTACAAAGTGGGCACTGTCAGAGCTGGGATTAGGATGAACGTTTCTGGTTTTTGCTCACGGTGATTAATACCATCAAAGTAAATGCTGAAGCTTCTGACCTTGGTTAATAATTTTCGTATGTCAGTAAGTGCTTAATGTAGCAATCTGTTGGGCAATAGTAGGGAAACATCTATTGTGTTCTTCCTAATTTTGGTTTTCAAGACGCAGTATTTTTTTCTCATGTGGCTCAACAGCATCAGACCTTGTCTCACTCTTGGGTATGTACAAGTGCTGTGGTAAAGGAACAGTCTAGGTTTTAGCAGCGTGTATTTTTTCCATATTATGAGCTGTGCTGTGTATGTCTTGATCTCACAAATCAGACTGTTGGTTTTTTTTTTCTGTTTCTTGCTCGTTTGTATAAGTCTTACATCATTTTGAAAGTGGTCGGTTGAAGAACTGCTCTCCCTTCTGCAGACAGGGTTGTGCTGTAAGGCTTTGTTTGATACAGACTAACTTTTGGAGCTATTACACATATAATCAGCAGGGATACATTTCCCCCAGCTCATTCCTGGGCAGAAAGTTGCCAGATAATTTAATAGCCTGTTTTGTTGTGTTTTTTGTTTTTTTTTCCTTCAGTTTGTATTCTTCAAACTGTCCATCGGATTCTGAATCGGTGAAGTAATTTCCACATGCAGATGGTTCATGCCTTCATAAACGGGCTTGCTTTTCCCTTCTGGATTCCTAAAGCCAATTAACAAACGAAGCCATAAGCCAGTGAGGCATGCAGCCTGTCTGCTCTGTTCCAAGCTTCTCCCACCTCCTGTACAGACAGACAGGCCTGTCCACACTGTCAAGGGCTGCAAAGGTGTGTGCTTTCCTCAGCTGTCAGGGCAGGCAGGTAGCAGCTATATCAGAGCTGCTTCATCCACACAGTTCTTGCTCCAGGCACTAGCTGAGGCCCGTCTGAATCCCACTGCATGGCAAGATAGAGCAGTCGCTGGGTCTTCCCCAGTCTCCTGTCTGCTAAAAACAGATTTCAAATGAGTAAATTGGTATTTGGATCAGGAAGCTCTTTGGGGCCCCACTATGGAGGAGCTGAGGGCATGGGGCAGACAGTCTCTCAGGAGCTCTGTCTGGCTCTTGCCCCTCAGCATGCCCTCCAGCCACAGCACGGCCTTCTTTTGCCCAAGGCCACAGCAAGGCGGCTCATGTGCCGCACACATGTCAAGCCACGAGGAGGAGGGCTGGGAGTCTGCGCTGGGTCTGCTGCTGGCTTGCGGCTTGGTTGAGGGAAGAGATGAAAGCAGAAGAGCAGATTCCTTTTCTGTGGGTTATTCTCCAGATGGTGATTTTGGATGGCATCAAGTCAGCACACAGTGCATAAGCATATGAGCTCTTCAGATGTTCCAGTGCAGCAGCTTGATGACCACAGCAGGGAAGACAGAGCTGGCAAGAGCAGATGAGAATATGCACAGGCACCTGGGGAGGTTTGGGTTCCTGGAACCAAAGGTTCCAGTTATTATTAAACTGCAGTATTCCTTAGGAGAATTGAATGGTGTTCTTTCCTTTTTTGGGGGGAACATTTAGCAAATTAAGTGATGAAACTGTATGGAAGATGCTCTCCTTGAGTGCTGGCTCTCGCATTAGGCAGATGAATAACAACTTATTGTCTGTTGGGTTGTTGTTTTTTGCCTGTGTTCTGCTTATATTCTTTGTAGTTATCCAGGGTTATTGCTTAAATGGCAGCAAAGATGGTGGCAGAATGATTTTTCCTGATAAGTTGAAACCAAACTTATACATAACAGTAATTATTTCCAGACCTTGCTGGTGATTAATCCAAAAGAATAATAATCTCGTCAAAAAAATGTTGCAAAATATCTTTTGAGTTTCTGTGAAGTTAGGCATTTCTTGCAACAGAAAAGACTGTCATGAGAGCGTTTTCTTTCCTGCACAGTCGGGAGCCACAGAACATTTATTCCGTATATGTGTGCAGATCTTTTTTTAGAATGCTACATATCAGCTAAAAAGAGTAATGAGGGGAATCCATCTCAGCGTTTGACAAGTTGTTTTAGAGCTTGGTTTAAAAAAATAAAATAAAATAAAAAATTGAACTTCATTTCTCAATTGCTGACTTCTGCTATTTCCAAATCATAGAATCATGGATTTGCAGGGTTTAGAAGGGACCTCAAGAGATCACTGAGTCCAGTCTCCCTGCTAAAGCAGGTACACTTCAACAGGCCTCACAGGTAGGTGTCCAGATGGGTCTTTAATATTTCCAAAGAAAGAAGCTCTACAACTCCTTTGGGCAACGTGTTCCAGTGCTCCACCACCCTTACTGTAAAGAAGCTCTGCCTCTTGTCAGTACAGAACTTCTTATGTTCAAGTTTTAGGCCATTGCTCATTGTCCAAATGTTATATTTAATTGTTTGTTTCATATCCAAAGCTGAGCAGCCTTCTATCAAATCTGTCTTTTCCTTATTGGCATTTAAAAACAATTACCCTGAACCTTCTCTGTAAGATAAATAGCTTGAGCTGCTTACATTTCCTAGTTTGATGTGGCTTTTGCTGATCTCTCTTGAGTTCTTCCGTTGTATTTGTGTTACGGACAGCAGAACAGTGTGATATTCTAGCAGGAGTTGTCTTACTGCCAAATAGAGGCAGTATTATCTCTCTGCTTGGCATTTCCTTATCCATGTACCAAACCACAATTCTATTGCGGTGACTCATGGAAGAAGGTAATATTGGATTATATACTTTTTCTGTGGAATTAAGGCATAAAAATCTAATGTCTTTGCAACAACCTTCTGGTTGAACAGAAGAACCCCGAACTGCAGTCTGTAGCAGATGCTTTTCTTGTTTGTGTCATATAAGAGTGATATTTGTAGTGTATCCTTACTGGTTTGTATTCCATGGGAGTCACAAGAAGAATGACAGATTATATGAGAAGCAGTGTAGATAGGCCCCTGATGAGGATTGCTTGCTGGCAGGTTGGCTGATCACCGGAAGTAGGAACTTCCAGAACTAAAATCACTATTTTTCCTACACTGAAGAGACAATCTCCAAGAAGAGTTGTGAAGCTTGGGGAGGATGTAGAGCATTAAACCAACAAACAAAACCTGATTCTATCCCATCTTGCCTGTCAGAGAGTATGCTTGTAAGTGTGATGTTTCCATTTCCCATCTGAACTGCTGCAGTCAACACTTCATTTATGTCTTTTAGAAATGTTGTTGATTTTGATTAACCAAAATAGACTGTCTCAGCACACACCTGAATCTGTGCTGCAGGGACTCCAGAATGAAGGCAAATGTGGCAGGGCAGAGGTGCCTGAGCAGCAGCAGCACCACAGCAATATCTTGCCTGGGACCTGCAGCACCTGAGACATTCATTATATTAGCTTTGTCAAGTGGGAACTGATTCTCTTGCTGTTACCCTACAATCCGTTGTCTTCTGTAGACCTTGGATACTACTTCAGTGCATAGATTTAACATCTAGGAATGCTAACGTCCAGAGCTTAATTGCTAACAAGTGAAACAGATACTTGGAGCACAATAGAGCAAGGAGGTAGATGAATAGGGGAGAAATAATTGGAAGAACATCTCTTTCTGTTTTTTTCCTCTAATCCACTAAATTGTTTTTTAAGAAGTTGAAGGACACCATGCAATCATGCAGTGTGTGTCTATACTTATTTATTTATGGCATATTTGAGATAAATTTTGTCTCTCTAAGGGAGTTAAAATCTTTCTTACTACAGACTTAATTGACAGTTGTGTCACACTTTGGCCTTGTTCTGGTCATCAAGATTGGCTAAGAGCATCACCAGCCTGGAGGACATTGCTGATATTTGATGCCTAATAAACAGTTCAGAGGCTGTGAAAGGAAATATAAACAATTGGAAAATTTATAGTGTGTTTACAAGCAAAGAAAATAACCCATATTCCTTAAAGTTCAGGATTAATCATTAGTACTGCTTGAGTATATCACAGAAAGTTGAGGAGTGCTTGCCTGGCAAGTTTAAGTGCTTTGACTTGGGAATGGGAAACAATTAAAAATCAGTGCTCATGGATAAAGGGAAGGATGCTGCTGACTTTGAGGGCAGCACTGAACTGCATCTTTCTGATGCAACTTTGGCAGGCACCCCACTTTCCAGCGGGCAGTGTGCTTCAAGTTTCAGAGGCAAGACTTGTGAATAGAGGTAATTTATTTTTTGGACCAAATATTACCATGTAATGGCTGGGTGGACGATAAGCTTTTGGACATACAGTCCTTCTGTAGATCCAGAATAGCTGCAGCAAGCTTAACAGCTTGTTAACAGTTGAACAACTGTTTGGTGTAGATGGGCTGCCCTGGTCCAGGCACCTGACACAGAAGTCATCAGTGACTGTAAAGCAAGAGGCAAGGTAGACAAGTGCTATGCTGTTTTGGAAAAGGTCATGACCTGAAATTTAAATTGCCTGTGAACTGTGGAGAGGCTACCTGGAAAGAGGGAGGGGACCCGTGAATATCCTAAGACCAATATTTCTATAGAATCCATGGTTTTGTTTATTTGATGTTCTGAAATTTAGTAGAACCTATATGAATTCTGCTTTCCAGATTCTCTTCTGAAGGGATTTTATACTTCCCTTTAAAAGATCCAGACTGAGTGAATGTGTATGGGGGGCTGTGGGTTGTTTTTTTTTTCTCTCTGGTAACAGGATATTTCTGCCGTTTATCAAGTATGAATTCATTCAGGCATCTACTGGCTGCTGTTTCTTACCCACAAAGCTTCCCATTGGGTGCTTCGTCCTTCATATGACATGTACTGCTTATTGGGGTGCACAAGACTTGGCTTCTGTTGTGTAGCTGATTGTGTTGCGAACTGGATTTACCACCACAACTCTGGAAATGTGTTGGAAAAATGTGTTAGTCTAAGCATGGTTTAGTTCCTTTTGGCTCATATAATTTAAAACTGTCAATAAATTTCTGATATTATATGAATTTAGCAAGTTGAAGCCTTGTTTAAAAGTGTAATTAGAGATGGGTGAAGGTTTCTAGGGAAAGTTTTCTTTGAGGCCAGTATGGGTTGTGGTTGCCGTTCAGCCTAGCTGAAGTGATCTGGCTGCACATCACCAGTGGTGAGATGTTCAATCTGGTTCTTGTCTGCCATCACTTTCTTTGACTTGTCTAGCAGACCGTGCAGGGACCATACCTGTACTTTGGCTTGGACAGATATGAGCAAAATGTTTAAATTCTATCCTCATTCTCTCATGTTATGCTCATGTGAATAAGAACAGAACCTTGTCCCTGTGTTGCACTTTTATATAAAAGGAGCTCCAAACTTTTGTCTTGGTGAACACAGACTTCCAGCGCTCCATCTTTAAGTCTTCCTATTATGACTACCTGTGTAGAAATTTTGCTAGGAAAATGGGTGCAATGTAGCCCTCTTCACAGCATCGTGCAGAAAGCGCAGCTGATTTATCCCACAGCAATTCTAGATGCTGCTTTACTCTGTAGCATCTTAAGAAAGTCTGGTGAGATACCACATCAGTCAGTAGCAGGATGAAATGTGATTTGATTCAGGCTTCCCTCAGAGGGGTGGTTTGATGCATCGAATGTGATGAGAGGTAGTTTGGAACACCCTGTGTCTTGGGTAAGGTGCTACGAGCCTTCATATGTAGTTCTCAGGACACTCCCTTATTTTCTCATTAGGTTGACCAAAGCATTTTGGCAATGGTTGACCTTGGGATAAGTTGTGTACTGACTATGTGCCTGGTTTTAGTTACAGTGTTAAATGAACGCGACCATGTTATCTGCTTATATGTCCAATCCAAAAAGTTCATACAGTGGAGACATCTGTATGGCAGTAAAGACTATTTGGAAATAACATGGAGCTTCATCCAGCAGTGTGGAACACGTGCTTACAAAGTAAGATTGGATTTAAGCGTGTTGTGCTTAGCTTTTCGCGGATGTTTTCCCTGTTCTCTTTTAATTCTACTGAAGCAACTGGGATTTTATATACCAACTTTCAAGAAAGAGAATGTATAAATATGATTTGAATCAATCTTGTTGTAAACAGTGTCATTTTCTTGACAGTCGCATTCACCATGGGAGCGTATTTTGTACTACAATGAGGAGGAGGCATGTGGGGAGAAAAGTTTATAAAGATTGAAAAATAAAGGCAGCAGAGATGATTGCTTCTAACAGTCATTTAAAGTCACTAAACAGTTGAATTCATCTGTGAGCAGCAAGAATAGTGTCTGGGGTAGTTATATGGCAATAGCAAAGAGTACTAAAAACATTTCTCCCCGTGGAGGTTTTGCAATGGTTCCATACTGTTCATTTAAAAGACATTTGTTTGGGAACAGAAGTGTATTATTTCATGTATCTTACAAGTCTGCAGAGGCTGAGAGTGATTCAGAACCTATACCTTCATCTCATTTCCAATGTCTGGATATTCTGTTTTTGAAAGCAAAGGTTAAGCACTGAAAATCCTTTGCCAGACTTCTCTAAATAGCTTCACATTTCAGTTCTGTTGTCCTGAAGCTAACTGCCCACAGGTCTCTACATTTGATTTGTGGGTCTGGTCTTGTATTCTCTATCATTCTTGTTGCATGTGTCCCAACTGCAGCATGCATCACTGGTACTGAAGGTGCAGTGTCTGTCACGCATTGCTCGAGTTCATGACTGCAAAGTTGTGTATCAGGTCCTCCTATAGAAAACCTTGGGTTAACTTATTCTCCTAGCATCTCCAACACATGAGATGATGGGAAGCATGACACCTATTGGCACCTCTGAGGGCTGCATTTGGCCTCTTAACTCTGTCCTTGTTCTGTCTGCAGCACAATGCATGCCACCTAGGGTTGGCTTATCCATTCCCACTGGAATGTGAGAGAAGAGATTGGTGCTGCTTTGCTGAAACGTGAGCTAGAGCCAAACATCTCAATGTGGAGTCGTGCAGCGCAGTGACACAATAAGAAGCTATTACAGCTGGAGCATTTTGGCAGCCTAGTGAATGACGAAGCTTCACTTGGAGTTGTATCGACCCAAGTGATGGTGTAGAACCTCCTGCATCTGGCTTGGCACTGAAGAACACACTGGAACATTTCAGAGCCTTAGGAAATACCTGTTCCTTACAGTTTGTGTTACTTTCTGCAGAGTTTGGGTCTGTTTTGTTCTTATGTTTGTTAATGCTTCTGACTTCGGAGATCCTTTCTGTCCACATGTGTGCTCAAGTAGTGCCATTGCACTTCCTAAAGCTCGGCATATTTTTTTCTCAAGTTTAGAAGTCTTAACAGTATGTTGAAACCTGTGATCTTGGTAAGTTATTGGATGAGAAGTAAGCACTGGAAATGTACATCTAAGTTGTCCAGCATCTCAGACAATGGAGTAGAGGAATTTCTGAAGAACTGGTTGTGTTTTTTCTTTCCAAAGAGCATAGAAGATGTGCATATGTACATCTGCATACGCAAGGACTGCATAGGCAAGTTTTGTCTGCTTTAGAACTGCAATGGCACTTAGAGAAGAAGGATGCGATTAATTTGCATTTTTCCACCTTTAGAGGTACAATATTCATTAAAAGTCATTAGAAAAATTTAAATAGCTGCTATAACTGACTGACATGTGCATAAAGTAGTATTTTTATGACATTATTAAAATGTACATATTTTACAGCTGCCATACATCACTGCATTTCCATACGACAAGTACTGAATTTGTGGCAGGTTCTTTGGTGTACCTATGGCTAGGTCAGCATACCAGTTTTTCAACAGTATTAGAACTTGTGGTCAGAAAAGAGAGTAGAAGATTCAAATAACAACAAAATTACATTTCTAGGAGGTTTCTCCTCCTTAGTTATTTCATGACACTCCTTGTCATGATGTCCTGATGCCCCGTCCCTGGGGGTGTTCAGGGCCAGGTTGGATGGGACCCTGGGCAGCCTGGTCTAGTACTAAATGTGGAGGTTGGTGGCCCTGCCTGTGGTGAGGGGACTGGAGATTCATGATCCCTTCCAACTCAGACCATTCTGTGATTCTGCAACAGTCCACAAGTCTGCAAACATTATACAGTATAAGACGGCTTTTATTTCCTAGCTAGTATTTCTGTGTTTTGAGAAAATCTTGAGCAAAATTCAAATTTCTCTTTTCTAAGCTGTAGATACCTTGCTTATGTTCAGAATGGACTCTGCAAGGACAAGAGTTTATCCTGTTTCTACAGCAGTACATGGCAAAGTTGAAATTGCATGAGTGGATCACAACCTGTTCTTTTTCTTGAGACACTTCAGCTGTGAGAAGTCATGCAGATTTATTTCCATGGTGTAGGTGAAACACTACAATGGTACAGAAGGTTATGTTTGCATCTACATTGTCTTTCTTATGCCTCACTGCAGAAACACAAGCAGTTGTTTATGGCAAGTCTGGGTGTAGTGTCTGGGTGTAGCGTCTTGTTCAGAACTGATGGCTCCCAGAAAGCTGAGTGTTTGCATGTTGTATGGAAAGCTTGGCTCCATGCAGAATTTCCAAATGGGCAAGAGCTCTTCCATGTGTTCTTCGGAAAGAGATGTAAATAGCATCCCTGAAAAAGTTAATGATGCGCTAACCTAACATATAAAGTTTGTGGAGTTGCCTTTAAATATGCTAAAGGCATTATGGCTTCAGAAAGAAATTAGTGTCTGGCAAATTATGGGTTTGCATGTAAAGAACAGTGGTGTCTTGAACATAAAGTAGACTTATGGGAAAAATCCAAGCTGTGAGCATTTGTGTGCTGCAAATGCTGCAGTGAGGGCAGAGTGAAAATGCCTCGAGCGTTTCTGGGAGTGTCAAATGAAAAGATGAGGAGTAAGCACAGAGGAGGATAGTGTGGGGCAGTACAGTGTAGAGTGTTCTTGAGACTTAGAACTA